>NC_056552.1:12584967-13206752 GCF_910596095.1 Thunnus maccoyii
TGCAGCATGATGTCGCCGATAAAGATGCGCTGTTTTCAAAAATGGCAGCAGTTTTCCAGGAAGTTCAAACATAGCATTTCTTTAATATAAATCCAATCATTACAGTCCAGAACCTGCACGTAACACTGACAATTAAACAAATGCTGAAAAACTATTTTATACTGCACCCATTCAAGTAATAAATGTGTATTGAACCACGATGACTCATAGGAATCACAAAGAGGCGAACAATTCTTGCAGAAGATTTTTTTTAATTTTCCATTTATACTTTGAGGCCAACAATTTGTTTTTACAAAAATAATAAAAAGAAATTAACTGTTATCTCCGTACTGTAGAAAGAGTTGCATGACGAAGCCCTGGGGTTAGCTGGGCAGAGGCATTGCATAATTAGCAAAAAAGGACATCAACACAAGTAAAAACAACGGATTCAAGTAAAAAGTCATGTAGTCACAATGAAGTCACACAAAAGCCTGGTGGCCATTCTTGAAAATTAAGACTCTTGCTGGGTTTCACTTTTGGTCAGAGGGGTCAAACTGAACCTATGGGACCAGTCCTTCTCATGAATGATGAGGTGAGGACTGTAATATGGTTTGACAGCAAAGTGCTTAGTGAGATTTAATGACCTATGTTGCCTTAAAAAATTGAAATGCGTGAGAAATTTTAATCAAAGAATGAAATTCTTGATAGTGAGCCTGCAGCATCAGGCATGACATCTTTAGTGTATGTGCGTTTACGAACATGTACAGACACCTTTTGTTCAGTTTTACTCCCCTGCTCTACATAAAGCCTGTTGAAAATACATTAATTTACTTTCTTATCGCTGGTGCTATCACTGGCAGCTGTGTCATAATGGCACTTCTCCACACATCGCCTTGGAAACCATCCCCTTATGCGCTCTCCCGCTAAAAGCCAGAACAGAGAAAGGACACTGTTACACATTTGGTTCAAACCACACAAAAGCATCTGTATTTCCTGTCATTTTCATTTTTACCTCTCATTTGCTCCTCGATCAAAACTTTGTCTCCATACATCCACCATCTAAAGAGAAAAAAAAAACAATGTTTAGAAGCTTTTAGTCATAAAAATAACACAATTTAGCTCATTCCTCATCGATTCCCACCAAATTCCTAATTAGAAACATAACCAACCAAGCTCCAAGACAACTCACTTGGTGCCACGAGTGGCCAGGATGGTATCTCCCTTGTTGAGGGGGATCCTGGGTTCCTCGGTGCAGGGGGTTCTGAAAAAGGTTTGGAGACCCTTGCTGAGAGGGCAGCAAGCTCCGTTATAGTCCTCCACTGCCCGATACTGGACCTGCTGGCCGAGCCATAGAAGATATCTGGTTATTCTACTGCACTGCCATCACAATTAAAACATGTTGGACAACTCCTCTCCTGCACACCATACTCTATTCACCAAAGGTTTCTTATTATCATCATCATTATTATCAGGGCCTTCAGAAGGGTGGTGACTGAGTGGAAAAGAGGTATGAGGCTGTTTCCAGTTTTCCTTATATATAATTCATTGGTTGTGTGACTGATAAATCACCATGGATACCATATATACAAAACATTATTATCATCCCTTTAAAAAAAATACTAATTACAAATGATCATTATTCTAATTTGATATGAAAAATCCAGTAGAAACATAAATTACCATAAATACAGAACATATAATATTACAATCATGTTTTTAGAATATTCTTTGGTAAATACAATCTATTCAATTTTGGCAGGTACTTACACTTCTCACTCGTTTATCAGCCTTCTGCTTCAGTTGCTCAATCTGTTTAAATAAGAAAAACATAATTATATGCACTATTGTTGGACAAAAATATCTGACTTTTATCTCACTCAAACAAACTGAACTTACAGTTAAGGTGTACTGGTGACACTTGGGATGGACTGGCCACTCAGTGCCATCACCCTTGGGCGTCCCTGACCATGTGAAAACTTGCTTGAGGTTGAGCCAGCGGCTGCCGAGGTCATAGGGGAAGATGAACTCCTCCCCTGTTTGGTAGTGCTGTATTCTGTCTTTGGCCTATTGGAAAAGAAATAGAATAGTAGTTTATCTTCATAGGATCGAGTGAATTGGGCGGAGTAATTTAACATATATTGTGCTGACAAGTGACAAGGGAAGTTGTGCATATTGGTGATAAAATTTAGATCTAAGAACATTTACACTTAAATGCACCAAAAAAAACCCATCCATGTTTAATTAGACTAACCACCACAAAATATGAAAAAGGTCAAGTGGGTGAAAGTCATTCTCACCTTTTCCTCGATCCAGGACTCGATCGAGGTCTTGTTTCGAAGGATGACTTTCATCTGAAAAGAACACAATGTTTTATTATCAGAAAAAACTTTCTATGTTTTTCGTAATTAACATTATTAAAACTTCATTTTTTTCTCCTGAATATACACAGAGAATATTTATTGGAATTTAAGATATTCAAATTGCCTTGCATAGCCAGCTCATAACTTTTGCTTCACTCTTCGTGGCCTGGGAAAAGTCAGCAAGTATTTTTTGGGACAGCTGTCATTTCAGTTTGTGAATTTTTATTTTCTGATTTGCTCACATATATGTGGCATCGCTTTTTTTGTTTGTCTTTTGTGCTATGTTCTGCACCTTTACTAATTTAATTTCACGTCTGTGCTGTGTTTACAATTTCTTTGTTACATGTATGTACGTAAATCTAAATGAATCGGGATAAACCTTTCACATCTCATTAACCTAGTTTAAATATTTGATAATGAGGTACGGGAGTTTTGAAAGGCAGCAAGTCACATCATTGAATAAGTCCCTCCCATAATCTGCTGACTGGTCAGATATTCACCACGTCTTCCTACTACTTTTGTTTTCTACTGAAAACTGAGCTTATAAGATGTAGTCTGGCTTGGCAAGACTTACGCTCAAATGCTTAAACATAAGATTCTGTAGCCAACAACTTGTGTAAAAGTATGACACCCAATGCACACCTTGTGAAAAAAAACAAGCAAACTTACCTGTATGAAGAAAAGCATGCCAACGGCAATCGTGGTGCCCAGTGCCAAGCCTAAGGCGAAGAGTGTGGCAGCAAAAGCGGGTACACTGAAAGGCATGAGGGGCTGGAATTGACGCACAGCGCTCATGTCGATCTTCACAGTGCTCCAGCCAAATGAGATCTGCAGTGATAAAAAAGAAGACAGCTTGACAATAGTAACTTAAGTGTCATCTGATAAATTGAAAGATGAAACTCTGCCTAAAGAAAAACTGTGGTGGTAATAGGCCATCTACACGCACTACACACAAAAGATGCCATCAACCTTATTTGACGTGGTAAAGCGAGGTAAGGAGACTACTGACCCTTTCATAAAGCTGAGTGTACATGGTCATGATGAAGATGATGGCGGCGTGTGAGCAGCCCAGAGGAGCCAACAGCAGGAAGCTGGTGAAGTACGCGTGGTTCTGGTGACCGCAGCAGTTGTTGATCCAGGGGCAGTGGTGGTCCATCTTCATCACGCACCTGGGGGATGGGAGGCAGAGGAGAGGAGGAGTGCTGGGGGGGATTGACTGGTTGTTTGGGAGGACATCCAGTGACATTTCAAAATAAGAACACAGATAATTTGAGTGTCTAAAATAGATTAACATCACAGGCATAGTTTATCTGAACAGGCTTATTAGGGCCCTGTGTGTTTGCGTATTCTTGTGCACTACGATGTGCAGTGCCGAGGAGAATTCAACGTGCACTTCATAAGCCACATTGCATGAGTGGAAGTTATGTGCACTCCAGGCATTACAAAGCACTGAGCCAGCTCTAGTTTAGCTGAGTGGCCTCTGAGGCATTTTCTTTTCTTTTTTTTTTTAACATTATCTTTACAGCCCTTAAGCTGAATGCATTTTATTTTTTTTTAGGTCACCAGTCCATCCGTGACAGAAAACATGCTCTTAAATGTAGCTACCTGTTACACTTGCGACAGTGATGGGATCTGGGCGCCTTGTACCCTTGGCACACTCTGCAGTACTGTAGGTACTGGGTGTCATGTTGATTCTCCTGTTTGGGGATAAACAAATAAGTTAAACGTCTGATGTAACATTTTTCCTATGATGATATGATAAAAGGTTTCCCTTTACATTATACTGTTCTGTGGGAAATGTGCAGACACAGTTCTTTTATATTGTTCTTTACACTGTCTACAACACACAACAAAAATGACAAATGTCACAAGCCTGTATCTGATTGAGGATCCTTACTGGTTTCCAGCCAAGAGGGATGTAGCCAGGTCCAACAAACATTGCATTAAAGTAGTTGTAGAGGATGAGGACAGTCCAGTTGATGAGCATGAGGAAGTTAATGCTGCCTCCTGTAGTGTCTAGCGGCCAGTACCAAATAATAGAGTCCAGAATTGCCATGGTGGAGCATATAGCAATGACAGACAGGGCGATGACTGGACCCCAGTGGCACAATCGTCGAACCTCATGGAGGTTCTCAAATGTCACAAAGGTTGACAGGAAGTTCATTTTTTCCTCACAAGGTCAGTATCAATATTTTGGCGGTTGAGTTCCTGAAATGTATTGACTAAGCTTCAATGTGTTACTATATGCCACTGCTATCTTGAAAAGTCAGCGGTGCAGACGATGCACATATTTTCTCTCTTCTTCTGACTATCCAGCGACTGGCCTGGTCTTGAGTCACTGGGGCTCTCTGTGTCCCATTGTTCCTTGCCTTGGCAAAGAGCAGCATCCTCTCCGGCCACTCTGGGGAGCACACTATCCTTGTGACAGACTCAAATCCCCCATCTAAGAGAGGAGACAGAAAACTAAAAAATCAGAACCAGCAATGATACATTTCATAACACAAAAGTATAAATGTGAAATGCTGACAGTGCCAAAAGTCTTGTGATGCTCATTCTCATTTTTTAAGTAGTTACTACCAGGATGCGCAACTACTACTGTAGTTATGTCTGGTTTCTTTTTTTCAGTTTAAAGATAAACAATGTGGAACCTGATCCTTTTCTGTGAGCCTAATATACTGTATACAATAACTGCCATCTAGTGACCACTTTTGTTGAGTGAACAAAACACACACACACACAACTGAAAGGCATAAAATAAATAAAATGAAAATCAAACTAAACATTTAGTAAAACTGAATGAGAGAAAAACAAACAAACGAACAAACAAGTACATGACAAAGGACAAATTACAGCTCTGACTCAATAAAGAAAGAAAACAGGACCTAACTCAGTGCTTGTACACTCAATTGCCACTTTATTCGGTGCACTTGGCTAAAACTAATGCAATCTAATACAACGACCCTTAAAGAGAGCTGTTAATTCAACTTTACGGCCATTGCGGAGGCTGGATTTAAGATTATACTGAGAGCTGTTCCTTCTGTTTACTGTATGCTCACTCACAGAAATTGGGTGGATATAATTTCAGCATATAATAGGCTATATTTTCTCACCTTTCTCTCATTTTGCAACACAGGAGATTATAAACTTTAAGTAATAGTTGGTAACTTACTTAAACAATTAGCTAAGTGGCTTCGAAGCAAGCAGATTAAACGTGATTAACATGTAACACATCAATGTGGACAGTATAAGATGTCACTCACAGATTTCGCTTTTCTTCAATAGCGACCCAACTAATTAGCTTCTGATACAAAAGCTAGCTAATTCGCATCAAGAAAAAAAAATACAGAGTATAATTATATGCAAGCGTAAGCAGTGTCAATCGTATTCACATAAAAGTGCGACTACACTGCTAAAAGATTAATACTAGATACGTGATTATATCCTCCGCTAAAACAATCTTTATACGATTTAGCACTGAGGCTACAGAAGCTAGCTAGTTAGCTCACCTGTTAGCCAGCTTGACAAGATACGTATCGGGCTGGACTAACGTTAGTGCAAAAGAAAGGAAACGCGGTTAATAAAGCATCTTAAAAATGCAACAAATGCTTGTTGATACATGTATATCCGAGGTTTTTGTGAAGGAAGAACAAAGCTGTCACTTTAAATTACCAACCTGCTCACTTCCTTGTTTTTTTTTCTTTCTCTCAATTTCTTGTGTAGAAAGACAGGAACCTTTCTCATGATGATCTCAGACAGTATTACCTCCCTTGCCCCCTTTAATCTGAACGAGTTGTTACTCAACCACCAATGAACTTGCAAAAATAATTTATGTGTTCAAGTTTGGCAAAAAAAATGTGACTGATATTTTCTATCCACTTGCTAAACAATTTTCAGTGTCGGGAAAAGAAAAATTAAACAAAGTCTAGTTCCTTGCCGAACACATTTCACTGCGACTCAAGGAAGGAACTCCATTCTAGCCTTGTTGTTATTATTTCAGAGCTAACTTGTCAAGCAGAAAGCCACCTGTTTTAAACTCCAAAATGTCTTCAGACTTTGAGGCATACGAACAGGACTTTGGAACCATTACAGCAGAAATAACAAACAAAATTGGAAAAATTCCCAAACTAAGTGGAGGTAAGTTAAATGCATTATTAGCCCCGGGAAGGCTAGCTAACGGTAGCTTAAAGGGCTTGTGTCATTTTACCATCAATTTATCATATTATTCTCTGGTAAAGCATTAAATAGTGAAACACAGCTCTAGTGTGTTTTTGACTGACGCTGATTTAGCCAGTGTGAACCTTTCTAACACTAGGTTAGCTATGTTTTCTAACGTTAACAGTTACTCGTCGAGTTATGTGTGATTTTTAAAGCTACTAAATCTGTGAACGGTAGTTTTAAGAGGAGAGATAGCTTGCCACTTTAATGATAAGTTAGTAAATATTGACATCATATAAATGAATGTTTAGGCAGTGAACTTTCACTGGTATAGTAGAGTAGATATTAAGACAATAACGAGTCACTGAGAGTAACAGAAGTTTTGAATTACCATGACAACAAAGCAGCTTTCTGAGTTTCTTGTCTGTTTATATAGTCTCCGACGAAACTCCCCAAACTGTGAAATTTAGCAAGTACGTATAGAAAATAGATGGACAGATGGGATGGCATTCATCAAACTATATATGTAAGCCAAATGAGCATTCAGGTGTTTTTAAATGGGAGTATCTGTTCAATCAAGTCAATATTTGTTGCTCCGAACCAATAATCTGTTTTATTGAATTTGTTTGGATAGAGGATTCTCTTCTTGTCGTCTTCGCATAGATTTCACTCATACATCCAGTTTAATGTCTGTAGTAACACGATATGATATATGATATGATATAGTCTACAGCATGGCAGCTACTTTGCAAAGGCTCTGAAACGGCATTTTCACACTGTGAATGATTTTTCTTGGTGGCTGTCAGTTGTAGAATAGAAAAGAATAGAACAGAATAGATATTTTTTGTCCACCAGGGTGAAAAATTGTCTTCGGCTCATCAAAACATGAAGACTCACTACACACGATTCTTACTAGAGATACTAAGAGATTACTAAGAGATAGCAAAGCAGTCAGCGCTAACAATCATTGAGATAAGGTCACATTACACTCTAAACAATAATATCTGTGGCTTTGATCTCAGTCAGTATGGTTGAATGGATGAATTATAATTAGTGAATTATTTAGGACAGTGACCTCTCACCACTCTTTAAAGTGTATCACATTTCTTCAGTCCATATACAGTGGTGAAAGACATTAAAAGAGATAGTCAATCTAAATGGAACCTGCAACATGACGACAGGTGTCCTGAACAGTAAAAAACATTGTGTCTGAATACATCAACGGGCGGTACTGACAGCAAGCACAGCCTTTTGTATACAGGGTGAGAGGATCGTATAGAACACACACCCATGAGGAGCTTTTGTACACAAATGGTAGCCAAGTGGCACAAGCTTAAATCTGTCACAGCACAAAAAGGCTTTAGAGCTCAGAATTACACCCCCCCCCCCCCTTCCGTACAATATATTACTGTATTGTAATTACAGTACACAAAATATTTTTTTAAGTGGGCTGAAATATGGCTGTGCTACAGACCGCACACAATAACTTTCCCCATTTAATGCATTAATGTAGCTAATTCACTTATCTTACCTTGTGTCTTATCAAAATGTTGTTCTTATTATTCTACAACTTGATTAGGTACTAATGCTGGTCATTCACTATGCTTTCATGGCATATTTTTACCATCAGACACTACTATATTCTCTCATTCAAAAGCAGTTTTCCCTGCTACAAAGACATCATCACTGAGCCATCATTGTGCCAGTATCACTCAGTTATGCACAGTAGCCTGTTTGTTCTTGTCAGAGTGAAGACTTGTCCTTATTTACACAGATCAAACACTGTTTTTGCCATGCCTACTACCTCATAAATTTGACAAACTGTATGTCACTGAATACTATTCACAGTAGAGCAAGACTGATAAATTGGCCAGGCCGATATTATTGTATTGCAGATATTAGTATCGGTGTATATGTCAGTTGCTAAGTAACAAGAAATTACAACATAGAAATGCTAAACTAGATTTGTAGTCATTTAATAATAAATGTCCAAATCCGTCGGACTGGACATTCAATGGACTTTACCCTGCCAGCCCTCTTGTACAAAGTCTGTGTAATGTCTGATTGAGCCTATGTGTGAATACAGCAGCTCACTTTCCATAGTATTCACAGCGAATGAGGGGGTGTGTTGATGACGTTTCTATCATGTGGCTGATGCTGGATAAACACAGCAGGCCAGCTAAGCTGCGTTGTTTTGACTGGGCCTGAATGCTTCACTGTGAAGGTAGCACTAATGGGAGAGAGGACTTCCTGTGATTTCTCATAAAATAAAAGCTATTTTATTTCTGACGAAAAGCTTAAAAATGTCAAATTCCAACTGCAGTGTACTTTTTGTGTCACGTCCTGCTTCCTGCACGTTCTACTCAGGCGCCACCCCTTGCCGAAACAAAACAGAGTATTTCCAATAGTTGAGAACACGTCTGACATAGAAAATCTCCTGTTGTGTGCTACAAAGGGCAACTCCAGACGAAGTCCGAACCTGATTCTCTGGACATTGTTTTGAGTTCATTAAAAACGGCTTTAGAAACAGTGTCACTATTAGTTTGTCAACCAGAGAGCACTAACCACTCTGGTTTTTCAATTATAAAATGCTTTGCTCAGTATCTCTAAAAAAAAAAAAAAAAAATCCGCAAAAAATCCAGTAGTGGCCTGGTTATAGTTCAGAGTTGGAAGTAGAGGTTTTAAAATGAACTTTGAAAGTAGATAGATAGATAGATAGCCTTTAGGGGATAGCAGGGGAGACCAATTGAGAGTAAGGCTCTCATTTTCAATGGTGCTCTGCAGATAAACCACCAAAACTACCATGTAACAAAAAGTGTAAAAATCAGCAATCCTATACAAAGCATAAATACAACACAAACAGAAGACAAATGACTTACAAAATCCAAAAAAACACAAAGCAGTCACAACTACGAGTACTCACAGTTTAAACTTGTAGTTTAAGTTTTGAGTGCTAAAAACTGCTTCCAACCCCTAAACTTGGAACATTTATCTCTGGGCTCACACTTGCTCATTGGTTTTTCAAAGGACACTGTCTCTCACAAAACCTTGCCTGACTGAATATTTCTGGTTTGGAATTGGCATCTTTGAAGGTTCATGGCAGCCCATTCCACAGAGTAATTCCACATTGCTTAATCTCGCCATCTGTTGACTGTGTTAGAGTAAGCCCATATGAATATTTACAAAGCCAGGAAACCCATTACAGCTATAAGTAGTTGTTCAATGTTTTCTGCCACCAACAGAATAGTTTACAGTTGAATTTCAATTCCCTTCCTACTCATTAAGGTTTTTTTCTTGTGTCCTTTCTTAAGTCCCCCCTGGCTCTTCTTCCTGAAGTGGCTGAATTTTGTCTGTGGTTTGACAGTCCTCTATTTAACACATTAATATAGCTCCAGACAAAGGGCTTTTGTCATTGCTGTTGTATCACTCTATTTCACATGTGCACAATTGCTGATAATGGCCAGGGCGTGTGAAAAAATGTCCTTGACTGTCTTCATTCAAGCTAGAGTCAAATGAATGTGTGTTTATATATTTATTTGTTCCCATCCCCCTCAAAACCTAAGGTTCAAGGAATATTTGAATAAAAATACAATGAAATGTTAGACCTTGTTCCATGAAACATGAATGTCATTTTTTTTCCTCCATATTTTGAGTGTTCATGGAAGAGATTGCTTGTCAGTCATTGCAACTCAAATATGGAACATTTTTGAAAAAGTAAAAAGCTCTATTTCTTCTTTATTTGCCTTACCTCTGTAAACAAAACTCCTCATCCGTCCGTCAGCAAGTTTTAGTCTTGGTAAATATCCTTACATATTTCACAGCTCTCCAGCTCAGGCTTGAGTTTGAGCAATAAAGCACTATCTCACCTTTCAGTGAATCGCCTCTGGCTGTTTACTGTGTAGGTGAGGTTGGACACAGGTTTTAAAAATGAATTTGAGGACTCGCAAAATGTAATGTTGGCCCACGGTGCCTGAGAAATGAAGACCATTTGCTTTGCTTTTTTACAATGGTGCAATCCCACAACAGATTGCCTTGTGATTTGAGCTTGAAGTTTTGTTGACTTTGCATTTAAATTATTTAAAAGGCTGTTAATTATTTATCAGATTTGGGAATTGAAAAGATTTGCTCATGGTTCTTGATGTATTTGATTAAATGGTTACTATTTAAAATGACATTCATTTAGAATATAAATATTTGAATTAATCACACTTAAGATTTTTTGAATGACTGTGTTTTTGAGAAAGGAAATGGGGATTGGTCCTCCTCTGTCTTAGATTACCTGTTTCAAATCTGCTTTGACAGTAGAATATTGTGTCTTCTCAAAGACGATTTACAGTTTGGCTTTCTTTTAAAGACGTTAAGTGCTCTTCAATTCCTTTATCTATTGATCATTGTTATCTGCTGAAATTGTATTGTCTTGTTTCAACAATAGTCACCTCTTGGCCTATACTATCTTCTAAGATTCTTAGTTTCAGGTGTGTGTAAAATACATAATAATACACGTTTCATTTTGCCAGACTTTAGCAAAAGAAGTGTTGAGAGGAGAAAGGAAGGCCCTCATCTTTACTTATTGTGCATGAGACTAATTTCAGTTTTTCAGAATACTAAAAGATGTGATGATTTAGCCTCCAAGTGTAGTGTAGAGCTACACTCCTGAATAAAATGGAGACACAATTAATGCTAAAGTATTGTCAATCTTGGCTTGAGAACAGGACATGTCCACTATTACTTGTTAAATTACTGTCACTGTGCCAATGGATATGGATATAAAGATGTTAACACTACTTTAAGACAGAAAAAGTCAAGAATTTTCTAAGGCTGTAATAAGGCTGCAAGTAATCATATAGATTTATTTGAATATGCAGATTTTTCTTAATTAATTGGTTCATCATCTTTTGCAATGTGAATATAATGACGAAAGCAATCACACATTACCAAAAACTCAAATAGATGTCTAAAAAAAGACTTAAAATTAAGATTACTCATTTTGTCTGGCCAACAGTCAGAAATGTCAAACATTTCAATTTACATGAAAATCATTCAGTGGGAAAAAAAAAGCAAATTCCAACACCTGAGAGTCTGTAAGCAGTAAAAGTTTGATATTTTTACCGGCTATACATCATGGCTGTAAAGGCTTTGCACATTAACGCAGGTGTTTTCAATCATTTTAGCTAATTAGACCACCAGCTTGAAGGTGGGTAGAGGTATCCTGGGATTTATGTGAGGTCACCACACTTCATGTACTAATAATAAACACATTTCACCAAATCCCCAGATGCACCAACAGGAGAGTTGTTTGAGATGTCAGTCAAGCACAGTCTGTACATGCTTGTGTCTAGGTTTACCATTAGTGTGCAGGACTTTTAACAATAACTTGGTTATTAATCTGTGACTGTACTAGAGCTGCGATTAGTTGATTAGAAAATTAATCACCAAGTGTTTTGATAATTGATTAATTGTTTTGAGAAAAAAAAATGCTAAAATTCTCTTGTTCCAGCTTCTTAAATGTGAATATTGTGTGCTATCTTTAGACCTCTGATAGTAAACTGAATATTTTTGGGTTGTGTACTGTTCGGACACAACAAGACATTTTAGTCTTCCGTAAACGCTGATCGATATTTTTCACCATTTTTTGACATTTTATAATCGAGAAAATAATCCACAGACTAGTCTATACCAAAAAATTAGGTAGTCAAACACATTTTGTCCTGTTTAAACATTTAATGATGTTTGATCGCTAAACAACCAAACCAAACCTTTAACCTCCATGTGGTTCACTTTCAGGGCAAAGAGCTCATATCAGAACAAAGACCAGTTTAATGTGTACAGGAATTAAAGCGGTAACATTGTTGCCTTAAATAACAATAGAATGTAGTTTAACACGGGGTTGGACACACACATGTGTACATGCTCCTTTGGAACTCACGCAAGTCCTAATGAGTTTCAATGGGTAATGTGGAAGAGCAGCCACAGGGTGAGGTGCAGAACAGTGCGTTAGTCATTTTGAGTGGGACTCATACTTCTGGCAAGTGAGCAAAGCTGACACCTCCCTTCCCTTTGAGTTGGCACGAGGTGTCTCACTGCTCCTCAACAGAAACCAACAAAGGCCTCACAGACGCCAATAACTAAGAGACATCAAATGTTGGCTCGTCGTGTGGAGAGAATGTGTAAATATATCTTCAAATGTGTCCTCGTGTGTTGTTTTCTCCCAGTCTCTTTCTTTCTCTCTCCCCCTCTCTTCCCCCGTTGCGGGGGAGTTAGGTTGTTGTCATGAAGCGCTGTTCCTCTGTCGGCTGATCAATATGTTTCTGTTTTTTTCCCTTTCAGAGGAGAAGACACAGCTGGTTCTAAATGTCGACAAACAGCTTGAAGAAGTCAGAGAGTTGGTATGTCTTTGATCAGTAATTTTCTCCTCTTCCCATTTCCTAAATAATGAATTTGTGGAAAGAGGGAGGGGACAATATTCACTGGCACCAGACAACAGCACCTGTATTATCCTGGTGGTGACATGACATGCAGACACGCACAGACACACACAGACACACACGCAAGACACACACACACACACACACAGATGCACACACTTCACATGGCGGAAAGGAGGCTTCCTCCTCACATGATTACTTTCCAGTAATCTGCTTTTAAGTGACACCCCTATGACACATTTCAAGCCATTATCTTGAGGTGGGAGTCTTCATGTTGCTGTTTAAAAATGAGCAAAGTCACCTGACAGAGACAAATTGTTGTTGCAGTTGTCTTCTTATGTCACAGTGATTAGTTTCTTCCAAATCCACCACAGAGAGACCTGTCTAGCCATGCATCAAATGTACTTTTACTTCATTCACTATGACATTGTTGGGCCTGTGCATGTCACTGCAATGAAGGGGCCCTCATATTTGATTGTGTATTTATCTACAGAACAGCCTTCCTCTGTCATAACTTTTATCACAGCTGAGTGATGTGAGCGGGAGACATGTTTTCTTTTTACAATCAACATTGGAACGTATTAAAGTTAATGCCATAGAAGTTGCTCATCTCAGAAAGTTTAATAATCTTCAGAGTTGTCTCAGTTTCTATCTTGAGCATTTATTTTCTCATATATATATATATATATATATATATAGTAAGCCTTATGTGAGTGTTAGCATTACAATATTTTTAGATTGCAAGAAAAATATGATCATTAGAGAATAGGGATGCGTAGATTTTAAGCCTGTTCAAGAATTTTATGAAAAGGATTATAATTAAAAGTATACATTCCACCAGGTTGGTACCTTTTACATTATGATTATAATTTGGAGTAGAATAAAATTTGAACCCGTCAGTCTCTAAACAATTTGGTGTATTTGAAATGGTTACTAAATAAACTGTATTAACTGCGGGTTTTAGCTGGAGCAGATGGACCTGGAGGTGCGAGAGATCCCCATCCAGAGCAGAGCCATGTACAACAGCAGACTGAAGAGCTACAAGCAGGAGATGGAAAAGCTTGAGAAAGACTTTGTAAGTACTTAAACACTTAGTGAAATCTTTTGTTAATGCTTGTTGAAACATTACAGTTATAATGCACACCATTTACATTTAGCAAATCCTCTTAAAAAGTGTGATTTCCAAAGTATGCATGTGTGTAATATAACATACTAGATATGCATATGACAGTTTAAAAAGTTGCCAAAATCATTTCCTTTGTGGTGTGTATGCACATCTATTGTTTTGCCCTCTCAACCAAACTCTCTCTCTCTCTCTCACAGACACACACACACACACACACACACACACACACACTCGCACAGTCCTACACTGAAGCTCAGTGGTGTATCCACCGAGGTTAATTCAGAGTTTGTGTTTGAAGTTGCGAGCGATGCCTTTTGAGAACAGGTTGTGTGTGTTTGTGTTGTTGCTGCTGGATCTGGCCTTGTTTATTAATTTATAAATCACTGTATCGTGACTTGATCTCTAGCCTCTATCAAAGCTTAATGAAGAGTCCAGTCTATTGGGTCACTTGCTTTTAGTCTATATTGTTGGCTACCAATATTTCTCAACATACTTCACTTTAATATTGTAGGAATTGGCAATTATCCAATGCACATCGATTACTTGAGTCTTTTTTTAATTATTATTTTAGTGTCTTTTCTTATTACCCTTATAAGTCACAAAAGTATTTCTAAATTATAGTTTGTATTCAAATCTTTTCCTTGCAAAAATATGTATATTTAATGATATCTTTTTTTTTTTCTGTTGCCTGTTATTGTTTTCTGTTGTCAGTTTTGTTGTGCTGGTGCTCACAACACGGTCATAAACCCATAGCGTAAATCCAACCGACCTTGAGCTTGAGAGTAGACGAGTCCTTCCACAAATCACAAGTGAAGTGAAATAAACCCACAACTTCAGAATGGTTTTTTTAAAAAAAAATAAATACAGAATTGGACATTTAAGAACTTTTAAATTAATTCATAATTCCTCAAAACACTGCCGACCTGAGATAGTTGCAACATTAACCTTGTTGTTAATGTGGTCCCGATGTGATTTTGCTACCTCTAGCTTGTTATAAACTATTGAGTTAAATAACCAGCAAAGTTTTCTCGAAACCTTGAAATGTATTCAAGGTGTAGCGTTCCACTCAAGTGTGAGCTTTTCTTTACTTTGAATGAGGATTTATTGTTTGGTAGCTAAAGCTTGAAGGAAAGGATTTCAGAAAATAATGGCAATCACTGCAAAACTGATGATTAAATAAAGACATTATAGTCAGAATTATAAGTGTTAAATTCTTTTGTGTTTGTTAAAAAATTAAACGAAAGTCCAGACAAATCGTAACATGTAAATAAAACATAACTATTACAAATTACAAACCGGACATTTTTGATGTTCTTTACCTTTTTTGTGTCTCATGCTTCTTCCTACCACTGACAATCAAAAATAGTATGAAATAAAACCTGTTTAAACGTCACCTTATTTCTGAATTATCTCAAACATTTTCAGAAGATCTAATATCATTAACCACAAGGTGTTTTTTTTAAAAATCTGTATTGAATTAAATTTGGGATTAAAACAGCATCCCCCCCCCCAAACCCCTCACTATTCCAAGTGCAGAACAAACAAGTAAACAAGCATAAACAACGCATTTGAATGGAGATATCTTATGCTAGTGATCTGCGAGTACACCACAGAGATGTGCAAACTGAGATCACAGAGGAGATCTCCGTGCCAATACAGTTTGCTTTCCTCGCCACGGGCATTTAATTGGCAGACGATTAATCTTTAACTTTTCTTCTCCCCACACTTACCGTGCTTAATCATCAAGCAGTTAACACCTGCTGTGGCGGATATTGGTGCTAATTTTCATTACTTGCATTTTTATGCCTGTCTTAGGGGCGTGAGTGAGGAAAAATTGGTCTCTTTAACCTGCTAACAGTTAGCAGTCCTCCGTCCACTTTATAAAACTAAACCTTGTTGTCCTGTATGTGCAGTAACAGAATATGATTGGCTCTAAATACTTACTTCCATGCCATATTATGTGTCATGGTCCACAATACTGACATGCTAAGCAGAAGGTAGCAGTAGGATAGTCCTAGAGGATAAAGAATAGAAGAATATTGGCCTGCTTCTAACTGTGACTCCCCAGTTTGACAGAGTAATTTTCACTTTTATACCTCTGTGTGTGGTGTGGTCAGATCAGTGTACATTTAAACTAGGATCACCCCCCTCACACAGTAACATCTAGTATATCTGGTCTCCCGTAAATCTGATGCAAGTGTTCAGAAGGCAAGAACTTCAGCCCCCTCAGATGTGCTTCAGATGTGCCAAATGCTATAGCTGAGCTCAGCCTCTCACTTCCTGCAGGCCTAGGGAGGACATGACACTCCGCTCGAAAGGCGTCCAGTGGAAAAAAGGCAATCTCCTTTCTTTTTAATGTAAAAAGCCCCAGCTTTGTTGTGCTTTCCGTGGATATCAAGGCCTTTCCACTCCCTCACTACCCCACCCCACCCCCTACCGGCCTCCCACGGGTGTCTCCCCCCTTAACATGCTCTCTCATCCTCCCATTCACCCGTGGTTTGAAGTCTTCCTACCACCGGTGTGCCAGCTTGAGACCTCATTCCTGCTCCTTTCCAGACAGGACCCGAGTCGACCCCAGTAACCCAGCCATTTCATCCAGGAAGAAAACTTATCAAACGGGCATCCCAAAGGTGTAGCTTTAGCTTTGTTGTTTTGGCTGACAGCTTCATTGTGATAATAGAGGGGACAGCGGGGTCTTAAAGGTACTGGTCCAGGACAAACAGGCAGTGCAGAAGCCAAAGGGGATGCCAGCCTGACCAAGAAAAGTATAAGTAAGAATGGGGGGGGTGGGGAATTAAAATGAAAATCCTATTTGATAGAGTGTTCAAGTCAGGGGAAGCAGAATGGCATGGTTCTTAAAAGTGTCTTTGATCAAGCAAAAAAAAAAGAGGCCTAACATAAGCTTAATTTAATGAAATCTATTGGGTAAACAGAGCCACCGTCTTCAAAGGGACACGTTTGGTCTGTCCCAGAGGGGAAGGTGGGGGTCCGCAGATGTCCGCTGTGTCTCAGAAAACGCAATCCATTTTTGAGGAGGTGTCTCAAATTACGTACCATGCTAATTGTAAATGTCTAATTGCCTTTGACACGGGCATGATGAGATGTCAGCCATAAGATGTCATAAAGCAACGACGGCTCAGAGATTTAGAGGTGATTTTTGTCAGTCCTGGAAACTCATGGTTGCTGGTGTCTTCTCTGTTGTCAGTGCATATTTTGAATATCAAAGCCGTTCCTTTCTTGCTCTTTTTCAAAGGTGTTCCTTGTTGTATTGTTATATCTGTACTTGAATATGCTAAGTAAATAGGAAATATTTTTAGTCTCACGCAGCTTTCAGTGAACTCACAGTTAACATTGTTAAAGTGTGTCTGAACTGATTTTAAATATCATTATATTATTGGTAAAACAGAACTGAAACAACTGTGTCTTACTTGCCAGCTTGTTTAAGACATCAATTGAATTTTCTCAAGAAATGTTGGTCCCAAATCTAAAAGGTGCATCTCTAAATTCACTCTTATTACCTCACATTAGTTATAAAGTTTAGAGCATTCTGTCTTGAATACTAACAAACAAATTATTCATAAAGCTTTCATCAATTTTTCTGTACTTTTTTGAAAACCCTGAAGTGTTTGGAAATGACACAGATCATTGTTGCTTCTACTTTTTCGCACCAGTATGACTCCTGCTCGCACTAGCTGGGGTGGTTGTTGATGTCTTTTTGCAGCAGATGGCGGTATTGCTCTAAGAATTTTCCTCTACTTAAGGTAGATGACAAGGACAATATTGGGCCCATTTACCAATTACTATGCCTTTCAGATGTATGAGTGGACTTGCTATAATAAATCCTTCCACTTATTACTATGTCTGACCTCATCCTTTATGCTTTGTAATAAAGATTGAAAATAATGTTACTGAAAATGTCCTTGTGGTAAAAAGCCCCTTTAATAAAATGTGCCTTTTACTTGTTCCAACTTCATATAGTTTCTTTAGATTGTCCACTCTTCTCTCTGCCCCTTGATAAACTGAAAGTTAATTATAACTGCAAAACAAAATATAAATGAAATAGTGTCCCTATAGGAAAGTTGAATGTCTTTCATTACACTGTAAGCATTTCATACTCACTAATGTTCACATATCCTCTCTCAATTAATCTTACTGACATGAAGTGTTGCTGCTAATATGTCACCTCTTTAAGTTGTGTTTAAGGAGGTTATATTTACATTTTTTAATTATTTGTCTTTTCAATAGCAAAAAACATATCTGGCCCTATAATGTTTGAGGCTTTGTATTGAAGGATCCTTGACTCCAATAAAGGTTAATTGGTAGTTATTAAATATCAAGCTCTGACAAGTTTATTGTTGAATACTTGTTCATTTTCCTCTCCTTAGTGGGAATGGATGCCAGTAGTGGTCAAGACACTTTTGTAGATGGCACGAGAGGCACTATGTAATTTTTCTATCACAATGTGGCAGGATTAATTTTGTAAGATCAACCCCATTTTTGGCTGAATAGAAAGCTATTATTAACTCGTGGTAATATGCTATATGCTATTTCAAGGAGGATCAAGGACCATGAAGGTGTTATTCATTACCAAGCATCTGTGTTTCTTTTGAAACGCATATCATTACTCAGTCTTTATATGAGGTTGATAAATATGTTGTCACAGCACATAATGTAAGTTCTTACAAAATGTTAAAAATGGGCTAAGGTCAAATTTTGATTCATCTGAAGCACGGTATTTAACTTAAAAGAGGCTTATTCAATATGATTAGAAAATATGGAGTGATTTTCTTCTGTCTGGTAGTCATGCCAGCCTGGCTTCATTTATTCCATTATGAATCTTGCAATAGTTGATTGTGCTTGTGTTTTCTGATATTGAATCATGAGGTCAACTGTCACAGGGACAGTGTACAACTATCCTTTCCTAATTTCTGATTGTCTATTGGAGTATTTTTTGAAGTCACAGTCACTGTCAAGAAGGATGACTGGACTGCCTTTTTCTTTAATAAAAACCTTTTTAGATGGAATATCTCCTAGTGTCCATCCAGGGAGATAATTAATGCATTTCCAAAGAGTCAGCCAACCTTGAAATATTGAACAGTTTATTTGCCAGGTACGACCAAGGTGAATAGAATGAAAAAGCTGTTGGTAACTGTTCCCTTTTTTTATTTATATTTATTTATTTTTATGCCTTCATAAGTGGTTTTCAGTGACCTAAAAAAATAACTTGAAATTTTGCTTTAAATGGGGTTAAACATTGAGTGCTGCATGTAATGAATTGGCGCATTGGACCTTTAAGCACAACTTGTGAATGAGGGGAAATGATTTGATTGAAATGTGGAAATACAAATGAGATGAGTCAGTGATCTAACGGATTTGACAGAAAACAGACTTTTTAAAATTAGTAGTCATGGACAAGTCAAGGTTGTGGAGACTATTCAACTTAAGCAGAGAGCAGTCAAAAACATATTTAGTTTGGCACAATTAGCAACCTAAAAAGGGAAAGAAGAGTTTGCAAAGTAATTTATCAGAAAGTTTTGTTTTCGCGTTAAGAAGCTCTGACATCATAAAAAACATTTTTTAAACTAGATGTTGATAATTATGTTGAGATTTAGGTTTTGATGGGATATTTTAGGACCACTGACTGTACTTCCCACACTAGAGCCACACTAGTAGTGCTTATAAATTTGCATTGTTGTAATCCATCTTGAAGGGTTCTTGTTGTTTGCCCCCCTGTCCTCGTTATGGTGACTCCTGCAAACAGACAACATGACAGACCAACATTAGTTGGATGTTAGACACTTTAAATCGCCTTAGGTTGACTTGGCATGCTTGTTCTTATTAAACACTAAGGAGTAAAGGCAGATTGACTCTTTTCATGGTTTGTTACTTAACAACCCATCACTGACACCAAAGTCTAATCACTCATAGCCAGTCATAAAAGGACTTCCTCAATTGACAGGGATTTTTCCCCTATATTTCCTCTGAGCTGAGTGCAGATTTAAGATGTAAACAAATAGATCTTCTTCTCTGCTTATGAATCATGTCTTTCATTTGGAAGTTGTTGTGCGCAGTATGTCTTCCTCAGGCCCTTTGTGGATTTGTGGCATTCGAGGCTTTTCCATGTCCTCTTTATGGACACGAAGATGGGATTCATTTGTGGATTAGCCTTTTGTCACTCAAAACTCAAACCATGTTTTTATGGGTTTGATGGTATAATGGCAGCAGTGGGTCAAATCTGGGTTGAAGGACAGTGTCACAAGAAGGACAAAAGGATGTGTTGTCCCAGAATGTTCATATTCAATCATTAAAAGATGTGAGCAAGACATAGCCTAAACCAGAATATCACAATGTGCAATAGTTTGTTGATTCTTATTTTTTTGACAATGAAATGTATGGTTCATGTTTTGCATAACAGGTTATGTTTAAATCATGGCAGACACTGATATTTAGCTGTTATTTTGTACTGATAATGCTAAATTCTAACATGGAATCAATCATTCCTTCACTGTGAATAATCGTTAATAAGTAATTGAAGTAATTATTTTGATTTGAATTGGAATTTTTGTCTTTCAAGTTGAAAATGCACTTTTGGCAAAGTATAACTTAATTGACTTGAAGGCTATGACAGCATTAGCAGCCAGATATGATGCAGTTAAGCAATTCTATAACTAGGGCTACAGCCAACCATTATTTTCATTATTGATTAATCTGTCAATTAATCAATTAGTTATTTGGTCTATAAAATGTCAGAAAATGTTCTTGGATGTCTCCCGACCAAGAGTCCACAACCCAAACATATTCAGTTTACAATCATAGAGGACTAACGAAACCTGATAATATTAACATTTAAGAAGCTGGAACAGATTTTGTCATTTTTATTCTTAAAAAAATTGTCAAAACAATTAATCGATTTTCAAAATAGTTGGCGATTAATTTTCTGTCAATCAACTGATCTGTTATAATCGACCAATCGTTGCAGCTCTGTCTACTACAATATTTGACTTCATTTTCCATTCCTGCTACATATAAATAGTGTATTTTTCAATTAAAGTCATTGTTAACCCAACCTTCTAACTATGTAATTTAGGGTCTTATGCACACAATACTAAGCATCTAAAAAGTATTAGAAATGAGCTTCAATCCAAATTCAAAATATTGTCATTTAAGTTTTTGTAAACTTTCCTGATATTTGGTTTGAATTAGGCGTGTTTATGCTCAGACATTTATTGTGAATATTACGCAATTAATTCCATGAACCAATCATAAACGACGTGACGATTGCCAGAGTTTCTATGGTAATAGTAGCGTTCCTGCATCTCAGCCCAGTTAATTTTGCTATATTCGTCATTACTGTGGCTGATTACCCACTGTACATTTAAACGTACACCAGTTCTGCTTAAGCACTCCTAGCTATCTCCTTCTTTTAGCGACTTTCTCGCTAATCCCGCAGTTTACACGCTTTTCAGATCTGCTAGTTACCTTAGCTTAGCTGCTAGCAATAGCTTCTCTCCCTCTTGTTCTCCTGCTCTCTCTTGCTCGGTGTGTCTTTATTGGTAATGGTACATGTAATAAATGTAGTTTATTTAGAGGTGAGGCTCTGCACCATGGAAATTCAGTTGTTAGCTACTGTAGTTAGCTAGCCCCTAGCTGGTGCAGGTGTCAATCAAAATGTGATCTGCCAAGCCTACACAGTCTTGAGAAATTATCTAAACAGCAAAATTAGCTGTTTTTTGAACTAAGTTTTCTAATAGTTATGAACGTTTATTTTCACTCAGCTTAATGAGACACTCAACTTTGATATAATTTATGCATTTTTACTTTTTCAAGCTAAATTTTATTACTTAGCAGCTCTGAGTTTGACCACTAGAAGAATTTTAGTGCAAAATTATCACAAAGAAATATGTTTTCCAACAATTTTGTTAATTTGTTAAGTGATGAGATTCTAGACAAAGAAGTGGGAATATATTTTGGGGTCACTGTCATCCTTGCACAGTCATTAACAAGATGAGTTCTTGTCAGAGGTAGTCGACTCGCAGAAATCGCATTAACTATAATTTGTAAGCAGATCACCTCCAACTCCCTCTCCATCTCTTTATGTTAACACTTGTCTGTATGGATGGGATATCTGCATTATGCCTGAAGCATAGGTTTTTTTTTTTTGGCATTGTGCAAATTCGGCCGTTATCCTTCCGTGCGATCGTTTCCTCTCCCGCTTATCTCTCCTGGCCCCTCCAAAGTCACCGTACTTCCACACACACTGACAGCGATCAGTATAGCTTTCAGACACTTGTCTGGCTGAGTCTGCCATGAAGCGAAGGCCCTCCCAGGTCCCCTCGCTGTCCTCAGGGCTTGTGTGATTGAGTGACTGGAGTGAGTGGGGGCCAAAGATAATAAGGGAGAAAATATAAAGACATGGGGCAATGATATGATAACATCCCCTTCTTCCTCCTCCTCCCCCTCCCTCTCTTTACTCCCCTTTCCACCTCCCCTTCACTTTTCCTTCTGTTCTTCTTTCTGTCCTACCCCCGATTTCCGTGCACCAAGCCTGTCCCACGCAGTAGTGTAAACCAGAAGTGACATGTGACACCCACTCCCCAGTGATGTGCTGACAAGCGGGTACTAGAATAGGTGACAATGTTTTCTTTTTTTGCCAGACTGGCTTAAGTATGGTGAAGGGATTCATGAAGTATTTATGAAATATATTATGAATCATTGGGTCTGTGTTTTTTCCCTCTGTATTTTAGGCAGTGGCATTTGCTTTTTAATAAGAAAGCCTCAGAGAAGGCGAGAGTGAGGAAAGGGGTAAATAGAGGAAGAACTCTTTACATTGCATCCTTACTAGCGTTTCTTCGTAGTTAAAGCTCTGTGTTTACACATGTTTTGACCCCTGCTCACACCCCTTTCACACACACGCAGACACACAATTAAACTTAGTTTCTTCCTCTCATCCTAAGTGTTTCTAATGAGGGAGCGTGCCAGAAAGAAAGGGAAAGTGTTTTTGCTCTCAGCGACCAACAATTTTGCCTTTTCTCTGGTGTTTTTGAAGCCTGCAGTGGAATCTGGCTATGGCCTTGATCAGAATTACATTGTGGAAGATGAATTAAGGGTTTTTTTTTTTTTTTTTCAATTATCCCAGAGGTTGGCCACCATTAGAGCATCAGCCTACTCCTGCAGTGAGACTAAACTCTTTAGTTTTGTTCCCCTCATCACCATAGAGCACTTGTTTGTTCTGCATTGTCAAGCTTTTTGTGTATTTTCATCTTTGTACATTTTTATTCAGAAATTATCCGTTTCACATAACACATTTTCTGCTTTAAGTGCTTGTATCAAATGGCCAAGAATACCCAGTAGAAAAAAAAAATCTGTTGCCTGTTAAAAAAAAAAACACAATCAAATTATCAAATTGCTCATTAAATAATTGTTATTTATGTAGTTTTTACTTTGCAGTGGTCCTTTTATATTTTCCCCTACTTTTTTCTTTTGAAGAATGAACAGCAAGTGATTGTTTTGTTAATTATTCAACTCAACTGTATATTCCTGGGTTGATTATAACATGTTCTTTTCTACATACTTTTGTTTTTTTTTTAGAATCTGATTAAGAAGTGTAAGCAACTCTTCTCTGCAGCCCTCATTTCTCATAATTTTTGAACAAATGTTGTGAATTCCAGTACAAAACCTGCAGACTCCCAGGAAACTGGTGAGTGTATTGGGAAGTTCAGGAGGGCACATGTTGGAAGGGCTTTGGAAGGGGGCCTTACTGGCCTCATCAGCATTTGAATGTGTTCCGGCTAGTGAAATAACAAAGTATACATAAATATATAGAGATAATGATCTGGCTAAGTCCCTATGTGTGCTGCTGTATTCTTATGCTAATGAGCTAGCTATTCAGCACCAACAATGGTCACATTACAAGAAAAGGCAAGGCACTGAAGGAGATAGTCTTCTCTCTGCATGTCCACTGACGGACGCGCACACGCACATGCTCAGCAGGCCCGACTCCTCTCCCTTTGTGTCTAGGTTTTTTTTATTACATTTTTCAATTTTAGATAACACTCCAAGAATAGACATCAAACAAAAATGAATCATAAATCGAGGTCAGGAGTGAGCCTCTTTCCAAAGCAGAGAAAGGGTTAAAAGTGAAGGTATTTCTTTCTTTAAAAAAGATGGAAAGACTGATAGGAGAGGAGCTCTTCTCAGCAGAGGGTTCAGTGAACCATATGTAGGTAGCCACAGGCTAATGGGCCGGTTGGTCCCTGGCTTGCCAGGTATCCCACATTGCACATCCTAACACCCCCCTCCGCACACACACACTCTCTCTCTCTCCTCGTCATCCTCCAACATACATCTCTCCCACCCCTCCCACCTTCACTCTGTGAAAATCCCTCCTCCACTTTCCTCTAATCTCACCTTTTTCTCTGGTGCTGACCCGGGGAGGCCCACTTTATTCCCCACTGCATGCCAGAAGCCAGCGTTGTGATCGGAGCCCGGGCCCCTGTGCTGGTTCCCCCTCTCCTCTCCTCTCTCCTTGCCCTGGCTGCCCGCCTCCCCGACGGCTCTGCTCTATTGATTTACTCCTCCAACCAATGCTGTCTGTCTCTGTTTTGCACCACCAGCACCTAGGTCCCTCATCTCTATAACCCTCCCTCTTTCCCCGTTTTCTCTCTTTCCCTCTCTTGCTCTCTTCTTTCTTTCTTTTCATACTTTCTGTCTTTCTTTCTTTCTTTCTTTCTGTCCCCTACCACACAACCATGGGCAGGGGGAGAAAAACCTGACAGAAGAAGAGAGAAGGAGAGAAAGAGAGATGGAAGGATGGGGGTGTGGGAGGGGAAACGGGGCCTTTGATTTTTCATTAGAAGTGCCTCCATATTTTAATATTGGGTTTAATCGGGCCCTCATGCCTTAAAGAAATAACCATTGAGAGATGATCCCTCGGCCTTCAAAAAGTATATGGCGCTTCTTCAATCAAAGCCCTCCTCCAATTTGCTCTTTTGTTTGCAGTTCACTTGCAATCCTTTCCCCCCTCCTCTCTTGTCTTGCCGTCTCACGGCCTCTCGCTTTGTTGGTACAGTCGTTAGGCTTATTGACTGATCTCGGCTGTACTTAGCAATAGAAATGACTTTGACAGGGAAATACACCACTGGTATCACAGAGGTACAAGCATGAAAGGCTTCTATCAGAATAGTGTACACCAGCAAACAGCTAGGTATTTTCCCCCCAGAGATAAAATCCTGTTTACTCGTGGCCTAATATTAAAATCTTTGATAGACTCAGTGATATATTGTTAAAATAGGAATAATCATTTAAAATTTTTTATCAAATTAAACTGATAAAGAGAAGTTGCAAGGCTCTTCATGCCAAGCTTGATACAGTACAAGTTGTCTCTGACCTTGTTGGGGTTTTTTCAAGTGACGCAAAATCTTTTTGAAGCTGATACACTCTGTCACCCTAAAAAAAAGTCTCCTCACCTCATACCTGTTTAGATATGTTGCAGGCTCATTTATTACCTTGCGGTGGTTGATCATTCACCTTTTATTTGTGTTTTCGACAACAGCTTCCGTGAGACTCCTTCAGGTTTTTCATGGAAGTGGAACACAATGCTGTGTGCACAGAAGCCACCAAAGCGCCAACCTGTGAGCTAATGAGAGGCCCCATGCTGTTATCTAAGGCTCCGGCTTCTCTACCACTGCTGCACTTCTATTAAGGGAGAGAACACACACCGGGCTACCGTTCACATATGTTGCTCGCGTACGTTCTCTAAAGGAGGTTTCCCCGGGATGCAAAGGCTCGTTGAAGCTTCCGTCGTACATACAGTATCCCTCGTGCACGCCTGTGCACTCACAAACGCACACAACAGACAGAAGTGGAGGAGTCGATGGCACCAAAGACCACAATGAAACAAAGGCAGAAATGACACCCTCCTGTGACAATCGCAATTGTAGCTGCTTGCCTTTGTCTGATAATATATCAAATGCATAAAAAAGAGCACTTACTTAATTGAACAACCTCTCCCAATTTGTTTGTGTTAAAGGAGAGTAGAAGATGCTAGACAATAATTTGTGTGTGTGTGTTTTCCTTTGTGCCGGCTGTGTTTGTGCATGCATGCGTGTGTGTGTGTGTGTGTGTCTGTGTGTATGTGTTAAACCCCTGCCAAGCAGAGATGCATTATTTAAGATGCTGTTGTGATACTTGTGCCTGCTTAAAGGTCTCAGCTTCCTTTTAACGCCATGCCACATCAGTCCACCTCTGCCCCCACTTGTGGGGGGAACCAGAGTGGGACCTGCTGGCACTGGTCCCCACATCACCTGGGAAAATATCACAGTAGGAGGGAGGAAAGGAAGTGATGCAGACAACCTTTGAGTTTAGCACACATTCTTGTTAACAGGAACATTTTACCCCAATTTACTGTCATTTTATGGCTGATTTTAGACTCGGTTTTTACTCGGTCTATATTTAAGAATATTAAACTGTCAGAGAAATTGTTTACCCTTTGTATTTGTGAGCATTTTATGCCGGTAGTTTAGATATATTTCCACATTCACAGACCAGCTCTGACAGTTAGGAAAATTAAAAAAAAAAAAGATTGCCAGATTAAGGCAAGCACATGAAGCTGGACATAAGAGTTATTAAGTCTAAATTTGGAAATACCCAGCTGCTCTCCTACTGGTGAAAAAGCCTGTAATGGAACAGAGTATTGTAAATTGAATATGGTTAATTACTCTTCATGCTATGCCACCAGCCATGTGTGCAGGGTGAGAAGGAAAAGCTTGGGAAAGTGGAGGGAAAAAGCGTCTGCAGAGGAACTTCAGGGCCCCTCATTACACTCTGCCCCTGGGTATTTTTACGCCTTTTATTTCCCATCTAATGAACTGTTTACATTTTTCAGCTTTCCAGGCGCCACAATTATTTGCGCTTGTCCTTGTGTCACTCGTTGCACCGGGCAAAAAGCAAGGTGGAAAGTTGGAGGGCATTGAAATGTGTATATAAATATAATTTTGTTTGATTTTAATTATTCTGAATATTTGTAGATAGGGAACTTTTTTTTTTTCATACGTTACAAAGACTGCAATCGTCAACAGCATGAAATTGGAAAAGGTTGTTTTACAGTTAATTTCTGTAAACAGATGATTTTTAGATTTATGGACTATGAAGGAACTAAAACTTATGCTGTTTATTTAGACAGTATATAGCCATGCATGGACATATACTATAAAGGAATTCTACACAAAGAAAAGATCCATATTTTTGTTATAATTAAATAAATATAATTTGCTGCTCAGAGGATTATGCCAAACTGATTAGCATATCTGATATGAATTGTTATGCATGCATATGTAATTACATTTTGATGGGTAAAGAAGAATTGTTTTTTTTTTTTTTCGTCTGCTATCCATGTCAACAGAGGTAAAACGTGTGTTTTTGACAGGACAGCAGCACCTCCATCGCCGCGTTTGACGGGATGTGTAGAGTTTTTAAAGGCAGGCCACTTTGCATAAAGTTAAGATGTACCTTTGTACTTTTCTTGTGTGCTTCCGGGAATAGAAGCAAATTCTCACCCAAGATTAAAAAAGTGACAAAAGACAGACCTTTCAAAAGGATTAAAAAAAGCTCTTTTTTTTTTTTCTCTTTTCTGAGCAATAAGGTATCTTCTGAAAGCGCTCGTTCTTTTTTAGATTACAAAGCCTGATTAGTTGCTTTCGTCTTAAGATGCAGAGTTCAGTCTTCACATACTGTAACTAGAATGAGACATTTTTAGTGCTTTTTCTTTATAGAATCTCTCTCTCTTTTTTTTTTAAAATCATACAACCAATTGCCAGGTTTTCCTATGGAACAGGTATCTTGTATCTACTTTCCTGACCTCGAGTAATCCTGTTGTTGCTTAACAGTTTTATGCTTAACACCCTAACTTATAATCAAAATCTGTCATTGTATTAAGCACAGCTGTTTATGCTTAAGATCAAATGGAAAGGCAGTTATCACTCAGGAATCAGTTGTTTTCCAGAGGGGGAATCCAAAAACTGGAGTGTATATACTGTAGGTACAGGGGAAGTAGTGGCAACACTTTCATTTCAGTGACATTTTCCATTCTTTATACTTGCTTTGTTATCTGCACTGTTCTCATTGCAGAAACACTTCATACATTCATCTGTAACAAACAGCTATTTAGAAATACCAAAAAACCCTGCATATAGTTTGAAGGCGACGTAAGCCTTAACATTCAAATCAATGCTTCTCCCAGGCTTCCTCGTCTCAATTACTGGTGAAGTCGTCTTTCCCCCTAAGTTGCACTGCAGCTCTTTAAGATGAAACTCGACTTAAATGGGATATGTGGGTGTTTTCCTGGCAAAAAATGAGTGTGTGTGTGTGTGTGTGTGTGTGTGTGTGTGTGTGTATGCCTTGTGTACATGCTGTCTTCAGATTGATGCTTATTGTCTTTCTGGTTTTACTCAAATGTGAAATTTCTTCTAATGTCCTGACAGCAACACAGTGACCACTTATTTATCCCAGCAAGAAGATGTGGCTTTTACAAGATTGCTGACAGCAGAATTGAAATGAAAATTCAACATAGAAATTAATTTCAAATGAATTTTAAATTTTAAATGATAAAATTTGTTACATGATTACTATATAATCACTTATTTCTGTAGATTAAAAAATATTTTGCAAGAATTTCAACAAAGAATGGATGTCAGAATAAAGAAAAAACCTTAGAAATTATTAAAAAGTTGTATTTTTTTGCCACTTACGTTTGCCATATAGCACCATATCTGTTTGATTTATTTTAATCAAAAGAGTTATACATGATTATACATGATAATTTCCCTAGTTTTTGTAGATATTTTGGAATGTTCTGTCACATATGTGATTGTTTGTACAATTATCACAAACTTAAAAGTTAATTATTGACCTAAGGGATGAATGGCACAATCACAATGGTAGAAACATCTTTAACAGCACATTTTGACATAGAAGGCGCTGTGCTCCTGTAGTATTTTTGTGTGAGTGGGGGCCAATGTTGTGTTTTATTTGAGTCGGAGCTGCCGATCTCCTCTTTTCCCCACAGTAGGCGTTCTGTGGTTAGCTTAGGTCCCTGTGGTTGAGTATTGTTTGGGTGCGCTCTTTATCTAATGGGTATTGTGGTCTGGGTCAATCAGGCCCTCCGTCTACTCTGTAATTACTCCAGGAAAACTGTGGCACTCACCATCACGATAATAACAGCCAAATCACATCAGCCATGACTTTCCACTCACTGCTCCAGATTATGAGGAGAGAGAAATAAGAAAAAGAAAGGAAAAAAAAAAATCAACTGGCTCAATAGTGATTGTTTCCAAAGTTATTTCAATCAAGGAACTTGATATCACTCTTGAGGTTAGAATTGTCTTTTTCAAGTTTGGTTTGTGCTTCTCTCATGGAAGGTAGTTTCAAAGTGCTTCGTGCAATAGCTTCTTCAAACTTTTACTGATAATAGAAAGATAGTGGGGAAAGGATACTGCATATGAGGGGGAAAAAATGTCCCCACCAGGTGTTCCTTCACTGATTCCCTGTCTTTGTTTTATTTATTTAGAGTCGAGGACTAAGTAAATATAGAAAATAGAAAGAATTCATGTTGAGGAAAAAGTGATATTTTCATTCCTATGCTGTTGTTTGTCTTTGATTTTGCCCACCTCCTGCAGCCCACCTAGAAACCCTGTCAAGGCAGGGAGAGAAAGCGAAGGAGGCTTAGTAAACACTTTCTGTGTCTGCTGCTGGTGTGTATTTAGTTTAGAGGGCATGCCAAGAGGCTGTTTTTCCATGGGTCGGGTGTCTGTAAACAAGCGGTACAACGGCAGCCCACTCTTCCACAATCGGAGGTGGCACATTCTGAAGTGTGTATGAAATGTGTGTGTCTGAGTGTTTGTCTTTTGGGGGGGTTTTTTTTATTTTTTTTTGGACATGGCATTCCCTCTTATTCTAGCCTATCTGGAGACAGAGAAAGAGAGAGAGAGTGAGTTTGTGTGTGTGTGTGTATGTGAGGGAGAAAGAGAGAGAGGCAACCCCAAATCCGATGGGCCGCCAATGGGTGATGAATTATTCCCTGTCTGAGTCTCAGCATTGGTGTTATCACAGAGCCTGCCACTGCACTGGGATGACAGCAGTGACAGCCCCCAGAAAAGATTTAGCGCTGACAAGTGATACTTCCTCATAATACATCTCCCTGGCCCTCTCCCCTGTCCCCCTGTTCCACAGCCTCTTCATACAACACACAAGATGAGGTTTTTTTATCCCTCAACTTGTATTTGTTTAAGTGGGCAAGGTGGGGGGCTCTTTGCCACCACTTCTGTGGCACAAGTGCACTAGGTACAGTAGATCACCTTGGAAGGTGGCATGGGCAGAAACCCGGGTGTGCTTGTTGTCAGTACATGTGTTGTATCAGTACACTCACACAGAGACACACATATACACAACCTCCATGCGTATGACTCAGTTTGTCACCGAGTTCCATTAGGGGGCTCTCGTGCTTAAGGAATGCCTGTTGTGTTTTTGCATCAACAACAGTACTAAGCCATATTTCCCCACTTGTTTTCTCTTTTTGCTCTCCCCTCTTTCTCCCTTCTCTTCTTCTTTTTGTCCTTCTCCCTCATCCTCCTCCCCCTGCAGAAAAGGTCACGTATTGCCTACAGTGATGAGGTGCGCAACGAGCTCCTGGGGGATGACGCCAGCTCCTCGGAGAGCCAGGTGAGGTGCTAATCAGGGGCCCAGCCGACACCAGTGTGGGTGGCTGACTGGCCCCTAGGGTGAGGAGGTGGGCCCCTCATAGGGGCCATCGAGAGCTGAAACCACAGTATTGTCACCAAGTCATGCGGAAGGAACACTGTTTAATGCAAAGCTGGGCTGCCAGTGAGTGGGCTCAGGGCATGGGACCAGTGTCTGGCCAAAGCCAGATTGTGACCGGTGCACGCGCACACACACACACACGCACACGCACACATACACATACACGCACACCTAAACACAAACACACAACCCAATCCAAATTTCAATCCAAAACCTCAGCTTCTCCACTCCAACCGTCCCACAGCTGTTCTCCAGCCGGGTGTAGACTTAGGCCTATTATAGATACTCCATCAAGGTCCACACACACACACACACACACACACAATTGCTAAATCTTGTTCCATCGTCTTTCTTTAAACTCCAAGGGTGGCGAACCTGCACAATGCAGATACTCAAAATGAATAAGGACATAGGTTCTTATATTGCTAACAAATGATACAAAACCCCCCTAAAAACACTGAAATATTTTGGTGCAAAACCTCATAAAAATGATCCTTTAGCCCTGAAATATTTTTTATTTGATTGAGTTTCAGCCTTTGATCAAAAATGTCACATTCTTTTTACCGTCTTTATAGTTGGTTTATATCTATCAGCATATTCACAATTGATATATTGTTTATTAAAAGATGACTGATATTTTGTTTGAATATCAGTACAGCCTGTTGAAATCGAGGGATATAAACAACAGATAAATCCCACATTAGCAGTTTTCATTCATTGTCAGCAATGTCTACAAAAGATTCATTCACAGCAGTTATGAAAGTAGCAATGAAGAAGAAAAACAATTATCTTGAATTGTGATCTTAATTGCCCAAAATATGCCACATGTTCTTTTAAACTTAAGTTGTTTTGAATAAATGTAGAGATGCATCAAAACAGTGATACATCAACCAATTCAGCAAACAGCGTTTTAACATTTAAGACGCACTTACCTATTGCTCACCTGCACAGCTGCCACTCATACGCAGCCACTCTCAACTATGACCAAACGTCTTTTGACTAATTATATATTGCCTTTAGAATCGGCTGTCAACTTGCAGGGGTTATTGTGTCTCAAGGCACACACAATCACACACGCATGCAAATAAATACTTTGCATTTGCAAACGTGCACACTTGAAAAAGAAAAAAAAGAGAAAGATGAATACTCACATGCATATTTGCACATTTAGTCCCCAAGTGCTTTATGGGAGTATATTTAGATGATTCACAGCTAAGCAAAGCTAAATAAAGTTGTCTTTTTTTTTTTTTTTTTTTTTTTTTGAACATTTCCTTATTACCATTTCAATGATGACCCATGAACTACACATCTTAGAAACATATGTATCGCGAGCCAAGATGTGTAATTGATATGCATATTCCTGGCAAATTAGCGAGACACAAAAGTGACTCTGACATTTTATGCAGAAGTTGGAAGGAGATTTGCTGTCAGAAACGTCACGTTTGAGACTCTGATGGGTTCTATCAAAAATCAAGACAAGAAAAAGTAGCACATCTCATTTCAAATCCTATTTCTCTTTCATTAAAAATTGATCCAGAAATATTTAAAAGTAACATTTAAAAATCTAGAATTCACACATCTCAAAAGAAAATTGTTATAATAAAAAAATGAATCTTTATTTTACATTCATATTACAGATTTTGGAAATGGCTGTTTTTATTGTTATAATTATTGTGTAAAAAAATATTAAATCGATCCTTGTTTTTAACAATAATTATAAAGTTTAATTTGATATTGTTTTGTGTCAAATGATAAAATGAAAAACAATAAAATGCTGAGTACTTTGAATCCATAAATGCCCACATATCAGGAAATAAAGAGATAACTGAATATGATATGTAACTCACAACAGTATCCACAGCTTCATTCTCAATTTTCACTTCATATCTACATGATAATATAAATTATGAAATATAAAATAATATTAAGAAAATCTCAAGTTATATAGTTTCCATATTTTACTGCACGGTATAAATTAAAGGAACAAAATATATTTACCTTAAATTTCTTTTGTAATTTTTGTCAAACCTGATGCGCTTAAAAAAAATGTATTTACTAAATAATACATTCCTTTTTCCATACTAGACATTATTTTAGTTTCCCAGATTTAATTTTCCAAAAAGACATGTCAGGAGATACCATGGCTTACCAGGACTCACTTTTAATGTTTTTAACACATAAACTATTAATAATTAAATAGTGTAAAACACAGTAATAATCAGCAATTATAATGTCTGATGTGAAACTTTTAAAATGACAATTATATATCTCAAACACACATACACAAAGACATAGAAAGAGTTCATGCTGGGGGCAAAAGCAGAGTAAATAGATGATATACATTTTCCCTTTTTCTCCCAGGTGCCGTATTTACCTCATTTTCATTTTAAAACTTGTGGAGATAATACTTGTCTTGGTCTTGCTGTGAGTGGAGTACTCGGAACTTCAGGGTTTTTTATCTAACGAGACGGCGGTGATAGGAGAGGGGAAAAGATGGTGGGGGCTGGGGCAAGTCGGTCAATTTAATTCCTGACGATCTGAAAGAGGTCAGGATCATTTCATATAGCCCTGGCTGAGCAGATCATTACCAGTCACAAATCTGTTGGTTACATGGCAAGGATTTATAGCTAAGTAAATAGGGAACCGTCATAAGTTCTGAAAATGGCGTGTTGGCCCTGCGATAATGGCTAAAGGACGATTTAATAGAGTTCGGCATTTATTCGTTATCTGTATGCGGACAGAGACTGAATTGGCACTATCACTCGTTTTTTTAATAATGTGGTAGGCTACCATTGCACATTTTTTTTCTTTCTGTTTCCTCTGCATGCAACACACGCACAAATGCTGGTGCGCACACACGCGACAACACACACACACACACACACACACACACACACACACGGAGGCGCCACACACAAAGCAGCAAATGCACACACATTTTTCACACACGAACACTATACGGAATAGTTTCGATTTCAGTCACAGCAGAAGGCTTGGCCACAAGAGATTGTGCTGGTTTGAGCCGGCATGGACCAGATTTTACAGGCTACAAAGGAAGCAGATTACCACTTGTATCGAATTCCGTATTGGATAAAAAAAAATCTTTTGTTTGAAAAAAAAAAAAAAAAAATTGCTGATTATCATAACAGAAAAATTGCAGCAGTGCAATTTTGAATACTGGCTGGCATCACAAAAACACAAGGAAAGGCGCTCATGCAGGAGTAATTATAACATTTACAATATTCTGTATTTACTGCTCTATATCTCTTGAGCAACGCGAGCATCGTTGGCCGCACTAAAGAATGGATGCCAAAGAAAAATAAAGCTAAACAGGAAGACAGTGGAAACACAGCTCAACATGGCTCTGGTATAGTTTTAACAAATCCTCCACGAGGACTTGCAATCAGTCAGGCAGCACAAATGAGCTAGAACAAGTTTTGTTTGGTTCCCATTGACTGATGGCAGAACTGGGGTGAGGGATCGCAGGATCTGCTGGGTTTGTTCAAGCCCCAAATAACCACCTCCACAGTGTAGTTTTAAACTTTGGCCTCTTTAATAATGCATTCTTAGTGGGGAGTTGTTGCTTAAGTTAGAAAAGACAGTTTCCACTCTCAAGTGTGTCTTGTTACTGCCGACATTTTCAAGGGCGAGAGCTCTTTAGAAAAACATGCAATTATACTTGTTTACCTCCCACATTTACAGATATTGACAATATTTTTATTTGCAATATAACAGTGAACCATTGTAGTCTTATTTTTTGATTGGTGGAAAAAGCAAAAATGATACAAGAACTATTTTTGAGATGCTGTAAAAATAACAGGAGGAAGTGCTGTGACAAATGCATGATTGTAATGTATGAAATACTTTATTTTTGTTTGGGTTTAATATAGTATACATTCATCCTGAATTCATTATTATATGACACATGTCTGTGAATATGTTTACTAGTGATGGAATATTAATGGAGGAAACAAATTTATGCAGTACAATATTGTTTTTTGTTGTTAAGGATTTTAGTATCTGATAGGTGCAAATGTTAAATGTTAGTTCTTTAATGTATTCTGGTCATAAGAGCTAGTAGAAGGAACTGATGCTTCATTTTATCCCCTTTGTCACTTTGTTTTGAATAATTCGAACATAAAGATGCCATTTTCCAACCCTCTCCCAGCTGTTTTTGTAACCTTAAAGTTAGTAATCAAGTTTGTGATTCAACATCTAAGAAGTCTCTCTTTTTTTTATATGATACATGATAATTCCAGACTCACAAAATTCAAAAATAAACAGCACAAGTAATAGTTGCCCTGAGCCTCCCTTTAGATCTGCTAACCTTTTAATGTTGCCCAAGAAATGTGGCTTTAAGAAAAATCACCTCTAAAAGGCTTGCAAATCAGGAATTTGTCCTCCCCCTTTCTCTGCCAAAAAGTGTTGCATTCCCACGATAAGCCCCTTCTTCTCCTTCCTTCTCCTCCAACCCTCAGGCCAGGGATGCAACCTTTTTAATTGTGATTAGGCATAATTAATGACAAATGGGATTATTGCCTTCCCTCAAATGTCTGATTCGCTATCAGAGACGCAAGGTTTTCCCGGGACAGGGAATAGGAATAGGATTTTTTATTTACTTCACTTTAAATTTGCTATTCTCTTTCATCAAAAATGTATAGCTATGCTAAGATTCATTTTTCATGATCTGTGGCCGTCCCAATAATAATAAGCTGCACTGTATGTATATACAGTTGTAGCCTCACATGGCTTTCCATACATAATCTAAACAGCATCCACCTTTACTGAGATACATAAGCTACATAAAATATTGATAGCATATCAGCATTGATAAACAGTAGGACAAGTGGAGTGGCTCAGCATTTCTCAAACTCAGTTCCAAAGGGCACATATTTCTGTTTCTCCTTTTCCAGAGAATCCAGCAAAATGACAGATACAAAATATTTTTCCCTTAACATTTTAAACATACTGTAACTGTTGACTTTATTGGACTCATTTTTTTTTTCTTCTCTCTTGCTATATCAACTTCTGTGATGTGACTTCCTTGATAATGTTAGTTGATATTGCAAGTCGAGCAATCCATTTCCTCTCTTTGTTTATTGTGACAGCGCCAGGACTTGATCTTTGTTTGTTCAAAAAAGTCAGCCCGAGCGGCGTGTTTAGCTTCGTTTAATGTGTTTGTCTTGTGATTTCCAAATGCTAAACATGCAAACAGATAAATCGTCAAGGTTAATTCTCTACCCAGCCACATGACTGATCTTCCTCCTGCCATGTTTCTGCTTTTTATCTCTCCTTCACTCTCTCCATCTTTCTCTCTTCTCCCTTTTGCTCTCATGATGCAGTTGATAAAGTTACGTGAAGAGGTAAGTGCTTCTCTGCTCTGACAATTTAAATTCTGCTTTCCCACTGAAATTTCCATTTGCCCTCCTCTCTCTGGTAGAAAATTAAAATCAGCTCATTTGGACACTTTTTTGCATGTCTGATTGAACAGCTTAAAGGCCAAGTCAAAGATAATGAATTCACTGAAGGCCAGTTTCTCCAGTTTCTCCCTTAAATATAAGAAAGAGAAGATAAGATATTATTTCTGATACGCCTTTTTGAAGACAAATATTGGGAAATGAAGCTAAGCTCAGAGTAGCTTCAGTTATTGGGCCCAACACAGTTCGGAACTTGATCAACTTCTTAGTTTCAAGTGGGAACACCAGGCTGTAAAATCTGCTTTCACTTAATTTTCTTGAATGGGAGCAATTTTGTTCTGACTTTTTGTAATAAATGGGATTGTGGTGATCATTAGTGATATGATGTTTTAGCCTGTACATGATAGGAGACTGTAGGGTAATTGGTGTTGTTTCGTTGTTCACCACTTCATCAACATCACCACCATTTCCAAAGATTACTGTTATCAATTCAAACCATTTTGATGTATTTCATTGTTCATAGTCTGTACCCTGCAATACAATGTACCCTGCACAGTATGTAATGTAATGAACCTGCCATTGGTGTCATTGTCATCTCATATGTTAATGTTGGTGCCAAAAGATAATGAACATGAGTTCAAACGAACAAAAAACGTTAAGTGACTTGCAAATGACCAATGCTAAAACATAATTGTGTTTTAGCAGATAGTTAGTAACAACACACAGCCAGCAGAAGAAGAATCACCGTCAGCTATTTTACTTTTAGTTAAAAATTTTACTTTTCATAAAACTGTCTTGTGTCCAGCTTCATTAGCAACAGTTGGTATTTCTCTCTTCACTTTTCACTCTCTTTCTCTGTCTTTGAGGTGGTAAACATAAGGCACTGATGTTGGAGTAAAGTTGTGGTTCCTTGAACTTTTATGTTGTTGTAGCATCTGTATTTGCTATAACTCTAATACATATGCTATAACTGAGCTGCTCTACTCTTAATTAAATACAAATCAACTTTTTGTAAATTGAATTCATCTTTTAGTAAAAAAATGTAATTATTGCAGCAAATATAATGTCGGGCTGCCATGACAACCTATCCATGCGTCATGTTTCTTTTAAGACTGTCTGACTTTTAAATGTATCTTCAACTCCTAACATCATTTAGATGAGTGATTTGGAAAGCAGCAGCATAATTTAAATCAATTTATTGAGCTTTCTTGAGTTAGGTAAAACAGTTTCATCGACTATATGTAGCACTTTGATGATTCAGATGTCTTAAACTTCAGCATTTGTGGTTTGAATGTCTACCAGTGTGCATAATATGTGAGCAAATGCCATTATACTTAAATAGTAATGTCAATTTTTAATAACTTTGTGCTGCTATGCAAGTAGTAAACACAGCAGTCACACAATGTTTATAATAAACAGTAAGTAGTTGTTTCATTATATTATATGTCATATTTTAGAGAAAATGCATTTTCTTCTTATTGAGGCAGATTTTGTCAGTTTCTGTAGGTGACATTATATTGCTTGTCCTTTGAGACACGACTGAACGTGTCTTTGTAGGTGCACTTACAGTATGTGGTTAAATGTGCCTTTGAGTGAGACTATGTTCAAGAAGGTTTCTGCTGAAGCTGAGTAATTCAATTCCTATCAAAGCCTCTCCATTCACAGCTATCCATAATTTAGAGCACCATCCGTGCCCAGATGCCATGTTATCACGCTTTTTTCTTTTATTTAGCTGTACTTTTGTTTCCCCTTCTTCTTCCCACCTTTTTTGAGCATTTCCTCCTAGCCTGAGGGTCAGAAGACATCTTGAGTTAGCTCACCTGTCTACCCCTTTTGGAATGGCCCGATCTGTGTAATCGGGCTTGATTCTGCGCCCTCTTCGCCATTGCACTTCTCCATTGCAGTCTTTTACCCTCCTGCTCTTCCTGCATTTGAATCAAAGGCTGGCACAGCTTATACACACTTAAGCCTTGCTTTTAAAAAAACTATACTTTTTTTCTTCAGCTGAAAAACATGTTTAAATATTTAGCACCCATATTCACAGCTGTTTGACACTTGTAATTCCTCGTCTTACAAGTCCCAAACAAACGGCACAGAAGATCACACAGTCAGTCTGAATCACAGCTGTCATCATTATTCACTTTGACTCTCCCCCACCCTTATTGAAATAATAAGGAAATCATCTGAACTTTGGAAAATGGTGATAGTAACCGCCTGTGTTTGATATTGAAAAAAGGCAGGAGAGCGAAAAAAGAGGGGAGAGATTTCTTTTGAGCTACAGCTGCATTGTTCTGGGGCTCCCTGTTAATAACTTACAACTGAAGAGTGTTTCTTGACGCAAAAAAGCACAACAAAAAAACACCATTTTTGTGGTTCCTAAGAAGATCTTTGTTCAAAATGTAGGTGTCAGATGAAAAGGCATACATGCATAGGCAGAAATGTTGGGGTGTGGGGGTGGGGGGGTATGCACCAATGCACTCACAGATGCACAATATTTATCATATATTGTATTTAAATCCTTTGCTAGAAGGTTCCATGAGATGATCAGATACGATTTGATGAGATCCTTTGTTTTTCTTCAGTAGATAAATGACAGATCTGAATTGCAAGCCAGTATTTTAGCTTGACTAGATGTATATGCCTTATTCTGAGGGTTTCACAGTGGTTATATCAGAACCACAGGGGTCAAGCCTTGATATTGGACGTTGTAGCACAGTAGGAGCTGGCAGCCACTTTGCATTTCCCTCGACAAAAATGCTGACAGGGATGTCTTGGATTCTGCTTGCTAACTACAGTGTAAAATCTTAGCTGAACACTTCGATACATCTACATATTTGTGGTTGTTGTGTGACAACTGCGTATTTGAACGACAAAGTGCTTTCCTGGAGAGTATGAGTCACCTGATTTTCCATTAAGTTTGTAGACGTAATCTCCACGTCAAGCCTCGATGGGGACTTCCTACAGTAACTGAAGTGTACTACTGTTTAGTTTTAATTACACATGCTCCTTTTCATTATTTTCCATGGTATCATCCTGTGTTCGTGGCTGGATTGTTTCATTATTAGGGCCATCACAGTGTGCCATTACTGGATTCTTAGTGGCTGAACTCTCACCCTTTCCCTCAGGTTCTGTCACCGTCAAACTCGGGGCGCATTATTCTAATGATCACACACACATATACACTGCCACTGCCACCACTACCCCCCCACCCCCCCACCCCAGCTCCCTCCACCCCACCTCACACACCCACCCACACTCACCCTCCCCTCCCCCCGGCCCTAAAAGAAGACAGAACGAGGGAGAGAAGAGAGAGAGAGAAATTCAGGAGGAGAAAGCTTTGAAGTGGCTTTCCATCGCATAGAGTCTGCCGGCCGTCTCCCCGAGACGTGTCACCTTTGCCGAGAGGGAATAGGAAAATCACGTTTCGAATGGTAATGATAACATACTAATCACTTGAGCTCTTTGAAGAACCCAGGGAGTGCGCTACTCTGTCAGTATCCCTGGCTGCCTCATGCTCCCAGGCATACACAGGCACTGCAGCCATGGTCTAGGTGTATTAGCTTAAGCATTGCATGTCAATACATCCCCTCCATCTCAGCTGATCCATAGGGGCTCATTATAGCCCAAGCTTGGTATCCATTTTCTCCCATGTGCACACTGCCACCATCTCCACTGGTGGCACTACCACTTCCACACCCATGTAACCCCTCCATGAAACCTCCTACCACACCCTTTACCAAAAACACACCATACCTTGCATCCAGTCCCATTCACCATGTTCTCATTGCTTTCCTCCTACTGGCAGCCCATTTTACCATCCATCCACCCACCCACCCATTCTCTCATCCCTCCATCCTCCCCCTGCCCTCCCTTTAACTATTAAAAAGTATCTCTGCAATTTTAAATGACATCTGTCAGCGGCGCGAAGAAAAAGGAAGCGAGGGAAAAAAAAGAGTTCAGAGGGAGTTTTTGCCTCCCTGCTCTTTTCCCATCCCTCTTATTGTCAAACTTTGAAAAGTGTGTCGTTGACTTATTTTTTTTCTCTCCATGTTTTTCATTTCCTCTGAGTGATTAGCGGGTACATATTTTGACAGCCTAACCAAAACTAGAGATTTCACTTCTCCCCCTGTCCCCCTCGCTCATGTGTTGGGCATAAACCCTTGTCAGAGAGGCGGTTGTCATTTATCGAGTTGTTTTTGAGTGTCAAATGTGTTACATTTGATCAGATTCTTAACATAGCATATTAGAAAGGGCATCAAAACCAACAACGTTCAAGTAAACATTTAAGTCGTCCATGTTTATGCTGTTTATGATCCTCTCCACTGAAGGCAGTGTGGTTTAAATGAAAGCTGGGTCTTCATTTGGACTTGCAGATAAAGTGTGTAGCAACAATGGACAATATGGGGGTGTATTTTTAGTTTTAAGGTATGTTTTGCATTAGATAGATGTGTGAAACTTTGCACTGAACGTAGATTAATAATGTACTTACACATTGCCTGTATGATGGCAGTGACTTTCTAATGTTCTATGGACAATATACACTGCAGTTAGTCTTTTGAATGTACCTATATGTCACCTATTTGTAAAAAGGTGAAAGTAGTCTAGTCAGTATTAGCCAATTACCAAGATTTAGTTTGGAAAATAAATAAAATCTGCTTGAAGCAACCATCGTGGTGAAATAAATTTGTGCATAAAATGATACAAGTATAAAATTTTTTATCCCAGTGTTGCTTGAAGCAAAGTATGATCAACTCGCTTGCAACACAGTACATCAGAATCTTCTAATGAGAGCCATAGTTTATTAGATTTTTGGACGGGTGTTAAAAAACATATAATCCCAGAAACACAGAATTAAACTTAATGCAGGTGTACGAGATTCACCACGAAACAGTCAACAGTTACAGGTTACGGATAACTGTACCATCGTTGACATGAGAACACACCTGAGAAGTGGAGGGGAACATCCGGTATCTCCAATATCTGTTATCTAAAACCAGGCAGTTTAATGCAACCATGACCAAAGCAAGCAGGTTCAGTCATAGTTAGTGAGCCTCTCTTGTACTATGATTTAAAAAAAAAAAAAAAAGTAATGTTGAAGACATTAAAGAAGGTATTCCCTACTATGAATGTTCTATTTTCTCAAAAAATAATTGCCAGGTCTCATTTACAAATTGACTCACTGTAGCTGTTAGTTGAGATGAAACTCGGGGGTCCCTTCGTGAGTGCCGGTGGAAAGAATTATAGGAAAATACTTGGGACATTGTCAAGTGACCTCAACTAAGGATTGACAAGCATTTTTGTCTCAGTAAGAGTTAAAAGCCATCATCCTGCCTTTGTCTGAATGTAGCATTGTTTCCTGATTATTCATTTTATATACAAATAAGAAAACAACATTGACTGATTCAAAGTCTTTAAGGAGCCAAGATAATACCAAATCATTTACCTGTGCCCTTTTCTGTATATACTGTATGTATATAATATACAGCACATATATCTGTTAATACTTTGTGCAGTAATTGTATACTTAAACACAATGAAATAAAATCCTTAGGGTAGATTCCTATGTTTTAGAGCCCCAAGGTGGAACTCAAGGCCATCAGTCAACAGATCAGATCTTTTCTTGCCTTGCTTGTCAGACATGAATTGTTAAGCTAAAGAAGAACCCAAGACCGCAGGTTTTCTTGGTATCTTAGGAACTGCCATCAATTGATATGCGTACACATGATATTAGAGCCCTAGCTATCACCTTGATACTCACAAACATCCACTTTGAAAAAATGATCAAATTGCCTATTTAATTATTTATAAAACACATCTTTTCTTGATATGCTCTCTGAACTCCTGCTTTCAATGGGCAACCTTGTCATGTTGATAGCTGTGAATGAGCCAAGGGGGGCTGAAGTAAATCATGCATCATGAATTACTGTTGTGGTCCACTAATGTGGATAAACTAGAAGAAGAAAAGGAATTAAGCTTATGATAGTTATTACACCTCTGCAGTAATATTTATTATTACTCCCCCATCAGGTGGCAGAATATTCAAAAAATAATCTACAATTAAGGGGATAATGTTGATTTTTTTTTTCTTTCCCACTGAATTTTTTTCTTAAATTTCTCCTCCACTTTCAAGCCATTATCTGGACAGGATGTTTTCAACTTAAATGTTATTTTCTCTTAAATGGCTCCACCTCCCTCCCTTAACTTTCCTCTGTGTGCAGAAGAAGGTTGAGCTCTGAAACAATATGAGGAGGCAACAAACCTCAAAGTAACTCTTGTTTTTATGTCCAAGATGAGGCAGCAACACCTCTTATATTGTCAGCCGCAACATGCATATGCTTGATATTCCATCAGCATATAACACATTGTCATCCATGAAGGTTATTGCCAACCTGGCTGTATTATGTTGTCGCTGTGGATGTGGTCTGTCTGTTTAGGTGACAGTGTTGATGTGTTTCTTTGAAATGGGTCCCAGCCCTCTCAATCAATTTTTTTTTTTTTGTGTTTGTTTCTCTGGCTTTATTTTATTTTTTTTCTCTATTTGTTGCAGAGAGCGCATCTGTTGGACAACACAGAGAAGCTGGAAAGGTCATCACGGAGACTGGAGGCCGGCTACCAGATAGCAGTAGAAACTGGTACGTATTCTGTTTTGGATTGGGTTGGGGAAGAAGTGGGGTGGTGTTGGGCGGGGGTTCAAGATAGTGGTGAGGATGAGTGAGCGACAGCAAATTGTCTTGCTCATATGTGAGGTGGGTGGAAATGTGTGTTTGGGTGTGTGTTTGGAGGGGGGTGGGAGGGTGGTGGGGGGGTCAAAAAAAAAAAAAAAACCTCTTTCCTTGACGCCTGATGACATTTTCGGGAGCACATCAAAGGCGAGCCAGGGAGGGAGAGAGAGAGGTGTACAGGCGACAGATCGAGCGCCGCTTCTCCTTGCTCTGCTCCCGAAGAAAATTCATGCATCGCTATGGCTGTGTGTTGTATGTGTGCGTGTGTGTTGGGTGGGTGGTGGTGTGTTTTTTTTTTTTTTTTTTTTTTTTTTTACACAAACAGACAGGGGGTCTATGAAAATAAACAACGTCAGCTTTCCTCCTGAAGTTCTTAATTCAGGAGTGCAGCAGGAAGGGAAAAAAAACACCATAATATCGCTTTCTAAATAAAACACTCAAAAAAAACACACAAACTCTTTTTTTTCCCTCATTATCAAGGTTGGTTTTTATCTTAAAATAGGAAAAAAAACTCATTTGGACCTTAAATAGATTTAACCAGTTAGCATATTTTTTTTTTTCCTGTCTTCCTTCCTGACAGTCACCACATTATTGAGGCGCAGTGTATTCCTCAGAGATGTATCAAAGCTCATTCTTGAAGTATCAACCAGCTTTCTGTGGCTTCCGTTGTAGTTTTGAAAAAGTTTGTCAATTTACACTATAATCGCGGGGTGGCTGGTGTGTGCGACATCGACAGATTTAATAATTCAAGTCAAGGAAGGTTCGCACGCAGACCACCAGCTTTTGATGTTCCCTGTAACTTGCATTTACAAATTTATAAATACAATCTGCATTCTCTGCTTAAAAATGTGGATTCACACGTCTCAGATGATCCTGCTGTGTTTCTCCACCGTGTCAAATTCTACGAAAGCCAACAGATTTTTTTAATTCTACCCAGTTGTAATCTTTCAGTAGAGTGGCTCGTTTTGATGTCGTGCCTCACAGCTCGGTTGGTGTTAAAGAAGTCGGCCATGGCTTAACAGTGTTCAGTACCTCCTGGGCCCAGCCGTTTCTCCTGCTGTAGTCGGCCACATGCCCCTTGACCCGGTGTCACTGGTGGCCGTCTCATCCACTGTGTGCGCGGCTGGCTAAGAACAATGCTCGTTTATCCTGCCTTGGTCCCACACACTTGGCTTGGTCCACACCAACTGTGGGGTGTGTTTGTGGTTTGGTGGGGAAGCTTCGCCCCGCGTGTTTAATCCGTGACCCCTTCCTTTACTCTGCTGTCGATACCAACCGTCCGCTCAGATGCACAACCTGAAATGGCAATGTCTCCGGGTCAAACACAGAATGCATCTGCACAAAGAACGTAGATACACAGAAAATATGCAGTCCTCCACCAGACTAATTACTATATATGCCAATCTCTCAAATTCAACAAACACACTGGGCACAAACATCAGGTAGCCATATTTATCCACTGGGTTTATAAGGTTTGACAGGGTTCACCATCTGATCCCAAAGTCAGTTTGGTCTTTAATTTAGTGTTGTTCAACCATGTCAAACTATATATTTACTCTCGTGGTCCCAGAACGGATCGTCACAACACTTCTCAGACATCTTCATGAAATCCGGCACGATTTAGATCATAGTCCTGCTATAGTTGTTAGAGTATTGAGACACAGTACACTAAGGACTTAGATTTGTTTCTTTCCAAACACTAAATTGTTTACTTTTATAATCCAACAAAGGCTCCATTTATTGCAGTTGCTTTTCTTTCACACCATCAAATACAAAATAATGAAATAAAAATCCAAGAAGTGCACTCCACTTTATTCATGCACTTTATGAAAATGGCATTGGCAATGGTTGAAGAATACGCTTTGAGTTTTCAAACACAGAGGTGTGCCATCCATAGACGTTAAACAAGAATAGTTAGAGCGTTAAGTGTTTCTCCAATCAGACACTCTCTAGTCGTACTGTAAATACTTTCCTTGCCACAAACCTCAACTCTCCCTAGACATCTAAGCTGTACTTTTTACGCAGAGCAGTTTAGCGTCGTTATTTTTGCAGTAATTCAAAGTAGCATTCTCCATCCGCAATGACACAGTAGCCCATAAGAACTGTAATTGACCAATGGGGGAAGTGGAACTAAAAGAGATTTTATTTCAAAGAGATAGATCCTGAACAAAGAAATGGCGTAGGAACTCAGCTTTGCCCCCTTTCTCTTCAGCGTCGACAATATATCTCTTAATGACCAGGAACAAAAAAAGCCAGGATGCTTCTAGGTCACGTTTAAGGGAAAAAGAGGGCTCTTAGTTCTAAGAAAAGATGAATCTTCACGCAGTACCATTTTATCAGATTTTAGCATTTTTTTCCCCCAACCATTCTCAATGTCTCCAGTGTATTTAGCGAAAACAAAGGGTTGCCAAAAGCAGTGAGAGCCCACAGAGGGATATAGAGGAGACTCTTTGGACATGCAGAGCTATTTACCACACGCACCCTCAAGAACCAGGGTCCTCTGTTTGTCTCATAAATAAAGTATAGAACTTCATTAGTGAAGAGCACCGACTTAAAAGCCCAGGCATAGCAACAAGCAGACATGGGGGTTAGCCCAGTTAAAGAGGGCCCTAAATAAAGAGGGAGGGCATGCAGTTAGCCAATTTAAAGACATTTGAGTCAGGGGCATTTGAAATGCCCAAATGTGGAGGCTTGACTGATGTTAAATCAAAGACATGCCAGATTTTAGTCCTTCCCTCCGCAGTTGAAAGTATTTTGAATGATTTATGATTGCTTGTTTAGAAATAGATTGCATGTCAGAAAAGACATCTAAGTTGCAGTGATTAGCTGTTCCACCTTTTTGATTATTATTCGTTGAAAGGGTAGAGAGTTGAGACTAACATATTGATTGACATTTGTACAAGACGTAGCTTTGTTAAAAATGTTCCAACAAACCATTGATAATACTAATGGATGATAATAAAAATTCACTGTTTTGCTTACAGACATAATTAATGAATTAATAGCCTCAAATTAAGCTTATTATGTTGCTATAAATGTGCAATTATTTTAGAATATTAATAATAATCGGAAACTTAAAGTAAACACTGAACTTGAATTATGGGCTCATTGTATCAGAAATAGTTTTATGTGTGCTGGAAGCCACTGTTGTTTGCTTGCAGAGACATGACTTAAGCAAGTATAATGCAATTCAATTTTTTTAAAACGTAATTTTAACATGTAATGTAAAGCTTTTAAATTGTACAATTATGATCCCCATTTACTACATATCCATCTCAGAGGCAATATTTAAAAAAAATGTAAAACTGGAATAAATAAACCGGGTAAATGTGGAGTGAATTTACTTTGAAAATCCATCCCTCTTTATACTTGTTCAGTTGACACAAATAACTTAGCAATGCCAGCAAAATGAGCTGCTGAAACAAAGAAACGGACAGACAAAAGCTACTCTGCATTTTAAAGGTGGCCAGCAAGAGGCTGAGAACACTTCTTAGGCGAGTGTTCTTGGTGTTTAGGGGCCTGTAATCAATCCTGCAAAATGAAAACAGCTCATTAGGGATTGATTTCAGTCCCGTTTAGATAAGCAGAAAGGGTCGGGGCCCGGCCCCTGGGAGCCCCAGCCTAGCCCAAAGTTCACGCCATGCCAGGTAGAGAGCAGCACCGCAGGCTATCAACTTTATTAGGATGGAGATAAGCTGATTAGACCTTGTCAATCAAAGGTGCCAGTGACTCAATCATGATCCAGGGGACTTTCTTTCTGTCTCTCCCCTTTTCTCTCTCTTCCCACTCTCACAATCTCCCTCTCTTTTTTTGTGATAAATCATTGAAGCGACCAACAAAGTGGCAGCCATCGCTGGGCTAAGCTAAGCAGCCCTGCAGTTGTCACCAAGGCAGACGCGTGAGGACCCTGTGATGATGTGACGACTATATTAAAGAGTACATCAATTTGTTTTAGAGCAGTTTGATTTTCAGCTGCAGTGGTATTAAAAGAGAGGGGGGAAAAAAGAGGGGAGGGCGAGCATGTCGGCGTCATCGAACATGATTCCAGTGGCAGAGCAAGGGGTGCTGGGACAGCAAGAAATAAATAGATAAATGACAAAGTGACGAGAAATAAATAAATATGTTTTTGTAAACATAAAAAAAATCTTCATGGCTCCCTTTTGAAGCAGAGTGTGGCTTTGAGTCTTGCTGAGAGTCCATGGGCGCTGGAGTGGCCCAGTAACACAGCGCACGTTTGTCCCGACTCTCTATCTCTCCCCCTCCATCTTCGTCTCTTTCTCTTTTTCTCTCCCACTCGCTTTATTTCTCCCTGTTCTCTCTAAAGATCAGACTCGATGATTCTTTTGGTGCGGGGCCACCAAAGTGGTGCTCGATCCTCAAATCCATAAGCAAACACTTAGCAAATGACATAATCGGTTACATTTATGAATGCCAAGTGATATTTTAAGCGGAGGTTATTATTAGTTTTTAACAGATTTTAATATTCACAGTATTTGGTTAATCCGAAGATATATAGGGTCTAATTTTTAATTATGTAATCATGTTAATCAGACATATATTTCTACAAATTAAAAAGTGGGGAAAAAAAGCTTGTATTGGAATGGATATTTTTGGAAATTGTCCCAGTTGGAGTAAATGTAATCCTTATTACTAATTTATTTTTAAAGCAAAATAGTGTTTTTTTTTTAAAGTTAATTCTAATACCTTTGAACATATTAATTTTAAATGTGTATTATTTATTTAAGTTTGTGTCACCTGCTAATACCACCAGCAATTTAATATTTTCAGTCACTGCATGAATGATTTGTAGAATTATATACCGTATATATGCTATGTAAATCTTTTTATTAACAAGTAGCTGAATCCTTTCTCACTTCTTTTTTTAGTTTATTCTTTCTGTTCTACAATGTAGTTTGAATATTTTAAGGATCTCTTTTTCATTTCTCTTTTTAAAAGGACAGTTTGCTAAAGTGGATTTCCTTGAGGTATAGCATAATAAATCACTTTTTTGTAGGCTGATACAATCGGCATGTTGTATTGTGTTCAAAAAGAATATGAAGTTATTTGATAATTGTTTGATTAATGGTGCCGAGAGCTAGGACTTAAATATTTCACAGCTTGAGTTTTCAGCTGAGGAGAAAGGAGGCCTTTTTAAAAAAAAATACGATTTAAAGGAAAAGTGTGTTTTTTCTTTAGCTATTTAAAAGGAAAATAATTATTAAAAACACTCCTAAAATTTAGCTTGAAACGATATTTCCTAAATATATATGCTTCAACGCATAACATCTCGCTCTCAGAAAATCTAGCCGTGGGTGAGCTGTTTATCGGTAAACCCCTGGTGGATGAAAGGCGTAGCAATAATGATTTTTTCTCTCCTAATCGCACCTTGTCAGCAAGGCGTCTTATCGTGGAGAGGAAAATGACACCGATCCTATCGAAGAGCCTGGAGTCCGAGTCGGCGGCGTGTGTCCCCCCCAATCATGGCCGGCCGTGGCCCAGCCATATCTAGCGCCGCCACAAACGGCGAGCGACGCTTTTTTCATGTGGACTTCAAAAACGTTGCGAGTCATTAAAATTGCACCCGCGTTCGGCAGCGGGGATCAGCCGCTCTGGAGCGAAAATGGGATGTGGGAAGAGGAGACTCGCTAAATGTGTTAATTCCATCCTCACATGTTTACGGCTTAATTTTAATCTGTTTGAGGGAGGAGGAGGGGTGGAGGGGCGATTGGAAAGGGGGGCGGGAGGGGCAATGAGAAAGCCTCGCACTGCAATAAATCGCCATTATCTTTGACACCCTAGGACTCAGCTGTTCCAGGGATTTAGGGGTCCACTGGCAACAGTGTATATCGTAGTGCATGAAAACACTGTTTACGCTTGAACTGTGGTAGCTAAGGTGCAATCACCAGTTTCAGGCAGCACAGACAAAAGGCCTTACATGCACAATGGCCAGCTAGCATACGGACCCTCAATGGAAGAGCTGAACCAACAGACTCGAGTATGTGTTTGTGTGTGTGCCTGTTTCCGTGTGTGTGTGTGTGTGTGTATGTGTGGGCAAGTCTGTGTTTCGCTGTGTATCGACAGGTGTTGTCGCAAAAATCCAAATCACAATATTAGCTTAACTTAAGTGGATCTGAGAAGATGGCAATGAGTGAGATGTTTGTGTAAAATTAAATGAACCTCACACACCAGATAAATGCTTATCAAAATTTCCCGACTGAATAATAACGCTTAATTTAGGTCCACAATCTGCTACAGCTATCCTCCTCGTGTCCCACTATTAGGTCTGCACAAAGTGCTAGCTAGCATTAATAAAATTAGGAGAAAATCTAATAATTAGACCTTTAGTCAGTTATTAGCTTCAACAAGGCTCTCAACATAATGAGACTCTTGGAAGTAATGATCTGACTAGAGAGCTCATTGGAGCTTTCAGGCTTAGTAAAACATGAGACAACATTGCTAAGAGAAACGTTGGTTTTCCATTTTGAAATTATGCTCCCATTGTTACATTAAATTTAAACTTTAAAAACTTTAAGATTGATTTTAAATTCCAGCAAGAATTCAGCACGGACTTAATCAAACATTTAATATTTTAAGATAAAGCTTTAATCCATAACTTCCTGCACATTTCACCTACCGCAAACCACAGCCTCACCTCTTTGTTGCTGTCATGCAGTGAAAATGTCATAGACTGACCAGGCGACATTAAGTCAAATACATTGTTTACACAAGTGATGAAGTTGGATAGCATTGGCATTTTTTTTAGTGGTCAAGTGTAAGCTGACAACTAGATCAACATAAGCCCCAGAGCATAATAAATCCTATTTTTTGTTTTTCACCACACTCCAATACAGTATAGATAAATTTAGTAACAATATATAGTATTAAATTTAAAAAAGGCTGCTGATTTCAGCTTTAAATAATGCAGTGTCATAATAGTAGTAACCTTGAATTAAGCAATTTTGACACAGTTTGTAAATTGGTCTGTATTGTTGATCAAACCTCATTAAAATCATTTATTGATATAATCTAATCCTTATCTGAAGATACGAAAGACCTTCCAATTGCTAGATAGTGGTATGCCACTATATCTTAAAAGACACCTTAGTCCCAACCTTAAATCAGATTTTTTTTTTTTTTTTCTATTTTTAGGTTACAATAACTAAAAAGATACCCCCTGCCTTCTTGCATGCAGAAGAAAAAGTGTAGTGTTGACCTCTGGCTGACACAGAGAAAGCTGAGGGAGGGAGGGGGGGATGGAGAAAAAGAAAGCAGCAGAAAGAGCGACAGAGAGCTAAGACAACAACTGTGAAGAGTTGCATAGGGTTAAAGAAAAACTGTTTCAGAAGGAAATGGGAGACAAAAGCGAGGACTCGGAGCCCCCATGGGCGCTTTAAAGAGCCGCTTCATCTGAGGCGCTGAAATATTAAAAACGGAAAGGAAGAACCAAAAAAAAAAAAAAAAACTTTAAATAGTGAAATAAAGTAAAGGAGTGATAGTAAGAGAGAATTGTGCCACCTTGTCACCCGAGGACGTATATCAGAAATATTAATTCGGAGATGAGAATGACGCACTGGATGACAAGAGGATTGATGTCAGTTAAAATCCTAAAAGGAGTAAAAAAAAAAAATGGAGAGACATTTATCAGAGTGTGGATAGGCAACTGTATAGGAATAAGAGATGGAGATGTTGAGAGGTGGATCACTATATTCAAAACAGCTGCAAATTTAAAAAAAAAAACATTTTACACTAGTTTACCAGCTCAAAAAAAAAAATCCCCAGGCTTTTATTTGACCAGTAACCTTCCTTACATGTGTTCTCATTTACAATGTACTGTAGTAAAGTGACAACCATCTTTATTTGAAAAAAGAGGAAAGAGGCAAGCTACTACAAAGCACTTGAGTAATGACAACTGAGTCAAACTACCATTAGCAGTGTATCTTCACAGTGAGTCTTCTGTCAAGCTGGCAGACATAACTGTGCTTTTTTAAAAAAAAAAATGCAGATTCAACTGAGTTTTAAGGAATAAAATTGCAAGGGGAAAGTACTGCTATTAGTACACTTGTCAGTGTTTCCCCTTTTGCTCTGCTCATGTAAAACGGCAATGTTGATAGTTGTTACGGATAAAATCTGTTAGTAGCCACGTACCTGTCATGCGTCATGACGTCAGTACTAATACCCTTTTTTACAGTAAACGTCTAAAATAGATTATATTACTATGTTTAGATCCTATAACAACATTCATTTGATTTAATTCCCTCCTAATTAATTTATTTTATTTGTCTGCATTTAAGTGAAAACAGATCAAATCATTCAGTATCATATTGAGAACAGTGTAAAATCTGATAGATGTTAAGAACTAATATCCAGTTCATCTATGACTGTCACCCAATAGAAACCATAAGCCAGTGCACTTCATAGTGACCCTAATGGCACAAGAATGAACTCTGGTTTTCAAACATTGAATCTTTTGAAATTGCACTCATAGCACAGTTGAAATTATGTGTCAGATTTATCAGTAGTAAGCAGGCAGTCATAAGGTAAAGTTAGTAATAGTAGCTTGCTACCCAGCTTACTGCTGATGCCATTTAGTAGTCTGCCATCATTCACTTATCTACATAAAAGTTGGTCTAAAAAATACTTAAATACATGGAAATAAGTAAAGCATATTTTTTTACTTAAATACTGTCTTCACTAAAACATGGAATACGTGAGGTTTTTAAATAAATGCATCCTTTCTTGCCCTCACTTTAAGTTTATAATTGTATGTATTCCTGCCTTTCAGTTTTCTCCTAATGGCTTTCACTTTTAACAGTTTTTTTTTTTTTTTTGCATAAAATTGATTTATCTGTTTATTTTGTCCTCTCAAGTAACCAATGACTTATACATTTTCAGTTAATATATAACTTAATCTAGTACTATGCCACAGCACTTTAGGAAAAGCTATGTGCAATCACATTGAGATTTTTATATTAATATTTTGTTGTTTTATATTTCCATATTTATAATTAAATAATTATACTTTATAATTCTTGTAGATGATGGAAATAACAATACTCATATTACATCTGTTAATATGTTATGTATATAATATGTTTCAGTGCATGAGATTATAGGCTCTGAGTATAGTTTTACATAAGTTATTAGTAGATAATTTTGAAAGTAACTTTCCCAGCTGGGGACTGCATCCAAAGGTCTGTGAGGAAACAGCCCAACAGCAACACTGGCTCTTTTTAGCTTAAGATGGTGTAGCTGGTGCTTTGTTGTCAGAGTCATTTAGTAAACGCACTGTGTGTCAGTTCTCGTGTAGTCACACAGATGTTTCTCAGTCGCGCAGATAGAGACCCTGTAGCCTTACGTCTGCAAACTATGTGACACCTTTTGTGTAACAGTAAACAAGTCTCGTACTTTTAAATTACTTGGTCTAAATCTAAAAAAGTACAACTGCTCATGATCCCTGAAACAGTAAGTGTTGGCTTGAGCCTTGAGGAAAATATTTGATCCTGTGTTAGAAAACCATATAGGGCTAAATGCAGTCATTAGCGCTTTATTAATCTGCATCTTCTGTAGACGTACCCCGAGCCTCCCACCCTGCAAGACACACAATTATACTGCACAAACACAGTGAAGCACATTAGCCATCTCCGTCTGTCCTTGCTCCTCTTTTCCTCAATGGTAGCCCCAAGGAGCGCACCCCCCCTCCCCTGTCAAAGGAGCTTCCTCCTTGGCTGTCCTGTGCCCATCAGACAGGGTGCCCGCCCGTTTAAGACACCCAGGGAACATGAAACAGAGCCGGGCCGAGATGTCAGCTGGTTGCCCCATCTGCCAGTCAGTGGGATGGTAAAGCTTTTGTCCTGGGGGGTAACCTTAGGAGTGCTCTGCGTGCTACTCAAGCGTGTTTGTGTGCACACACGCGTGCGTGTTGCTATGGACGGGAGTCTCTGCATCACAGTTTTGAGCAAAGCTAGCCACAAACAACATGCTGACATTGTCCTTTCAATTTATGGGTGACTTGTTTGCACATACAGGATTGTCACATTTTGACCAAACTGACCAAAATTTTAATGTAGATCTGTTGTCTGATCAGGGCAAAATAACTGCTGTGTTTATCACAACATTTTTGAAAAGCAGAGATTTCAAGGGAATATAAAGTGTAGGTCTCAAAGAATTGTCCTCTGCTGGATTGAAGTTAATTGGTCTCATTTCAGATCTCCTCACTTCTTATGGAAACCACAGTTGGTAGAGCACTCGTCAGAATTTTAAATTGCCTGCAACTTGTCTCTATCCTCTCCCCGTTCCCCTGTTAAATAACATAACCTTGACAGTACAAACAGTTTGACTCCCATATAAATGAACCAAGGTACTGACTGGATGGAGGCTGGCCGGCTGGTTGAATCCAAAGCACAATTCCACTCGTGCATTCTATCTTTTGGTAGATAGGCCGCGCCCTTGAGCTGCTGTAGGAGGGAGGCGCCGCTTGTTCTCACTCTGTAAGAAGGTGCTGAAAGGGGGCCTCTGTGCACGCACAAATGCACGCACATAATCCTTTGGACGGGTCTATGTGAGCCCAAGAGTTCCTAAAAAGAGAATGCATGCAGACAGCATGAACTTATTTATTTACCACTGAGTTATGCTTTTGTAGTTGTGCCTGTCAAGGATATCAGCACAAGTTAATATGTGTGCTTTTGTGTGTGTGCGTCTGCATGTGTGTGTCTTCTAGTAATATGTGCATGTTACACGTGCTTTGCACCTCACTCGTTTCAGCCTCAGATAAAATGTGATTTATAACAACAAAGTCATCCCTTTCCTGTGCTGTAATCATTTTTAGTCAACTTTGACTGTTGACTGCCATGTAGAAAGCTTCCCTTAAGTGGTCGACATAGTCCCCATGCTCACATCAGTCAGTCTCACCGCATGATGTATGTGGTGGTAGTCCTGAAGGGCTGATGTATGCACAGCTCTGCACCGGCAAGTCCTCCCTGAGCACATGTATGATCTTGGGTTACTCAATCATCAATCAAGGCCAACTGCAGCGTACTGTACTGTCGCCCATCTTTTAAAGTGTAGTTGTGAAGGACTGGATAAGATGGCCTAAGGGACACTTTCCTTGGTCTGGCCCATCTCAGGTTTGATGTGAATATGTGCGTAGTTATGACTACACACAGAACACAGTTGATGAATTGATGTAGACTTTTTTGGTTAAGGCCACCTGATAGTATGGATGTGGATATTAGTATTTTATTTTTTGTGATTTATTATTTTTTGCTCTAATTCTGATCATTTGCAACTTTGCGTAATCTTGGAACAGGAAATTAACATTAACAGGAAATAAAAAGCATCATTTTACAAAGTAAAAAGCAAACATTTTAATGTAATATTTTAGATGTATTATGTTATTGCTACATAGTGACTATTAGATGTAACATTAGATGGAAGTATGACATGTTCCACTCTTTATCTCCTACCAAACTGTATTTTAAATCATTCTTCATTAGTGAGAGGAAATGCAGTTGTCTGTAAAGAGAACAATGCAAAATCTTTTGTAGATAATTCATCGGTCAAACATTTCTGCTAAACTAACTTATCTATCCATAATGAGACTTACCTGGAATTGCAAAGCCTAAATTTCAGACATTTATGGACAGAGAGAGCCAACATAGAAGGCAGTGTGAGAAAACAGTGCCAGAGAATCAAAAAGAAATATACAGTACATTCACTTTCTCCACAAAACTACACTGCATTCATTATATTACCCAGAATGGACATTCAGAACCATACGATATTGCAGTGATAGAGTTGCATGCCAATTTTCCTGTGTGCTTGAAGTGAGGTATTGTGCTATTTTAATGAGCTGTTTAGACTAGTGGCCGGTTGCATTTGGGCTGTAACAACCAGCTCAGTGAATAATTGTTATTGCCTCTTAAAGGCCAGATGTATGGAATTCATGCAAATTTAGAGCAAAGGGAAAATGTGTGTGTGAGAGTGTCTTGGAATAATTGTATTCCAGATGTCCTTCTTTCATGTGAACCACACAAACACGCGCATGCACACACACAAACACACACTGAAAGAACAGAACAGATGATGGTGATGATGATTAAGATCTTAAGCATATGGAGATACTGTGTTGTTTTAGTGTTTGTGTGTATGTGTGGGTTGCTGTGGCGTTTTTGAACATTTCTGCTCCCTCAGTCTTCCGTGACAGGTTCACCCATCTCTCCTGGGGAGGCCTTCACTCCCAATTTAGACGCAAGCGTCGTCAAGTGACAGCAATGGCTCCGGCACCCTACCTTTGCAATATGACTACAGTTAACTTAACAAGTCTCGATATGTGAGCTCCATCTTTGATGTAATTGATTTGAGTGGTTTGAGCATATTTCTTGCGGAGAAGTTGAATTTTTTTGGTAGATCTGTCAAGATGATCAGAGAGATGCAGGTCATTTCTGTCACATTTTTAAACTTAAAAAAAAGTCATTACCTTTTCTCATATTTCACATAATCTACACTGTACTGTTTGTGCTTGAATGTCCATCATGAAAAAGTACTTCTTCTGCCTCTGTGTGTCAGCTACAGTACAGCCGTTCAGAAAACTCATGGCCATCAGGATGGGCATGTGTGGCCACACCGCACTTAGGTCTCTAAACAGGAGAAGAGCAACAGCACAATATTGCAGTCCATCTGCCCATGCCTACTTGTTGTACAGTCCTCATAAATGTCAGCAGCAGCACAGAAATCAAAGAGCCCTCTGATGCAAAACTGTTAGGAAGGTGGTTTCTGTACAAGCAAATCTTGTATCTCAATATGTTTAATGTCTACGTCGGACCTTTCGTAGGCCGGGCTTTAGTGTAAATGTGGATGTTTTTGTTGATGAGATTCAAGTACAGTGTATTCATTGTTTGTTCTTGTCTTTGATGTTTTTACTGCCTCTGCAACACCTTAAGCTTGTATGCTGCATCTGTTTTATAAAACGTGAGAAACCACTGTACTGCAATAAAATTAGTACATCAGTGCAATATACAAAGACATAAAAGAAGTGCTGCTTTTTAATGTTAAAACTAACTTCAGATAATAATTTAGATTGTTACAATCTACCATTTGTATTCCATGATATAAACTGAAATAAATTATTCGAGAAATGACGTTTACTTGGTGGATGTTTGATTGTCTAATGTTCAGCAAAACCAATATGGTTTTACTGTCAGCACTGCTCAAGAACCCTTGTTCAAATTTCAGTGAACAGCAAGTGCATAAGTGTGTGTACATGTCATCACATGCGTGCGTGTTTGTGGGGGGTGAAGTTGTGTTGAGTGACAAGGGCACGCGTCTTGAGCCACCTGGATTTATTTGGGCCAAACAAGAGGGGCCCGGGTCTGTCTGGGCCCCTCTTCTGTCCGCAGTGGGGCCTCAGAGCCGCGAACAGAAGGTGCCTCCTCACAACTCACACCTGAGCTCCTCCCAGCCTGGGACCAACCTCTCTCTCTATCTCTCTCTACATCCATACAGCCTCTTCTCTCTCTTTCTTTCACTGCCCTCTGTATCCCCTCCACTTCTCTCCCAGGCCATGGCCTGGCCTACTTTTACCTCTCCCACTCTGGACCCTTTGATGTTGACTGTGTTGGCCCTTTCCACAGATCATGTGTACGTTTGGAATGGCCCCTTTGCTCAATCCTCAGTCTGTTTATGAATATACATTTCACAAACAGGATATGTAGTTAATGGTCTACAAAGAGAAGCATTTTCTCTCATGTATTAGCTGTGCTTATCACAGTAAATAATACTAAGGTTCGCAGTGAAAGCCACTCTTCCATTCACTTGATTCTCTCCTTTCTTTTTTAGACACTGCTGAGTTTGTTCTCCTTTTTTGTTGATGTTTTTTTCCCTACGACTCTCTCAACTCAGTTCCTGGAAAAGAGGCTTTATTCAGGGAGGAAATGTGTGTTTGCTTGTCTGTTAGCATCTTTTTCATTTAGTCTTGAAGTGACAGGGTGTGAAGCAGGGTAGGCGTGTGCATCTCAGAAGAAGTCAAAAGCACAAACAGTAACAAGACACCAAGTGGGTTGCTTTATTTTCCAAGGTAAAGTCAAAGTAAAATCAATAGGATTCAAATTTTTCTGGTCAGTTTGGCATATGGCCCTTTCATGTCTTTAGTAGTTTTTGGACAATGTAGTTCTGTGGCATGGAGGCATAAATGTTATAATGCTGTAACACATAAATACACAGTTTAGTCTCCACAGCTGAATTGTTGATGGAAAAAAAAATTAAGGCTGAAACTAACGATTATTTTCATTATCGATTAATCTGTTGATTATTTTCTCGATTAATTGTTTGGTCTATAAAATGTCGTAAAATGGTGAAAAATTATGTTTCCCAAAGCCCAAGATATCATCCTCAATGTCTTCTTTTGTCCCAACCAACTGTCAACAACTCAAAGATATTCAGTTTACTATCATGGAGGGCTAAGGAAACCAGAAAATATTCACATTTAAGAAGCTGGGACCAAAGAATTTGGACGTATTTTTTTCTTTAAAAAACTGACTCAAAACGATTAATCAGTTATCAAAATAGTTGGCGATTAATTTAATTGTTGGCAACTTATCAATTAATCTACTAATCGTTGCAGATCTGACAAAATAAAATAATACCTTTTGATTGTGGCTGTAGCACAGACTGTATATACAGTCTATGGGTTGTGGTTATACTTGCTATGTTTTGAAATGCAGTTAGTTTTTCCCCAACTTAGCAACCCATTTTGCAAAACTGTATTGCAAGCTCAATATAGTTGCAACTGACATATTTACTGGCTTTTTATTTTGGGCCATTCATAGCCAACAAGGCTGTGCAATACCATCATCACTCAGTGTGAGGGGGGGAGCGCACACTCGATGAACTCACCTCATTGCTCAAGTTCCTTCCAGTTCCATTATTCAGTTTGCATATGGCAGTTTCTTGTCACCCCATTCTGTGTATTGTTTTTTTTTGTGAGTGTCAAGTTATAAAACACTACCACTAAGAGACTAAAGTAGTCTCCCCAGTCATCTGGTATCAAATTCTCATCCAACTTTCAGTGCATACAGATAATCTTAAATTCAAACTCAAATGCATAGTTTACAGTCAAGTAAACTAAATCTAAATTATCTTTGTAACTGAACCTATTTCTCACAGTTTTGTTTCTTCTAATAAGACAGGGCCATTATCCATAAGGCACTAGTAGTTGTAGGGGTCACTACACTTAGAAATTAATATTATACACCTGTAAAATTATAATGGGCACCACCTCCGTTGGTTAATTAATTCATTAATTTAGGAGGAAAATTAATTACATCAAATGAATCAGTCTCATATCTGAAAGTTGTGAACTGTGAATACAGTGATCTCCATCTTTGTTTTGAAGGAATACACAAATGCAATGACTTGGTGATAAATCAAGATATTAATTAAACTACCAAGGGATAGGGATGAATAAAGACCTCTAAACATATATACATATATACAACTGGAATGGATGAATGAATGAATGAATGCATGAATGAATGGGTAAATTAAATTAACAAATTATTGCCAAAAGAATGAATGAATGAATGAAAATGATCAAAAACGAGTCATAAGTGCATTGAGGGGCAATTAACTCTAACTGAAGCCAATAAAATTTTTAACTTGGATAGCTCTTTGCACCAACTCTGAGACAGGAGCATGGCAGATGGTTTTCCTACTGTTTCCGTGGTGATGAAGGGCTGATGATGAGGCGAACTTCCCGGAAAGCGCCGAGCAAGACGAAGCAGACTCGGTGATCCTCGGGTCGCCAGGGTGACGGCCAGATGAGAACCCCTGCAGCAGGTTCAGTTGAGCACTTTGGTTCACTGCTTCTCTGGAGAATGGATCCAGTATCAGACTCAGCTGAGGCCACACAGCAGGCACACAGTGTGTGTTCCAGTCTTGTTGCGTTCAGTGGCAGGCTGCAGAGTTTGGATGCTGGAGCTAACTAATCAAAAAGTCTTGAAAAGTCAAAAAAGTTTAACTACACGAAAAAAAAATAGGAGATTACAAAAATGCTAGATTATTCATATGACAAACGGTGTGCAATGGCTAATGGTACTTGGTCTGTGGCTTTAGGCATCTTTTTCAGTCTTTCTTCTTAATTGAGAGTTTCTTTTCTGGGGCTTTCAGCACTCAGAAGAAAAATGAAAAAAGGGACAACGCCCGTAACGCAATGAACAGGCCATGATCGACGGCTGGCAAGGTCGAGAGGAACAGAGAAGAAGAAGAAGCAAAAGAGGCCAAGCCAGACAAAGAATTGTAAACTTTTATAGTCTAGGGGCGTGTTTTGGAAGAAAAAGGATCCTTGGCACTCTTTTGAGAGAACGCCCCTGATTACTAATTAACTTCTTTGTGTGAAGACAAAACTGGCCTTCAACTTAAAGGGGAATCATTTTTTCAATAGGATATTTGAAAATTACGTGCTTCCAAATTGGGTACTCACTCATTTCTGACGTCAATGCCAATGTCGTCAACACATCATGAAAACCAGTGGGAAAACACTTAGAAATTGTAATATCGATTAACCAAATGAAATACAGAATAAAATCAATAAACCTTCATTTTCTAATCTGTAACTAAATCTCTTAAGAAAACATTATCTTAGCAATCGAACCATAGCTAAATAATACACTTACACTGGTTAATATCAAATAAATCAAATGCAATATGTGTGACTTATAATTTAAAGATTTTGAAGAAGAGTTTGAATTTCCCATAATATCAAAATAATTAAATGGTTCTGAAGCACAATAAAAGTTAACATGGGTTAGACAAGTCAAGTCAGCAAGTCAGTCATACATATATATTTACCCATTTCCAGACATTTTGACTAATTTAGACATTCATTGTGAATAAAAAGGGAGAGGAAGAGAGATGGACACACACAGAGAGGAATGTGGCTTCTCCCAAAATTTATGACTAGGGATAGTGTGAGTGGAGGTCCATCAGTCCATCTATGGAATGAGTGGAACCCCAGTTGGCGCAGTCTGCCTGTATCTGGAATAAATAATGTTGTTAATTCAAAAACCATTTTCCTCCTGTGGCTGGTGGGAAGAGGCTGGATTTTTAGTTCTGTTCCATGTTTCTCCTGGCATTTTTATGCCTTGAGGTCAGAGGTCATTGGGTCTGTGTGCTCTTGTATACACACAGATATGATCTCTTAGACTCAAACATCATAATGTTTCTGAAAGTATTTGGCTTCTTATATTCTTGGGTTTGTTCTCTACATAGGTTTTCACGTTTCATGACATTGCACCTGTATTATGACCATTTATCAGCTGTGGTTAAAACAGACTTTGCACTTTAGGGGACCACAAGATCAATTGGGTGATAAAAGGCATGTTGTCAAACCATTTCATGACCACCTTGCATTTGGGGAAAGGGCCAACAAACACGACAACTGTAGGCCAAAACGCCAATCAGTGTCCCTGTTGTCAGCTCCCCTGGACAAAAGCATAGACAAAACACTTGTTGCCTTGGTTTCCTACTGGAAGGTTAAAACTGGCTTGGTGTCCTTAGTGGTCAACACTTACACCTAATTGATTCAAACTGGTCTTAATAGTCGTAGTAGGATGTGGCCCACCATTGTAACTAGTGGCATGGGAAACCTGGCAATTAATGGGACATGGCGGATGTCTCAGATTTAGTGGTCTCAATAGCAAGTTGCCCCCTCACACTGCAGGATTGCAGTAATTGAGCCATCAGTCTTCTTGCAGTTGTGGAGGCTAAAACCTGGATCCAAATGTTATATATTGAAAATGACACATTTATGTATTGTTTAAAACTTAAAGGTCATCATTCAATGATTGCCTTCCCTCCATAGTATATCATCCGTAATGAATATTGGTACAGACAATTGAGATGAAGAAAGTTTTTCAAAACCTGTATACTTCATCTTCTTAAACTTAAGGCATATTGCCAATACAGGGTAAAAGTGTGTGTTGTGTGTGTCCACTGATATGTGTTGGACAGGCTGTATCTTTCTCTCCCAGACTAATAGTGTGTTAGTCCATTCTTCAAGATGTCTGAGACAGTAATTAATGGATTGCTTTGAGTCAGGCCAGCCCAGGGCGATGGGAGGGACTGTGGGGAGTGAAGGGAGGAACAACATGAGGGACACTAGAGAAGAAAAGGGCCGCCCATTTTATAGTCCTGATGGAGGTTATATTTTCTGTGACAACTGGACCAGAGTAATCAAAATGTGTTAATAATCCCTTCAAAGGGCTTGGCGGCACATCAGTGAGAAGCCTCAGTGAACGCCAATCCCCTGCTAGACCCTGGTTCTGGCTGCTCCACCCTCACTGACCCTCCGTCACGCTTTCTTTCTCCCTATCCTGCTCTGTCTTCATGTCCTTTTTGCTCTTGATCTTATCTGTCATGTTCAACCAATGTTTCTGTTGACTATGTCTAGAAAAAATTGCACCAAAGTAGCATATCAAACTGTATAACCTCCTTTACAAATCATAGTTATCATCACTGTTACATTTTGTCCTGCAGTGGAGCCCAGGACCCAGAAAGTATTCCTAGGGTCTCTTTTAGCAACCTACTGCTTGCATCTAACCCCCTGGGAAAATTCCAGGTCAGACTGTATAGGTTCCAATAAGTTCTATCTTTTGTTTGAGGATTAACACAAAGGTCAAAGTTCACAAAGATGGCCAGATGGGGTCTCTAGTGCTAAATATCCATACCTTCCGCCCTTAAAAGGAGGTTGAGCATCAGGATCAATGGCCTCAATCGATGGGCATCGTGGTGGAGGTAATGCTGGCAAAAAGTTTGATTGCATGCATATTGATCAGAGAGAGGCTAAGAAGCTGTAAGGCTATTGATTTGATTTTGGATTTGTACTGTTCATTTGTCTACGTGTTTGGATGGGGTACAGTTTCATTTATACACATGCAGACAACACACACAAACACACACAGGCACAGCAGAAGAGGTCATTACAGGTAATGGTAGTAACTTAGGTAGTTGATTCAAGTTAGTTTAATGTACCAAGGACCAAGTTTTAGTACTGTGCCACTGGATGATTCTTCAATTAGCTCAATCTCTTAATCATTTGTAGAATTACATTGAAAATGTCATTCACTTACACTTGCTATCTTTATGGGGCCCTCAATTGGCTTCATTCATTTTCTAGCCCCTAAAGGCCCTTTCAAACCAGGAAGTGACAATCGTGGTGGTCTGCTCTGTTTCCAGAGGCTTTGCCACCCGGTCCAGCAGTAAGCCATCATCAAGCTCTTATTGAAATGAATAGACCCTGCAACTTGCCACTTTCCAGTCTGAAAGGCCCTTTACTGTAATCTCAACCCTCAGAAGTACATGCCCAGCTTAATTAAATCAATGCTAACTTTAATTGTAGCTTGTGGGAACTGGATTTTTGGACCCCAGAACATAGGTGTTACCCTGCCATGTGATTGGGCCAACAAGTCTGTGTCCTCATGTAAACTAGGACACACTCATGGTTCACTTAGTAACTTAATCAACCTCATTAATTCTGAGTATAATCCTACTCATACATAATTACATACACACACACACTCTTATGGACACAGGTTACCTGAGATATAAACACATTTGATATGAATGATACTGACGTTAATATGAATGTCTTTTTTACATTAATGTTGACTTTCATTTAAATTAAGTCTTTGCCAATTATGGAAACTTTGACTCATTTTGTAGTCTAGTCTGAAGCTGCATGTCAGGATCAGTTTGAAGCTTTTAAAAATGCATGGGGTCCAGGTGAGGTGCCGGAGCTCCAATGTGACCTGGGAGCAGTTAGTGCTGCGTCTCAGGAGAGGCTGTGTCCAGTGTAGGGCAGGAGAAGGAATCGTGCTTAATAATAGAGCCACTGCATCAAAGGCTGTAGACTACTGCTGTCTGACATGGCATACATCATGAAACATTGTGTGTGTGTAGGTGTGTCAAGTTTTTTCATCAGGGGTCCATATTTCCCCGTAAGTTTACATAGACCTGGTTTTGTGCATACATACATCACTTATATGTGTGTCCATTTACGTATACCTATAGTTGTTGATTGTGCATAACACCTTTTGTATCAATGCTTGGCATGTATGCAGGATATATATATTTATAGTGTGTGTCTGTGTGTACATGAATGCTCACAATAGGGCCCTCACTAGGTGGTGTGGCTCCCTGGGAAGGCTAGCGTAGCTGCAAGCGCTAGAGGACTCATTGACTTTCTAATGATTAGTGGTCAGGCCCCCAGCCCATGCTAGTACCAGGGGTTTGGCCTAGCCGCTGCTGCTAGCCTCTGGCCACCGCCGCGCACCACTATCGACTCACCCCCAGCCCCCTCTCTCTTTGGCCTGCTGGCGATGTGTCAAAACCCATTAGCACAGAGTTCCGCAACTATAGAGAGGGATCATTTTAGGTTTATCTTTCTTGCTCTCCTCTTTACTTCTCCACAGCCGTCTCCTCTCTCTCTCTCTCTCCCCCTCTCATTTGTTCTCTCTCCATCTCCTCATCCTCCTCCGCCCTGCTAAAATGAAGAGAGAAACATAGAGAAAAAGGAGTAACCTTTGACAGGAGTTGTTCCAGTTGTGGTATGTATGGCTGTGTATTGATCTGCATTGGCTTTAGGAACTATAGAGAAGAGAGTCAGTGAGTTGCCGCTGCTTTCAAGTCCCACACATTTTTTTTCTGGGGAAAGACAAGGAAGTTTCAGATGCGTGTTGACCTCCTTAGGTCCCATAAGCTATGGAGATTTGTTTAGAGAAAGGGGTGGGGTGTCTTAACATGTATATCTGTGAGAAATAAGTTCAGGAATCTATGATCCCATATGTAATCTTCTATCATGTTAATTTCCGTTGTGTGTATGTGTGTGTGTGTTTTTTTGTGTGTGTGTGTGTTTGAGAGAGAGAACATGTGTTTTTGTACTCCATTGTATTGTGTATTATGCAGCGCGTCTTTCTGCTCTTCTTGTTGGGTTTGACCTCTTGACACTCTTGGTTGTTTCTTTCAAGTTATTGACCGACACAGATAACTATTTTAGAGAGTGGAACTTCTTTATTTTTAAAAAGCTATGGCATGGTTTGAATTAGAATAGATGTTCACACACACATGCGCATAGCACACACAGCTCAGTGAGACAGCATCCTTCTAACCCGGCACTTCTTTTTCTGATAAGCTCTATTCTCCCAAGAGAGAAGTGCCTGTCAAAGACTTCGTCCAAACAACGGGAAATCTGTGAAAAAACAAAAAAACAAAAAAACCCAAATACTTTTCCATCACTGTTCATCAATCCATCTAGTTGTGAATTCATTATTTATTTATGGAACTTTGGGGCGCGTTATTTGAATAATGTGGGGTATGACAAAGGGGGAGGTGTATGAAAACAACAAAATGACAACCACACCAAAATCACCCGAGGGCACATGCCAACACATCGCATCAGTGTCATCCTTCCTCGCTTTGCCCCTGTGGGCTCACTGCTCAGCAGGTAGCCACACACACCCATACACACACATATACACACATATTAACACTAACGATATAATATTCTGATACACACATAAACATATGAATTTGCTTTCTTGCACAGATGCACACACAAAAAAACACACACACAGTCATAGACAAATATAGACTATACAGAAACTTTCTGTCTATTACTCACACACACACACGCATGCACACACACACACACACACACACACACACACGTATGTATGCACCACGCCCTGAGGCCCTGGAGACGGCAGCAGTGGCATCAGCGGTCTGATAGATGGATCTTGTCTTCTTGTGATCTCCACTTGTCAGACAAGCGTCACACAAAGCCCAAACACAAATCAAAAACACAGGTATGGAGCACATGTCAGTTTGATAGGACCTTGTGGATGCCTTCCCATCCATCAGCAGCTAAGATGCTCATCCATTGACTCGGAATGAGGGTGTTAACGTGCGCCTGTCAGAGTGTTTTGGCTATTGATGTACCTGGTTTGCAGACTAATGGGTTGAACATTTGTTTGGTTTATGCTGTTAGTGCTTTCATCTTGAGCTTTGTTGTCAATAAGAAACATACAATGTGCATTGATAGTGGTTTTGGAATGGCCGCAGTTCTGTATTCATTTTGTGCCAGAGTGCACTATTGTAAAAGGGTAGATGCTGTTTGGTGGATCAACACATTTTGGCAGACTTGTTGGGTTTAGTAGCTAAGTGTAGCCCACATCCATCATTACCTTTACCTGCATCCAGACACACACATACACTCCTGTGCACCTGAACTCCTTACTCACACACTAACTTTCACTTCCAGTTGTTGATCTGGTCCCCACACCAAACACAAGGGCTGTTCACTTAACACCTGAATGTCACAGGCAAACCACAAAGGCGGCTAACTTGTCCAACAACACAACACAACATCTTACCCCCTCCCTCCTACTTGCCAGACAGGAACAGCCCAAACCAGACCACAACAAAAACAAGGGAGAACCCACCTTTTGTTTACTATTCTCAAAGGTGGATCACGGGCCAGGCCTGGTAAGGGATTGTGACAGAGGTGATGTCTAAATTAATCATTCATGCTCTTTCACATGGGCTACAGTAACAGCCCTGAAATATTAATGACAGCTGCAGAATAAATTTGATTCCCTTTTCTCTCTGATTATAATCCACAGGCGCGCTCACACACACATGTTTATTTATGCCCTGGAGATGAGGTACGGGGTCACTATCAGGAGTTTGTCTGCACACATAGAGACACAAACACACACACACACTATCCTTTCCTCTCCCTCTTGCCACTTGCACTTGTGTACCACCTCATTGTTTTGGAATATGTACATATTTTTCACGTGTGGTGGGCGAGTGGGCTATACATTATACATTATATGCTTGTACCGTCAAGGTATGATATACTGTATGAATACTGTGCAGCTGGCAGCCAGGGGTTTTTGTTTGTTATTTTAATTAGCTGAGGGCCTTTTTCATACTTTTTTGGAGAGCACGACCTGAGTGGAGAAGCGAGGGTGTGTGTTGTGATGTGTTGTGGTGTTCCCACCTCTAGGTGGAAATTCATTGTGCTGTCTTGAGGTAATCTGACATGCAAACTGAGACAGGCCCCTGTTCAGGTCACAACAAACTTTGGATTTAATAACTCCACTATTTGGGCTTTTTTGGAACATTCGCTCTTGTACAGTGATGAAACAACTCTGAGCGAACGTGTCAAACTATTTAAGCTGTTCGTCAAGTCATAAACATTCATGAATATTCTTTTGTATTCTCTTTTAAAGAAAAACACTTGAAAGTCAACAATCAGAGAGACTCATTTCATGGCTGTGACCACCTGACAACTCTGCAGCAGAGTGAAGCTTGTCATAAAATGTTTTCAGATTTTGTTTTCCCATCCAAGACATCATTGCTGTAAGCCTAACTCACAGCTACAGCTAATCTGATCTTGGTGCACAGATAACTATCAGCTGTTTATGTCTCAACATGTCACCGGAGATCTGTGTTCTTCTCTGTCACCTCCCTGTATCCTCCTTTCCTGTGTTCGCCCTTTGTTTCCTTAACCTGAGGCGCCAGATGGTTTGTTACACAGAACCATCTGAGTAGTTGTCCTTGGAAACTGTTTGGAAAAGAGCACGCACTTTCAAAAAATACTTGGCAGATAATTTGATGAACCATCTGTCTATCACTGTCTTACCTTGCAAGGCAGTTGGATTTGCGAGATCGCGAGATCACACGAGAATCCGAGGAGGAGGCTGATTGGTTCGAACCACCGGTGGTTCGGACACAAGTGCATAACTCGAAGCTTGACATGATGGTTTCTTGTGTGGTAATCATTTCCTCTCCTGTTATGAGGAATTCAGAACAAACCAACAGAATATGAACCCAAGCTGTTTATCAAGAAAACTTATACACAAATCCAAGTTCCTTACTGTTTCCAGCAAGAATAAAAACATAGACTGTAGCCCCACAAAAATTCCTTATAGACCCAAAAAACTTGTAACTAAATAGGTTTTTGTTAGATCAGAATGTCTTAAAAAAGGTTAAGTTTTACTAGATGGTCTAGCTAGATGTAAATTTCTGTTATCACTTACTTTGTAGAAGCATTTATGTAAAAGGTTTCTTTCATTCCTGTTGTTTGTTTCCTTCAGTGCTTGTTTGGACAATTAAACAAATAATGAGCCTAATTACACATCACTCAGTTGTCATCTCCTCTCAGGAGACGGGCTCATGAGCAAAACTAGTCTGTCAACTCCCCAAGTTGGCTCATTTAAATTCATTGTGGTGAGCTAATGCTATTGTCAAGCGACTCTTCTTAGTAGTTGTCCGTGTATCAAAGATTATTTTGCTGATATTTTGAGTCATCATAAATAATAATAATAAAAAAAAAATAGAGTTTTCGATCAAGATGTGATTTGATGTATTTGGCAACAGTCCCTAAGGGTTCATTTTTTCATTTCTCTCTTTTGTTAAAGCCACCTAAGGTATTCACACCGATTTAAATTTGTTTCTAACCCACTGCAGGTGCTTCTTTTTATGACACCATATGGACATTGATTTGTAGCTTGCAAGACTGTCAGGTAATTTCAGGCTAATCTATTTTAATAACATTTTCTGGGATTGATGTCTATATTATACTATGTCATGCGCTGTTGAGTTACACTCAGTCATGTGTTTATGCTTACATTAAGGCTACATATAAGTAATCTAGGACATGTCATATAATGTGTTTTTCCTGTCTGTTTTGGTTGTGTTTAGCCTTGTCTGGCTCTGCCACAGTGTGCTTGCCACTGTGACATGACAACGGCCACAACGTCATGCTCTGTTTGAGGTAGAAAATATCAGTCAAGAGATGTTTTCTTTCTTTTTTGTCTGTGCAAGTAGGCATGCACACATTTTCTCATGTCTGATCGAGTGTGAGTATTCTGTACATGAATATTTGTGTGTTGACATGCTATGTGGGTATTTGTATAAATTTGTGTGTGTGTGTGATCCTAATGATGCCTTCCCCCTCTACTCTATTGGGCTGTCAGCACGGCGCTGGTGACTGTCACACACACCGGCCCCCCTCCAAATCTTGCTGAGATAGGTCATTTTTCAGTGTCAGGACAGACGATTCACGTTGGCACCAGATAGATCCAGGACACATTGGACTCATTATTCTCTGTTTGGATATGTTTGCTTTATACAGAAATACAAGTCGACGTGTACAGAAGGCTTGAGCTGAAAACCTATAGCATATCTCAGTGCTTTGTCACCATTAGCCTAATTAAACTGCGTTGCTGCATCTCAGGTGCAGGACATGAATGATAGAACTGATGAAGGAACTGTCCAGCACTTCACACAAATTCAGAGCTGTATGTTGACTTTTTTGTTCTTTTAATTAACATAAATTTGACAAATTCAAAAATCTATACCCTGGAAACTATTACAACACACTGTCTTCATTATTAGCAGTGTGGGAAGCATACTCTATGCTTAGTAGGAAGGATGAGTGCAGCGGGGGTGGATATCAGAATAGTCAGCACATGCAGGACATGCATTTTGTTCTGTCTTTTTTGCCCTCCCTTCATTCTCTCCTCTCCTATATTTCATTTTTTTCTTTTTAGGTCAGCTTATCTATCCTAACCAAAAGTCACGTTCCTCTCTGTACGTTTTTCTCTTTGAACATCTCTAACCCTTGCCAGCCTTCCTCACTCTTTCTGTCCTCCCTCCCACTTGACAGGGTGGGTGAGTGTGTGGGTAGACATTTGGCAATGTGGGGTAGGTGGGGGTCAAGGCCTGTGCCCCAGGAGTGTGGTATTTTAATCTGGGCTATTTGTAATGACAGGCCTCCTATGAGCGCAGAGGAGTGGCAGGTTGAGAGGCTCTGACAGGTTCTAATCGCTGTCAGGAAAAGTAGCTGAAGAATGTGCCAGCTACACAACCCCCTCCCCTTCCTGTCCTCTCCCATAGCTGTTGTTCTCTGCTGTCTTTCTCTGTGTTCCTTTTGACCTGTCTCTCTTAAAGGTGAGTGAAGGATCTTTCCTCCTCCTTCTGTTTTGTTTTCTCAACCCCCTCTTTCTTTATTTTGGCTGGCATCCAGGAGCCACTACCTGCTAGCATAATCCCTTTCTCCTTCCTTCCCTTCTTGCCGCCCCCTGCGTCATAAACCCCACCTCTTCTCCACAACTGTGGACAGTTGTTGATATTCCTTGAGCATTAAGACTCAACCTGTCTCTATGTGTCCCCTGGTCATTGGCAAGCTGCCTTACTCAGTGTCTGTGCCAAAGCAAATAGGCTAATATGCAATGAATGAAAGGTTGAAAAAGCTGTATTGTGAAAATATGACTTACTAAGTAACTACGCATCTTCATATCATAACTTTGATACAACTTGCATGACCTTCCTCTTGTAGTATGCAAATGATCAATGACAAGCCTTGACACTATTCTGAAATTAATGTTGTCTTGTGAAGCTAACAGGAAAAAATACTGGAAATTACATTTATTTTCATCATTTAAATTTTCAAGAAAATATTTTTGCTTAACACAAACTTATGTCACAAGGAGACAGTATCCTGTAGACGAAGGTTTTAGGTCCTCTTGATCACCTAAGCTCAGAAATTCCCAGCATTGCACATTCCATAGTCTGCAAGATCATGTCAGAAGTACAAAAAACTCATAAAACATCATTTTTAGCAACATTTTCTCAGTTCAGATTACTATTGTGTATATACATACTGTATATGAACACTGTATATACACATATATATACACAATGTTCACTTTTTTGCTCGGACTGCATCAGAGAAGTTCATTCAATCTTATTTCAGGCTAAACATCACGGTAATCTTTGAGGGTGAAGTTTGTAATGATATTGTGATGATATCAAAAAACTAAGAAATAAAATTGATACTGTAAGCGAACTAAAAAGTGAAACTGAAAGTGAATATTAAGAGTTGAAGTATATAAAAATGAAACCAAATGTAAAACCCAAGTCTATGTTGAGCGTGCTAGTTATAAAGTCAACATTAGTCTACAGTCAGGCTGCAATTAATACAATTCCAACAGGATGTCAAGGTGTTGGATATCTACTTTAGTTTAGCCTAAATTCCACATTGTTTAGATAACCAGGGAGAGAGTCGGTGTATTATATCAGCATATGGGATTTTGGTATATAATAATAAAACCAAATAAGTAATGGTGGAAACATATGTAAGTCTGTAAAGCAACTAATGGTAAAGCTTGCTTCTAGCTCTGTGAGGGTCGTTCCTCTGTATTGCTTCATTGATAACAGGTTCACATTGTATTTGACCCATTTTATATACTACTCAGTTTCAGTGCTATTTTTGGTGAGATGGCTATGTTAGATGTTCCTATTTTAAAGATTTCTTTTAAAAAAAATGTAACACTTCATATAACTTGATTGTATGACAGTATTGCTAATGACAGGCCATATATAGCCTGATGCACGATAAAGAACGCATTTTTCATTTTCGTGCTCATGGATAGAGCCATCAGCGAAAAAGTCAAAATACAAATGTAAAAGTACCTCAAAGAAAAACAAGATGGCCAATAGAACTTTTCAGGTTCAACACAAACTTGCTGCTCTGCCTCTCTTCTTCTTTGGCACAGACAAGGGTGGCCAGGCTTTGCCCAGGTGCCGTCTGTGCCATTGGCGCTAAAGCGAGGAGAAGCTGGCACACTTTGGGCATGGCTGCAGCCCCTTCTTCCTCAAAGGCTTGCCTCGTCTCCCTTCTTTCCCCTCACAGTCCCTGCTGCTCCATAGCCCAGGGAGCTCATTAGGCCAGACTTCCTCTTCATTTAATCCATTTTTCATAGCCTAAAAAACAGTCCCTGATCTTAAAAATCCTGGCTAATTTAAGCCTGGATGTTGGGGAAACGAGTGAAAATATCATGAAAAAAGCAGACCCGTGCATGCTTTTTCATATTTCTGATGTCAAAATTAAATGTTTTTATAGAGTAGTGCTATGGCCAGAATGGGGAGATGCAGAACCAGCACTAATATGAACAGTTCTTGAACAGAGTTTTAGACCCCAATAGGCAGCATCATATTCCATCCATTTCCTTGCCTGTTGTCTGTAGGTCTTGGGGGAGACCAATGTGTTAACTTGGCCTAATGAAAACATTGGTAATAACATGCTCCCTCTCCGTGTTCCTTTAATTATGTATCTCCGACTGGATACCAGAAGGCCCCTGTAGACTTCCAGCTCCACTTGTTGTGGAAGTGAAGTTTCATTTGTATCTCAGATCCTGGTGGGAAGGATCTGTTCAGAGAAACTAATGCATTTTCTCGTTCTTTCTCTCACGCTTGTTCTCTCCCTGAAACTCCCTTGCTCTCTCTCTTAACATCATGTTCTTCCTATCTCAGTTACTTATTGATCATGAGAAACTTATAATATAGCTTCTTTTAGAAACACTTGACCAAGTATCAGTATTTTCATTGAAAGTGCGATGTCTTTGGAGATACTACATGAGATAATTTTCAGTCTCAGCTTCTGCCTTATGCTGTTATACCTTTAACATTATATCCGCATAAACACTGTCAAAGTTAACATCCTCAAAAGTTGTCCAAGGCTTTGTCCTTTATCTCTCTCCACGAGGACAAAGCTTTTTTTCTTCTCCATTCCAGGAAACCATCACAGCATTAATATACCTCCCAGGTATAAAGTGTTGATGAGCGCCTGTCTCCTCAGGCTGACACTTATTTCACCAAAGGTCTCGGAGCAGGGGTAGAGGAACATTGACGGAAGAGAGGAAAAAAGAGCTGCTTGCATACCCAGCTAACGGATGTGGTGGAATTGTTAAGCAGTCTCGACTGCCCTCTCGTTAGCCTCCGAGTTGCCTGGTGACAGAGGTGAGGCAGAGAAAGTTGCGGTGGGTTGAGAGACCCTGTGCCACTGTCTCCGGTGCCTCCTCTGTCAGCACGCCCTATGCCCCAGGCCACTGCGGAGAGGGCACATGGGGGGCTGTCACGCGTCGGCCTCAATTACAATCAGGGGATGGAGCATGCAAAGGCTGCCCACTGTCACGGCTCATATTGCTCTTGTAAAATCCGCACTGTATCATATCTAATCTCCCATGCAGATGATGTTTGCTGGAGCTGTACTTGCTTAAAATCCTGTTCACTTTAAAAATTTCACTGTCCTGTTCTGCATCAGTTTACGTAACTCCATTCAAAAAATATAGTCAAACATTTCTTGTACACCTTACATAATGGTTCTTGGCAGTTGAAAACACCCTGAAATAAGAGTTTTTACACAATAAATACACCTTTGGACACATTTCATGACTCAATGGACACAAATCCATTATATTGATTTTTAATACCCTTTTGAGTTCTTCCTTTCTCAGGAATATTTCCATGCAGACTAACAAAATAATCGGCCTGTGTACGGTAGCTGTCAGTGCACTTTCAAAAGGAAACATTAGTATTCATATAAAATGTTGTATACTGACGTTATGCCTGCAATCAGCAATGTTTTTTGAATTAACATTGAATCAGATGACTCAGTATAATGTGAAAATATTTCCTTATAGCTCATGTTTACCTCATTGTTTCACTGCACGTAGACTGCGTGGTTGAGTCTCATTGCTCCTCCATCAACCCCTCATATAAAAACTGTAAGCAGCTATTTCCAGAAACAAGCATATAAGTCAAGGTATGCACAGCATAGAACTGCAGAAGCTATTGGCTTGTGAAAAAAAGCTAGTATCTAGAAAGCCACTCAGATATTTTTCTCAGGAGTTGGTTGACCAATGTCGACTTTAACCATATACCCAACAAGCCCACTGTATGAGGACTGTCATTTCCGTAGTGAACCAGGCATTTCATTGGCTGCCTTTAGACAAATTTAATGTTGTATATTAGGTTGAGGGTGGACAGTAGGGATTAGTATTTTTCCCAAAAATTAGACATTTTCCATTACTATGGCAAAAGATTTCCATTTATGTTGATCACGATTAGAATGCACATTATATAAACTTTGCATGCAGCTTGAACTTCGCTGTAGAATATATGTGAATAATATGAAATGCCAAGTTCATTGCCTGTGATCTGTCTGCTGAGAACAGCCTCATGAAAGTGATAGGTTATTTGACAGTTCTTCATTGTATAAACCAGTGGTTCTCAAAGTGGAGTCCAGACACCCCCAGCGGTCTTTGAGGGGGATCCAGGGGCTCCCCAGCAAAAAGGGGAATAATTTGTTTTTACTATAATTACATTCATAAGTAGCACAATGACAGAATGTATGGCTATTTTAGTCATGGGTTTCATACACTTTCTGTAATAAAACATCTAAAAGCAAAAATCTTATCAGATACCTCACCTAGGCATGAAAAGTACGCACATGTACATTAGTTTTCTAATCGGGTACCTCTATTGGCAGTAATTGGCAGAACAACATAATTTATCTGATTTCCAAAACCGTTACAAATCACTGTTAAAAAATAACAGTGTTTTATGTCACATCATAAAACATAAAAATGTTTTATGATGTGACAACGCTGTGGTTAAAGTCTGGTTAGGTTTAGGCACAAACACCACTTGGTTAGGGTTGGGGAAAGTTCATGGTTTGGGTTAAAATGATCACTTGAAACGTGGTCTGGGTTAAAATTACTACGTCCTTAAAGTTAGGCAGCCTTCTTCGTCATGGCAACAGTACACACCACGACAACTGTAGTTGCAGTTTAAAAACAAAACAAAACATGACACTCGCAGTTGGAAGCAGGAAGCGAACAGCAGTCTCCTGCAGCTAAGTCCACTTTTTGCCATCCAACTATCCGGCCATCCACCCAACCCGCCGCCAACCTAATGCAACTAATGTTGAACTTCCAAATGTGGTTCGTGGGCTGGTTGGGTCACAGAAGAGAGCGTACCCAAAACATGATGACATTTATCTCGGCCGCTCGTTGCGTCCGTTTCCAACATGGCAGCCATGTCACAAACTTTCTCAGATTACAGCCAAACAGTACAATGTTTCTGAAAACATTTGAGGCAAGAAATAGGCAATACAGTAACAAAATACTGATCCATATTTCATCAGCACTGCCTAGTTTGACACTTTGATCTGAGTTTTGTGAGCTTTCCTTTCTTTTTCCCAACTTTATTGAGTAAACGATGTGCACATTTGTTTTGGTCTGAGATGCAGGTGCTAGTGCGACATCTAGTGAGTCTGAATGTCGTTTATTGCGACTTTAATAACGTTTTCAATTTTGTGTACAAGTGGGCGTGTTCTGGAGGAGGCATGGTTTAGACTCTAAAGCTGCTTTACTTTGCTGCTAACAAATTATGATAATGGTTGTGGTTTGAAGGGGGCGTTGTTTGTAGGGTCTGCAGGGCCACAGTAGGCACCTTCTCACCTAATGTGGAAATTTATCACCTTATATATACATCGTCTGAACTACGTCACTTTGCCCGGTCATAATTACTACAGCTGCTAGATGGAGTTATTAGCATTGAGTATACGCGCGTGTACTTTTCACGCCCAGGCCTTAGCTGCACATTATAGATTTACTTAGAACAACTGTTGAGTGGTTGATAGTTATATATGCTGCCAATTGCTCGTCTAATGTAATCTAATGTAATCTAAACAGTCTATGACTGCTTCTCGGTGGCTGTGTTTTGTTGTTGTTGTTAAAAACACTTCTTCAATTCAGACAAGCTGTTGCACACTTGTGGTGTGTGTGTCTGTGTTTGCCCACATGTGTATTTGTAGGACAGATGTGCAATTACAGTATGTACTCCATACAAGTGTTCTTTGGTGTGGACTAATCTTGTAACACCTTGTGTACAGTTAATATGTGCACAAGGAGACTCTGTCACAATGAATATATTGAAAACATTGGAGTTGTTGGTGGTTATTTTTCCTTTGTGGTAGCCTGGCTGTGTGGACCACATGCTGTTTTGCACAGAGAATCCACATACTTATATGAGGAATCAGCATATTAGTATTAGTTTCTCTCTATAGGGTGTTGTAGCCATGCCTGGTTACTGCTGTTCCTGTCAGTCATAACAGGGTCGCATACCATCATCCTACCCCTGAAGAGAAAATGACACCTGGCTAAAAGAACCACTGTGTGTAAAAGAAATTTTGTCCCACCTCCTGGTGGCCAACCTGTCTAAGCATTATGGCAAGATTAGCTCTGCCAGATGGCATACATTATTCATGAGGTGAAAATAAAAGGTATCTAAGGTTGTGTTATTACAGACTTGATGACTCTCTCTTTGTGTCTTTCTTTTTTCTCCACGGTGAAGCTGGCCCCATCAGCATACCATAAAACCCACAGGGAGCCGCGCCATTCGTAGAAACTCTCCGCTACACTATTGTCACCTTCATCGGCATACTTCAAAAAAACAACAAAAAAAAAGCAAATAATTTTGTTCAGCAGCTACAGTGACAATGTGTATTGCTCAGTTATAGATTAAAAGCGAAGGACTCGCTTTAAAAGAAAGAGAGTCTAAGACAAAAGAGAGCGACAGGCAGGGGGAGGTTGGGAAAAAAAAGGGCCAGCTACTGAGTTGACAATTGAGTTATAATATCATGTCCTTTATGAATAATTAATTTGATGGCGCTAAGGCCCCTTAGAAGGTAGATTAAATTAGTTCTGCCATGTCTTAAAACTTAGATATGCTTTATTAGTGTGGAAGATGGTGGTAGGCGTGTTGGGTTATTCACTTAGGCTTGTTTTAGTTAATGATGGAGAACAGGAGACACCTTGTCACCCTAGCAGTAATGCGCACTATTATATCACATTTATGTCAGTTAACACAGAATCTCAGAAATTCAGCACGTGTTCTTCTCTGTATGTCTGCTGGTCAGATGATCCTGGATATATTGTAGTTCTCTTTGTGTACAATCTTCTGGATATAAAGCAATGAAATATGCAGGCCTATGTGTTGTTTAGATCATCAGTATTAAAGATACAACTTGAAGTTGCCTGTAGCCTAAATTGTTGCTGAATTTTAGTTTTGTCAGAATGAATTTTGCCTGTTGAGATTTGTAGTTATATCTTTTTTTAGCTCTTGCAATGTCCTAATACTATTCTCACTGGTAATCACTGAAATAATATCTATTGTACTTCACTCATATATTGTAAAGCCTTTTACTTTGACAGAATTTCCTTCAACTTTCAAAGATGAGTCTTTCAATGAGAATGCCTTAAGGATTAAATTCTTCAAAACTGTTTTTCTTGGAAATGACTGTTGCTTGTAAAGGAACAATGTAAAGTAAGCACAAATAAACAATGTATACTGTATACGAGAGCTTTGACATGCCCTCACATGTCGTGCCATGTTGTGTGTATTCACAGTGGCAGCTGACAATAATCTGCCTTCAACTCTGTGGCCCCAGTCATTGTTAAATGAGGCGCATGATGTGTCTCTCTTTTGTGAGTCCCCTCTGTGCCTCGTATTCCCCCTATAATAGCAGTATTATTTTCCTTTTACCAGAGCAGGGAAGTGCAATGGTATTATCCCAAAGTAAAAGACAAACTTCTGTTTGTGCTGTCTGTCAGAGCAGCCACAATGAGGCAGTGTTCTAGTAACAGGCTCCACTGTTGCTTGCTCAAACGAATAATCAGAGCACCTTAGATTTGCTAAAGAGAATTTGATGTATCATCTGCGCATAAGGGGGCAACTATGGCGGTTGCAGTGAATTGTTTAATGCATGCCACCAATATGGGCATGAAATAATGAAGCCTTTTATTTTCAGTCCTCCGATACATGACAAATAAAAGACGATTATTTAATTTCCATACATCTGAGAACATGAAAATTGAAAAAGGATGTATTTTTTAAGTTAAAAAAATTATGGTTTTTACAATCTTAGTTGTTTATTTCTAGTTTTGGCCATCTTTCTGATCAGTTACAGGAGCACTTACTCAATAACTTCATTCCTGACATCTGGAAATGCAACCACAATACATGTCTATAAGCAGTCAGGTGATCAGAAAGGTTGCAAACAATTCCCCAGTATACTGTAACTTATTATGTAAACCACTTATTGAGTAATTATAATGAAGGATAATACAACCAAAATTTTCAATTACAGTTGTCTGTTTAAAATGATAAAAATGTGCTAAAAGTGGGAAGTCGGGTAGGTCAAATTAAACTGACCCGTACCAGTCACTAGTGATTGATATATGGATGCTCTGACATAATTTTTCAATATTAAGACTATTTAAGCATTCATAAAATTGACTTTAGAGGGCTCAAACCAGGTTTACATTAATCTAGTCATTTTGCTAATTAATATGAACATTACGTGAACGTCACTAGTTTGCATTAATCTCATGAATCTTAAAGGAATAGTGTTAGCCAACTAGGGTTTATGCTCCAAAATCAAATATTATTGAAAAGAGCCGAGGCGGAACAGATGTAAGCACCAAGAAATTAGTTACAATACTAATTGGTACCAAGAAAATCAGCTTCATTCAAACATACTGAACTGGCCTTCCTGGTGCAACCCGTCACACTAGAGCCAGCCGTAACACTTAACCCAGCTCTCCTTTTTTTTTTTTACTATGTTTTGGGAACCCTTCCTCAGTCATGAGTATTAATGAATTCAAAGTTTAAGGAAAATAATCTTAAAGTATTTCCAACTGTCAGATCCTATCAGTGCAACCACTTCTAATGGCCTGCGCCTTCCATTCAGGCTAATGTTTGATGTCTTGCTTTCATGCCCTCCTTTTTCTCCATTGCTAAATTGCTGCTGACAGTCCTGTGTCCCCACAGACTGTTTGTTTGTGTTCGAACCATGCTTGTTTTACATATTATTGACGTAACGAGGATTCATTTTGTGAGCTGTTAATGGGGGGAAGGGAGGGAGTGGTCCATTGCTTTCTCATATTCAAATAGGATGTGATCATGAGTCAGGTTGCAATCTGTTGTAGCGCTGAATGCGCTAAGGAAGATGTAGGACTTTTTAGAAACTCCAAAGCGACGCCAAATCTTTTATAAAAGTAGAACAGATTTTTCATGTCCAAACCACTTGACGTGGGAACAGCTGGGCAGGTATAGTCAGGCTGCAGAAGGCGTCACATCCTCATCAGTTTAAACAGTAGTGGTGATCAAGCCTTGATCAAGACATCCCAGAGGCTCCTGTGTGTGTGTTTCATTGTGTTCGCATCAGTTCTAACTTTAATTCACAAACAGTGGGGTTGGGGGGGTTGATTCCAACAAGGCACATTTAATAAGTTATTTCATTCATTTTAGCAACAAGAACCTATTATCAGTAGGTGTTGAAAAGTGCTAAATACTCCTAACACTCTGAAGAAAAATAGTGGGAGGCTCCCAACAGGCCTTGTCAAAACATGCAAATGAGCTTGACGCCAAGTCCGATTTTGACAAACATAATTAAGGTGTTCCAATTTGGGACATGTTAATAGAGAAGACTGCAGGCCTCCCCCAGGTCTTCACTAATCATAAAGCCTTAAAGCTTTGTGTGTGTGTGTGCATGTGTGTGTGTGTGTGTATTTTCTCTCCCTCATCTCCCATTTCATTGGATAATGAACTGTTGTAGAGTGTTAGATCTCCTTTCGCAGTCTTTCACTGAGTTTGAGGAGATAGGCAGGGAAGAGCTGCCCGAGGTGTGGTGTTGTACAGATAATTAAAAGGCAAGAAGTTTGTGTTTCGCTCTTTGATCTGCCTGTCAACTTTCTGATTAGAGACGTAAAAGCCTTTAATCAACAGTAATGTGATAATTAATGCTCCTAAACTGTTGAAAACGAACCAGAGGAACGTCAAGTTTTCTCTTTCTTCTTCCATCCTCGTCCGTATATCTCTCCCTGAGTCCATTTCCGACAAACTGGCAAACTTTTCTCCTCAGTCAGTTCCACCAGGGGTTTTTAAATCAGATGTTGTGTTTGATTAGGACCAACTGACATGTTGTTTTCTCCTACATACGCCTCTCTCTAGTCTTGGTATCAGCAGAGCTCAAATTCGCTCAGCGTGTTTGTCTTCCAAATCCAACAGAATGCTCTCGTTTTTAATTTCTCCTGTGCTACCATCTATTGTTGGGGTTTTTTGTGTGTGTGTTTTTTTTACATATATTTGACCTTCAGCTTTAATATGGTTATCATATTATTACAATGCTCACATGCTGTGTTACCATCATTTATACAGCTACTCAATTGATAATAAAATCTAATTATTTATGTTGCAGACTAAAGCACTTAAACTCTACTTTTATTACTTAGGCTGACTGTGGTTGAATAAAGTTTTTATGCACTAGTGTTTCTTATTTTTTTATTTACATACTATTTATTTTTAACATTTTAGTTGCAATGTGGCCAGTACAATTGTGTGACACAAATGTCAGCACTATGAATAATGCATACACAAATTAGCTCATTCGGATATGAGTTTTAATTCTACACTTCATACATTTTTTACGAATTTGACCAAGTTTAATCAACACATAAAAAATCATTTTCCTAGCACTGGAAATGGAATTAATAAGTCCGCTCTGTTTGAGCTTCACAATTGACCAATCGGGATACACTTAGAATAGGTGTATAGGCTGACCAGCCGTCTGTAGAAATTCCCTGTTTTTTAATTGAAGACCTCAGAAAGCAATGCTCCTGCCCACACATTGTTGCATGTGGGGCAATCACAGCAAGCACCCAAGTCCATTAGTTTTCATTTGGATGGTTCAGTAAGACTGGTTGATTAAGTCCAGGCAATTTGCTTGTAGGAGCCCTCGTTCTCCACTCACCCCTCCTGCTTGTCAGCCCTCTGCCACCAGCAGGGTTGTCGTTCAGGTTAATTTAATCTGGTTTGTTAGACATTTTAACACAATAGCTTTGTGGCTGTCGAGATTCCTTGGCACAGTGTAAGGGGTTCGCTGTAGTTTATTATGGTGGGACTTTGCATTTGAATGCTCTTGGATATTTGACTGTATTGGTTATTGTAAATATTTGTGTTTACGTTGTTACTAAACCATGGAAAGCCATATAATATACAGTATCCACAGGGACATGTAGGTATGGGTAATTTCATAAGTGTAAAACAAGATATTCCTTTTCAAGCCTCATCAATTTTCATTGAATGAGGGTGAAGGGGACTTTGTTGTTAAAAAAAAAAAATGTAAATCTGGCGATCTGAGAATTTGACTTTGAGACTGAGGTGAAAGGAAAAGAGGAGGGGGAGCTCAAATAGAGGGAAAATGCAGCTTTCAGTTCACTCCACCCAGGTTCAGCATTAAACAAATGGTTCTATTACCAGCTGGTCTCCTACAGGCCTGGTCATTTATACCCATTAAACTTGCGTCTTATCACCCATAAGACACTCTTACATCTCTCCATCCACCAATTGTCTATAATCAGCCATTTAAAACAGCGGCGGAAATTTCTTTTGCGCTTTGCTTCGGTCTGACGGACAGGCAAACGAGCCGGGAGGAGGAGGGACGGGGGAGGAGAGAGGGATATTTTCTGTGGAATGATGAATAGGCCAAGTTGAGTGGCTGACTAACAGAGATCTGTCTTAATCAGAAGTGATTTGTCAGAACAGGAGCTCTGCGGGGTCAGGGCGCAGGTGATGAATAAAACAGAGGCTGGCGGAGTGAAGAAAGGCCCCAGAAATCCACCCTGACTGCCCACCACCACTGACACACATGCAAAGGGAAGGGCCGATGCATGGGCTAAGTCAGGATGGACTGGGATGGCTCTGCTGCTCCATCTTGCCCAGAATATTCCTTGTTTTGGCCATTTTAAGTGCTCAGACTGTGGAAAGAACTGGCCAATGCCTGTCCCAACACTACCAATACAAGGTGTAGGAGAGGAATCAGTGGTAAACATGCAAGGTGGGATAATGTACATCTTCTCATTAAACACTAGAAATGTCATTGACGCTTTATTAAATCCTTTATTGTGATATAACAGTTCCTGATTAACATGTGACAGAGTTTGTTGTTATTATAAGTAAGCTGTCATAACATTGCCGAACCCCCAGATGCTACATGCCCCCCTCGTGACCCAGCAGTTGGCACCTCTTTATTTTGAACTATAGCTCAGTGCGAAGGCGCTAGCCTCATGGCCTGTGGGCTCAGCATTACAAATACATCCCAGTGTGGGTACAACTTTGATGGAGGTGATGAAAGTGTGTCACCAGGCAGTTGTAGACTTGAGAAATCCTAAAAAAAAAAAAAAAAAAAGCTTCTCTGGAAGTGTACAAAGACAGGTAACTTTATTCACCTGGGGGACGCAGGAATATAAGTTTACTGCTACACTGTGTGTGTGTGTGTGTGTGTGTGTGTGTGTGTGTGACAGAGAGAGAGAATGATAGAGAGAGAAAATTTATGGTCTAACATTTATCAGGCTCCTCCTTACTTACCCTCAACCCTCCCATGGGTTTCCATACCCCGTTTGTTGGAGTGTGTGGCTTGTGTCCAGATATAAGTGTGTGTGGTAACCTTCAAAAAGTGGTCTCAACTGCTTAATGAAAAGGAGCTGTGCTGAGCTTCAGAGCACACCACTGTCAGGTCTTGTACCCTTTCAGCTCTGGGGACAGAGGGAGCAAGGCAAAAAAAAAAACGCAACTCAGAAAGAGAGACAGGGCCCTCAGACAATGTGTAACTGCTCTGAAACAGCTCCTGTAAAATAGATGATGTGTCCAATTAAATGTGTCCATGTACTGGGGAAAATTGAGGGCTATGGAGGTTTGGGTGGCACTGACTTTCTGAGCTGTTTTGTCCTGAGCCAGGCTGAGCATACTTGGGCAGTTTATGATATATACTTTTAGACACATCGATAAATAAGTAGTTGAGACTTTTCTTTAGAGAACCTGAGAATAAGGCAAAATAAATGAACCCTTCTGTTGTTGGAAGCATTCAGGAGTCGATGCAAACACATATGAGTCTTAGTTTCCTCCAATTGTGTTTGGCCTGTTTTACATTGCTTGTTCAAGCATTACAGATTACATTACTACATACACTAGTAAAGTTAATTGTCCTCTTAATATATTTTCCAGCCATCTTATCATTATTAACTAAACAATGAAGTGTTGAGCTGAGGTAAAATAGAAAAGGAGTGTGCTCTTTCAATAGTGTGCCCATGGATTTACAGGAAAGAATTCCTGATCCACACACAATTTTCCCCTCAATCTAATTTGTGCCTTCAACTTTTCTACGCTAATTCTTTTCCACAGTTACATTAGAGGAATGAGTTGAATTAAGGCTCTCTAGTGCTGGTGTGAGGGTAATGTAATGGAATAATGGGCTTGTTAAATGGACCTTTGGGGATGGGGATCTTTAACAAGTGAGTCAGAGCAAGGCCTCTGTGCCAGAGTTATTTAAATTGTTAATAGCTGTTTAAACTGGAGGGGAATATTTTACTCACTAACGAGCAACAAGTCAGGGGCATTAGGAGTAAATTATTTCTCCTCTCGTGTATTGTTTTTATCAACTGTAAATTTTTCATTTTAAAAGATTGCCCCTATTTTTAATACCCCACATTTTTGTCTTGGACATAAACTGTATACTCATTTTTTTTAGCTGTCAAAGATTCTGTATTCACTTTAATTTGTAATATGTTTACACTGAAAAAGTCAGAATCCTATGCTGCTAACAATTTTGGGGTGGAAGCCTTGTCTCCATCAACGCTGATGCTGATTAAATACTTGTCCCAATATGGGAGTGGTTTGTTATTTGAACCTTTCATTACTCCTGTACATTAGATTTTTTTTTGCTTTTAACTCAATATTTTTGCACCATTTATCACCCAACAAGTTCTTTTTCCCAGTAACTAATGACGTTTTACACAGACCACTGGACAGCAGGGCTTAAATAAGATGAATGGAAATGTAGATACATGCCAGAAAATGACTAATGCAAGGGAAGATGCATGATAAAGACAATAAACACCATACGTTCCCTCGGGAGGTGTTGTGTACACCTCTAATGGCTCAGTGTGGTGGGGGATACCCAGAGAGAGATGACTTGGGGAGAGACCTTAATGACCACAGAGCCAACGAAAATGTACAAACTGTGATGAAACATTTAAGTCCGTCAAACTCAAGAGACTATTCAGTTGACTGCAATTGATTATTATACTGCTCTAGTCATGGATATCCATTGAAAATTTCTTCAATGTCACACAATTAATTTTTCTTGTTATAACATAATGATTCATTTAATAGCTGAAATCTTCTTACCATCTTGTATTATGACTCTGCACTGTTATTTTTGCTCTTGTCAATGTGTCTTTCTCTCTAAAGAGTGTTGAAAGGTCTCCCTCTTAATCAAGGTTATGGACTGTGCTGTAGCTCTCTTCTAGGAAGGCTAAAATAAATGTATGTGGTTTTAACAAAAAACTTACTGCAAGTATAAAGAAATGTACATTTTTCCTCAGCAGCTGCTACATTTGTCAAGGGCAACCATTTGCATGCATCAATACAGTCCCTCACTATAGACAACATGCAGTGGTGAAGCTTTGTACTTGATAGAGGACTATTGAAACCCTGGTTCATGTCATTCACCAGCACTGCGCTCTCTAAAGCACATCACAATAGACAGAAAGCCACTGCGCTTCCATTCTTGTCACTGAAAGGTAGCTTATTTCCAAGACTAGTCATACCTTCTTTTCCTTTTCTTTTGTTTTAATTCATGTTTGTTACCTCCAGTAAACATTGTCTATTGGGAACCATGATTGTCTTGCAAAACATACCTCAACAGAATGTTTCTAATGATTGTTTAGTACTTGAGTTAAGATATCTTTGGAGGCCTTTTCTCCTCCTGCCTCATCCATCTTTTTACACATTGCAAACTTTTCCAATAATGCACTTACCATCAAAAAAAAAAACTCTGCTGCTGCAATGCTTGTCACACTCATTTATTTAGGAAAAAAGCCACAAACCCTGACAGAGATGGATAGATGTGCTTATTTGTCTCTTTAACAGAAGATTTCCGTTACAGCTCCCTTCCTGTTTATCCCTTGTTCTTCTCCAATGGGGACGGGGGAGGGCCTGTATTTTTATGGTTATTAATACCTGCACTCAGTCTTTTAATCTGCCCTATTTGTCACATGTGACTGTCTGACTGCACTGTTTAATCTGGGTATCCTTCAATCTGTCTCGTCCCAGATTAGAAATTAATGAAGGCAGGAAGAGACACATTTGAGTCAGTTACAGTGTAGGGGGGTAAAAGGGATGGGATGAATGGAAGACGAATGTCGTTCATTTGACAGTGCTTTCTCTTTTTTCCTACTTCTCCCTGAGCCCCTTTCTCTGTCTCTCACTCTCTATCATTCTCTCTATTTCTCTCTCTCCTCTCTTGTTTAGCTGCCAGATGTAGCCCATTTTTGCACTGCACCCCCCAAACAGGCTCTCAGCACGTGGGTCCTTTGGTGTGCGGCACCTGTGTAGTGTAATACAGTCAGCAACTGCGTTGTTTATTCCAGATTTGTTTGGTGCGCTTGAAAGCCTGTCTTTGATCCATGCAAAGATTCTTCACTTCTTTTCCTTTTTTTCCAGATTCATCCTCTGCCTCCCTCATTTTTAAACGCTAATGCCGTAGCAGTATGGGTACATTGATGGCAGCAGTGGGCTTTTGGTTGTGGGGGGGGAGCTTATTTGGTTTATCTTTTTTTTTTTTTTTTTTGCTTTCTTTTCTCGTCCCCAACCCAAGGGACAGGAAAATGACAGTGACCACTGACAAGCTTGTCAGGTGCCTTGTCGGGGATGTTTTATAACTGTGCGTTAATGTGTTTACATCTACAACTGACGAGAGGCATTTAAAAAGGAAATCGCATAATGAATATTGCATTGGCTGAGTGGACCCCACTGGCAGGCTGGATACTGGGGTATTGTTACCTAGAACTTCATGTCTGTTTACTTCAGCATTTTAAGAAGGTTTAAAAAACACTTCCCATAGCTACAGTATTCTGCTATCTGCCCGCCTGATGCTCCCTCTAGACTGATGTCTCTGTACACTGTACAGTTAGTGTAAAAATATTGCAGTGAAGGCAGGTAAAAAAATATCTCATAATTTCCACTTTGGTCAAGATGAGACATAGTTGAAGGGGGCAGAAAGACAGAAAATAAAGGGATTCATACTGTACAGTTAGACAATATGGTATGAGTATGATGTAAATGTTTGCAGTTGTATAAGTGAAGTCATTTTCCATTCTTTTTTGACTTTGACCTCCTTATTTTGTGAATGTTGGACATACCTTCTCCTCACACTGCATCTGCTTCTTTTACAGAACAAGTGGGACAAGAGATTCTTTCCAACCTGCACAGTGACCGTGAGAAGATACAGAGAGCCAGAGAAAGGGTGAGTACACACATGCCACTGCTTATGTATCCATTCTAACACACGTTTGCAAGACCATAAAGGTGTTAGAACTGGTTAGCAACAGTCACCACTTTCTGCATGGTTTGCCAAATAAACACACAAATGTAGGTTTACACAGACAAACATGACATACCCACTGCCTTGGACATGCTTTACGCTTGTGCAGACAAAGGTCTCTGTCAGCAGTATTGTATTGGCAAGGTACTTGTGCTAGTTATTGATAGCACTACAGTAGAGATATTTTGGTCATCAGTGTCTCCTCACAGTCTGAATTTGAATGTGTTTGTTCTGTTTGATCAAAATTCAAAAGCAGACTAATCTTATTTCACCATGTCACATGTAGTGAAATCAGCTCGCTCGTGGCTACATATTCGTGGTACCTGTATGCCATTCTCCGATATTTTCCCCCATTTTCTTCTACTCACGTTAATGGAGTTTAACTTTGCCAGCTGCCATCCTTCCACACCTACCCTCCTTCTCACTTTCCCTCAGAGAGTATCCCCAGTCAGTAGCACTGCACCACCTTACATCCAGCCAGCCAAACAGACAGGTAGGCAGAGACAGAAAAGACCAAACACAGGAAGGGGGCCCAGCACTGACGGCCCCCTCAACACAGAATGCTTAAAGATCACAACATGGCAGTGGGCCTCGCACAGGCGATTTCAAAGGAAATCAAACATCTCCTTTCAAAACGGTCCACAGTGTCTACTGAGAGTACCTGCTCTCTCTTTCTTTTGCTTTCTCTCTCTCTCTCTCCCTTCTTCCCATGAGTCTTCTTTGCTGAGCCCCCCCTCCACCACCACCACCACCACACACACACACACACACACTCAGAGGGCTTTAAAGGCAGTTTGCGGGGCAAAACTAAAGAAAGAAGAAGCCGAGATATAAAGACACAGGGTTGAGGGTTGATTAACAGCTCTTTTGCATCAAAGAGATGGAAGGTGAAGGGGGTATAGTTTAAGCATAAATGCCAAAACATGAATGTACAAACACACTGTAGCAATTGGCGCCTTTAAGCACACACTCCCTAAGTCACACACACACATACACATGTTTTGTTACACCGATCGCTTCAACACATATGCACACATACAAACACACACCAATACACACAAACCCCTATGCTCAGCAGGAGGTGTGGCCTTTTGTTTTGCTTTTATGGTACAAATAGAAGTCAATGGCAGGTTACAACACTGGGTCAAAGCAGCGTGCTCCCAACTCTGAACCCCTTAGTGGATTGAAGAAAGTGATTTTTTACTATTCTCTTGTCTAGCTCATACAAAGCCCTTCAAGTAGCAAGGAAGAAAGTTTTAAAAAATTGTTCCCAAAAATTTGTAATCTATACCCTTGAATTAATAATTAATGTCCACAAAATTATTAATTTAAGGTTAGGATTGACTAATTTCAGGGAATCAAACAAGCAATTTGTATGTGCAATTTATGAATTTGTTCCCCCAAATGAATAATTATTGCCCTTAAATGATTAAATCATGCTCTGATTACTAAATTTGCCCACTCTCTTCTCTATTGATCAGATGCACATCTTTCCTTGGTAGCCCATTTTGTTTGCATTTTGTGACCATTAATCTGCTCCACAAAGTAAGCAATATATATATTACTGTAAGTACTTAGTCTGGGTGCTTTTCCTTATCCAAGCAGACTATCCACAACAAGCTATAACTTCAGTGTCTACTGTTACAATAACTTAACACTATTAATTTGACGATTTAGTTATTTAAATTTCCCACCCCATCGCTTACTGTAACAAACTTAAATACCCAAGAAGAATGATGTTTTCATTTTTTACTTTTCATCCTCAAGACTGAACATTTCTCATGACTCTTTCCTGATTGCCCTCTTTTGGCTGTTGATAGATCGAAGCTATATGAATCAGAAAGTGAGTGAATTTTATACCCAAATGAGATTTATTTTATAATAATACAGTGCTTATATAATATGAATGAATTTTAATCCTGAAAAATGAGGCTGTCTTTGGAGATTTCTCTGTCTTTGAGCTGTACATTAAAATCAAAAGATAGATCCACCCACCTCCTGTTATCTTGATATAGGGAACCCCAGTGAATATTATTTTTAAATAGACACTCAACTCCACTAAAATGTCAGTTGGTTTCCATTTCAAGTTAAGGAGGAAAGCATGAGACTTGGTAGTGAGGCTGTGGAGAGTGAGTGATAGGAATGGAAAGAAGGAATGATTCAGAGAGAGATGTATTTTGGGAGAAAGTGTGAAGTGTCTAGGGGACAGATCTGTGGTCAGAGGTAGACATCAGGCAACTGCAGCACTTGTTGTCTTTGCCAGAGGGCCCAAACCCCAGGTCCCCCACCTCCTACCCTGTACCACATGTATCCTTGGCTTTGGCAACCTGCATTGCACCAGCCCAGGCTGTCAGAGGGTAGGAAGGAAGGATGCAAGAAGAAGAAGAAGAAGAAGAAAGTAGCAGTGAAGGAGGGCTAGGAAGAGAAAGCCAGAGAGATGACTGCAAAATGAGCCAGATTAAACTGGAAAAAGAGTGATGCTGGAACCATTGTAAAGAAGAGGAATGTTGGAAAAAGAGATGTGAAATTGAGCAATTAAAAAAAAGAATAGAATACAATATAATACACTGATGAAAACATACTGAGTGAGAGTGACTTTATTGGAAAAGCAGTTATTATCTCAGAGAAGGATGTAGATGAATGACTGCAACTGAAACTCATGCCCACACTCCCCCGTCATCCTCTAGAAAATGCGACTACAGGTAGATGTTAGTGGCAGCTCACTCAGTGCTGTGTCAGCATTTTTTTATTTTATTTTTTTTTTACAGTCACACTCTCACCTTGTTGGCAACATCTCTGCCAATTTCTCCCCCCTGTGAAAGTCCCCGTACCTGATAACCCCTGTAGGGGGAAAAAAGGCAGAGAGAAAAGAGAAGATGTTGCAGGAAAAAGGAAAATATCCAAGGCAATTAGCATGAATAGCCATAAGTGTTGCTTCAAGGACTCCCTGCACTTGCCATCTACGTCAAAAGTAAAGGGTCCTTCTCACTCTTTTTCCATCACCGTTCTACTGTTTGCTCTTCAGCAACATGAGCAGAAGGCCATTAGAGTGACGTGTCCTTCTAAGTGGAATGTTACTTGACTACTCATTTAAAGTTATAGAGATTATCTGTGTATCTAAAAAAACAGCTCAGTAAAGTGTGAAACTTGAGAGGGTCCAAACTGCCCTTGAGCAAGGCACTTTGCCTTAAGGCCAGTAGCACAAGGCTGTGCAACAGTATAAACTTACAACAGGATACAGTACCACTGTAAATGTGTCTTTAATTTTGCAAGACTTAAAAAAAAAAAGTGTATAATAGGTCCCCCTGTTATCCATCAGTTATCATCTGTTATAAGATGTAGTGTGTTCATTTCCAATTTTCTCAGTCAAGTAAGAGTTCATCAAGAAATTACTTTTCCTTCTTTCCTGTCTTTTAATTGCATAGTGAGGTGGTCCAGTGTTGATTGGTTTTAATACCAGTGCAATTTGTAGTCAGAGGGGGAGTTGATAGAGGACATAATGGTTATTTTATTTTTAATAACTTGTATCAAAATGGAAACTTTAACGTGTCTTTCAATGTTTCTGTCCTTCCAGCTGAGAGAAACAGATGCCAATCTGGGGAAGAGTTCACGCATCCTTACCGGCATGCTGAGAAGGTAAGAGGAAGGTAGGGACCCTGTTTCTGCACCTCTCTGTATGTATCATGCCATACCTGTGCTGTGAGAGTGCTCTAAGTCATCACCATCTGATATGTTATCATCGGCTCAAGATTATTCAAATTTTCCTCTCTGTCTTAAAGACTGCAGAGATGAATAAATACAAACAAATTAATAGAAGGATGAATTAATTAATGGATGCATGAATACAAAATAGTCTGTAGTCACTATTTACCTTAAAAAAATCCTTCTATATGAACTTTGACTAGCTGATTGCGTCCACTTAAATAGAATTTTATTTGGATGACATTATCAAACAAGTATTGGACAAGGTACAATTGTGATTAGATGCAACATCTTGTTCTGCAACATATAGTAATATAATTTTTGAGAGTCATGTTTTCTTGGTGAATTGTTTTAATTCTGATTATTAGTTGTATGCTCCTTTAATGCAACACTTAGATCTGAACTAACTGACTAAACTAACAAACGGCCTGTTATTTTTTGGATTGGATACAATGGTATTGGTGTTAAGTGCCTGGGTAGACTAGCCCAGCATAGCATGCTGCTGAAAAAAACTGGAAGAAAACAAGTACACACTGCACATGTATCTATTCTTTTCTTCTCTTTGCCTTTGTTTTTTACAAAATGCACTTACAACCCATGTCCAACTTGTAGTCTTTGTTTCTCTCGCTTGCTAGTTCATGCACAAGGAAGCCGCCACCAATCACACAAACACAAAATTCAAACACAAATATTTCAATACTCCTTGCATTATCTTATGCACCCGCCTCCTAATACACACATGCAGTACATACCCGCAGATACACACACACACACACACACACACACACACACACACACACACACACACACACACACACACACACACACCGTAATATCTTGTCACATCTCCATTTTATAAAGTGCCTGTGTGCCTACCCCTGAACCGTGACGCCATGGTTTTGTTTCTCGCTCCTCTTTCTTGTTTTTTTTTCTCCCTGTCGCCCACTGTGGATTTTGATTAAGAGTAATATGTAAATGACACCGACTAAATGTAAAATCCTGGGGCCAGGAAGGAAGTGCCAATTGAAATAGATGCTTCAGTGCCCGTAGACAATTTGGAGGGCGGCTCACAGGGCGGCCGGCACTTACTAGAGAGGGAAGGCCTGAGGAGGGCTGTGACGCCGACTGTAACCAATATTTCTGCATATGTCTCCATTTTGTCAAGTTTGATTATGGGAAGAGGAGGAGGATTGTGGGGGGGTCAACTCGCCTGGCATGTCACCCAAAGCTGTCCAGAAATCATTCATCATTCCCTCCTCCTTCCCTCTCGTCCCCCCGCCCCCCCCACCCCCTCTGGTGCTGAAGTAAATAACACACACTTATTTCAATATTATCATATTAATGTTAAAGTTCAGCTGTCACCTAATGGGAAGACTTAATCAGACGTAGCATTTTAAGAGGCAAGCTGCCACCCGCCCCCCCGATTTCCAGCCCCCTCTTGACGTGCCTTACCTCCTCTGGTTAGCCCCCTGCTCAAATCAGGATTTATGAGGGCTTTCCAAAGTGGGGCCCGGCTGCGAGCCTCTTCGACTACCACCCCCCTTTCTGCTTGATGGGAGCAGCACAACATACACCCCCTGCCTTTCCTTAACAAAAAGTCTTTTTTTTTTTCTTCCAGTTTCTCCACTGTTTGAATAAAAGAAAGTGGGTTTTGTTGTAAGGTTGTGGGCTGGAAGCGTCAAATCTAAAGTCATTTATAACCAGAGATAGAGAACTGAGAGCAAAAAGTAAGTTCAGGATGGTTCAATGATATCTCAACACCCCCCTTTTTAGGCAATTCTTCCTCATTTCCCCATTCATTTCATTATTTGCATCGCCGGTTTTCTGCCTTTTGATTAATAGTATATTTGTGTGCAATGTCAGAGCAATTGTTGTCTCCTTACATTGTTGTGAGGGTTGGGGGTTGGTTGCTTTGTCACTTGTTCACTTGTTTGAAACAGCTATAGAAGTAGTGTATTGCTTTAAGTCTACCACCAGCAGTATGTAAAGGACTTTCACAAACAAGTGCAGTAAACCTTTCCTACTATGTATTATAACCTCAGCACTTGTGACACAAAACAGAGGTGGATGCAGATACTCATTCATGCACAGGTTGTTGAATATTCCATCTTTTGTTTAATTATTTTTTGGTGTTCCTTTTGGTGAGAATGCAGCAATTAGCTAAATATGAAAGCATATATATTTTATTATTGTCCAAGCGAAGAGCTTTGAACAATTCTTACATGAATAACACAAAGAGATGTTGCATTTTTTTGCCATTGTACTAGGGTAGTGAGCACATTAATACATCAGCAACTTAAAGTTGATTGTGAACAGTCAACGTTGGCCTCGATCCATGCCCAGACAAATAGATTTATTGTGTGTGTGTGTGTGTGTGTGTGTGTGTGTTTCGAGGGATATGTTGTAATATGAGATAAATGGTGGCCTTTTTCATTGTTGGTGTAGTTTATTTTAAACTCACACCTCTTCTTTAAGCGTCTGTATGGTCTGGTGGATATCACCCCAGCTGAGAAACGATTAGACACTCATTAAGCTAGCTGTCAGGGTTCAAGAAAGCCAATTAACTTAAAGACTCTGTGAATATCACTTATTGTAAGAAACATTCAGAGACAGACACATCTCAAATAGCTGTTGCTTTGTTTGAAAATTAATCTTTACAAATTTCTCACTGTGAAACTCATCACTGCCAAAGAGGATAATTAGTGTAAAAACTGTTTATAGGTGCTGTTGATTGGCTGGGTCGTGGGTTGATAACTACTCTCACAAATGTAGCCTCTGTCTCACGTCAGCTCTATTCATTTACTTAGTGGATGTCAGTGGTCTAGTGGTGGGCACCCAGGGCATCCACTCTTAGTTAATTTTTAATTCAATCATGTGAAGTCCTGTGGGTTTTAATTATACCATGACAGGCACAGTGATCCCAGTGAGGCATAAAGGAAAACCTAATATTATATTAATATCTATGATCATCAAATCATCTATTATCATATATTTAGAGCTGGTTTAGCACCACCACCAGACCCTTTGTACCACAAAGAAAATATTTGATAACATTGTTGCTTTGCAAGTGTTTTACTATCTTTCACTGGTTGCATTCCTCATTCAAAGAAGTAGATTTTTAGTGTAAATGTCTGTATTATAGGGGAAATTAATACTTTGTGTTTTAGGGAAATATGATATAAAATATAAACAGCACCTTAATCACTTAAGCGAGGGTAGTACTGGACAACAGTTGCCTGGGTCCAGACCTTTGAGTCCGGCCACTCCACCAAGTAGAGTTGACTGACTGACAAGGATAACAGTCTTAGAATATCTCTAATTCAGGTGTATTGCTACAAGAGAGCTACAGGTTTTAATCTTTGATACCATCAAGCAACACTTTCTGCTCCATTGACAGTGAACAAAATACTTATTTTGTCTGGGGTTGAACTTACAGAAACTGTAAAATAAGACCAGTGGCATGGATATCTTTCATTCGATCATTCAACCCTTTTTGCAGTTCTGTGAAATAAAAGACACCTCAGCCCACAAACCTGAGCATGGATTGAATCTGCACAGTGACATTGCATACCTGAGTCTTTTCTCCTTGAGACTTGATCAGGTCCCGAATTTTTAAAAGGAACTGAACTATCTGATGTCAAAGGATTTATATATGTATGTAGACTCTATTTAGAACATTTTCCTCTAAACTAAGTGGTCTTCAATACTTTGGGAGATGTTGCATTTGGAAAGGTTACGGCTCACAGTGTGGCTTACAATCCCTGATTAGAGAAGCCGCATACCTTTTGATAATGCCTGTGTTGTCTCCATGGCGGACTGACACTATGGCTTTTCGTAAATACAAAATGGCCCTATGACTGTAGTCTGAGCCTTCCTGCCGCTATACTGAACATCTCAAGCATCTCACCCACCACAGTCAGACCTGTTGGGAATGGGATGCTGCTCAAGACCGAGTTAGGACTACTGGGGCTACTGGCAGCTTCATTGAAGGAGGGGGCACAGTGAAGGGCAATGAAGCAGGGAGGACGGGGGGGTTGATGTATATTTTGAAGCAGAGGGGTTGTCTGCTCTCGCTGGCAGCTGATCCCACATGCAGGTGGTCGACTCAGTCGCCAGGCAGATCAAAAAGTCAAGGCCCCGGGTGGACCTCCCTTTGAAATGGGAATGGGGCCTAGATATCAGACAGAAAACATAAGCAAGCTCCCAGCCACAGAACAGCTCCATATTCATGGCTGGGACTGGCAGTAGCGACGGGCAGGCAAGATGGACAGAGCCTCAGCCTTCAGAAGAGGACTCATGCACACTCTGGACACTGATTAAGAGATTAGCCCATGAGCCGGGGTGAGGATGATGCAGTAGCTCACAAACTGATGCAGACGTACTGTTAGCAAGACACCAACTTCCTTTTTTCAGACATGTCTTGACAAACTGTGTTAATGTGTGGCCAAGTTAATTTCTCTGATTTTACACAATACTTACATGTGGTAGGTTCAGTGCAAATTTATTCCAGATAGCTAAGAACAACCCACTGATTTATTTTATATTACTGAAAATAACATTTAAGCTATTTTTATGACTAGTTGGCAGAACAAGAATATGTACAACTCGTCCTTGCCTATGGGAAAATCCAGTTTGCTGTGTACCTTATTCATAGAAAACTGGGAGTTTTTTTTTTTAACTTTTTTGCTTGGCCCAATAAACCATCATGCAAACAATGTCAAGAGCCAAGAGACCGAAGTGCATGGACCCAGAAAAGCATCTGGAGAAGCGAACTTCTGATTCTCTAAGATCTACAAGTTTTGCCTCTCTCCTGTATTATTGGAGAATATATACTCACTCTCTCTATCCGTATGTCTGGAATATTAACTACTGGGATATGTAGGTCACATAATTAATGGAATTCAACTCTACCAGTGAGCCGTGGTGGGATCGGAGTCTCGGGTCCCTCTTGAAGTCTTGTTATGAAGTTGAACAAAAAGATTTGATTTTTTTTAATTGAAGCTGAAAGATGGGACAGATAACAGTTCAGATGTTTTTCTTTCCCCCTCCCTTTCTTTCAATGTTTTTTTTTTTCACTTATTTATTTGTGTTGCCCTATTTTTAGGGTGAGAAGAGCAGAGGAGAAAATTCATTACAGTGTGGGGGATGGGGGGTAGAGGGGTCAGGAGTGTCAGCCTGCTGGAACAGAAGCACAGTGGCAGGCTCTCTGGCACTATGTTCTACCTATATACACTATCGCATGCAACATACATTCACAATCCTACATATATTTCCTCGTTTTCTGTATTCTACCAGACTGTGAGAGTATACTATGACATTGTGTAAGACATGTTTGCCCTATTTTATATTCTATTTTACTTTGTATTACAGCTGAACTCATCACAGTAGCCATAGCTGAGCTTTGTGTTTTCTGTCCCGAGAGTGGCAGATCACTCCCAGTGGATCCCACTCTCTCTGATCTCCTCTCCATGTTGCTGCCACGATAATTCCATGTACTACATTTAACACATTCCCTTTGCTTTGCAATTTGTTCAGCCTGGCATCATTACCACCCCACTCCCCGCCCCCATATTGCTGCATCCCTTTGGGTCAGTCGTATCCCTGGCCTTTTCTGCCCCCTCCAGGGAAGCATTCTGTGCTTTTTATGTCCAGTCTGTTTTTATTCTGGCAAAGGAGCAAAGTGCCAAAGCATGAATCGTATCTTCCCCCCACCGCCACCCCTAGCTAAACTTTGTACATATCAAGATGAGCGCAGCTGTTGTGTGCATGCATGCACACTTTATTTGTATTTTCAGTGGATTACGGATAGCATGTCAGCCTACTGTGGGAAGGTATTTGGTGTTAATGGTGGTAGTTCTTACTGTTGGCTGACAGGCAAGTAGTACTGGAAGATCTTGCTGGCCTTTGTGGCTCATTTACTTTAGTAAGGAAAGCAAACAGGTTTCTGGAGGCAGATTTATACTCTCTGCATCCATATAGCTCCAAGGGTCCATGTGATGTAAATTTCATGCCCACGTGGACATCTGTGCAGACAACCGCTCAAATTCCTGACCATGCAAACTATATGCCTCAACAAGTGTACTGACCGCATAGGCAGACACCCAGTGGTGTACTGCATGTACAGCATGCACATCTGCTGTATGTGCTGTTGTCTTCATCTGTGGATATGGACATGATGGCGTATTTCAGGGCTCTTACTATCTATCTATCTCACTATCTTACAACTCATGCTCTACAGAAATTATATCACATCTTCATCATTCGGAATCATCCAGAGATAGACAGATCTTACACCAGAGATTTTACACCATGTTGAGTATTGGAGTTTGAAGATGCATCTCCTATGAATGTATCTAACAATGAGTTGTCTTATGTTAATGGGGCCGTTTTATAAGAGAAGATAATGATATATTACTTTTGGCATTAATCTACTAATTTATTTTTATCAAGCTATTTTTCTTTTCGGGTTTTGAATGTCAGATAAGTGTCTTGAAAATCTGCACTTTTTTCCCATGTTTGGAGATAGTAGATACTTTAATGTTCTTGTGTGTCTGTGCGTGTGTGCGTGTGTCTGTGGCTACAGGCTGCTGCTGGGAGAATGACAGGGTGCGCCTCAGCCTCATTACTCACTGCTCCTGAGCCAAACAAGCACCACTGCCATCTCTCTCTCTCTCTCCCTCCCTCTCTCTCTCTCTCTCTCTCTCTCTCTCTCTCTCTCTCTCTGTCTGTCTCTTTCTTTTTCTCTCTCTCTCTCTCTTGCTCTCCCTCCTGCTTTATCTCTGTCTTTTTCTCTCTTCCTCCACCTCGCCCATTAGAGAGTGCTGATGGGACGTTTTTTGCAGAAAGGAAAAGATACACACACACACAAGCCTGGGCTGTAGAGGAAGGGGTTGTTGACAAGGGCAAAGACGTGTTGTTGTTTTATATAAGGGATGCATTTGTCTGTTGAGGATTGACTCGCTTAACTGGCTGCCAAAGCCCCCTTTTTCTTCCTACATATCTCCCTCTCTCTATTATCCAGACCATAGCAGGCTTCTGATTTTTATAGGTCAGGACATATAGTGGTGAAGAAATTCTTAAGATTTTCTAAAAACAAAATCATGTAAAAGAATGTCAGTGTTCAAGACAGACAGCTAGATTTATAGATGGTAAATAGTAAATGCTTTCTAATTCATTTAAAGATGATAAAGCAATCAAAGCACAACACGCAATAACTATCTCACTCATATTTGGAGTAAAACTGCCATACCAGCACTATTAGCTATCATTTAGTCTTTCCTTGAACTGAACATCAATGCTGATCTTGGAGCATTCCAACAAAAAGCAGTCTTAACACCATCACTTCTCCAAATGCTCAAGGGTCAGCCAACCACAACATTGAGGTGATACTTCGTTCGACCTCACTCATACCATCCTAGTTGATAGAACTCTTTTTTTCCCCCTCCTTTAACCCTGACAGACTGTCGTTCTGACGAGATGACTGGAGATCAGTGGCGCTCTCATCCCTTGAAGTGGCTCCAGGTGTCACTCCAAGGGTACCCGCCCTGTTTGATCTGCCGTCGAGCGCCTGTCGGGCCACGGCACCCTCTGATTTCCCCGTCAGAGGGGAAAGAGGCTCTCCTGTCCAAAAGTTCTACCGCTACTTTTGAGTGACAGTAAGGGAGAGGTGTTGGCGGCCATAGAGCTAACAGTAGCTATGACAGTTTGGGAATGGACGATTTCCTGTTGCCATTATTCCCTAGCTGCTGTTTAGCAGCCATAGGGAACCCTTACACACCCCCTCATGGGAGCATTGTATAGAGGTGATCTTGATTTGATATGCCATGCCCCAGCAGTCCAAACAACAGTAAAGTAAACAAAATAAACATCAGATGAAACCAAACCATTTTCACTGATCATGCTGTGGGCCTTGTCTTAAGAAGAACAAAAAAACATCCACTCTTCATCTTCACATCAACATCTTCAGATGCTGTCCAAAGGAGGTCCCTGTCTTCACTGAGGAACTGCACAAATAAAAAGGACAGATGAAACAAAATGGAGGAATGGAAGTATATATCTTTTCAGCAAACATAGATGCCTGTATCCTCCCTCCCTTTAATTTTATTATATCTGTTACATTTTTCCCCCACCTACTGTGAGCTTCTGTAGAAATTACAGGTGAGATCTCAGTCTGTGGCAGGGCCTGCCTTTCGTCTACAGGGAGCAGGGGGAAGGGTGGGTGGTGGGGTGGGTTGGGGATGGGAGAAAAGACTGAGAGGGAGAGGAAAAGGAGATTCATGCTTTGCAGTACTGCTGTGTTGTTTGTGTAGCGCACTCTTCCCTTTGTGTGTCTGGCGATAACTTATTCAGCACAGGGCCATTCATCCAGGGGTTGAGCGCGGGCGTCCGTCAAGACGGAAAATAATGAGGCGACAGCAGCGCAGAGGATAGCTTTCTCTCTCTGCCTAGGTCGCCCCCCCTCTCTTCCTCCTCCACCTCCTAGTCCTCCTCCTCCTAGCCTCCCATTATTAGCCGATTTAAATAGATAATAGGGGGCCTTCTTCAGGACATTTTGAAGCAATTAGAACCTATCACATTGTCTCTTCCCTGACTGTTGTTCCCTCCCAGCAAGCCATTGTGCAGACTTCTGGGCATACTATGCAACAGCTGCCTGCAAGAATGTAGAATGCCACTGCATTGCTGGATGCCAGTATTTGTGTCAAGTAGAAAAAAGGCTATTTTGTTTCCTATATATCTGCAATAGACTCTACACCTACATGAGCATGTCAGGCAGTATTCCATCTTGCGCCCATGTCTGGGCATGAATCCCATGTCCATGCCCAGACATGGGATCCCTTTGCCGTGATAAGTTGCTCCATTGTTTGTTAGGGTAAAGTGGCTTCTGCCAAAACACTTGCACTGTATATTCCTTCCCCACACTTTAAGTTCTCTGTCATTTAGTTCCTCCTCTCACCATCTTTATACAGTCCATTTTGTTGTTTCAAAACATGCGGTGGTATACAACAGTGGAAAGGGATGACCTTAGCCCCATGTGATGTTGAATTACATTAATCAAAATTGTTTGATAACCCAACAGAAAAGCATGTCCAATTGGGCTTAAGATTCAAAATCACTACTGTGTATAGTTTCACTCCCAACAAAGATATCTAAGCAGTTTTTGCAAACATTGATAGTCTCAACAAAGTAAGTCAGTTGTCTAGGTTGTGTTTGCATCAGGATAGATGGTTAAGTATAGTTTTTGCTGTTATTGCTGTTGCCCCTCAGATCTCTCTTTGGCAGGGTGCAACAGCTTGAAATATTTACAAATGCTGAATTTTGACTTGTTTTTTTTTTTCCCTTTTTAATATTTTCTTCTAACCCATCAATCATTTACTGCGCCTCTGTATGTCTGTATCTCATCCTAACAGACCCCCAGGATGGTGCAATGAAACAAAGGCAGTACATTGTTGCCATGTTGTTGATGGCATAAAAGATTCCCTTCATCACAATGGGCAAAACAATAAAAAGAGGACCACTTTTTTTCAAGGAAATGGAAAGGTTGTAAGGCAAGGCATTTGTAGGCATCGGGATTCAAGAGGGGCTCCCGTCAAAATACTTCAACAGTAGATTGGTCCCTTTTCTAAGCAAAAAGCTTCTAACCTTGAGTGCTTTTATACTAAACACAAAAATGTTTTTTCGTGGTATTTTATTTTTTCTATTTTAGAGGCTGGAAGGCAAAAGGACAGGCCCCATCACCCCACCCATCCCTTACTTTAGTTTGGTGTTGCGTGCTGTGAAGGGCATTCCATCATGTATAGAACTCAACCGTTTTGACAAGTACTGTAGAAAACAGATCTTTGAAAATATCTTATTTGCAGAGTACAGTGTCACAATGGGGTCTGCTATTAGACAAAAATTCAATCTCAATCTTTTTTGAATTCCCTCTGTTGTCTTTCTTGTGTGTGATTCTCTGCTGACAGAATACAAGCATCTCAGATAAAATAAATAGAAAAGAAGAGATGACAAAGTGCGAAGTAAAATGTCATTGTTCTTGTGTAATATCCATCTAAATGAGTAAAGTCTCATATAACCCTGTGTAATTCTGCAGTGTTTTGTAAAAAGTCAATGGATAACAACATAACTTTGTCTGTAAAAATGCTTAGGTCCTAGAAAGATCTGCATTGAGAATGTGTACTTTTATGTGTGTGCGTTTGTGTCTCTATATCAATTTATTCTTTCTTTCTCTTTGTCTCTGCTGTTTTCTCTTGGTTATTTCTATCCCTGCTAATAATTGTTATACTTCTATTTAATGGCCATAGAGAACACAAAGTGTCACTGTAAATATCTGGGTGCATAGGTGTCTTTTTTAATTGTATTTTCTCATAAACTCATCCACAATCTGTTTTTATTGTCTTTTATGGAGAGTGTGGACCAAGGCCTTAGTTTTAAATTGTAGTAAAAGTGCTGCTAAAAGTAAAAGCAGCTATAAAGTTATCTATAGCCTCACATAGGCACATCCTCTCACTAGATTCAGTAGAACTGATTAGTGCTGAGTGATACGCTTCTTGCAGTTTCTTGCATACTCATCAAGATATATACCATTTCTGCTTAAGGTCATATGTCATTTTATCAAACCTTTAAAAAGCTTGAAACTGATTATTAGAACAATTTGTCAGCCAGCCATGACAACTGAACTTAAGACCAAAAACAACAAGAATTCTTGGTTTTCTAAGACCTAGGTTATTGGCCAAATGTAATGTTTTCTCTCTCCCCTGAAAAAGTTTGAGTGCCCATTATTTCTCAGTGTTTCACACGTTATTTGTGGTAGGTCTGCTAGACTGTTACAAATACTTGGTCATTACATTTGAATGAGTGTTTCAATGGCAGAGCACTGTTTTGGAGTAGTATATATTCCTTGGTTTCACAGAAAGACATTTGTGAGACTCATCAGTGGGATCTTCTGGTTCAGCCCATTTATGCAATGCTAAAATTTAGCTAATCTAAGCCACTACCTGCCTGGGATGTGTGTTATTTGTCAAGGATGTCTGACATACAGCATGTGACAAAAGAATAAGAGACAGATCCATAGTTATTTGAATTAGCTGGCTCTGACAATGACTTGGGCATGACCACTGAGATGTGTTGTATCCTTTTGTGTGGAGTTAGATGATTGAATTATGGTACTCAACCCACTGAAACACTATTTCTATTTGTGTAGAGTATTGATAGAGTAAATCTGTGACACAGGTTGTTTTGTTTGTTACTCCGAGTCTCTCCCTAGATGCCTTTGTCCCAGTGGTGCATTCCAGTGAAATGGTTGGGCATTGAATTGTAATGGTCATCCCTCTGACTGGTTAGTATTTAGTGATGTTGAAAAGGCCTTTTTCTTGATGGATGCTTAAAACCATCATCTGTTGTAGCCAACATCGTAAGGACAAAGCAGAGTTATGCCACAAAAGCCTGTAGAACCTTGATCAGTGGAGAAAATCCCAGTGAGGTCCAATGCCCATAGCGTCCATTTTTAGCCTGTGGACCATAGGAAGTTTTCTAGATGTTGTATAATTAGATGGTATGCAGTTAATCCTAAGAGACTGTTTGGCAGTCGCTGTCTTTCCACTTTTTTCACTCATATGTAATTGTCTTGATCTCGTCATTTATGGCTTTAAAAGGGTTGTTCTCATTGTTTTAAGAAGGGCTGACAATTGCAGTCAGCATTTTTTTTGCCTAAGTGTAAAATAGTTACATATACCTTGATATGCTAATGATCTAGAATAATTCTGAAAATGGATCTCCAATGACATACTCTGGCTGAGACATTTGCTAGAGTCAAGTGCAGTACACGTTCAAGCCCTTGGCCTGGCTTGGGTTTTGGGGAGTGAACCAGCCATGCACGGCTGGTAATGACAGGTTCCATGTTGCCCGTGGCTTGTGGCCCACTGCACTGTTTGTTTGGAGAGTGGTGCTCGGCCGTGAAGTGCTGGCCCAGCTGGCAGCAGTTCCGTTGCCCCTTTGGCCCGATGGTTGGGGCTTGTTTGGCCCACACCAGCCATGCAGACTGGCATCCAGGAGGCTGTGGAGGAGGGGGGGGTCTGACAGAGGAGAGGAGCTGTTGGCTGAGCACCCTGGTGCTAGGCCAGGCCTGCTGCCAGCTGGAGAGAAGACTTCCCCGCTCACACCACGATCTTCACGTCTCTGTGGCGACAGGAATCTTAGTTTGCACCTCAAGGGTCAACATCATCCCATCGTGATCTGTCTCAGCATGAACAACCTTACTCACTGAAAAGCACTGAAAACTTTGCAAATATATATTTTTTAATTTTTTCATCCCTAGATTTGACAGCCAACACCTTTTTGTGGACAGTATAAAATCCTGGGTTTAAGACAACTTAGCACTTTTTAAATTTTGTTGTTTTTTTATTGCATTTCTGAGTATACCTGTAGTACAATATAACACAAGTAGTGTTATTTACACACACATACATACACACACTTTCCCTCCACAGTCCAAAAGTTCAGTTGCTCATCTTGCATCTGCCAAAGTTGTAACAGGGCTGTGAAAATGAAAAATGCTGACCTATCAAGTAATTCCCTTCACTCACTTGAGTGTTGTTTTCAGGATTGTTTCCTATGCCACTGGCAAAAGCAAAAAATAAAAGCTAATCAGAATTTACAAAATTTATATACACTAACCAAGTTGATCTAAATAATATTAGCAGAAAGTCATGGAAATGCCTTGTATTTTCTTTGATTATATAAGCAGATGGAGTCAACAAGAGGCCATGACCTCTCACCCCTGACCTTTGTGTAACTATATAGCCAGAGTAACTCTTTTTACATGCTTTGGACACTTAAGTTACTAGATATTAAGTTACTAGTGCTAGATATTAGGAAGAGAAAGATGTACAAATTAGAGTAGGTCTTTAAGCTCATTTGAATAACTAACATCTCAATTGCTGTACTTGGCATGAATTCTAGCTTGCTAGCAACAAAGTTGATTCCTACAAAGATATCCAGTTCTTCCTAAAGGATTACTTAAAGTCCTGAAAACCATTGCCTCTCAAAATGTAGAACTGCATTGTTTATTTTCTGAGTGTTTGCTGGGTCACATGGGTACATCCTGTCAGCCATCGTGTAAACTTTAACCCCCACCTCGTATTCTGATGGCGCCAGGGCTAACATTGCTTCAGTGTTAAAGGGAAGTTGTGAGGACATTGATGTGTTGGCCTAGCATCCTGGTGTCACTTTCCCAGCCTGTTTGTGGAGCCCGCCAATCCCCTCATTCTCCTCAGCTGACCTGAATGCATCACTGAGTATCACACACATGCGAGGAGCCTGACATCCCAGCCAGCAACAAATGTTTTCCTACCGTTACTTTTGCATTACCATTAAACAGATCCTTCCTCCTTTGACCTGGCTGAAACTGAGGCTCTGACTGCTAGCTGTTTTCCTGACTCTTCAGGCCAAGACTCTATTTTATTTAACAAGATGTAGACGCACACCCATCCCATCTAAAAGTTCCCCTGTGGTATAGCATTTCAGGACAGACTTGACATAAACCATTTCTAAACACTGGTTTCATTTCACCAATCTTTAATTACATCGTTTGGTCGAGGCCGAGGTACAGAGTTGAAGCGAAGCACCATGTTAGCAAAGCATATAATAGTGAGGGATACCACAGCCAGAGGACAAGAGGGTTGAGAAGAGGGAAAGATATGATGCACAAACAAATACTGAAAAAAAGATTAAGGTGCTAAGGATTTACAGACTTAATGATTTTGATAAAGTACTTATGGCCTCAAAGATGGGGTGAATTTCAGCACTTAAAATCTATTTGATTTATGATGGAATGTCCGGTTTGCGATGATCATGGTGAGAACTTTGTTGGCATTTTCAAAGTTCATCACTTAACTGTGCATAAGATACATTAATATAAACATGAAATAGTTAACAGTCACTCTCCCTTTGTTCGACCTTCCAATGAACCTCAACACGTCAAAAGACACTTGCCAGCTGTTAAAGAATTGTTACTAATTAAATTTATGCAGTTGTTCCGTGCCCATCTTTCATTTATATTTCCCTGTTACCATATTTCTAAACATATTTCAACTAAGCCTTAAGAAGCCAGTCACAGTCAGTCAATTAATTGAAGGTATACAAACCACTGGGTTGCATTCCAGTTGCAAACAGTTTCAGTCTATTATAGTGCCATGAAGAGTAGCATTGTATCTCAGAGCAATGGACAAACCTTCCACCAGCTCTGTGACAAAGGCGACTGTGAGGTCGTGGCCGAGGCCAGGACTATCAGAGCTATCAGTCCAGCAGAGAAACAAGCCCTGTCGAATAATGGTGTCAACAGTGGAATTGTTTAGCCTCATTTGTGCAAGGAATGTCCCTGGTTTAATGGTGACGTGTCGCTCTCTATTGACTCAGTCGGTTGGATTTTACCCTGTTGTTGTTTCTTCTTCTTCTTCTAAGCATATAATAGTGTGTTTTGGTGTATACTGTACATTGCTGTTGCAAAATGTTTCTCTATCCTCAAACTTTAAGATGTCATAAAGGTCAGTTGTTAAGGATAGTTGGCCCATAGACATTAATGTGGGAGATGATATGCTAACTCATGTTTCACTTCTTCATCTTCTTCGTCTTCTTCTTCTTCTTCTGCTGCGGCTGCGTTGCCAACTATTTTCAGTGGAAAGTAGGTAAAGCCTGCTGGAATAATCGCTAGATGATGTCATGTGCTAATTTGCATATCTCTAACATCATGAAATAATTACATACATATAAGATTTTTATAAATCTAAAGAAAATTAAGTTAAATTAAACTAAACTGACTGTAACTAGCTATTTCATTTGCTATTTTTTCAAGCAGCTCCTCTATGTGCATCTAAATCTACCTCTAATATTAAAAAACTGTTTTATGCAGGCTGGTGTATTGACATCTGTAACTGAAGTATCATGAATAGAGAGATGATCATGCACTGCAAAATTCACTATTGTTTAACTTAAAAAGTAAAGAAATCCAAATGCTCACAGTCTGCTTGGACCCCCAATCATTGCCACTTGCGACTATATTTAAATGTGGGTTTTTTCACATGCGCTTCATGGTTATGAGCTATTAGATCTCTGTTGAAATATGAAAAGAAAAACAAAGATCTTATCTTTTATTTCGAAGATCGAGATCTTTATTTTTCTACACTAAACACTGAAGAGTTTTCTGTGTTTAGTGTAGTCATGCTGTTGTGAAGAAGTCTTTCCAGGGTTCTTGATGTTAGTTGCTTTCTAAACTGTCAGAATGTCCATTATTATTGAGCCCCCTCTGCCATGCCATACCCTCTGAGTCTCAGCACTTCCTTTACCTGACTGGCTGGATAAAATGATTTCTTTTCTCCCCTCTTCTTCTCTAGTCAGAATATTGCTTCCCCCCATCACCACACCACATCCCCCTCCCCTCTCTCCTAACGGTAAACGTTAAGATCCAGGAGTGGATCAATGGCTGTTATCCTTTGATGTGCCAGGACGCATTACCAGCGGTGAGTTCTAATTGGAGCAGAGAGCTGAGGATCAATGTTGGCTGTAATTGCCTGACACAGGGATGGGTGTGAGACTTTATTATCATTAATATTTAGACATGATGTGGGAGGACCCAGCCGAGGCTAAATGTACAACGGCGGTGCGAGCCTTTGATCTCAGGAGATAAGTAGATCGATTGGGGGTTGGTGGGGGGTGGCTGAAGGAAAAGAGGTCGCAGAAGTGTGGCGAGCTGGACGAACGAATTAGCGAGGCCCGCACCATGGATTTTATCGGATTTCTCTGGGAAGTTTCCCTTCGGCTCGGGAAAGGTCACGCAAGGCCCCGGTCCTCCCTATAGCTAAAATAACAGCCTGGCATCTGGTCAGTGTCAAGGGAGAAAAGAGCGCAACTTTTAAGGCAAAGGCTTATATTTAAGTTTGGACTCAAATAGGAGGCAACCATCACATTTACAGAATGGACACCATTATGCAATCATTAAATTAGTAGTTATTGAAAGAGCAAAAAAGTTACAGAATAACTGCCCAATGCCCTTGTTTTGGCATTTTTTCTAACTACACATGGTCTAGCTTTCTCCATGAATCAAACTAGTTTAGGGATAGTTTCAGAATTAGAAGGATGAGGGATAAAGAGATATTTAGTGTTTGTCTTTTTGACAGGCTCCATTGTTTGGAAGATGTAACAGAATACGTCGTAGGAGGAGGAGGCCCTGTGGGGCTCAGGGATGCTTCCTCGGTGTCAGCAAACACAAGATGCTGTTACCTAATCTTATGCGTAAAGGAGGAAGTTAGACTGTCTGGTAGAATACTCCTTGTCTAGCAGCATGGCCAGAGGGGTCAGGGACTAACCCCTGTGTCCATGCTGAAACTGTGAGACTGTGATGTATATGCTCAATTCTGTTTCTCTGTTTTTGTCACTTGGTTCCCCAAGGACTGATACCTTAATCATTGTACTTAGTGAGACAAAGATGGGTAACAGGTCAGACAATAACAGGTGTGTTAGTTTTCATGGCTGTGACCTGCTGCCTTATATTGGACAAAGTGAGAAACCCTGCAGGATCCAGGTCAACAGGGATGATGATCCTGAAAAGAGATTAAGTGAGGGGTGATGGGATGTAATATGACAGACTTGACTTTGACTTACAAATTTCCCACAAAATTCCTCCTTTTTCCTACCTTTTGCCGTTGTCAGTCAACTATTCACATAAACCTTGCTTTATAAGGTACATTTCATATAAAAAAGCAACTCAAAGTGCTTTACAGTTGCAAAGACAGGTGAAGACATAAAATATGTTTTAATCACACTGTGTGATTAAACTGTTTAGTTTATTTGTATCCCCATTAGTAGATGCCTTGTCAACAGCTACTCTTGACTACATTGAAAATATACTGTATAATTATACTACATGCAGTAAATAACAGTGTATTTGTGTTGTCGAGAGCAGCATTATTGATGAAAAACCAGGAAAAACTAAGAATATTAGGCCAGCCAACGATCACCTGTAGTAAATTATTAGACTTTGAGTCACAAAAGCAAAATCAAACTATCCAAAAAATGATATAGTATACAGTGTAAAGTCACTGGCTTCCTCTTTTAGTTTCCCTACTATGTAAGCCAACAGTTGTTGAAGTTTTGAAATCTCTATTGGTCAGCTCGGTCTCTTCATTTATTGCTTTCCATCCATCCTAACAGTACATTGTGTAGAGACTATATGGAAAACCTCAGGGTTGTGCAACAAATGGACCATTATGTAACATTTTGATCATTATGCCAGCTTCAGCACTGTTAACACACACACACGCACTACACACACACACACACACACACACACACACACACACACACACACACATATATATATATATATATACATATATATATATATATATATATATATATATAGTGAGTGTTTTTGTTCAGCAAATGTGAACAAAGCATGCACTGTCTATAAACTTTATAACCAAAGAAAAGGACATTTTCTCAATTATATACGCTTCACTCATAAATAATAAACATGTGGTAAAAAAAACAGAGATATCTTGGCGGAAAAGAGCGACTCTTACCATGTGGAACCTTGCTTTTCATCAATATTGAAAGGCAGTGTCCTTTCCTCTATGAATATCTGCAATAAAGCTTTCTTTTGTGTGTTTACCATCTCAGGTCAGTGTTGCCCACATTTTCAAAGTTATTTATTTATTATTTAGTCTCTTGTAAGAGGCTCGTCTTTCCACAGTTAATGTTAAAAGTTAGCTCAGTATGCTCAGTACTCAGTATGCTCTTGTGTGCCCGACTGTGTGTGTGCGTGTACATTTATGAAATGTATTTGTGCATGCATGCTCAAATTTGTGTATTCTTTATTTCTATGTGTATGTGTGTGTGTGTATGTGTGCGTGTTAGTGTGTGTGTGTGTGTGTGCGCGCGCATGCCTGAGTGCATGTCGATGAGGGAGTGAGATGAGAAGGAGATGAAGAGTCGTTCAGAGGAGCTTTCTCACTCAGAGGCGTCCCCATCTGTTCGCCTGGGCCTAATTGTTCCTGGGTGCGAAGACACAGAAAAAAGGGAGGAAAGCAACTGTACTCGTCCCATGTCCCAGAGTTATTTCTGTAACATTAAAAGAGCGCCACCAGCATGCTCCAGATTATTGCCATGTAAATAATGGCACTTGGCTCGATTCCCTGCTAATGAATGTCATTTACTTTTCCAAACGAGGATTAATTATCGACCGAGGACCCCTCTCTCCTCCCACAGGGAGCACGTCGCAATTAGCTGCCAAGAGATGGCTGTTAATATTTGTGTTTTTTAAATACATCTATATGTATATGTGTGCGCATATGTTCCTGTGACATAGTGAATAACCTCCCAATTAACTGTCTGCTTAATTCTGTGGTGAAACTGAGAGACCAGTGAGAAGAAGAGCAAAAGAAACCCATGTCAGCTTAATGTCTTTTGCCTCATTTGACTATAAGGGTTTTTGTTGGACGTTGGTGTAGGACATGGTTGTTGTGAAACTAGGGGAAAAGAGAGAGTTGTGCTGCTTTGGAGCCAGCCTCCTGGTTGCAAAATAAGGCCAGGAAAACAAACAAGGGCTTCAAATTAGATTTCCCAAAACATAGCATTCCCTCTCATTTTACACACCACTGTGGCCTGGAGACAAGAATAGAATAACCCGTGAAATCCACTTCAGATTCAGAATGGCACAGTCACTGGAACACTTGACATACCAATGCCCTCTGGATCTATCTGATGACCCCATTTTCTTCAGAAAAGTTACAGTTTTACTGTATTTACCTACCGCAGGAGGCAGGTTGTGTAACTGCCCTGCTAATTTTTAACTGAAATTAACTTTATTATCATCGATAGGATAGTCCAGCTATAAAAAAAAAAACTTTTTCTCTCATTCTCTCACTTTGACACTCATGTCAAATGTACATCTCTTTCCTCACTCCTTCCCTCCCATGAGCTCCCACTCTCCTCCTTTTTTCCCCGCTGTTGAACTGCCTCTCCTTGCGTGGGCTGCTTGAGCTGATGCACTTAACCCAAATGAAAGAGAAGATTGGGATAAGGGTTATTTCTGTCGACAGTGGCACCGTTTGAGGTGTGGACCCCCTCCTGAGAATCCGAGACTTTGATAATGCTGCAGAGCTGAAAGGGTTAAATTCAAAAAGGCCCTGACTTCTGACGGAGAAATATGAAGAAATCCACGGTGGGTTTAAACCAACATTTTTTTCAGTTCAGCATTTTTAATTTTGGTTTCAGTTTTTGGTCTTACACACCCAAGTTTGTCAAGTGGCATTTGACCAGCTTGCCGAGGATGTTTGACTATAAATTTAAAGTGACTATAATGATTTTCATTAAATATCAATATCTTTATTTTACAATTCAAAGAAATTGCTGTTTAGAAAAAAGCAATATTTTTAAATAGAACAATAATCACTGAATGGAGCACAAGAGGCAAAGAAGTGTGTATTAGATTTTTTTTTTAGCTTTTCTTAATCAAACCACATTCCCATCTACTTTTCTTACGTCAGCAAGAGACCACTCGAGGTTAGAGCTGCCTCGCAAAAAGGGGGCTTGTGAGTCAGACATGCCCACAGAGACAGGGGTTATGATAATGGATAACTGTGAGAAAAGCTAGGAGGGAGGGAGTCTAGTTTAGGTGGCAGTTGGACACATACTATACCATGCGCCCCCCCCTCCCTTCTTTTCCACTAGCTACATGTTTTATGGCTAGATTCTGTTACTGCTCCCTGGCTCACCTCGCAGTGTGAAATGAGCAAGTCGCGACTATCCGCCTCACCCCACCCCGGACACACGTGAGCACGAATGCCAAGAATGGTGTTTCTGTTTGGGTCTAAACATGTCGAGGGTTATGATCTGCCGAGCGTGTGTCATGAATGCAGTTGTACAGTATGTCAAGTGCTTGAGGAAATGTTTGCATGTGTGCATTTAAGTGTGTGTTTATGAATTTTTAAAGAGAGATGGACTACTCGTTTATGCTTATGTACTGTACTGCTGACATTACACTTAAAGTAGCAGGTAAACTATAGAAAAGCCTCATAACATTAAATGATATTCCTACATCACCCTCCAGTGCTTCCAATCCTGGCCTTTTCCTTTCTTTTTTTTTTTTCTCTCTTTCTCTCAGGGAGAGGGTGAGGGGCACGCTCCAGGCTGCAGCAGGTTTAGCAGTTTCTGAGGAGTGCGAGAATAATTTTGGATCTGCTCTGTTTCATCATCTCCCGCTGTCAGAAGTTTGTTTCTGAAGCAGGAGCCTAAACACTTGCTTCCTCGGATGATGTGTCACAAGTGGCACTTTGTTGCGCAGTTGTATTTGTCTCTGGCAGGTTTTACATAGTGAGAATGAACAGGGATTGTACAGTGAGCAAGATGTGATCTCTGTTTAGTGTAAACCAGGGCTTTGTCAGTACTTGTATTCTTGTTGTGTAGTCTTTGTGTTCGTTTCAGTGTTTGATTTGTATTTGAGTTTGGGAGACACTTCCCACAGTCTCATCCAGATATAGCCCTGACATATGACTCACAATTACTTTACTTACTACAACCATGAACTTTATACATACTTGTAATTTGGATGAATATTGATTCAAAAATACCTTAAAGAATGAACAGCAATTTTAGTCAAAGGTACAAAAAATATAGAATTTGCTTTTACAATAATCAATTTACAGTGTCATTCAACTTTTTGCTGAAATAAAAGCATACAGGTGAGGTTTTCATGTGAGGCAGGCATTGGAAGATGGAGCTTGGCGTGCATGCAGTAAATGTAAATAGATAAGTGATTTGATTATTTAAATTAAAAATTAAACCTTGTTTCCACGCTAGTTTTGTTTGGTGTTGTCATAGAAGAGATCCTCGCTCATTCAAAACCCATGAATGGGCTCTCATCCCATGCACCTTGCTGGTTCAAAGGAGAATGTTGTCAGAACCTGTGGAAGTGGATTTTAAGAAGTTGAAATGTTTCTGAAAGCGCCCGTGAGCATGAGGTGTAAGTGAATAAATAGATAAATAACCACCGGCCCGTGTAGAACGAGTCCCTCTGGCCACGGGCCAAACAGGTAATTCCTCCGGCATAGTTTTGGAAGGGCCACAGCAAGCCAAGCCGGCCTCAGCAGTCAGACTGTCTGCACATTTCTGCCGCTGATGGCATGCCAGGGGCGCCATTTTCCTCTCTGAGACAGACAAGCCGGAGGATCTGATTGGCCTTCCGCCAAAGCGCACTCACAAAGGCTCCTTTGACAGCAGGTCAGTCGGTTAACCAAGCAGTAGGCAGAGGGAGAGAGGGATAAGCCAGAAAAAAAACTCTTTTTCACCTCTTCACCCCTAAGCTTCATTATTAAAGGGTTCCTCACACAAAAAAAGAAGCTTCCTCTTGTTTCTCAAAAATGTAGAAACATGCATTTTCAGTTATTTTGTTTTTTTAGGGAGTAGTGTTCTCTGTAGACGTTCAGCTCTCATTTGGAAGACTGCATGCTGGTCGTAATTCAGCAGACATGGGTGTGAGAGTGTGCACAGAATTCATCGGTACATCTGACCGACACTTGTATGTTTTGTTTGTGGGTCCACATCCTCTGGGCCTTGTGTAGACATCCAGTGCTGGCAAAAGGCATGCCTTAAATCTGTAAAATAAGAATCTGCTGGAGCTGACACTCATCTGTCCATTATTATTAACCTGCCTGCAGTAATCAGCTTGAAGAGGCTGTTCTATCACATCTATCTCAGTATCTATGATGTACAGTATATGACATGCTTGTATTCTGTAGCAGTATTTCTTTTTTTTTTTACAAACTTGGAGTCATTTCTTAATTATTTTTGTCAGAATTTGTGGATGTTACAACACAATAAATTTTCAGCAAGTTGTGAGTTATGCAGCAAATGGAAACGTTTGTTTGAAACCTACAATCTAATGCATTAATATTGAGTCTGCATTTTGACCAAGATAAATATGCGCTCAACCATTAGCTCATCGTTATGATGTTGATGGAACCTCACATCTTATATTTTCATCATAAAGCTGTGTAGGAGCTGACAGGGTAGCGTTAAATAGCTGCTGATGTTCTCCTCTGTGCTCCCGCGCTTATTATCTCTCCAGTCCAGGCCTTGCTTCTCTGCTTTCTCCTGCCGCCCATCTCCTCCCCTGTGTACCAGCCGCTTTGCATACGACTGATGTTTAAATGCTGCATTGTTAACTGACGTGGGGTAGCCCTTTGCTGACCCGGGAGGTATTTGCTCGTTTGATCATGGGGCAGCAGTTTTAATGTATCGAAGCAGCGCCGCTCCGTAAAGCCCCTAGTATAAGTGGAGACGGAGGGCGAAGGCAGGACGAGGGATCCATTGGTTGCAGGCCTGACAGTACAGAAAGAAGGTGATTATTAGAATATCTGTTGGTCAGCAAGGCCAGAGGGGACGCTGCTGACCCTGCACTTCCACTTATGCTGTGATGGTGGGTGTTGGTATTTCAAGGGGGTGTTGCAAGGGTTGTGGCTAAGACAGAAGAACAGGGCTCTATTGACAAACAGTTCCAATATTTCCATAGTAGTGTGTTTATTATAAGGGTTTGAGTAGTTGCATGAAAGTATGAGCATTTGTTTCAGGCCTTTTTCTCTTTTTTTTATTATTTATCCTTCTACTATCTGATTTGCATTCTCTAAAATAGACCTCTCACCATGGACATTAGCCACAAGGGCTTTTGTATTCCCAAAACTTTTGTTCATGTTCTTCTCAGAAAGTTTCAAATTTGCACAGAAATTTAGTTTTATCATACAGTTAGTTCTTGCCCTTAGTTCGTCACACTAGTAAGAAAAGACTGTGAGATGGTAACTGAAAGGCTCAATGTCAGTGAAAACCATTGTTCCCTTCACATGTGTCACTGGGCACAAGAATCCCACTTCGCCAGCTGACAACATAACAAAAAGAAGTGTTGAGAAAGAGGAAAGACAAACGACACAAACAGTGTACAAGTTTGTGTTTACACCTTGGGACCTGTATATCAAGACCCTGCTTCCATGGAAGCTAACCAGGCTCTGGCCCCTCAGAAGAAAATATTGAACGCCCATACACCCTTGTAGCCTTTCCTTAGCCTTCTTTGGCCTTTTTTTTTCTTTGTTTATCCTTCCCTTTTCTCTTTGGTGCTTTTCTTGTGGGAAGTCTCTCAGGGCAGCAGTGACCATAGATGCCAGGGGAAAAAACAGTAAGAAAACCCACTTGGCTCGACTTGATCATTAATATTTGATGGACAGTTCCTCCATGAATTTCCCATAGCATTCCACAATGGGCTTGTGATGTGCAGAACGTATGGCTACAGATGGAGATTATTGAAGGGACCTGATGCACATCTCAGGGTCAGCATCAGTACCACTGTGACCAAGTGGATTGGCTTGACCATGAACAAAAAACTAAGGACATTTTTGTCAGCGTGTTTGTATGTTTGTCAGATTTGCAAATGTCATAGAGTAAGAAAGACTTTATCCTATTGTGTCATTAAGCAGATATGTCTTTACACTGCTTTCTAAAAAGGCTTGCCTTAAAACTCTCCTGAATAATCATGTTAACATGCTTCAAATGAACTCCGTCCTTCTATATCCATGTCAAGCACTCTTGAGATTTCACAACTGGATTCTGCAAATATGGATTGGCTCTTGCATTTCCAAAAGTCCCAAAGCAGCCCAGATGCCCCTTGACTTTTAAACTGTGGTTCACAGGAAAGCAGAGGTGAAGCAGAAATCTGCATCTCTCATGGTGCCTCACGCCCACACTGCTGCCGAGTTGAAGCGAAATAGAATGCCACATGAGTTTACCTCTAGTGGTGAAGTTAAAAAAATGAATTGAAGGAGTATTTTTAGTCAATTAGTCCAAGCTATCTTCATTAGCCCCCAAAGTTCTTCTTCTCTCTCTGTTGCCCCCTATCTTCTCCTCACCCCTCATCTCTGTGCGGTTATATTTTCATTTCTTTCTTGGAGTTTTTGCAGAAGGCTGACCCTGCATGGCTTCAGGCCCTGATTAGCAGGGTGTCAGAGCCCAGAGTCTATTGATCGGGCCTCCAGAGCACTAAGCAAATGTAGCTGGAGCAACAAGTCAATAATGCTGTTACTGCAACAATCCCCATCACACTGGTGGCTTCCCCCGCATACTCCAAGCGCTTATTTTTCCAGGGTTGGGGAAGCGGGAGAGATTTCGCAATGAGGCAGGCAATCATGAGCAAATCAGTGTCACTCAAAGGCCTCGGTGTGCTCACTTGCTCTTTATGTCCTTTCCTCTTTATATCTTTATCTCATTCTCTTTACAAACGTCTAAATGTCTTTTCTCCGTTTTGGACATCTAATTCTGGCTTTTCTATGGTTTAACTGGTGATTTCTTGCTTGAAAAAGACTGTTCCTTAGTTTATTCTGAACCATTATCTAACTTTCCTCTCTCATCTCTCCCAGCTCGACCCCTCCCCTCTGTCTCACTCTCAGGCTCCCTCAGCTTAGACACAGGGACTAGGGAAGCTAGTCTGCAAATTTAATGGAACAGCATGGATTATTTAGACTGACTAAAGCCTCCCTTGTAGTGTCAAATGGGGGGTTGTGGGATGACATTATACCCCTACATTCTCTCTCTCCGACTCTCCTGCTCTCTCTCTCCCTCTACTCACCTGCTGGATAAAGTGATCTGTACCTGCATGTCCAAACAAGATGGACCTAGCAGTTCATATAATCCTTAATTGTTGTGTGTTATTTCACACCAGATTGCCAGACGCGCTCCTGTAGTTTTCACACATTTTACTCAACACTCCACTGATGCGAACACACACACATGTGCAAAATTTCTCTTACACAATCTTTTACTATAGTCTGACACCGTGAACCTTGGCTGGCTTAGTCCTTTCGTACCTGCAGGACAGAGCAAGGGGCAAGTGTGGCCTGATGTTCACGAGGTCAAGTTCAAGAATGCCTTCTTCTCTTGCTTACCCGTGGCGTTGACATGAAATCCAAACTTGGTCAGTCTGCATTCTGTCCGCACTGACACACAAATGTGACCCTTAACCTCTGAGGAAGTTTAAGGCGCTTCCTTTATGGGCAGACTTAGTGCTGTGTTATTCCTAATTCCAATATCTGTTTGTTAAATGCTCCTTTTTTTTTCTTTCACTAAAATATCTGGCCATGGCAAAGGCTTTTAGGTGAGCTGCTCATAGTATATGAAAAAATTAGTCACATTTTGATCCCACGCAGATTTTACATACATAGAACTTTTTGTCCTATGCATCAGCATTATTTAAATGCAGGTTCTTATAATTAGTCTGGAAGATTAAAAAAAACATTGGGAGACATTATGTTTCTGCTTCATGGACATGTTTAACATCTGTTAGAAAAGAACATGTCTAAATGTATACTGTTTTACAACTTCTGTCATTTTGATTCATGCATAATCATGTAAATACTCTGTTGAGATGTAACAGATCTGTAATCCAGTATTTTATTTATGGATAGAAAACCGAGACAAGCAGAGTGCAACGCGCACCGTCGAGAAATACTGCAGATGTGAACAAACTTTTTCATAAGATGTAACAGTGTTATGTAGTAAAATGTTGTTTTTTTTTAAAGACATATGTATGGGAATGTTTGCAGGCAAAAATGTGGTTATAACTTGGCCAGTGCAGGCTCTGTATATGTTTGTATAAGAAAAGGGTCAGCATGTGTGGGTGTGTGTGTACTTTGTATGTTCTCCGCGTAGATGTGTTTGTGTGCATGCTGGTGGGCAATATCACTACATCATGTGGAGACACACAGGATGCAAAACTAAAACCACATGGGACTTGAGGCAAATATTTGGAGAGTTAGTTTAAATTGCCAAACAAACACCATGCGGAGGAGCTTCCTTACCAGTTAATAAAAAGACTCAGACATAAACACTAATATCCTCATTGCTTCTTTGTCACGGAATCCTAAACAGACGTCTTTTTGGGACCCAAGGAGTTTAAAGCATTTATCTGATGGCTTTTTTTTGAGTGGAAGCCAGTTGAAGGCACCTCACAAAATAAAACTGCCAGTGACAAGTTCTTGCGAAGATAAGTGCTTTGATTCTAACATGTATAAAACAATTTAAGCTAATAACGCTATGGAGGACGAAGCACGATAAGGAAATATACAGTTCGTCTTCTCCCAATTATCAGATCTTTAAAATATTATTAAAGACAGGAACAAACTTCGTGGAGCAGTCTTTTCTGTTGTGACTATTTTTATGTAGTGAGTCCAAACATTTTATCAGTATGCCTGAAGAAGTCGGGTCAAATTTCACAACAATAGAGTCAGTGTTAGGTATCAGATCGTAGATGTGTTATTCCCTGCTTCCTTAACACGAACTCCAACAGAGACATGTCTAAAAGTAACTAATAAAAACACACATACTTTGAAAAGTTATGTTTAAAAGAGTATGTGTGCAATAATTAGATTAAGAAACATTGTGTGATGCCTATGCAGCCTCTTTCTTCTCTGTTTGTCACTACGTTCTACCAATACTAAGCATGCAAATGTCATAAACCATTGCCTCAGGTGTCCTACAGCTCCAAAAGCATCCTAGCTCCACTTCTCCTACTTTTCATTCCTTCCCCTTTCCCTCTCTTTCTCGGGTAAAAGTGTGCACAAATGATTTATGTACATGCTTGAATGTGATTTCAATACTGAACAAACAATAAAAATGTATAGACATCATAGTTTTGGAGGCCTACAGCTCTAATGTCTAATGTTACACCCTTTTTCACCAGGGCCAGTAATTGGATCTGCAGCTGGCCTCCGGCCCTTGCAGAATGTATACAAGGGGGATTTTGTGTTTTGGGAAATCTTAGCAGAAAGGAGAACCGGAGAGGAATGTCAGTTGTCAGAGTGTAGGGATATTGCGTATTCTATAATCCACGAGTCAAGTTGTAGTTCAGTAGCAATCAGTTATATGTTCTCCTTTTCATGTTATAAATCCTGACACGTGTAAGTGAGCAATCTGCAAACTAATTAACAAACACTGAGCACAAATTGCTTTTTTCAAGCAAGTTACATGTCTGGATTTTCCTTCTATATCAGGTGAACTTAACAATGACCTTAACAGAGTTGCAAAGGGAACTTCACCCAACCATTTTGCATAGATTTGCACCCTGACAGGTTAGATATTTATTTTTCTAAACTAGAATTACAAAACTGCAGTATTATCCAGTTCACATACAATATATAATATTATTCTGTATACCTGTAACATTGCAGCAGTGTTCCATGATCTACTATCGTGTGACCTGGACTCAATTAATAAATTTGCCACTGTATTGCACTGACAATCAATTATAAGGAACATTTTCCTTATTACAGTGTAGTCAGATAAGGCAATCATCTTATTTCCTTGTCTGTCTTTTTTCCATACTGATCCTCTAAGCATTGTAACCCAGAATAGTAAGTGTACAGGAACTAACGTCATTACAGCAGCCTTCAGTAAGGTCATATTCATCAGCCTACGTTGACAATTGTAAATACGGGCTGTTGACATGCTCCTGTAGACTATAAACCACTGACATGAAGACCATATAGGGAAAGCATAGAGAAAAAAAATACTGCATATCACCCCATCCCTCCAGCAAGAATGAGAGAAGGAGAAACGGGAGTCAAGAAAAAGTAGAAAAAAGTAAATAAGCAATGTAAGAACTGAATGAACGGACTGAATGTACAAGTGAGGGGACAAAAGGAGGACACAGGAGGATAGAGATAGGGAAGACAGGAGGAGGGCAAAGGTTCAGGCAGGCAACCAGGCAGGGGAATGATCTGTGTATGTATGGAGCTCAGAAAGCCACCTGTATATCACACTGGGATGAGGAGAAGCTGCAGCAGTTACCTGAAATTGCTGCTGGTAAAAAAAAAAAAAAAAAAAAAAAAAAGTTCTTAAAAATTCCAGACACAGTTGCAATGTGTTCTCTCTTTCTCCTTTTCCTTCACCCACTCTGTCTCTTTTCCATTTCCCTCTCCCTATCCTTCTTTACATCTCTCTCATACTCTTGTATATACACTCTCCTCCCACGCTGAATTTCCTCCTTTCTACCTTCCTCTCTCTCCATCCCTCCTCCTCCTCTCAGCCTCTCTCTCCCTTCCTTCTCGCAACCCTTTTCCGGGAGAGAACTGGGTCCCAGTCTAGGCTGCTGCTGGCCGGGGTTGTTAGCCGCCAAATAAAAAATGGATGAACTTGTAGAGCCCCAGTGCTGTTCTCCTGCATCAAGTTGGTAGAAAGAGAGGGAGTAAAGTAGGAGCCAGAGAGAGAGAGAGAAAATCAGACTGACATGAAATACCTTGCTACAACCACGTGTTCCAAATAAAAACCTGTCCATCTTTTATGTCAGTTTTCTCAGTTGTAAAAAAAAAAAAAAAACATTTTGGTCAATACAGGTCAGAAAAAGGTCTGTGAAATTTTTAAGGAATCAATAATCTCAACTGAAAAATGTTAAGAAACTAGTAAGATTACTAGATAAATGCAGAAAGACCTTCTGAGAACAATAGAATTTGTCTAATTGATTTTATTCTTGAATATACATTATAATACAGTACATTTCAGTAGCCTCATTGTAAAATGACAAGGATTTAAATTACAAACATATATTCTTATGGCCACATAATTTTGAGGTTTATTTACATAAACCTTATGTACAATTTAATGAAAACTCAAAATCTTTGTTTCTCTGCATGTCATGAATTCTGTTTTACTCCTATGTTTACAACCATTGTTGATTCAAACAAACCTTTAACATAGTCAGAAAATATTAATAGCTAAGAATTACAGTAGTTGCTGTCTGTGTATTAAGAATTTAGGATTTTATTTAGGATTTTATCAGCTACTCTTCCTGAGGTCCACACAAAACAAAACAAAAGATCTTTCAATCAGTTTTGTAGTGCTAAAAGGCTCCAGATATGTGTCATGTGTTGGGTTTTTTGTTTGACCTTTTAGTTTACATTTATATCACAGATTGTTGTCATATGCTAATCAGACAACATGAATGGAAAACATGAATATATAATATTGACATTCATCTATACAGTATTATGTGTTTTTAGTGTACAATGGCGTCTTAAGTGTGAGCATCAAGGTGTGGGCGCGTTCTTAAATACTGTTTATCTTTGGGGAATTAAATGATGTTGGGGACTTCTTTAAATAATTACAGTAAACGGCTTGCAATTAAAGGTCTACTCCAGCTGTGTGTGTGTGTGTTTGTGTGTTCGAGTGTGTGCGTGATAAATGATGAGTTTTTAAAAAAAAACTCCATCATTTATCTCGAACACCCCCCTTGGGGGCAATAGGCAGAACGTACGTGGTGGGATCAGATCTCTCTAGCAAACAGGTCAAGTCATTATCTCTGCAGAGCAACGTGAACCCGATCTGGATGGTTTTGCCTCATTCCTCCTCGTTTCATTCACTTGATTGAGTTGTCGCACGTTTCTCACCTTTCTTTACTCAAACTGGATTGATCGCGGGCCCATCTTCACCTTTTGTTTTGTCATGTGTGTGTTTATGTGGCAGGTTTGTGTGTGTTTGAGCCCAGACAGCAGTGTGTGTGTGTGTGTGTATGTGTCGGTCTACAATGAAACATTTATTTGTATTAGTTTGTGATAACAAGTCGATGCATTAGTTAGGACCTACCCACACCAGTGCTCCACCTCCATGTCCATCACTCAAACCATTTGTGAACACATTGATCCTTCCCTCCCCCCTCTCTCTCTCTCCCCATCTCCCCCTCTCCCCCTCCCCTCCTCTCCCATGCTGTATATTCCCAGGATTTGGAGGGAGGAGAGCCAGAATGGCACAGACAGTCATTGATTTTTATTTTATTGGTCTACTAGTGGAAAGAGGAGGGATAAGGGGAGGGCCTGAGAGATGCAACTCTGCAGCTAAGTTTGTTCTTAGTGGAGATTGTGTGTGTGTGTGTGTGTGTGTGTGTGTGTGTGTGTGTGTGTGTGTGTGTGTGTGTGTCCGTCCAGCCACCTCTGAGAGCCATCAAAAGCTGTGTATGTGTGTCTGTGTACACGTGTGTCAATGTGTGTCCATGTGCCCACCCTCGTGTGTTTTGTGTGTCATTGAAGGGACCAGGGAATGTGGGGCACTGATGGAGCTGGCACGAGGGACCTGGACCTCAACACACACACACATACGCGCGCACACACACATACACACACACACAGAGCTGAGGTGTATCCCGGTGCTCATTAGAGCTGGTAATAAGGCTGTGCTGCTGGAAGAGGAGGGGAAAAAACAGGGAAAGGAAGAGAGGGAGGGAGGAAGAGGGTGGGAGAAAAAGAAAAAAAAAAAAAACGGGAGATTTTAAATTTTAATAACACTGGTACGATTTTGTAAATCTTTCCTGACAGAAAAGTCCTCATTATTTTCATCTGTCTCCGAGGAGCCTCTCCTCCAGCTCTGCCTCCCCGGGTAAACGGACTTCTCTCTCTCTCCTTTCCTCCCTCTCTCTCTCTCTCTCTCTCTCTCTCTGTTCCTCTCTATTCCTGTCTCTCTCCACTCTCTCTCTTTCTTATTTTTCACTCTCAGCTGCTTTATTGTCCGTTTCCGTCCTTCCTGCTTGCTTTATTTTTCTCCTTTACACTCATCATTTTGACTGTCTTCATCTCTGTCTCTCTCTCTCTCTCTCTCTCTAACATTAGTGTTCTATTTCTGTGTATTTCCATCTAGTAAAGTGTTAGCTGACTGGCTGCCTGCGATGAAGGAACATCAGGAGCCAATAGAATGGCCAGTATTACATGCTGTTATTGGCTGGCGTCTCAGTTACAGTTACTGTTGGTCTGTCTATAGTGTTTTTTTTAGTGGGGGGGGGGGGGGGTTCGGGGTTGGGGGGACAGACAGAGAAAATACTTGGGGATCATAGTATCATAGTAGGGAGCGGGGTTAAGGTAAGCCCTCTCAAACTCTGTGTGTATAGGAGTGTGTATATGTGGGTCAGCATGTACGTCTGCACCCTTGTACGTGTGCTGTGTGTATCACTCACACATCCCCAAACCCTCCCCTTCCCTTTCCCCCACCCACCCACCCCCCCACCTCTATGTCAAGTGTCAAACCTGGAGGATGGATCCGGTTTGATAAGTTCTGTTCTGTCTGGCCACGTGTCAGGACAGGATCAACCATACGGCAGACGAAAACCATGTTCCTCACTCTCCTACCTCCCAATTTTTGGAATTTTTTTATTTCTTTTTGGGGGGGCGTTAGGGGGGGGCGGCAGGTGTTCTATATTTTTGGGGTAAGTTTTATTTTAGCTGCTTCTGTTGCCTGGGGAATTTAAAAGGAAACTAAAATGATTTTTCAAAGCTAATTTGACTTGTGAGATGATAGTAAAAGTTGCTGAATACAAAATACAAATCTTTAGATTAGATCTACAGGATGCAGATGAGTCGTCCAGAGGATTATGAAAATGATCTGTCCTCTTTTTTTTTTTCTTTTTTCTTTTTATAGAAACAACTTGTTATGAGTGACCAGAAGTATGAAACTTAAATGGAATATGAGCAAAATCCTTTTCATTTTTAGGGTTTTTTTTTTAAATACTAGTGTAGATTTGCTCACCAAATATTAAATTGTATCACTTTGTGTGACAATAATGTTTCATTCTTGTGTTATCTTGTGGTTCTAATAGAAAAAAAAATCCCACCCAGGCTATAATATAACATAAGTACCGACTTCCCAGCCGTCGTAGCTCTGTGGTGGTTAAGGGAGTGTGTTGACTTTAATATCCTCACTGCTCAGCTGTCAGCGGGAAAGACTGTGGCTCTTTACAGTGTCACTGACACTATTTTTTGTAAAAATGGATTTCAGCATTGCTTAAGTGAATTATGACAGTATTCCACCTCCACTTAACTCCTCCCAGTCTGTCTGGCTAGATCTTTGCGTGTGTGTGTGTGTGTGTGTGTGTGTATGTGTACGTGCGCCTACAGGTGACACTTGGTTCATAAACTTCACAAGATCTTGTAGTTTAACTTGAATTATTGCGAGCATTAGAAAAGAGATGTGTGAGATTATGACATTTTGTTGCTCACAGTGGTTTAAATGTTACCTCACCTTACTTCGCAGGAGTTAGTTGCTTCAGCAGCTAAAGGTTTTTGACTGGGCAGTGCTAAAATAGTATCAACTTTCTGTTTAAGTGTTCAAGTTGCCATAACTAAGATTAGCTTCTTTACATTACACTCCAAGACATGTTTTGTTAGATTGGTGTACAGAGAATCAGTTTAGGTCAAAGTAAGTATTTTTAAAATATGTTTCCCCTGAGAAAAAGTTCTTAAATCGCAGCACTGTCATATTCCTTACTGCTTTGAACATTTAAGTGTTTGAAGTTGTTCAGCGTTGTTTGCTACCAAATCAGACTCCTTTTAATGAATGCAATTCTTACAGAATTTGAAACTCCCCCCCCTCCCTCTCTCTTTTAGCACCCAGGCTCCTCATCCATGAGGCTAAAACTAACTTCCTGTTCGTTTTTCCACCCCCAGGCCTCTAGTCACCCTCCCCTCATTTCCCAGCTGAAAAATTAACAAACAAGACAAAGCAATCTGGATCCTCCCAACACACTCACACACACAAATCACAAATTCATGGTGCACAGGCGCCTCCTCTGGGTATTTGGCTGGGATAAATAATCATTCTACATAATGAATGTCAATTAATAGGGGGAGACGTGGCCTTGCTAAGCATGCTCTGATTAGTGTTTCTGTGGGATCTCCTCCCCAGCTGGCTTTAGCCAATCATTTCACACTGGCCTATCATAGCATCCTCAATGCTGCTTCAACTATCACCACAACATAGACATGTGGGCATACAGCATATACAGTACAGTATGAGTTTTATTTTTAATACTAGTTTTTTTGTTTTTATTTTATCCTTTAGGGTGAAACCTTACCATGACCTAAGACAGATCTTGTGCAGCAGGATATAAAAATATACCATAACTGTTACTTATGTTGCATAAGACTTGGTTTAGCAAGATGCAGTATGACACTGTCATGATAATATATGCATTTATTCAAGGATAAAGTGTCTACTTATGAAGCAGGGCTACTTACAAACAGTAGCTGTAATGAGCTCTCTGGTGTTATGCAGTGAGAGCATTACAGTATGTTGGTGAAAAAGACAAAGTGTCTTGTTTCCCCTTGCAACTGATATACATCAGTGGGTATAAATATGTGGCTGGAGATACATTTGTGCAAAGGAGTTGTGCAAGGTTGACACGTCTCTGCAAAAAAAAAAAAAACATACACAAAGATGTAAGCAGGAAATAACTTTTTCTGTTTATATTTTTGTTGTCTCTTTTCTTCCATAGCCTTGAGCTTTTTAGTGTTTGGTTGAGGCTGCTGCAGGTCTGAGCTGGTGGACTGAAGGAGCTTGACTGGTGCGTGGAGCTCAGACTTGGGCTTTAGAGGGTAGCAGGGTGACTGAGCAACCAGCCAGCCGCCCCTCCCCGGTGATAAATGGCCACAGCATGGGCTATTCATCTCCTGCTTAGAGAAGTGGACAGTGCCCCCCCCCCCCCCCCCCCCTCCTCCTCCTCCTCGGCCTCTCCTCCACCCCTCCACATGTCAGCAAATGTGATAATTCTCTCATTTGTCAGGAGCAGCAGAGGGTTCGGAGGTTTGGGTGTGTGTTTGTCTGTGCGCTTTGCGTGCATGTGTGGGTTAACAAACTCTGGAGAATTTTGGGGACGCACACAACGAGATGAGTTGCTCACTCTGCTGATGCTTCGGCCCGTAACTCTCCAGCTACACCAGCACCCACTCTGTATCCTTCTTGTCTCTCCGGCCCTCAAACATTTTCTGGCCCTCCCTCCCCAGCTTTGTGTTTTTTTGGTACAAAGCCCGCTCTTGTCAAGTTTACTTAGGTCACAGTGGGAAAATTTAAATGTGCAAAAGAGTGAGTCGTTTTATGGCAAATTCCATCAGTAATTCAGTGATTTTATTACCTCCAGGAAACTACTGAGCCACTTTTTCCACTTTATTGTGCAAATAAAGTTATAGAGCCCGTCTGCTGCTTGTGTGCGTGTTTGTGTGTCATGCTTGTTTATAAATGTCTTGCTCTTTTTTTTGCGTGTTCATATGTGTACACAGGTCTGTATGAGATTTTTTTTTACAGAGGCTGCGAGCGTGTGTGCAAGTCAGAAATGATTTATGAGAAATTTTAGACAAGAGCATTGCCGTTTAGGAAATATTGTGTGTGTTTGTTTTACACTCCCATGCCAGTGATTGTATACTAATAAATACCATGTATGCAGACCTCATGGTAGCTATTAAACACGATAAGCCTCCACTTGATGGCCGGTCATTTAGTTTGCACATAAACATGTGACTGTTTTACGTGTTTTACTTTTCTCTGTAGACACAGCATGACCTCTGTGAACCCAACTTAATCTCTCCATCTCTCCCTCTCTCTCTCTCTCTCTCTCTCTCTTTCTCCAGGATCATCCAGAATCGTATCCTGGTCTTCATCCTCGGAGCCATCATCCTTCTCACCATCATCCTGGCCATCTATTTCAATCTGCGGGGCCACTGATCTCCCATGTACACACATATATATACACACACACACTCCCCCCCCCCCCCCCCCCAACCCCGACACAAACACCAACACACACGCGTGATTAATAGCGACAAAAGCGTTGTTCGGCTGTAATTAGGACAAATGGTCCCCATGAATCACTGTTTCCAAAGCCTGACAGGGAGCTTTTTTCCATCTTTCTCCTTTCCTGTTTGCTGTTTCTTTTTCTCTTTCTTTCTTCTTCTTTTTTTTTTTTTTACCTTTTGCTTCCTTTTCGTCGTTTCTTTCTTTCTTTTTCCATTCTCATCTGTTTTTTTTCCTCTCTGTCAGGCTCTTACATCTCTAGGGACCCAAATAGGGGGAGATGTTTTTATGATAGTTAATATTTTTCATGGTGTTGATCTGTGTGGTTTTGCAGCCCATCCTGTCCTCGGGGGCACATGGCCTGGGATTTTTTGTAACTCTAAGCAGACTCGGATATGTAGATTTTTTTTTTTTTTTTTCAGTGATTGACATGGGTCAAGTGTTACTCAGGATGTGTTCGTGTGCATGCATGAGAGACAGAACGAGAGGTATAAGAGCATGTGCACATGTATGTTCACACAAGTGCATGAGTGACAGTCATAGATTGGGGGCCCACGCTATGTTTGTTATTAACACCAACAGTAGACACACATACTGTTGTATGTATGAGATTCTGTAACTAAATGATTCAGCTGTTCTTCATGTAGCCCCTACACAGCACAGAGGACAGTGCCTTCAGATAAGATATGCTGTTCACGCTCCTCCTTTAAAAAGCTCAGCAGAGCCCAAAATAGATGAGTGGCGCTGCCTTGAAACGAGGGGATGCACATAAAAAGGTTGAGGTCAGTTCAACTTCAGTTCAGTCAATCAAGGTGAAACTATTTTTCATTTTTATCAAGACGAAACTGTTTATTTTCAATTATTGCATTCAAGAAAGGATATATGAGCATGTCCAGAGAGTTTTCAGCTGTCAAAAAATAAAATAAAATCTACCAATTTAAATATGATTTTAATTCAAAAGGGAACTGACCCCAACCTTGGCACATACAATACATAAATACAATACAGAGAAAGGTTTATTCTGACATATAACCAGCTTTAATAACACATTTGGTACAATGCCCCTGCAACCTCCCAAACACAGATTTCCATAGCTCATTCCTCTTTTTGACATAATTGTCATTGTGGAGAATCCTCTGCATCATACTGTATGTACTAACATTTAAGTCTGCATCATGTATAGTGTTTTTGATCTCAATACAAGTGATTCTATTATTATTTATTTATAAATGAGTTTTCAATTAAAGTTTCTGTGCTAGAACTGTATATTTTATGGAGTTAAAATGTATTCAAAGTGAACATTAACCACATGTTTTCTTCTGATTTGGTTGTTCAGTGATTAGACTTAAAATGCAGACTGCACACCAGGACCAACTGCAAAGTGTGAATTTCTAGTTTTGCGTCTTACAGGTTTTTTTTTTCTTCTTCTTCTTCTTCTGTTCTTGTAAATGGAGCTAACTTGTCTAAGAACCTGTAAGTTCTGAAGATTGTGATGCAGTCCTTGTTTCTGTGTTTATCTGTACGCTGACTGATGATGTGATACATTTGCAGGTGTTTGAAAAACGTGTGCTTGAATTTACTGCTGTTTAATTCTTCGGGAGGAAAGCCATTCTTCAGGGGGTTGGTGGAAAATCTAAATTTAAGAGCAAAATTTGGAAAATTCTCAGAAGTTGAGATACATGAAGGTAATGCTCTGTACGCCACAAATACACACACTCACACAGACATGCACATACAGTAGATGCACGGAGGAGTATTAGAGTGTGCATGTGTCTCCTGTGGCCGGTGTGGCTGTTCCCGGCGAGGACATTTGCTATTCTGTTTCAGGGCCGCGGTCTTCATTTTCAAAGATGCGGGGGTGCCCTACACCCCCACCCTACCGACCACCATTTCACAGGCCCTCACCAGCCGCAGCGCCGCCGTTTGCTTCAAAGCCTCAAATTAATGGCCAACAAAATAGTGTGCCTCTGACCGTCCCATGCGGGGCCGACCCACCAAGAGTTATCATTAAAGTCAAGGAATAATGAAAAAAGGAAAGAAGAAAAAAGGAGTGAGAAGGAAGGAAGTGAACAAGGAAGCATGGAAATGGGGGGTAAGGGAGGGGGGGATGAAATCCCTGGCAGTTTGACAAACCTCATCTGGTAATGACCCTCAGTGATTGTTTTTTCACCCAGTGCACAGTGTGTGTGCATGTGTGTGTGTGCGTGCATGTGCAGCCTACCTGCGTGCCGATGTGCTCTCTTCTCTTCCTCCCTCTTTCTATCTCTCTGTCTTTCTCTCCCTCCCCATCCCTCTTGCCACCCCCCCCCCCCCCCCCCCCCCCCCCCCTCCCTTTCTCTCTACCTCTCCTGCCACCTTTTCTCCTCCTCCCTGTCCTCCCCTCCCTTCTCCCTCCCTACCTCCCTCCCAGCCTGTCAGATGAGCGGAGCGATAGCTAGCGAGTGAGCGGTGGAAGGCAGCGTGGCGGCGGCTTCTATTTGAAGTTGTAATGGTGTCAAAAAGTCAGGGCTGACTGACAGACGTCAGTCCCACAGGGCCTCATTAAAAACAGACCCACTTGACAAGGAAATAATTGAGCGCCGGCGACAACTCGGGGGCCCCTCTGCGTTTTTAGATGTTTTTATTTTCTTTTCATTATTAGTGCCGAGCTATTATGTTCATTAAGAAATGGCATTAAAACAAGTTTTTAAAAGCGAGGAAAGGGAGGGAGGGGCAGAGGGAAGGCAGAATGCATGGAGGTGGGGAGATAACGATTTGTTTAGAGCCCCCGTCCTGTTTTATTATTTAAAAAGGAGCACTGTCATGTGATACCTTGGCAGACGTCGGCTATCATCTGCCTCTCCACCCTTTTTTTTCCCCTCTTTTTCTCCTTTTTTCCCCTTTACCCATCCCTCGTTTTCCCCTTTGCTTTTATCTTCCCCTGCTCTGTCCATCTCTGTCTTTCTCCACCTGCCCATCTCTCTCCCTCTCCATCCCTTTCTTTCTCTCCCTCTCTGAGCGGCGGGTGTCGTTGGAATATGAACTAGATTATTCATCAATGCCCCCCATGCCCCACTACCAGTCCCCCCATTCACTGATTTGGTTTTCGACAAGCGTCTCACCGCAGAAGGCTGAGGATGAAAACTTGTCAAAAATAGGTTATATCTTATTCCAAGGGGCAACAATAGCAGCAGGTACAGACACCTTTTAATATTTAATTTAGACGGGTGTTAACCCTCCTTAAGTGACTGGAGCTGTGTCTTCCATACAGACACCAGGGCCCACATGCATATACGATGTGTACGCACAAAAACCATGCATACGCCATTTCCTGCACATGAACTGGTATTTATAAACACAGAATGTGCAGTGAGAATGTGTGCACCTCACGTGTATGCATTCTTCATACATGTTTTTTGAAAGCAATCTGAGGGTGATGTGATGAGGTGAAGATTAAATATAAGGTGAGAGCTGGAATCTTTCAGTAAAACATTGTTTAGTTTGACAACCGACTGCACTGATTGTGTGATTGTTTTTTGCGCTTACACAGATTTGTAAAATGCCAAGCAAAGGTGCATTTATTAAGGTAACATTGATTAATTACTTTTGTGTGATTACTTTTATCATTTTTAAATTTACATGGGAGTCAACATTTCATTTTGCTGTTAATATTCTTTTTATTTTATCCTTAGTTGTGTCACACCTTGTAAAGTTGGTTTAGATGTGAGAGCTACAAACTAATCATTGATTGCATTTCTGAGATATCACTGCCAACGATGGTTTACGGGTCCATGTGATGAATTAATGATATGGATGATATGAAGAGCTGCACAGTCGTGTGTAATGACAGCTGTTCTGACTGTTGGAGAACCTCGCCGGTGCAACACAAACGATGAAACTGCACATCTTCTTTCCTATTTCTTTCACTGACAGGTGTACAGACTGGTGGAGCGAATTGATATGAAAACGGCTGGTTAAGGGCGTGTCTTCATCCATTTATGGCTAATTGTGGGAGTGGAAATGAGGCTTGTGCACATGCGCCCAGTTTCACAATAACTGATGTATAAAACAGAACCACACAGAGCACAGCTTTATAAATCTGACAAAAAGAATGCCTATTTCTGGCTTTGTGCGTACACACAGTTTTAGTCATGAATCTACACAGAGTTTTATGCATCTGGCCCCAGGAGAGAAACTTTGGGGAAGCGAGCAAGAGGGGAGAGCAATTAATTATTTGATGCCTGAAAAGTGATTTTGAAGCTCTCCCTGCCTTCTCCTGTTTGCCAGAGAAAGGATCAAGTCTTTGGGTGTCCCTGTTCATTTTCTACACCAACCACGTCCTCAGCCTGGCTGTCCCCATGAGAGCTGAAATATTTCCACTCAAATCACATTTAGATCCAAGCGCCGCTGTGCCTCGTTTGATACAGTAATGATAACACAAGTGATCATATAGCAGCGGTTATTTCATCAACAGGAAATATTTCTTCCAGAGGAATTATCTTTTACACCACCATCTTGTCTGTCTGTCGTCATCATCCCTTGTGCCCAGCTCAGCAGTCATTGTTGTCCTGCCTGGCCCTCTCTACAAGGTTTACATGAAAGTTTTAAAAAAAAAAAAGGAAGATTCCTCAACAAGGAACCTCTGTGATGCACCACCATTACAAAGAGCCTGATGTTTGTCAGCCATTTAAGACGACAAGGGATTGTGACAAGCGTCATTTGAGCTGTCTGTCCCCCCAGCGAAGGGCGGGCCTTAAACAGGATAAACAACTCCAGTGGTGGGATTACAACGCGAGGGTGGGCGCTTCATCTCTAGGAGTGTCCACGATGGTGCCATCCCCCCCCCCCACTACACACACACACACACACATGCATACACACATGTTAAAAGAGGCCCTGCAACAACAGCTACCAAGAAAAACCCACAATGGCACTGTTTGAGAACTACAATGAATCTTCTACTGTTTGATTCAACACACAAAAGCACACACGCACTGTCGCACGTATGGTGGACACCCCCCAATAAAAAGACACACACGCTCTAGTGTACAGCTGTTAGAAGAGGAGCCATGTTCTCCGTTTGTACACGCCACCAGTCCTAGCAGAATGGCTTTCTTTCTCTCCTCGGCCCTTTATCTGTCTTTTCTTTCGCCCCCATCAGTGCTGTCGACCATTTTAATGGTGTTTGTGCTCACAAAGCAATGACAATGCCCCCCATTATTTAAGGAAGTCACAGGGGCTGCAGCCATAAATACATGGATGTTTGTATGCTTGTGTGTGCAGGATGTGTCCCCCTGTGCGGTTGAGATGGAGTGTTTGGATGTAAAAGGTTATGTTGAATTGTCTGCATGCAGGAATATCTGTTTGTGTCCATCGGGAATGTCTGTGTGACTCATAATTCCTGTCGACCAGGATCTTCAGTCTTGTTCCCCACAGTTAAAACAATCAGACTGAGCTGCTTCCAAAACTATGAAAATAACTTTTGTGATCTCTGTTGGTGTCTGTGTTATTAAATATCTGTCATTAAAGCAGTTCTGCATCTCAGCAACCCAGACGCTGTGTCATAACTTACGTAGCCCTCCTCTGTCCGTTATAGGCTGTCGTTGAACACAAAAAACACTTATGGGAGGAACCAAACTGACTCCTCATGAACAAGGAAGGAAGTAAAGCCAAGCCTCCTTTCTGTTTGTGAAGGCACACCTAGCTTTGTGCAGAAGACACTCTTAATAGCGTTTCGCCATGGAGACAATAGAAACACAAAGAGCCGGGTCAGGGCTAGGCTGAGCCAGGCTAAACCACTCAGCACCCCCCCCCCCCCTTCCTCTCCTCCTCTCCCCTCCATCTCCATCTTACCTTCCATCTCTCTCCCTGTAGAATTCTACCACAGCCTTTGAACTGAAATTAACACTTTACCACTACAAAGACATACAGTTGTAACCAGCAATGTCATTTGCATGATAATGCGGAGTTGGAGAAAATGGAGCCATTTTTGTTTAGCAGCAGAAGCTTTTTTTTTTAAAAAAAACAACAGTTATTTATTTATTTGTCAGTATTTGCGTGCCCTTTTCTCTTTCAATTAAGTACCTCACTATGGCTTACTGTATGTGAATGAATGTGCCCAGGTAGATGTTAAAGATGAGGTTTAAAATGTTTATGAATTTTTTGGCCACCTGTGTCAAATGGAGGTCTTTGGTACACAAGCAAAAGAGGTGATCAAATTCCTGACTGTGTTTTTATCCTGTCTAGTTTTTCCTCTGTTGCTGTCCATTTTGAAATCAGATGGCTGATGGAAATGAAAAGAAATGTGAGTATAAGCGCAAACAAGGCCAGGTTGCCTGGGAGGCACTCAGTGGCCTGGACGTTCAGAGAGAGAGGAGGGTTTAGTTGGGCTCGCCCCTGTACAGTAATTTACTTTGCATATGGTGTCTTAGCAGACACGATTCTAAATTTCCAACTGGGAGGCATCAGTGGAGGAATCACTGTCTTCAAAAGACGGCCTGCCAGTCACGCTCCTCCCGTAGCCGGAGATCTGAGCACACGGTGATAACCCGCGACATCTTTCTGGAAAAACGGGGAGTCGATCAGCTTTGATGGAGCACATCCACCATGACAGGCTACTGAAGAGCTCGCTAATGAACTGGGGAGGGAGGGGGGTGGGGGGGGGGGGGCATCGCTTAGCATGACAGCACAGAGGAGAGGGGTGGTGGAGTGGGGGATGGATGGATAGATGGACAGATGGATGGAGCAGGTGAGTATTTGTTTTGCTGTAAAGCACCCTCACCTCCTAGAAATGCAGGTGGATGGAAGGATGCCTGGACAAGAGGGAGACAGAAATGTGTGTTGCATTGTCTGGAATAAAAAAGGGCACCCGTTCCAATAGCCCCAGCAGCCCGTTACCTACTTCCCCCCTCCGCCTCAGATAGTTGGTGGTAATTAAATATTCATGAGAGGGCATCCAATCCCAGAGCTCGGTGGCCAGTTTTCTCCACGTAGGCCAGGAAGTGGATTGGATTCATATGAGGGGGGCCTGCAGCAGGCTGGTGTGTGGGGTTAATTGAATAGGGAGTCCAAAGGTTACAGAACCTGTATGATGTCCCGTTATATCACTCCATTATTGAGACGCTCGCCGTGTACAATACTTTAAAGAAAAATCCTGGTTTGGCCTTACATGTGTATCATTCAAAGGTAGATGTTCAAGTCAGTTTGTCGGCCTCTCTTGATCAGTTTAGATGTTGGACCAAGCTTTGATATATTTTAAGTCAGTCCCATTCCATCGCATAATTCACTCAACTCAAAATTATGAGGCAAACTCACTGCAACGCCTTGTATACGTGCGACCTCTTCACCACACATACAGCCCTGCAAACACAAAACTGCATCTCCTAAAACAGACAGGCCAACGCGCACACTCACCTAGGCGTACACACACACAAACGCACACCTCTCTATTGAGACGTATGGATGTGGCAACAAAATGCACAACTTTTTGTTCATCTCAAGGACTTGTGAGGGCCCCAGTGAACTGAGAGGCCATATCGATTTTCCCTCTTTTCATGCTGTGACTCTGGGATTACCCATTTTCTCATTCATTTTTAAAGACAACTCGTGAGATTCTTCCTTCCCTTTTTCTCTGTGTTTTTTCCTTTTTCCATCACCCCCCCCCCCTTTAACACACACACACACACACACATACACACACCCCCACCGGCACAGCAGTTGTACTCACCCCTTTTCCACAGCCAAGTCCCTCCTTGACCCTGAAAATTGTAATTCTGCCATAGATCACAGCTGCTGAATATTAGGGCTTACAAAAGCAGTTAAATAAAATATGTTGAAATCGTCCAATCCCAAAGGCCACAGCTGAAATTCTAATCAGGTGAGAGAAAGGGGAAGGAGTCAGCAAGGGGATTATGGGTAAAGAGAATCGTCTGGATCTACCGGGCAAGAGTGAAGAGCTGACATAGAAGAAGAGGGACTGAACCCAAATCATAGCAATCATAACGCTGTGTCATGTGGTAGGGCGAACCATTGTTGAGACATTTGAACTGTAATATGATTGACATTAAACTAAAAAATCTTATTAAATAAATAGTATACAATGCAATCCACAATTTTAAAATCCCGAGCTGTATTTTTAGGCTTGAATTCCCTGGTTTTGATTCAGTTTTTTCAACGAAGTACATGATGCATCAATTTGCATACAACATAAATTGTATTTGTAGGTTTTACATAATCACAAAGACATTTTAAGAAGCAGTTTGAATGAAACACATGATTTCAAGTAATTCACGCCATACTGTTATCCATAATTACTGCCAATATCAGCATTGCCTCAAGCTAAAGGTCTTCAAAGTCGACAGCTACTCGTAACCTGCAGTGTCAACCAAACTATTTGCAAAATAATTGAGTCTCCGGGTATTAATGCACTCATTTTATGCTAAACAGGCCAACAACACTTTTGGCCTATAGGCCTTCCTTTGACCGGCGTGGGAGGGGGTCAAAACATATTAGCCTAATTATTCTGTTGGCATGCTTGTTAAAAAAGAACCATAAAGGTTGACCCAACTGCAGCTTCAGATTATCAGATTTTATGTTATTTTTTCCATAAAGTGAAGAAAAAAAACAAACATTTGGAACAGCTCCTTAAATAAATGAAAGACTTATGACTTCAAGAAACAATATGTTTTTAAAGGTAGACGTGCACCAAAATAAATATTCCTTTAAGTGAAAATGAACGTCATGCTACATTGATGTGATCAGAAAATCATGAACCTGCGTGTCACGAGTGCTCTGAAAACTTTTCACACTCTCTTTCTTCATTGTTCCCGCCAGTGAGCAGCTTGGACTCAGCCACATGTAAAAACGGCTGGACAGTCCAGAGAGGGGTGATTGATCGCGCTTCAATCCCTAGCGGTTCTCCAGACAAGGAGACGCTCGATTACACTCTGGGATCAAAATGCTGAATTCACACACTCCACTCCAGAGAGAGAGAGAGAGAGAAAAATAAAACATCCAGAGACCTTCGCCAGGCAAATTCTGCATACCACCAAGCAGTTTCAGCTCTCAGGACTTTTGCTTTGTCTTTGGCAACCAAATAATGCATTCACCTTCATTCTTTCATGCCTTAGTTGGTACAAACCGACAGAAAAAGGACATCAGTCTTGTTCGCTGCAGCTAAAATTAGCATAAATGAGAATTAACCTTCTTCAAACCATAGTTAGGTGTGTTTACAGAGATGAAAGCAGCCTGTGAAGACTTCCTCATCTGTCTAGGCGAGAGCTGACCACTTCCAAATTAAGCCCAGTGGAGTAGTTTACGGTAAAAGCAACTATACTGAGCTGAGAGCACACCACCACCTTTTTCTGGACATTTACACAAAACCAGCCGTTGGTGGAACAGAAGATTGACAGCAATCAGCTTTCTGCAGTTACACCTACACAGACTGATGTCATAATATGAACCCAAAGTCTCAAAATGCAACTATAGGGCTCTGTAAACAAAACTGACATAAATCTATCTCACTTATAAGGGTTATGCAAAGCAGACATGTTCAGGAGTGCTTTAGTCTATGTTACGTTTTTTAAAAATTCTAAAAGTTTCTTCTTAACATGGTAGAAACTTCCTGGCATGAGTTTAGGATTTAATCCAGGCCACTTATGTTAAAAAGCAAAATAAATTCAGCAAAATATTGACTGTATGTTGTTTGATTGGCTGATTTTTTCCTTTAATTTAATGCATCAATGTGCTTTCATCTCTCACTTTTATAGAAATAAAAAAAATATTATTAGTACTTTTGAGTCTTAATAATTGCTAATTACAAATGAGAGTTTTCATTTTTTAATATTTTTCAGGGCTGTATAGCAGTGTTACAGCGTCTGTTTGTTATACCTGCCTGTTAAGAATGATTCAAAGATCGATCAAATATTTGTCCAGACTTTGAAACCACATGGATTCAGTTAGAATTTACCTTTTGTTTCTTTGTTTATATAATAATATTGTGAAACCAGACTGAATCAATGCAAGAACAAAGCTCTATCTGGAGGTTTTGTCAAGGACTGAGAGAGTAGGGGGAGGACACAAAGGGGAAAAAGGGTATTCACCCCAGTGTGGACGCCATAGCAGCAGAGGTGCCATGGCCAATGCAAAAACACTCAAGTATTTTTGAAATGTACAGCCCACAGAAATGATGCCAATAGACAAAATATCTTTTTCATGACTTGAGTAACGCAAGCTGCTTATTCAACCCAGCCACTGTTTGTGCCCATTGAAATCAAATGTAATCTTCTTGTATGCTGAGCTGATGGCAGTGGTTGAAGGACAGGCCATTTAGAAAGGGAATGATCTTACAGTTGCACACATCTAGTGCCTTTCAATGCACGCTCAGAATCATAGTGTTCATTCAAAGTGAAAATGCTTTCTCAAGTGGTGGTCTTTCTCCGACACGGGACAATGGGATGGAAAAGTAAGTAAAAGCGGAAGATGGTGTAACTAAGAACTTTTTATTGTGAGTATCTGCCATTCCATAAAGAAGGTAGGGAGGTCAGTAGCTGGAGCACTCATCTCCATTGGTGTGTAGTGCTGTGTGATTGTGCTGTGGCCTTGGGTTCCTATTGGTGCAGAGTGGATGTCTGCACAATTGTGTTCATTATGTTGGACCTACTGTTATGGGGCTTTTTTCCTATCTTTATTCAAGAGCGCGGTCTTTCAATTTGAGAGCATGATTTATTGATTTCACGTTCAGATTTTGTAATTCTTTCCTTCAAACCCTGCCCTCGCTCTCAAATAGCCCCTGCTCGCACTTAGATTTGATCTGCTTCTGCTCAAACTCTATGCTTGCACTCAGATATATTGTTGCTTGCACAGATTTCCTGCTCCAGCTTCGGCCCTTCCCCTCGCACCCGGACTGCTTCTGTACAATTGTGAAACGTCTGCTCTCAGATTTCTGCTCTGCTCTCGGATTTTTTTGTGCGACAACCCTGTCAAAATTCCCTAGCAAATCTAAACGCGAGCAGGGGCTTTTTTTGAGAGCGAGGGCAGGGTTTGAGGGAAAGAATTATAAAATCTGAAGGTGAAATCAATAAAAAAAAAAAAGCTCTCAAATTGAAAGACCATGCTCTTGAATAAAGATAGGAAAAAAGCTCCATATACTGTCAGGTAGCATCCTGGCTCCATCTTTCTTTATACTATATCAGATACACACCGCCCTTTGTTGTCAGCGGGGATTAATAAAGTAAAGCCTGTAACAGTGCTGTTGTTTAGGTGTGTTAAAGGGATAGTTCGCATTTTTTGAAGTGGGGTTGTGTGAGTTACTTATAGTCAGTGTATTACTTGCAGTAGATGGCGGTCCGCAAACGTCCTCCCTCCCCCCCAGTTTGGAGAAGCAAGCAATGAACTGCTGTGGATAGGGCCAGCAGCAAAATTTATTTTACCCACCTAAAAAAAGGCCCATCTAAAAAAAACAATCAATATCAGTTTAAGTGTACACTATATTTAGAGTATTTTCACCGCTTTACCTTGCTGTTAAACAGCCCTTTCCTTTGGCGCTATATTTTCTCAACCGTAGAACTTCCGTATTCTTAAGCATGCCACGCACTGTATTACACCACAGCAGCACTTTCTGACCCAAACAGCTGATCTGCAGTTGAGAAAATGTTTTGGTCATTATTCCTCACACATTATGAGAAAGGCGTACTCCCCAAAGTAATTGCCAAGATCAGGGATTCAGAGTCAGTTTAGCCAGATTATGTGAACCATAAGAGGTTAAAACCAAAAGTGAAAACACACAAAATTTCAGCAATAATCCCTCATTGCACATAAAAACTGTGTGCTGACAGTACAAAAGGTCAATGTTTAACTCATAAGTCACTCTGTAAACGCTTATTGGGTAATTACCTGTATGTGTCATGTGTTTACGCTCAGATTTTGGTGCAGAACATGAGTAATCACTCTAAACTGTAAATCACTGGGATATCATATTAAAGTATAAGTTCACATTTTTTTAATGGCCATCTTAAAATAATACTCAGGTGCCCATATGTCAGGTTTCGCCTGCTGTAATCATTCCTCCGCTGGCTATTAGAAGATCCCTTCCTAATGTGCTTCCAGTGGAAGACATGAGGGACACAATCAAACTACATTTAAAGGTTTAGCTGAAACTAATACGAGGTTTTAGCAGTCTGAGGTTTATCATATCAAGTGGGCATCTTCCAAAGTTAATAGTCTTTTTAGTATGAAATTCTGTCTTTTGGGGTTTTTTTTGTCCCTCTATTGCAGCTCAGCAAAGAAACATTGCTCAGGGAAACACAAAGATTTTGTCCCCCATCTCTTCCATTGGAAGCATGTTGGGAAGAGATCCTTTTAGGCCCAACATTAACAGGAGCAATTATCACAGCAATCAAGGCCTCTTTCAAATGTAAGTATAGGCATGTGAGTATTGTTGACACGCTTGAATAAAATGTGAGCCTATACTTTAAGCAGAGAAAGGCTGTTTGATTTGATAGGAGGAGCAGAGGGGTGGGATTTCTTGAAGATTTGTGCTGGCTTTATTGGTCGGAGCTTTTTTATGCCTACTGTGACACTTTTCCAGAAAGGTGGCATCTCCATTTCACTGGGTCTTTAAAGTCTAATTAGTTGTCATGTCTGTAACTAATCTATTACCATCATTATATGTGTTTCTTTAAAATTTATTTTAAGAAAGTTGCTGACTGATGCACCCCATTAACTTACTGGTTAAAATGCATGGCACATACCTGCAACATCTTTGGTTTGAATCTGACTTCAGACCTTTGTTGCATATACCTTTGTTGTCTCTCTTTACTTTCATATTCGATAATCTGATGATTTTTGTTATTCTAACTGCACATGAATGCAGCAGCACTGAGGAAAAATAAGGCATCATAGGTATGTGCCAGTCTGTCAGGTATGAGGGGCCACTGGAATCCAGAACAAGGAAAGCTTAGACGGCATTAAAATGGTAGCTGCCACTGATAATACACTGCTCAATGTGAGTTCAAGTTACTGTGATCTAATGATAAGTACTATGCTATATATATATATACCTTACCTGTTGAATATAGCACTGAATGGCTTTGAATTCCTGGGCTGAGTAGATGGAGACATGCCTGTGAGAGGTCGACAGGCCTTTTTACATCTGCATTGTACTGGTTCTGCCTCAGTAGTTTGTCTTACACAGGCATCTTTACATGTACAGCAGCAGGAAATCTATAGAATAATCTGATAAAATATAATTCTGGGTCGCATCTCAAGACTTTTCTTTATGTAACACCGTGCTTGTTCACGGTATCAATTCAGTTAATGATAATACTGTCTCTCAGCTCTCGTTTCAGTCCTCTTCTGTCGCACTGATGTACAGAATACCACAGGAGACAAAGGTAAGCTTTTATGGAACTTTATATATCACTCTTTTCAGTTTACACACAACATGTCAACATATGCAACCGCTAATATACTTCTCCAAAACAACTCTTCTTCTACTCTTCTTTTTTAACTCTCTCCTCTATTTCCCCACTACAAGCAAGCGACCTAGATCACAAAGAACATGTCCCATTTACTGCCTTACACATACAAGTAATGTCATCGGAGAAGTGGATAAATAAATAAAGTTCCAAATTAATGTAAAGCTACAATTTTGGGATATGGAAATATGTGTTTATGTAAATTAATGTGTGGGAAGTCTTTAATAATGATCGATGCATGTCTGTCAACACAGTTGTGTATGAAAGCAGACACAAAAGGACACAAGGGCAGGGGTTTATTTCAGCTGTCAGTATGTCTCTGTAAGTGTCTGTCAGAGGTTTAACTCAACAGGTAAACATACACCAACTGATGGATGATGGGTATCCACCAGAGAAGACACCATCCAAGGACTGCTAGACATGTGGACTAAGACTGAACATGTACGTGGAGGCCATTGTCTGAAAGTTTTGCTCCATGAAACAAAGAATAGATGTAGAAGGAGGTAATGATCTACACTGGAGGAGATGGAAGGTCAACTAAATATGGAAATTTACTAAACACATGGAAGTAATAGAAGTCTGATAAATGTGGCTGTAAATAGTTCATTTCTGGCTTTGGACCATTTCCTTATGCTGGTTATAATGTGTGTTGTCTAAATTGAAAATGGCATTACCTTTATCATGATTTATCTTTAAAGACTTTCTAGAACAGATTTATATTTTATGAGGATTTTGAAGTCATCAGCATAAAAATTGAAGTTGCTCAAAATAAAAAATTACACAATTACAGTGGTTGCCTGTAATACTCTCTGTTGCAACAACCAACACTTACAAGGCTGACTAGTATGTGGTTTTCTTAAAGGAAGAGTTTGCCATTATGAGAAATATGCTTAGTCCAATACATGATCATGCGCACTCCAGAATGACATATAGGAGCGTTTTCTAATCTGGCGCCCCAATCAGCAGTAACTATACATACACCCAAATGTCACTATATATCATGTTTGGGTAACTGACATTATGACTTATTGTGTCATTTTTCTTGGGAGGAGAGTGTCGCTTATTTGCTCTCTAGTTTTGTGAGTTAGATGTTCAAAGTTCAAAGTTCAAAAATTCACCATCCAATACTTCTGAGGTTGACTAACTAACACGCTGTATCTCATTTGTTTAATCTCTACACAAACAGAAATGTAAAAACGACAAGGATTTACGGTTTTACGGGGATTAACTATTTAGGCGCCGTGACTTCCTGGTGTCTCGGCTGGTTGCTTGGCAACTTCACGGTGACGACAAAACTCCAAATTTCCTCCTGTCCTGTGAGTCTGCTTATCCATCCATTGCATGCTGGGATATGCACCCCCATCCAACACTAGCCGGGTCGTTTCAGCACCATGGACAGATTCAGCAGCATTCAGAGTGAAGTTACACAACTGTTTGAGTTTGACTTTAATGTCTCTTCTGTCAATTCTGTGAGGCATTCAGATGTTATGATGAAGCAGTGTGGTCAGTCCTAGTCTGTGTGTGACAGTTTATAATTATAAATGTTGATTGGATTGGCCTCAGGTGTAACATAACCATACTGGAGCACACAGGTATCAAATCAGTCATAAAAAAGTACACCCACAACTACAAGAGCCCCATTATCAGTGGGAAACCAACGTAAAGCAGTATCTGCTGGCCAGAGATGAAATAGTTGTTTTACATGTGAGGCACACTGATACTCAGCCAGACAGGTTGGTGATGAAGCAGAGGCCCTCCTGGTTACACTACGTCTCCTTGAAAACAAAAATCCCCCAGCGCAGCTCCAGCTTCAAGCTGATGTGCTATAGGGAGCCGAGGTCACTGGTTCATCCGTCAGAGAGGCTCCTCGCTGATGGATGGCACTCAGAGCATCGCGCGCCCAATCCGCTGTAGCCCTAACCGCCGAGAAAGGGCCTTCGCAGGCAGAGAAATAAATAAATAAACAGCAACATCAAAGGGATGTTCAAAAGAAAAACAAAGCCTGCACACGTTCGTTTGCAAACACACACACACACACACACAGGCGCGCATTGGCTCTTTCGCACACATCCGGCGAGAAAGAAAAGGGAGGCGGAGGGAAAAAAAAAATACAAAGGACTGAAAGCATACACATAGTTTACTCTCCAATGACACTCGGCTTGAAGAAAATCTAGACAAAACAAGGCAGAGTGGCGAAAATTGGAGCGTTTGATGGTTCGATATTCACACTGAACAGACTAGAAAACAAAGATCAGGCCAAAACCATAAATACAGTTTCAGGTTTTTCATAAAATCTAAAAACAAGCACGATGATCTTTATCCTCATCCTGCCAGAGGCTTGCAGAGGGGATAAATTGAAGCTGTGGGTCACCTTTAGCTACTGGACACCCGGCCGAGGCTCAGAGCTCTTCTATCAATCACATGTCAATTACCCAGAACGCTTAATGTTACACTACCTCCAAATGACTTTTAAAGGGTAAGTCTGGTGATATTTTATATTTCTCTTATTGTCAACAAATCCCATGAAAAGACCAACAATGAATTGAACCAACATTTAAGTACTCCTTGTGTAGCTAAACCCTAGAATAGTTCCCTCCTCAGTGCTGCAGAGCTCCAACATTGTCCAAAAACTCCTTCCGCCATTACATGAACATGGGCACTGTAGTTTATTTTGAGTCGATTCCACAATAACCGCCCTGCTGTGGTCCGTCCTGCCAACAAATGCACTATGTACTCTTGCTGAGTAACATTTGCTAAAAACCACAGCTGTTTCAGTGAATTGTTTAGCATTTTTTAAATGGAAGTATATATTTTTCATCTATTTTTAGACATTTACATATTCGGGAGGAACCGATGGCCTTGGGGATGAAAGCAACAGAAAGGCAGAGGAAGTCAGAAAGTATTGAGAGACCGGTTAACACATTGTTGGTTTTGGTCATTTCATTGGGTTTGTTGACAATAACAAAAATATACAATATTACCAGCCTCATCCTTTAAGCAGGATAGTGATATATACCATTTGGTGAGCAACAGTTGTCCTCTTCTTGTTAGCGCTATCCTCTACAACTCACAAAATCAAACAAATGGAACATCATCTTTTGTTTGAGCCTTTTAAATATATTACTGGAGCATGTGACCAGTTAGTTTGTCTTTTTAACTCATTCATCTCAAATTTCATATGTTTCAGGACCGAAACCTTCATTGAACTGCCGTCTACTGGGATCATGAAGGAGGACCAGCAGGCCAAAATGGTAAAAAAATCTCACACCCAAAAAAGTTGGAGAGCCTTGCATGAGGTAACTTCATGCAATCATCCAAAAACAAGTTTGAGCTCAGCAACTTTTACCTCTTCGAGACCCACAGGATCCTATCAAAGATGAGCCTACATGTAACAGTGTTTGGGTTCAGCCTTCCAAAATGTGCAAAATTGTTTGGCTTACCATCGCGCCTCACTAAAAATGTATTGAGATGCCGGTGTACACCTTCAACCTTGCTTCCTTGCTTTTGGAATCGCACTCAAAAAGGATAACATAGCATCGTTTACATTTTATGGCAGTCATCTTGGATTCACTATGTTCTCCTTTGTCTCATTTATCTGATTTCTGGGATCTGCAGCTAAATGTTATTGTTTCCATGATCGTGGATATTGGCAACCGCGAACCTCAACAGACTGTGAGCGCTTTGGTCGGTTAGGGAGCCTTGCTTGCATGGCCTTGAGTTAGTCAGCATGGGCTCATCCCATGAAATATTGAGGAAGCTGGAAGGGTTGGGCTGGGGCCTCATGTCGGTGTGTGTGTATGTGTGTGTGTGTGTGTGTGTGTATGGTGGTTAGTGCCTGATGGTGGAAACAGTGGATGTTGTGTCAGCTCCCCCAAACCAAAACAAACTCCTTAGCCCCCCAGTGTACTCCTAAAATCAGAAAAGTGGATTGCAATATACCTTCCATCAAAAATATACCATTCTCTCTCTTGTTTTCACACCCCCTCATGCTCTCCCCTCCCTCCTATCTGTCTTACACACACATACACACAGACACAGACGCACACACACGCACACACCAGCCGGGCTCTCCAAGATTTAATCTCATCCTTATTCCCGTACCCTTAATCTTTTTGTTTCTTTACATCTCCATTTCCCTATGCAAATCAGTTCCTCTCATCTTTCTGCCTATTTTCCTTCACTTTCTGCTCTTTCTCTCTGTTTTTCAATCAGCCGACCGAGCTGCTGCGTGTGTGTGTGTGCGTCTAGTCAGTCAGCGAGCTGAGCTACAGTACAGACAGTTTAGTACAGTTGAAAGAGCACATCAGACTTCTGCCCTGCTCTCTCTGAGGGCTGATAATATGGGCCCTTCTTACCTGTTAGGAGCTAGTGAGCCGCTGCTCCTCCCTTTAAATGAACTTCAGAGGGGGAGTCAGATTGACAGGAACACAGAGAGGGCTGCCCCGTTTGACTGGCGGTCCTGTCAAGGTGAACCCAAGGTGCTCTCTCAGGCCCACGCTGCTTTCCACAAGGCTGCCCCGCTGAGCTGATTTGCTCTTAATGGTACAGTAATGACCAAAACAAGCACACATACACACATATTCACACACCAACTCACTATTGTCTCAGCCAAGGGCGCGTTATCTCAAAAGATTTTATAAACTTAAAGGTCTAAGCCAGCTAATTTAGCAAGTTAACATCAGTTGAGCCTCCCTATTAATCTTTGTTTCAAAGTATGTGAGGGAAATATGAGGCCGAGTGTGGTAACTGTTTGAGAAACCATTAAGAGTGCGTGGTCTCGTTTTCCTCCCCTGACAGATTCTGCATAGTAATAAAGGCGAGGGAAAGCCTCTCTTTAAGCCTCAGCACCTTAATAGCCTGTATGATGACACTTTATCTATAGTTTGTGCATATAATCACCAAACTAAAGGGGGTGACCCCAGGGCGTGGGTTCACCCGCTGACATTTGACATCTTTATAATTAACTGGGAAGGTCTAATCTCTGCCTTCAAATGACGCGTGGCCACATTCCATTTAATATGCTTATAAGCAGTATGTATTATTCAAATATGCAGATGAGGCTCTGTTAGAAAACAGACTTTTTGACACAGGTTTTTCTCTCCCGTCGTGGTGGGGTATGGGGCCACTAATAGACCTGCAGGGATCGGAGAGCAACAGCCCTTCTGAAATTTTCATTCACCGAGAAAGACAACAAAGTTTTCTTCTGTGTCGTCTTTGTCTGCATCCTACCATTTGAATTTAAGCCACTCAGGGAGGACAGAACTGGCTGCTTTGTTTTAAGTGCAAAGGCTTTGGAAAAAAAAAAAAAAAAAAGCCTATTAAAACCTCACTCTTAATTTGTGCTGCTGTATAAGCCAGAGCGCACATTTATCAAGCCCTCATTACACAATATAAAACATTTTTTTGGGACAGAGACTGCTTGTGTGGATTTTTCTGAAGAGTTTTAATAGTTTTGGTCTGCAATGTTTGGAGGAATCGGCCATCTTTAGACTGAGTGAACCAGCAGAGCTTTTTATGGATGCGGGCTCTAACAGGGCTGGAAGAAAGAGCCTCTTATGTTCACTTTTGGCTTGAGTTACTTTTGAGAGGCTGGTGGTCGCTGGGTCAGAGGCTTCAGTGAGCCGGTAACCACTACATGAAGCCCTCAGTCCTCATCGGGGCTTTTCAGCAGCAGCAGCAGCAGCGCCTCACCACATTCACAACCTTATATCCTCTCACCTTAGGGAAGGAATGAAGTCAGACTTATGAGTAGTGTGTACTCTGCCCAAAAGGCTATTCATTTTGCCTTTTCTCATATTCATCATTCACTTGTACATTATAAACTTGTAAATTCATTACATCATCTGTGATTACTTGTAACGTTGGTGATGTAGAAATGTGAGCTTTTTGTCAAAAGCAGCTGCTTTATAAATGATGTTAAATGTTCATGTTCAATGTTCATAAAGGCTTGCAGATTTAAGGTGATGATAGAATTGAGAGTATTAAAGAATAACAGACACCCTTTAACCTGCTACTGTGTTGTCAAAAACTACTCCCAGCAACTTTTCCAACATTAACTCCGGAGTTGGAAAAGTTGTTCAGAGAGTAAACATACGGTAAAGCTACATTTTTACAAGTCTGTCCACTTCTATGGCCGACATTTTATAGCTTCGCTTTCTCTCCTTTGGTCTTCTCCATCAGTTGTCAGACATGTTTCAAAATCTATATAAACAAACTGTAAGAGAATGACTTGAAAAACATCTGTTCATGTTGTCCTTGAATTCAGATAATACAGTTCCCATTACATATACATGCCACTTTCAAAGGCTTTTTCCTGCTTCACTAAATTGCGTCGATAATCTCATTTTCAAAAAAAAAAAAAAAAAAAAAAGTGTCTGCTGTATTTGCCCTCTGTTTCACGTTTATCCCCAGTTTGCTGTTTGGCCGTTACGGGGTTGATATCGAACGGCATCAAATCACCTTTTTTTGTTCCTTAAAGGTTGTAAACATTTGTAAATGAGTGCTTGCATGTGTTGAAGGCATATTAGGTTTTCTCCCTGGTGTCCGTGGGGGTTTATCGAGTGTGCTGTTGTTGATCCTGGGCTGTGAATCTTTCCCTGCCCTCTCATCTGCCTGGAGCCTGCCCCCAGCTCCTCCACAACCTCCCACTGAGCTCCCTCTGTCTCTGGCTTCATCTCCAGCTCTGTCTATCCAGCTCACCATCGCAGCTCCCGCCTCCTGTCTCATGTCCCTTTTAACTAAACTGTGGGCTTTTTTTTTTTAATCAGCTCTCTATTCAAGCCTTTGTTATCCAACCTTCTCTTATTTCTCATATTTAAGTTGCTTATTTGTTCCTTCTTTATATTACTTTGGTTTATTGTTTATTATTTCCTGGCCTAATTGTTTTACTGTCAATTTCACCTGTTGATAGCATATAAAGAATGATTTCTTCAATTTTGTTTTCACTGGTCCTCTGCAAGACTCTCATTGGTGTTTTTCACCTTCTCTCTACTTATGAGTACACTTTACCTGCCCGGGTCTCTTTCAAAAGATATAAATCTAAGGTAGAACAAACAACAAAATGGTTTAAGCTTGATTGTGTTCCTATTTTACATAACAGCTGTTAAGTTAACCTGAGAGTACATGCAATATTGTACATTCAGTGTTGCTTTTATGTGCTGCTTTTGAGAAATCAAACCACTAACCCACCCACAAGTAAAGTTAAAATTCTTAAAGGGGGGACCTATTATGCTTTTCCTCATTTTCAGTCATATATATATATTTATATATATATATATATATAATGATAAAATTTTGGATGGCCAAAGTGTCAAATAATGAGGTAAATGTATGAAATAATCCCTGTGAGCAAAAAGCTCAGGCTTCACACTGCTCTGAATGTTCGCTTTCCAACGTTTTTTTTCGACTTTCAGCCCAAGCTGACATCGGCTCATGACAGATTTCTTTATATGGTCATCTGCTCCACACATAGCGCTGCTCCAGTTCACTGCTCCGCTCTGCTAACATTATGGCATTTTTCCATTGTTTTGGGGGTAGTTACGACGAGCCATGACTCGAGTCGAGCTGGCATGCTGTGAGTGTTTTTCCATCACACAGAAGGGCAAAGTAAAATCAGTTGTTTACCTGTTGGAGGTGTGCTGCTCGTCTGCAGCTTTTCATCAAATATCATCATCACTGTGGCTGTTTCTGCTTGTACTATTCCTCCCTGTATTATTTTTAACTGGTCCGCCGAACAAATATGCTCCAAATATCTCTATATGTTGTTGTGTCTGCCTGTTAAGAGACAGAGGCTGAACTGAGGGGCTGCATAAAGGGTCAGTATAAGATAAATAAGGAGTTTTTTGAACTGTGAATCATGCAAAACTTCCCTAGTGGAGGCCCAGAATAAAAATATAGAGCTGCAAATGAGCATAATAGGTCCCCTTTAAGATTTTCAAGAGATATAGTAGTTTTTATTGGTTGTGACAGAGTCCAATATTCCCAAGATGAATTCAGATTGCCTGCCTAAGGATAAGATGCAGTTTCAATGTTTCTCTTCTCTCTTTACTCTCTCTGTACTCCATGTCAGAGCTGTATCAAGTTTTTGCTATTGTTAACGGAACATTTTCTACTGCGGGTGTTTCACATTTAAAAGTGTGAAGTAGCCACAGGAACCAGCCACAGGAAATGCAATGTATTTTTGCACAACGTATCTGTTTGATCGTCACTCAAAAATGCAAATACAATTTTGTCATCTGCTACAGTTGAGCTGTTAGATAGTGTGTTATAGAGGGCAGCAAGCTAACTGACTTTATTGTGCTGCTGTGTGGAAAACTACTTGAGCCATGTGCGCCATGAAGTCTGATCGCAGTTGCAATAATTCTAACTGCTTCTGTTCTTTATGAAAACAACACGAGTTCTGCTGAAAACAGACACACCAGCTGCTCTCGTCTTGTCTGACAAAGTAGCTGCTCAAGGAGTTGGAACCACTATGACCGCTATGTTGACATGATGTAAGTTTAAAAATTGCATCCAACAGTTTCTAATTCTTTTTGACTTAACCTGGTGTTCATGTGAAATTTAAAGGTGGCACATTTCTTTTATATGTGTGTTTTATATATCCCATAGCATATGACCACGGGATTCGTTTTTTTATGCCAAGGGTCTCCATAGACACAAGCGACATCACTGAGAATTTGATTACAAAACGCCAGACAGAAATGATGTGCTGTAAAATATGCGTGGGACGCACACAACATCTTGTGCATCTGTTCGGCGTGCATGTCCGCCAACAATTCCTCTTGCAGTCACACAGAGAGAGAGAGAGAGAGAGAGAGGAAAAAAAAAGGGGGGAGGCAACAGGCCTTTTGGCTGCCATATTGGCTGATGATTTATTACGTCTCTCACATTCACCTGTTGTTTTTCATGAGGCCTAATTAGAAGCTTACTGTGTGTGTCATAATGTAACGTCAGTCACACAAACACGGGGGCAGTTGTGTAAAATTTGATTAGCCCAAAATAAACAAGGTAAGAAATATTTCCGAGGTGAGGCATTTTGGCATCTTGAGACGGTATCACACAATACTTTGGTGTTTTTGGGAGAGCGATGTTAAAGTCTTCACTCACTTTTTTCAACACCCCAAATTTATCAAGTGAGATATTTTCTCTCTTACTGTCCTTTTCTATTGCTGCCTTCCCTCTTTTTTTCCCCCCCACTTACCAACCCCTCTTTATCGCTTCAACACATCTCTCTTCCTCTCCCTCTCTCCTTCTCTCCGTTTCTATGCCCTGCAGATTGTCACTGTTATTTACCAAATATAGTCTGACAAAGAAGAAGTGGGATTTTTTACTGATTGAAGATCAAAGTAGCAAAGTCTCCTCCTCGAAGCCCGCCCCTTCTATTAGCCGCCCTTAAGAACAGAGGAAAACATCAATTTCTCGCACATCAATGGCGGCTTCATAATCAATTGAAAAAGACACTTGTATGGGGATGCAAATCTTATCTTTGTCTTATTAGAGCTTTTAGAAGATGCATGTCGGGATTTAATGTTATGAAATAAAAGGGGGTCGCTTTTTTTAATCTAAAGATGCAGAGGCGTTAGTAATGGTCGAAATCAAAGCCCAGAGACTATGGTAATTACTGGAGGAGTTTGCCTATCCTTATTAATATTGATCAAATATTACTGTGATCTGATCTCTGGGCTTATGATGAATTTGGAAGGTGGTTAACAAGCACAAAGAAGAACATGGCACTCGCTTTCCCTGTGCAACAACCACAGGCAAATGTCCATTTTCTTCTTGTTGAGACGTTGACCGTAAAAGAGAGAAAAACAGGAGACTGCAGTTATGTTTTGAGGTGAAAATTGTTAAAATACTTAAAGATTTTAGCCTCACATCTTTCTCATATGGCCGTTTGTCTCCGTTTTGCCTTTTGCCTTGAGTCATAACAAGGTGATGCACACTTGCGGTGTTTGAGTGCTGGAAAATAACAGTTGTGTCAGAGGGAATTTAAGGTTGCTTTTCCATTGACCTCATGATGGTGTGTACGGCTTTAAAATGGCCCTAAATAGGCTGATGTCCTCTAGGCAAGAGGGATGCACAAAACACACCGATTCATCCACCAACAATGCCGCGGATGATCACAGAATTTTAAAAGATCCTCATTTTGAAGTGTAAATAAGGCAGACTCAAAAGTGTTGCCGGTAAGGGCACAATTTCTACACAATATATCCCAATACTTAGAAAGCTTTCTCACATTAAGTGATACTTAAGTGGTGACCAAAGACATCATTTCATGCCCCGGAATATACATTATGCATCACAGGGGATCGCGAAAGGTGGAAAATTCATTAGCGTTTCTTTCATTGAAATTCATATATCAAAATCCTCCAGCTATGAACACATAAACAAAAGAGTGAAGGAGCTTTGGAGCCACCCATGTGGAAAGCATTGATTGCTGCTCGCTTGAAGCCTTCAGGAGTCTATTGGACACAAAACTTGAGGCCAATTGATTTTTCTGCATTAATTTCTCAATTAGGATCCTAGAAGAAGACCACAAGGGCCGTAGCCAAAAAACTCAAGTTGAGGCTGAAGTATGAAGCTTTGGGGCCTTATTGGTGTGTGTGTGTGTGTGTACATATGTGTGTGTATGTGTACAGTATGTATCCATGCAGTATCTGATCTACCTAACACAGTATGATTATGAACGATTTTGAGATCAATTTTCAGGAAAAATGAATACCTGAGAGGTAATCAATATGTGAACCAACTGTGCCCTTAAACTTCACACACTCACATCCCTCCATCAACATTAAAACAAAAGACAGACAGACCTTTAAGAACAGCTGTGAGCGTGCAGTGTGTGTCATATCGACAAAAAAAAAAAAGAATATTTCAACAAAGAGAGAAATTCACCACTGAATATGTAGCTGGGTGCATTTAGTTGTCCTCATTGTTTTTTTTTAGCTCTCCCTTTTCTTAGTCTTTTCCCTAAATAATAACAACAGTTGAATTATTACGTCTTGTTCATTATTTTGACAATAGATGGGAGATTTTTGACATGTGCTTTCACGGTCAGTGTTAGTTAACAACACGCTGTTCATAGAGTGAAAGTTGTTCTGTTTGACTTCATGTTGCTTACAACTGATTTCTAATTTTCAGGTTTTACACAAAGTTCTACTGTGCATTTAAATCTCTTATCTAAGTTTTTGGCTTTAACTTCAACTTTCACTACTGTGTGTAGAGAACTGACATCAGTGGTGGAAAGAAGCTAAGTACATTTACTCAAGTACTGTGCTTAAATATACTTTTGAGGTGTGTGTAATTTAATTTACTATTACTTTATACTGTATTTCTACTCCACTGCATTTCAGATAAAAATATTGCACTTTCAGTTCTCGACATTTGGCAGCTATGATGGATTCAGTGTGTTTACATGTGCACTAATATCCTGGTTATATTCTGTGCATGTAAACACCTTATCCTGGTTTTAAGAAAACCTGGATATGCTACCTGCAGTACTCCAATAGAAACCAGGATACTGTCTTACATAAAAACCTTATGCAGGTGTCTGAACATTCTTTGCTTTGGTATAGAACATAGTGGCTGAGATGGTGAGAAATCAAGATACAACTGCAAACAGCAGATTAGAAACCTGGATACTGTTAGAATCATGTATACAGGGATATAAATACCCAGCTTCACCATATCCCAAATATGATCAAAACCAGGATAAGGCTCAAAACCGGGATAGTAGTGTGCATGTAAAAAAAAAAAAATCCACTTATTGTTATCAATTAAACTACTCAACAGTATATAAAACTGTGAAGCTGATCTCCACCTCGACCAGCAAGAATATTAAACTGCTGCTCACATATTAAGGCATTAGTAATTATAATCCAGTCTATTAATATAACAGTGCTACCATCGGTTTAAAGCATTTAGTCTCATGATGGACCAACAAAGTATAAGTCTGAGTTGTACACAGTTATACAGGTGCATTTATGACCGTGAAAAAGCATAAATAATATACACATCTAAAATAAGTGTGAGGATCAGAGAGGCATGAGGTATAAACTGATATGTAAGAGTATACTGATACAGTATGTTGAATAATAAAGAAATGCTATAATTGAATATTGTTTGAACTGAATATACTGTAGATTTTTTTTTCCTTGACTAATCAATAGCTGGTTGATGTCAAATGTGAATGTACTGATGCATTTTTAGTGTAACTACACTCTCACCCTCTGCTGTTATTCTCAATTGTAAACAATCTAATTAATAAAGCCAGAATTTCATCACATCGGTTTTACAAAGCAAAGGCAACCTAATTTTTTTTCACAAATAAAAAAAATAAGTTTATATACACATGGCCATAGTTCAAAATCTGATGAATAGATTTTAGTTTAGATCTACGTACGTGCTGTTTTCCTGTCCTCTTTATCAGGAGATAATGGCAGCAATATGTGACAGCAGAGATATGAGCCTTTGCATCAACTATAACCTGCTCACAACTTAACCTTGATGATGTTTAGTCTCTTTTATACTTGTATCGTACAAAGACCATAGACTGATGTCTCATTAATGGGCTCATCTTCCATTCTGTTAATGAAAACATAGCCAAATGAACACGACTTTGCTCTGATTTGCACTGAGAGGCAACTCATTTGACTCAAGGTCACGTCTCCATTGTGTCGCTCGTTAATAAGTGTGCATGTAGAGCATTAAAGATGCAATTGTTTCTCTGTACTAAAGCTTTTCCAAGAATTCATGGCATTGAAAGAAAAACAGCCGCTACTTTATAACTTAGCAAATTAGCAGTAGTGTCAAGTTCAAATGAGAAAAAAAAACTAGCCCTTACGTTTGCTATAATTTTTCAAATTCCTCTCTGTAGTTTGATTTTCCATAAAGATGGTGAGATAATGTGTGCTGAATCTTTGCAACCAAAACTTGTCCTTCACTAAACTAAAGTGCCTTGAACATCTTGAAAAATAGCGCCGAACCCAGCCAATGTGCGCTGGCATTCAAGGAGCACTTGTATGTGAAAGAACAGCACAATATATTGTGTTTTATATTAATATGATACAATTTCATTCACTGTTCAAAGTTTGAGAAACAGAAATGAATATGATAAGTAAAGCTCAAAATGCCAATTTAGATACAACAGCTTAAGAAATGCACACAAAAACTTTGCCCTAACTCACACACAGTCACACAAAGACAACCTGCTTCCACTGGGCACATAATGACTCTTCATTCAGGGCCCAAAAGGTCAACTTGCCCTCACTGTGATTTTAATTAAGAAGACACTGTTCCTTCTTTTTCTTCTCTCACAATAAGACCTCCTGCTTCCTGTTTGAGGAAGTACCTTCAATGAGATGCTCCCAGTCTCTTAAAAACAACAATCAGAAGGGGTTTTTCCCTATTAAAAGCCCAGACATGTGGAGGGTCCTGCATACAAGACCATAAGAGAAGGAGAGAGTTCCTCTTTGCTCCCCAAACACAAATCAGGGGTCAACAGGAAGCTACTTTCTATACATTTGTCCTGTGCATCTGCTTTCGGCTTTTGTTTTGATCACCAAGAGGTCAAAAACACAAATGTCAGACAGAGATTAAGTCTCATTGAGATTTATTGTCTGACTTGTTTTAGTGGCTGATAAACTAAACAGCTAGAATTTGTCAGGATCTTGCAATCCTGATTGGAAACAATGAGATTAGAGCTTCTATCATCATCTCCTCACCAGAGGCCGTGTTCTTATGAAGAACGCCAATGGGGTTTATCCATCTATGTTTCAGTTGCTAGCTTAATTATACAGTCTGTCAGTAATTTTCTGCACAATAAAGTCAACGTTGTGCTCAGTCATGTGGGCATACAGGAGGATAACTGGACTTTGCATTACACTTCATATAAACTGTCTGCCCAGAAGGTCCAGTGGCAAAAACACACCATCTCCTCACTCCCAATCAAGACATGAATCAGTGTATAAATATCTCCTTTGGCCACCTGACGCCTCATGCATTCACTGTAAAGCCAGTGTGAAAATATGACTCAAACCACCGACCCGCTGGTGTGTATACCTACTGACCTTTAAGTAACATTTACCAGTCAGCAGCGGCTTGGCTCACCTCTCCCTGCGAGATGCTGCCGTGATGGACAGGTGAGCGGTGTGTGTGTGTGCCGGCCGGCAGATCTGCAGCAGCCCGAGTACATAGGTTATCTTGTCTCTCAGGTGGATTCCATGTTTAGAGAGTTCAGGCCCTGCCTCGGACCTTGATTAATGACTATCGCGTCCATTTCTGAAAAACGCTTGTCTGTTTGTTTTGTAGGCGACGGGAGACAGCTCACGTAGTTGGCCTAATATGGTTCCCACGATGCTGTGTGGGGATGAGTTCTGGAGACACTGGGCTCCTGCTCGAGTCCAATACCTACAGTGATATGAAAAGCAGTGCGACTACATTAATCATCAGTGTCCAGACTATAAATCTCTTGATCTCACTCCTGGGATTTTTCTGGGAAAAAAATTAGGCTCTGCGACCTGAGATTTGATGTATTTTGATTACTGATTCATAAACTTTTAACTGAATAAAATACTTGTTGAGCTATTTCATATATTAGCCGAAACCTCAAGGGGGTAATATTGATTTTAGATGAGTGCAGAGTCACAGGCCGTTGTGACTCACTCTTCGTAACACTAATGTACTCCTCTCTTCCTGTGCTGACTTCATTGTGATTTCTGTTGTGGCTGGTAAACATGGATAGAAAATAAATTCACAACTAAATGCGTTTGCCACATTTTCAGTGAGGTGCTTGATGATGAGACGTGCTCAAAGACGTTACTGATAACAATTTCAACTGTTTCTATATGTGAAAAAAGATATTAGCATTAGCCTCTGAAGCTTTGGTCAACATACCACTCTGAGCATTTTGCTTTTTAAATATTTTTCTGAAGGAATTATGAATGCAATTCCAGCCTACAAAGCTTTCATTTTCTAATGTATTGTTCTATTGTGTCAAATGATTAGAGTGCTGAGGGGCAAAGGAGCAGAGAAGCTCCTATTCTACCAGCACAATAAGAGAAAAATAAGTATATACTGTACATATACTGTATAATGATTTCACTTTTCAAGGGGCAACTCTTTCCTCATCATTCGCCATGTTTTGAAGTATAGAATATAAATCCCACTGAGCAAAGATTTGCGCAAAGTAATTAAAATAAGTAGAAACATTGAAAACAGTGATGTGCTGAATTGAACAAGCACAGTAATAAGTACACTATTCAAGAAAACAGAATTAACCATTTACGCACAAATGCAAGCACATTCTAGGTATTTGCAGTCCGATTTGCTTTTACCCTAATGAATAATATACAGCATGAGACAGTCTTTTCATAATCAGGTAAATCAGACATCTATTTCTCCATCCTGTCCATTCCAAAAAAAAAAAAAAAAAAAAAAAATGATGAGAACCATTAGTATACATGTAATTATGGCTAACCACAGTATTATCCCGCTGATAGAATTTATATGAGCTGTACTGACAATAAATGCCAAAATGCTTAACAGCATCTCTTCTAACAATAGAGGGCATTTGCACTTGACTAAAAGCAACTCAAGTTAAATGTTAAGTTTCACTTATTATCAAGTGAACAAACTTCATTACAGAGCACTGGAATAAATCAAACCGCAGTTTCCATAAAACAAGCATATTTTTGCGAGGAAAAAAAGAAAAGAGAAAATGTCCAGCAGTAATAAGTTAATCAGCAATGAGAGACCTTTTAGCTGGTATGGTTGGCAACATGGATGCATGATGGGTAATTAACTGTTTGCAAGCGCAGGATGTGCACTGTGTACTGCCGCTACCTTCCCTGCTGAGATGAAACAACACGGGTGTTCTCATAGAAAACTAGGTGATTTCTCAAAGTAGTGTTCAGGTGTTCTGTGTGAGGATCTTTTAAATCTGTTTCTTTGAGTGCTCAAGTAGAATTTATTTAATCAGATACTGGGTTTCCTTTTTTCAGACTCAGAACAGTAGCAGACAATTTTCATACTGTACTCTTGTAACAAAATTACAAGACATTTAGTGAGGGTTGTACCTTTAAAAAAAAAACACTTTTATTTAAAAAACTAAATAATGATATCCTATATCAAAATAGTGATTTGTTAAATATATGTTTTCCCATGTAGGCTGTGTATAAACTAGGCACTACAGACTACATACGTCATTTTAATTATGCAGCTTTTAATTTCCTCATTTTACTGTTTCACTTTTAAATCACAAGATTAACAACCAAAAAAACATGCACAGTGCGATTCAGAAGACTTAAGAGATTCTTAAATTAAAGATATGATTTTAAGTTTTATTCGACAGTTGACAGTGGAGGTGCAGACAGGAAGCGAGGGGGGGAGAGAGAGAGAGAGGGGGTCATGACATGTAACAAAGGTCCCCGGGCAGATTTGAAACCAGGGTCGTTGCAGTTATGTGGCACGCGCTGTAACCACTCATCTACCACAGAGATCTGACTTAAAAGATTCCTGATATTAAACCCTCACCCCTCTTCGTAAAAGCTCTATTCACTCTGCGTATTAAAAATGTTTATTAACTATAGATCGTCATTTTAATTGTTCCAACATTAAAAGAAAAGATGTCACTAGAATCCTTTGAAATCAAAAAAATGATTACAGTTAAAATGTCTATTGTGTAAAGAGCTTCCTGGATACTTGTTAGAGGCAAAATTAATTAGTGCATCTTGTATACATTATGTATATATTGTTATAAGTATTTAAGATAAAAAGATATGTATTTAGGAGTTTATGTTATCAACAGGGTGTTTAAGGCTAAAAGCCACTAGTACACTGAGCACTCACAATAATTTGCTTTTAGAGGTGTCAGAAACATATAGAGCACAAGAATCACAATACAACTGTCAGTATGGTGTCACAGTAGTATGTGAAATATGAAAGTATCATATTTTTGCTGTGGCACCCTTTTAATTATTTATTATTTGTATTTAGCATTTTCATGGTTTAGAATTATAATTAAATTTAGCCCAATTTGGTTGATACTGAAATCAAACGGGACTCTGAACAATTAAACCAAAGGTCAGAATCAGTGTGTGGATTTATCATCAGGGCAGATGAAGACTACAGAGGAGAACTGAAGTTTTGTGATCATAAACTTGTGATTCCTCCCTGACTTCCTCCATACTCTGAAACCTACAAGTGCCTGGATGAGTCTTGAGTTGCACCAAACCACAGCTGTACACGAAAACAGGGTGAACATGTAAAGCCATGACAAAGTAAAAATAACGCCGACAGAAAGCCACGCGTGCTCCTGCTCCATCATTCAGATCAGCGGCAGCGCAGCCTATCATCATCTTATTAAAGGGTCCTGTAGATTAGAATCACCAGGGCGGCATCAGAGGCAGGTGTCCCCACGGCAGGCATGATAACACGCTGCCAGCCCCCAGTAAACTCTCAGGTACCTGCTGAGTCAATCCGGGGAGAGGCCAGCTTGGAGCTCCTCCTGCTTTGGTCTGGTCTGTGTGGGCTCAGGTTTGGAGGGCCCCGAGCAGCAGGGTGCCTCATCTTCCACCGGCTGCCTAAACACAGACACACTGGATGAGAACCAGAGACGGCGGTCCCTTTCCCTTCCTCCCTGCTCCCTAACACTGCTGGCTGGGCTGCAGCCAGCTAACACAAACACTGCTTTCACCTCATCCAGATAAAGCACATCAGTGCTCATTGAGCGGAATAGTCTGCTTTCATGGTGTTGCCTGGTCTAGGTGCCTTGATAGGCACATCCACAACACTTCACTGCTACACTGTGCACATAATTCCTCATCACTGCTATTTGACACTGCTGAGAGCCGACACAGAAGAATTAGTGTCATAATATTTGTTTTCATGCCTCTAACAGCATGATGACATGAAGCAATATTTTTTAATCAGTAATTCTGCGTCTTGTTTTGATCTTATATTATTTATTTTTTTTTGCTTGAAAGGAGTCAACCATGTTGCAACAGAGTGTAAGTGTCACCTGGATGTGTGTTTCAGCTCTATTTCTGACAGTTACATTTGAAATTCATTGTTGATTTAGTGATTGCTCCATCAAATATCGGCTATAATAGAAACTGCATTTCCTGAGCAGATGAGATAAGGTTACTGAATCACCGGTGCTGAGCTCATCACTGACACACACACACACACACACACACATGCAATTCCCTTGTACAGCTGTAACAGGCTTCAGGGGCTTTTTTCTCCCCCCTATCGCTTTTAAATACATTTCAGGTGCAACTGCAGGTTTTTTTTTTTTTTTGCTCTGTTATTTTGTGTTTATCCCCAATTAACCTGTTTTTACTCAGAGGAAATTGTTAAATATTTTCCATTTTAACATTTTTCTCCTTGTAGCTCCATTTTCTTATTCTCACTGTTAATTCATTGGAGCACAGTTAATCAAAAAAATATGTCACTGACTTTATAGAATAACTGGTGTGCGTGTAAAATGAACAAAAGCAGACAACAAAAACATAATACTGTTTTGTAGCCATACACTTACAGGGATATCTTATTATTTCATATGATCAAATTATATATTTTTTAAACATTTTTTTCCTTCTGTTTAACGCAATCACCTACAGTTCACAGTAGCTCACACGTGTCTCCTTTTATAGGCTGTATTTCGAACACGAATAAACCACGGAGAAATCTGCATCAGTTATTTGTGTCCAGTCTGGCTGCTGAGGGAGAAGAGAAATATGAAAGCAGCCCCAGCCTGTGCTGCCAGTGAGGAATTCAGGTTAGTCCCAGAGGACATCACACCTGTCAAGGAAGCAGGATGCAATAACACCCTCCATCCCAAAAAATAGATCTGAGGAAACATTATCTAATACAATGAAAAATAGATCTAAGGACGTGACAAAGCAGATAAAATAGGAAAACAAGCTTGGAGTAATAGCTTTTATACTGCTTTGATAGGCCCTCTAGTATTTGGTAAGCAAAAATAAATAAATAAAAAGGACACATGCAAAAGTAGGTTATGGAGCATGAATGTGAAGGGATGGTTTGGATTTAAAAAAACAAAAAACTTTAATTGAAGCTATAATGTTAACTTCATTTGGCCCCAGTGTGACAGACTGGTCGGGAATGGTGGAGTCAAACTGGTTGCAAACAGCCTGAGGAAGTACCTTCTTTTCATTTTTTTTTTTTTTCACCGGGAGACCGCCCATCTGCGCGTTTAATCCACATTTGCAAGCAACTCCTATCTTCCTCCTATTTTACCATCACTGTCCTGCTCCCAAACTGCCTTTTTCCTCCTCACATGCTTTTCACTGCAGTCGTCCGCCGGCTTCCTCCAGCCTCCCCTCTCTCTCTCGCTCTCTCTCTCTCTCTCTCTCTTTCTCTCTCTCTCCCCCCCCCCCCCTCTTCTCTCTCTTTTTTTTTCTTTCCTCCTATTTATGAAAACGTCACTTCAAGTCCCTCCCTGTTTGAATCTCATTAGTTTCTTGTGTGTTTCTCCCTGTCAATAATCCTGAATCCAGACTCTCTCTATTTCCATCCCTCTCTATCTGTCAATCAGCGCCGCCTTTGAACTGAAAACCACTCCGACCAACTTCAACTCACTCAATCCGAGCGGCTCGACTCCTTCTCCGGCTTCCTTTTTCTGCCAAGATTCCCTTCTTTTTTAGTTTTGTACCAACCGCCAGAGCTTTGGAAAACGCCAATACAGACCCCAAACTTAAACTCGGACTTCCCAGATCACCGAGATCAAGGGTTTAAAACTTTGTGTTTTTGCCCCCCAAACAAAAATATTTTTGCTCGGGAAAAATGCCGCAGCTCAACGGCGGTGGAGGGGACGATCTGGGTGCAAACGATGAAATGATTTCCTTCAAAGACGAAGGGGAGCAGGAAGAGAAAATTTCGGAGAACTCCTCGGCAGAAAGGGATTTAGCAGATGTCAAATCTTCTCTTGTAAACGAGTCGGAAACGAATCAAAACAGCTCGTCGGATTCAGAGGTAAGTTACAGGCTAAAAAAAAAAAAAAAAGAAGAAGAAGAAAAAAAAATCAGGGGATCGATCGGCTGTGTTAAAGTAGGGGCCTACATTTGTTACATTGTAGCTGTGATAGACTTGAGAAGAAAGTTAACTATCAGCCTCGTCGCCCGTTGTGTTAACTTTAACGCAATCCCTGTGTTTCATTGCATTTCAAGGCGGAAAGACGGCCTCCGCCTAGATCTGAAACTTTCAGAGACAAAACAAGAGAAAGTTTAGAGGAGGGTGAGTTTGTGCTTTATTATTCCCGTCTTGTTTTTTTTTTTTTTTTTTTTTTTTTTTGCACTATGACATTATGTGCCCGGCGGAGGGGATCTCCCCCGCTTTATTGCTCAAGTGCATTTTTTTAAAGAAAAAAAAAAAAAGTTTTAAGGCCACTTTATAAAAAAAAGTTTTCTTCTTTTCCCCCCCCCGCCATGTTAGCTGCGAAAAGGCAAGATGGAGGGCTGTTCAAGAGCCCACCGTACCCGGGCTATCCATTTATAATGATCCCCGATCTCACAAGCCCCTACCTTCCCAATGGATCACTTTCTCCAACAGCACGCACAGTAAGTTCATTTATTTAAACTGTATGTGCACACACACACACACACACACACACACTCCTCACACACACACTCCTCACTAACACACACACACACACACACACACACACACACGGACTCCCGAGTGGACACGGAGACAGCAGGCAGACGCGGAGAGTTGTCACCCAGAAATGCAGCCGATTAAAAAAAAAATGTAGAGCCAAGTTGTGCAACTCCTCCTGAAGTGTACAGTACAGAGGCATGCATGTCCGCCTGCAGCCTGTGTGTTTGTCCTGACCAGCAGCTAGCATGCTAACAGTGCTAAAAAAAAAAAAAAAAAAAGCCCATTCTGGTTATTATGGCAGCTCATGTGACATTTTCAATGATATGCTACCATTTGTTTTTTTTAAAAACTTTCACAACAACTTTTTTTTTAAATTAAATGCATGAGAAATGTGGAATTTAGTATAATTATTGTTATAATTATTGTGTAGGGTACTACTGTATTGCAGGCTACAAGTGCATGTTTTTAAGCCACTGAATAATGCAATGGGCTTGTGTTTGCACAGCCTCATCAAAAATGCCCTTTTTTCCTAACACAAGCTGCATGAGCATTCAGACCTTTACACTGGCTCTCTCACACGCTGCAAGCAGTGTGAAGCAATGTAAAACCACACAAATAAAAATCAATATGCAAATGAGCTTTTCAAAGTTATTTGCATGTGTCAAAGCGTGTAAAGACATTATGTGAAAGGTGCATGCATTCAAATTTGACAGCTCTTCCCCCCCCCCCCCTCCGAAACATTGGATAATTTTTATTTTCTCATTGATACATATACATATATATATATATGAGTGTATATATATATATATAATTTTTTTTTAATGTGATTTATTGAATGGAAATGCAACACTGCTGTGCTCTGCATGTGCACCACCTTTTGCTGCTAATGAAGAATCCATTGCTTTTTTTTATTTATTTATTTATTTTTTTAAAAAAAGCATGTGCTGTGTAAACCCATATTTATAAATAAATTCATGTTATTTATTTAGACACAATCAGCCATGCTATAATTATGCACACTTACTCATTTGCCCAGCACCTCGCCAGTCCCACTGGACTATGGCAATCCTTAAGCGGCATAATTTTCTCAACCATGGGTGTTTTTTGCCCCCCTATTTTAAACGGTTGCAATTACAAGTCTGCGCTTTAGGACCTGTCATCTCATTTTACAAGGTTAAGGCAAAGACCAGGCATTAGGAAATATGACCCCTCCACCCCCCCACCACGACTTCGGCTCTGGCTAACGAAACTGATATTTGTCCCCTCCCTTTTTTTTTTTTTTTTTTTTTTTTTTTTTTTTTGGTGCACTGTGCACACCTTGAAAATAAATGCACATCTGACACATAATGCCTTCTTTTGTGTTTGACACAATTTCTGCTTTTGAGTTCAACATGATCACTCAAGACTTTCACGCAAAATAATTTTTTCTGCTGCTTACACAATTCTCTCTACGTCTGTGTGTGTGTGTGTGTGTGTGTGTGTGTGTGTTTTTTTTATAATTTCAAAGATTTTATCATTCCCAGCACACATGAGAACATTTTACCATTCTTTCCCTCTTAGTCAGCCAGCCTTGTTAACGCTACCGGCTGGTATGTGGAATTAGTCACTCATTATTCTCATCAGTACTGACACAAACACTGATGCACAACAACACACATGATGTGGACTGAAGCACTTCCTTGTTCCAGAGATTTGTAGTTTTCTTTGTGACTATCACAGTACTGCGTCCTGTACTAGTCTGTGGAGCGCTCATTTCATTGTGCTTATACAGCAGTTAGAAAAGCAGTAAATTGTGCAGTGTGTGGCTAGAGGATGCTGCGGCGAGACAGTGTTGACCTTTGCTCTCTTAATTCCACCTCTGAAATGTTATTTTAAGACAAATTTCAGAAGAAGGATCTTTTTTATGATTTTTTTTGAATACACATTGCCTGATTTGTTACCTGTTGTTTAGTTGCCTCACTGAATACACCACATTTCTGTATTCAAGATTGCAAGATTTCAAAGTCCAGTGCAGACTGTTGAGGAGGTGCTTTGTTAGTATTAAAGAAGACAACATTTATTACAGCTTAACTCACAGATCTACCTGAACAGTGAACATGGTTTTCGGCTTGCGGTGGTCTTCCTACTGTACAGCCTCGGCCCCCACTGTCTGCAGCGCCCTGTGTGTCCAGCCATTAGAGCTTTGAAGTCAGCGGTCGCTGTAATATAAATGTATTAGACTTAAAGCTGGCATAAATAATTCACCTGGACATTGATTAGCTGTCTTGCTCCCTAACGTGTCATGTTAAGGCACTGAATATGACTGCTAGTATTATTGGAATGAGACTTTTCTCTGTCTTGTCATGAAAAGCTTTGATTCTCGCTTCATCTCCCTTCATTTTTCTCCTTCTGCTCCTCTCGGTTTTGGGCGACGCTGTGATATTATTTTTAGGAATGTGGATTTCAACATCAAGGCCTTTTTTTAAATCTGTTTTGTGTTTTTTTTAAAAAATATTTTTAGGAGATGATTTTAATTGAGATTTTACATTTTTGTGTGGCTAAATTCACAGGCCTCTCTCAAGTGGAAATGTCTTATCAATTTAGAATTATTCTGTTTGTCTGGCACTGATCCTGATATACCGGGACATTTTACCTTGTTTCTGAGATTTTTGTTTTCGCATGACTTAAGGGGGGGAAAAAAAATCCTCCATGTGGTTACCATAATTTGTCTGACCTCTGGGAGCCATAACCAGTGAGAATTTGTTTTTCCTACCACCTAAGTCCAAGGAGGCTCACAATTTAGTATCATTTAGCAATTTGACATGAAGCTGTGCCTGGGCTTTAAAAGCCTTCCTGCCCTCCTCTCCTCCTCTCCTCTCCTTGCCGTCTCCCTCCTCCCTAAACCTCACACAAAGGCCTGCTGGATCACTGAGTGCAGGTTGAATTGGAGAAGTGGCCTGGCCAGTTCACCCCGGTTTTCTATCTCTTTTCACTTTCCCCCTGTTCCCTCTTTGCTCTCTCTATCTCCCTTCCTCTCTCTGTCTCTACCTTTTGTTTCCTGCCGATGCTAACATGGGGCTTGTGAAAAAAGGCGGCGGGTTAACTCCGGTGCTGTGGGCTAACATCACACCTCAACAGGTCTGGAGACTCAGAGGCTGAGGGAGGGCGAGCGGGATCTGGGCGGCCAGCTCTCCTGCATCGGGGCTGCAGGGCCGTAAATCCACTGGCTTTATTTACTGCCTCTCGGACTTATGAATGTTAAGATATTTGACGCCACCCCTGGCCCCATAATTCTCCAGGCCTGGAGAATTTTGGCGGAGGTTTTAAGTTTCGACGTATAATTACGAGTAGTTTAAAAAAGAACAAGAAAGTAGAGGGGGGGGGGGCTGGGGAGGGGGGGGGGGTGGGGGTGGGGGGGGGTGGGGGGGGGGGGGGGGGGGCGAAAATGCAACACCAAGCATCCACCTCTGTGTTTAGAGTTAAAAAGGACGCTCCCAGAACCTGTGGCGATTCTACTACCAAGACGGTGGAAAGGCTTTGTGGTTGAAACAATAGCATTTCCCTCTTTGTTTCAGTGGTGTTGTTGTACCGGTATCGCTCATGTTGCAGCACATTAAAAAAAAATAAATCCATTTCACACAGGCAGACTACTTCCTTTAACATTATTATTTTAGGAAGAAATAATGGCGGATTTTATGGTCAGATTATTGTAATGAACGTTTCACGAGTGAATGCAACACCACCTCCTTTGTGCTCTCACGTGCACACATTGCTGTGGCCTTATCTGTTATAATTGACACAGACAGACAGTATCTTTCCTAAACGTGGCAGCAGCATAAGCATAACAATGGTATATCATATGGATTATGTGTGTTCGGCTGCTGTAAATGGATTTTTGGCTGTGACAAGAGGAAAGATAGTTTAATGCGGATTTAAGGGATAGGGCCCACACCTTATCAAATTGGCTTTACATGTTAATAGGGCCTAATTGGTGTCCGCGGGGGGTTTGTGGCACGACGCGGCCGCATTTTGTGCCTCCAGCCGCAAAATGCACTCTGAATTTAGTTGGAAGGTTGCGCTCCTTTTGTCTTGCAAATCACTTTTGTTTACAAAGTATGGCGGAAGCGGCTCCCGCTCTGTCTCTCCCTCCCACTACTCCTTTTTGTGCTCACTCTCTTCCTCTCTCTGTCTCTCTCTCTCTCTCTGCTGTTTCTCTCATCCTATGCGAGGAGAGAGGGGAAAGAAAAGGTCCTTATTTTTTCTTCGACTCAATAAACAGTCATAAAAAAGTACAATCTGCTTTGGATTTGAGGAGTTAAGTTAAAGAAAGGGGGGGCTGGGAAGCAAAGTTTGGCACCATTAAACTAAAATTGGGGCCTGCTAGACATTAGCGGTGCACAGCACATTCTCAGAGCTTAATTAGTCCGAACTGTAATTGTTCATGGTCTGCCAATAGGAGTAATGCTCAGGAAAAGTGGAGTTGCACTAAATCGGCCCAGGGTTTTTAAAACAATAAATCACTCGCATATTTGTGCCGTGATTCAGATGGAGGCTCGACCTCTCCCATCTCGACATGTGGTAAATTGTAAAGTCAATGAATCGCAGATGTAGGGGTGGGGGGGTGGTGGTGTAAGGGGGGGTGGTGGTGGTGGTGGGGGGAACTCAGAAAGAGAGGGAGAGGGAGTACAGTAAGGTTTTGTTAGTGCCTGGTGAATGAATGGAAAAGATTTGTGCAGTAAATATTTACTGAGGAGATATATATATATTTTCTCCTCCAGTTAACGGGGCTTAATTGTCTAATGCTGATGATGTTGGCAGGCTGAGCCGTGTGAGAGCTTATGCGCCCGTTGATCTGTCACTCTGCTTGAAACACCACAAAGGCAGAAAAAAAAAAAAAAAAAAAAAAAAATCAGTCAGTTTGTGGGTGTGTTTCTAATCAGATTTTTAACTAGTGCAAAGGGAGTCGTGGTTCCCTGGTGGCGGTGTGAGCTGGGTTTGGGTGTAGCTAATGTTCAGCTGCAGTCAAGTCTGGTTTGGAGCTGAACCTTTTTTTAATTAAATCATTGACTTCATTGTTTTTAATGCAATGACAGCTAATCTGATGCCTAATTTTGACTTCAATGCAACAGATAATGCTTGTTACTCATTTAGCCTGATGAAATTTGTTTTTTTTGCAGAACAAATTATTATCAGAATGGATAAATCCATTTTCACCTCCTGTATCTTTCCCTGTTTCTGCAGTGAGCCACCACACTCTGCTTTTCTGTGTCTGTGCAAAGAAAAAAAAAAGGCATTAGTTTAGCAGCTGTGCACTGGTGCCCCCTCCTCAACCCCCAGTAACCCCCCCCCCTCTCTCAGCCTCAACCCCCCCCCCCACCCCCCCCCCCCCCCCACACCCACCATCCCTCTTCGCTCCCGCTTTCTCCCATGCATTTCTATAGAGCTCAACACAAAGATAGTACTGTACATCTGGAATGCAACTTTTGTCATCTGTTAAATATAGGCTAGCTGCTGCTGCTGGCCCACAGAGCTTGGGGCTCCCTGAAACATGGAAATTAAATTAATCTGCGTGTGTGTGTGTGTGTGTGTATACATGTAGCCACCAGTTAAATTTGTATACAGAGCATGCTGATGCTTTATTTGTATTTACAGGTTTTCCTTGAAGGCAGCACATTTTGCAGTCCCTAGGATTGTTGACGAGTTCACTTTTAAAGCAGTGCAAAAATATGCACAAAAGCTGAAATTTATTATCGACTCTGCTCTCATCTATTTAGTCGACAATACAGAATCAAAGCCTAAAAAAAATTCAGCATTTTACAATATTTAACCATGAATATACACTAAAAAATCCTGACAGTACTTGTAAATACTTGCCATGCTATAATACTGCTCTTCTTGAATTGTGCATTTTTGCTGGACAGTGCTTAGCTGTTCCATTCATCCCTGTTAAGTGGCCTCTAGTACAAATGCACGTGTTTGTTGCTAGAATGTGAAGCTTCCTCTCACTTTCCAGCCAACAGAATTAACTTACATTGAGCTTCTCTTTCAAATAAAGAGTTACCGAAAAATGGCAATAAGATAATTCGTGGTGGTTGCTGGAGCTTTTATTGACAGTGTTACTGTGCTGAATCCAGCTGAAAAGATAAGGTTAAAATGACTATTGATCGCATCTTTTTAGATATGAAGATTATGGTTAGGGTTAGGATTAAATGGTTTCAAGGGATGATTACCTAGAATCTGTATTTTTTTTTTTAGAAAGAGTCATAATTACAAAAACCACTGTAAATGTCATTTTATAGTGAGCCAGTTTGAGTGTTGAAGAGTATTTCAAGTATTTAGTCTTGTGGGGCTGTGGATGTGCATCTAACCATATTTTACACTGCAGTGTATTTTTGATGGAGGGTAAGAAATCCACAGAATGTTATGTGAAGAATTGTTTGAGCTCAGGTATCACTCCAGAAATACTTCTGGTATGTGCATTTTTTTTTCCCCCCCTCTTCTTCTTTTCCTCGCCTGAATGTGCATATTTCTGTAAGTTCATTCATAATGGGACCAGAATGCTCCAGTAGCCAAATGAGTTCACCAGTAGCGGAGTGGGAGGGAAAGCACCGGGGCGGGAGGGGGACAGAGAAAAGCGGGAAATGTGTGTTAGGACTTTGGGTGTGTGTGTGTGTGTGTGTGTGTATGTGTGTGTGTGTGAGTGGAGGGAGGACGGAGGGGCGACGGCAGGGGGGGGTGCTGGGGGTCGGACGCACAAAAGCCGTCTGAATAGAGCGCATAATTGCTGTTAATGCCAGGGCAATGAGAGCAGCGACAGTTCCTGGTTAGATGTCCAAACAATAGTGCCCCTAGGCTTCACATTTATCTTCCCGTTTAAAAAAAAAAAAAAAACAAAAAAAAAAAAAAAACAGCAGGGACTGAGCGGAGAGGAACACAGATTGAAGCAGGCAAGTCTCAGTTTTCAGCCACGCTTGACGAGCAGGCATGTGTTCATGTGTGTGGTTTCTGCCACTGAATCAACCGCCCGCCCCCCCCCCCTCACACCCCCCCCCCCCCTCACACCCCCCCCCCCCCCCCCCCCCCCCCCCCCCCCCCCCCCCCCCCTGTGCTTCCCACCCTCATCGTCATCAAAAAATTTCCCTTAAAAGCTCCGGGTGAGAGGGCCGCTGTGACGCTGGAGGAATTCTGGTGGTGCCGGCCTTCTGTTTGGATTGTGGAGTGTGTTTGGGAAGGGTCAAAGTGCACCGGCGCTGACATGCTTTTCGTTGAGAAAGGAGCTTCCCCTCTCACCCCTTTTTTTTTTTTTTTTTTTTTTTTTTCACTGCAACTGATAGGGAGTGCTGGAGTCTCCATTGGAGTTTTTTTTTTTTTTCCAGCTTGTGTGTGTGTGTGCACGCAGGGAGGAGGTGCCACACTGCCATCACAGCTCTTAATGATCGTGTCGGGCTAGATAATGACTAGCTGTGCCAGTGTGCAGTGAACACCTGTGGTACACTCGCCTTTTATGGATGTGGTAGAATGCTCTGGAACGTAGCACAGTAGAAGAATCTCATTCATGCTAATATTTTAAAATCCTAATTTTTTTTTTCTGGTACATACATCAGATGGTAGTGGTACAAAATAATGCTATCTCTTGTACAACATAAGCAAATTTCATTTTCAGCCCAAAATGGAAACAAGATGGCTTATGTTACCACAGCTCATGTACATTCTGCAATATTCTGATTTATTACAAGATATTATACATAATGATATAAAGTTCCACTTGCATTATCAGAAGGTGTTCAGTTTCTTACAGTATTTTATGCAGATGGTGTTTTTCCCAGCAGTCTTGTTTTTCTATTGAGTTTGTATCTCCAGTCTTAATGTAGTCAGGGGAATTTGTGTATAAAGATAATCTGTTCAAAATGGCTCAGATGGGAAGGAGGCTTTTTGTGTGCGCTAAACACATAATGGAGGAGTTTAAGGTGATAAAACTCCAGTCAATGTATTTTTAATCTACTAATTAAACTTTTAATTGTATGAGGATAAGCTCCAAGGAGTGTGTGTGGTTATATGTGTGTGTGTGAGTTTAGGAAGCGGAGCGAGCGCACTAATGAGGTGATCGTCTGCTTGTTTGTCGTTAAAGGTGGTGGATTCATAACTGCCTGCGAAAGGTGAGGGAGGTTTTAGAGTGCAAGCAGAAATAAATTCATCTGCTAATCTGCGGATTATGGTAGGATTTGCAGGAGAAAAAAAAAGAAAAAAAAAAAAAAAAACTGTTGGCGAGATTACTTAAAAATGTACAAGGCTAATAAAATGTAACCCCTTTCCACTGACGTGCAGTGTGGAGCAGTGTTAGATTCCTGAGGAAAACAGATTAAGAGTAAATTCCCATGTTAGCTCTTTAACCAGCTGTTAGAAACCTATTTACACACAATAATAATAATACGCCTCTTGTAAGGAGACAGCTGTCAACTTATGTACACAGCACTAGATAACATTTCATATGAACAGCTTGTTACATCCACACAAGGCCTACCCCCTAGCATGCGAGCACTGGATTGCTCAACCATCGTGCAGGTAACGGTGTATGAAGTGGATGAAGTGTTTGTTTTGCTCCAGAATTTGATTGCTAGTGTAGATGTAAACAGCTTGCAGTGTTATTTCTATTTGCTCTATTTTCCATTGTTTCATTTATACTTTACAGACATTATTGAATTTTTAGTTGCCGTTCAAATAATATTTTTCTATTTTTTTTCCCCCAAAATGGATGTTAGTGAAACTCAAAACACCTCTATGGGTGTTGTTTTATGGTGTTTTTACCTTTCAAAAAAAAAAAAAGCCTCTCTGAGCCCCCCCCCCCCCCCCGCTGTTGTCAGTGTGCATAATCATTCCACTCCAGTGAGGGGCCGGTGTGTCAGCAGCGTTTGGGGTCAATTCCAAAAGTGAACAAATTGACTTACGGCACTGAGTGAATCGTCAATTGCCTTCCTCCCTCGAGGGGTCAGAGTGAATGGAGTGTCTTGTTTGGACAACTGTCCTGAGATGAGATGAGTGGCCTTCACCGCCCAAGCCGGTCGGGATGGACTGACGGATGGACGGAGAGACAGACAGAGAGACAGAGGAACCAAATGAACTGGCAGACAAACAGATAGGCAAGAGGCAACATGGCACTGTTGAGGCGGAAAACAATGCAATCTAGTAGCCCTGAAATTACTGTTTGATTGGAATAATGACCTGCAGTTCACTGTCGTTGGCAGCTCTGACGATATCCACTGCTGGGGCATTGACACAGGGAGGAAGCGATGACTGTTGTCTTCCTGTAATAAAACCAAGCCTGAATGACAGCTGATTTACAGGATCTCTGTGTTAAATATTAAATGTAGATTAATACTGCACATGTCCCCTCTACTCAAATTTACATGTTTGGAGCGGGATAGCTTTACGATGATTATTCTACATCCTGGTTTCTTCAATGATGGGGTCTGGAACCAAAATGGGACACAAGTCTTCCAGCAGGTTCCCCAGTGGCAGTTTCTTTTCCTAACTGAGGGATCCAGAGTGTGAGACTGAATTTCGTATTTGCTTTGGAAGCTACTTAAATGGAGCAACTCCTGTTAAAGTCCAAAATTAACACCACAAAATCCCAGAGTTTGTCTTTGTTGGATAAACCAGTAAGGAGATACAGGCCAGTAACTTTTGGATGAGTGTGTATAATATATCTATCTATGTGTGTGTGTGTGTGTGTGTATATATATATATATATATATGTGTATATATATACACACACATAGTCTTTAATGCTTGTGTTCTCTCAAACTTGGCTTGTGATGATCACCTCCAAATAACCTAGTAGTTAACTTGATGCACTGTTAGATAAACATGTGTACTGTAAACATATTTGTGCAATATAAATGTATTTTCCGATGATAAGCTATTTATTTCCATTAGCACGTAAGCCAAAGGTTGCTTTCTGATATTAACCATAAACCCAAACCACTGCAGTCATAATGAAAGTTTCAAGATTAGAGACTGGCATCACTAAGCAGGAGTGGCCTTTGTGTCATGTGATGCACGTCACAGTGCCCTTTAGAACCAGGAGGCTCTTTATCTCATCTTTACAGCCACCTCTATCTTTATTGGCTGCCACACTTTGCATATTTGAAATATCAATAAAGATAAATTTTCAGCTTCGTCATTACAGGTGGCGTCAAGTGGCAAAGATTTCAGCATGAGTCTTTTCAGCGACGTGATGGTTTTAAACATTACAACAGCTAATCTCTCTTCCGTGGGAGGTCGGCTTGGACTCTGGTAGTCAGCATTGAAGTAGCCAGCACAGCGCTCTGGAGCATTTCTAGTGGATGAGTCCAGTTTTGCATGTCTATAAAAGCTCTTTGTCTGTTGTGGATGACCCTTGCTGTTGTAAGGCCTGTATCTGTCTCTGCTCAGGCAGGCAGGCAGGCAGGCCTGCAGTGAGGATGCAGCAGCTGGCCGGGGCCCAGGCACAGGAATGCTATGTATGCTGTTTAAACAGTGGCTTGTCTCAGTGCAGGCCTGGAGGAGCAGAGGGAAGGAAGTTGCTGCATGTTTACATAGCTGAATTGTCCTTTGGGCCCCCCCAGTGTCTAATGCACTTCTGTTCAAACATTCACAAGTGTGGAGATGACCCCCACTGATGCTGATGTTCACAGCTTTGCCTCTTCTCTCTGTCTGAATGCGTGTGAACAATGAAGACTCATAGGCCCTACTTTCTTCCCTACTGTGGGTGTTTGCTGCTTTAACCTGCAGGCTTGGATGATAAAGTATTACAAAGCTCATTTTATCACACTGAGACACAAGGGAAGGGCAACAAGAAGCGATACAGACAGATGAAGAGATAGAAGGCACCTCATTGCCCTAACCAAGGTCCTGTCCAACAAGGAGCCAGACATTGACATACGGCGGAGTCGTCAAGCTAATTGTTGTTTGAATTACCTGTTATGATCCGATGACAAATCTCTCACACTCTTGCCACCAGAGCGGAAAATGTATCCGGGGATTGGCATGATCTTCGTGAGTGTGTAAACCTGGCTTCAACAAGATGGATAAATGCAATTATTGGGCAGACCTGGAGAGGAGAAAATCCATTTAAAGCCCGTAAAGCTAAGCAGGGGCCGTGGTTAATTCATTTGGCCAATTTACGGGTGATGTACGAGTGTCAGGGCACATTAGTCAGGCAGGGGAGAGGTGAGTGTGTGTTGGCTCAGTGGAGTAGATGGATGTGGGTGTGTATTTTTTTAGGAAAGGGGAGGGAGCTACATGTGAAGATGCTCTTTGGTTGCAGAGCAGTCTCCTTGAGACCTGGATCCTTACTCCCACCCCCCCTTCTTGCCGTCTCAGCGGACAAAACAAATGGAGCCTGTACATTGAAATGACAAAAAGATGCACTGAGTGCACTGAGTGGGCTGGAAGCGGGATTGCTTTGCAAATGAGGTGGGGAAACGTGGCTGTGGTCTGCTGGGCGGCAGAGTGAGTACCAACACTGTTTGCTCTACCGAGAGCTCAATCAGGTCCTGTCGTCTCCCCCACATCCTGCGAGTTAAATGACTGTGTTTTTCTATATGCAGCATAATGATTAAATGCCCTCAAAGATCAGACCTGTAACCTAATTTTGGTTCTAGTGTCGATCCGTCAAGTAGTGTCTTCACAAACATTCAGTGTGACTGGAAGTGACCGAAACATAAAGATAAAAGAGAAAGCGAAATGACAAAAACTGATAAAATGATACAGTGGGGCATGTGTCGATGTTGATGGTGTTACAATTCACTCTAACCCAGATTGACTCTCTCTGAACTCAGGGAAGTTTCAAATTGACTTAAAGTGTGGATGCAAGTGTTTATTGTGGGTACACAAGGCGGCGCGGTGACCGGTTCACCTGAGAAATCTTTCTTTTTTGGCCTCAGCAGTGTTTGTCCCAGCCACTGGCAGTCGCGCCTGTGTGACTTTTACTCTGTTATCATGAAAGCGTTTGTGTTTCTCAGTGCTCCAAGTTATTTTTCTGTCTGGGTTTCTTGTGTAGCGTGGACTGATTTGTGTTTATCAACTCTTGCAATGCATTGACATTAGATGGCTTAGTTCTGCTTAGTCTGTTACAGAGCTATTGTCTCACTGGAGCAAAACCACTCAACAGTTACACAAGCTGAGCGGTATGCAAAAACAGTGGTTAGAGCATAGCCCGGCGGGTGAGAGGCGTTGAGGGAAGCTTTGGTTTACAGCTCCAAGCCACAGCCTGATTCAGGGCAGGGTTTGCTATCAGACAGAGAGACATGAGAGGCTAAGACCTCTCTCACTATGATGCCGATGCTTTTTAAGTGGTTGAGATCATATTTAAGTGCCTCTTGGTTCAGTAGATTTGGATTGCCTGTGTGTATGTGTGTTTGCACTCGGTGTCAGAGGCAGTGTGTGTGTTAGCATTTGTCACCTGACTGCCAGGCAGCCGGCCTCAGGAAACCAGAGTCAGTGTGAATGCGGAGGCTTGTCAAAGACAGGTGCCAGTGCTGCTGCCCATGACTGCCGTACAGCAGCTGGGGAAAGACTCAGGCCCACGGTCAAGTGTGGGCCACTGGGAGACAGCATCAGCTTGAATTCCCTGTCGGTGGGGGATCAGATGGACAGGCCTCGTTGCAGTCATGTGGCTTATGGCTGAAACATGCTGTATGCGTCTGTGCATGCACCTTCGGCAGCCACTGGGTATACCGTACATATTTCCTGCGCTCTCGACCTTGCGCTTTTATGGGAAGAGATGTTGTGTTGTACTGCTCTTAAATAAAGTTTGACATTTAAAGATCCTATTTTTGCCTTTTAAACACAGTTGCTTATGTTTTAAGTGATATCAAATTGAGCAAACTTGAATTCTGTGAATTGCAGACTGGTGCAACATGGAACTGTGTTTTAATTTTTAATGAAAATTACACAGCGGAATAGATTCTATTAAAATTTACAATTTAAAGAATTTACAGGTAAGAATAGAACATGGGGTAAACATTTGAAATCCACTTGGTCTGTTTTGTTATGCAGCAGGTGGACTTGCATTGCACACACCAAGAATCAAACAGCAACAGCATGCGGTGGTTGCAATATTAAATTGTAATGTTAATGTTTATTTAACAGGGACCATATAGATAAACATTGCAACAGATGTAATGTATATAGAGTGTCTAGCTGAAGTTTATCTGCAGCCCCCCTGCAGATCTGTTGCATATATTTTGAGAGACAGAGTCAGGATCTGATCTGCATACATGCTGCAGTTACATCACTGCAGATGTGAGACCTCCTGTCATGTGCTCGCTAGCACCAACAACCACAAGAGGCAAATAGTGGCCTTCCGTGTTAGAAATATTTGACTATGTAACACATGTGGCCTGAATAAAAAAAATTAAAAAAAAGCAATAACATGCTTTCTGAAGATTTGATTTAGTTATAGTTTGATGTAGGTTTTTAACCCTGGATACAAGAGAATCAGATTCAGTCTTGCCCAGTTGTGGTTTCCTTTTAATTCAGAAGTCCATTGTGATTATCCAAAGTTTAAAAGATTGCAACATAGTTTCTGGGATGCAGGCTAACTGGTAACCGAAATGTCATGTAAAAATTACCCTTCGACCCCTTTCTGGTAATATTTTGATGTCTCTGACTCCACATAGTACACGAGAATATTGTGGTATTAAACAGCAGTGCAGGCAGCTTCTCTCCCAAGCAGAGCAATGGCACCACTGAAAAGTCGAACAGGAAACCTCCCCCATCCTCTCAGGATAGTGGGGTAGTGGATGTGCCTGCAACCCATTACTGTAAGTCCTCTGAGCCTTCTAGGGGAAGTTCCATGGACCTTTTCTTCTCATTTTCTACACTCGCCTTTGGGATCACTTTGAGTCCTACAATCTGAAAATCCTGTGCTGTAAATATTCAGATCTAGTCATCATCTTCTCCCCAAATCGCCTACCCACTCCTTCCCAGATGCTTGCCCACCCTCATGGGAGAACAACTGCTGGCTGCTGTCTATAGGCCAGTGGAATTCCTCACCCCGACTCAGGAAAAAAAGAACTTGTGGAAGTTTTCTATATGCTCCCACAGATCATTTTACATCAGTAGACATGCCTCTCAACACAACTGTTCCCAGTTAGTGGCGAGCTGCCAGTCTTATTACGGTCACCAGTAGGACAAATGTTTTTGACTACCACTGTATGTAGTTTCATACTATGTGGCTTGGTTTTTAAGCTGGTGAACCAACCTGTTAATCCTCTTCCTCTTAATGCATTGGTGAATTTGAATGTAAACATTGGCCTCAGCTGTACAGTCAAGTTTTATTTTACACGGCATTACATTTGGCCTGAGTCTTAAAGTTGTGGTTTAATATCACACCCATGGGTGCAAGAGGGAATTATGGAGAAGAAATATACCCAAACATGCAGCCAATCAGCTGGAGAATTTATTGTCTTCCGGGCCAAAGCATTATCTTTTTTGGTAGGCCCAAGAATCAATTTTTGGTAATTGAGTTAACATTAGTGGTTGGGCTTGCGCATTCAGAAATGATCTCACTGAAAGCATTTTATTCATGACATTAATGAGGCCAGTCAGCACAGTTAATTTGCTGTTATTTAGCTCTGTGGTCGTGTTAAATCATAAACAGGCTGAGAGAGGCCTCACTAACAGTCAGTGATGAATAAATAGCAAAACTCAGGCCCGAGCTCGAAGAGAATCTTGTTTCTTGGCTGGCTAGCCCGACTGTTGCAGCTCCCTGGCCAGAGATTGAGATGCTGTGGTCTGAGATGCTGGGAAAGTCAGCCTCTAATTGTTCACAGAAGCCATTGGCAGGAGGAGCTGAGAAATGATGAGTGAGGCATCAACAGGGGTGGATGCTGAGATGAGACCGTTCTCACTTGCCATTCGGGGTTTTCAGGAAAAGGAGTTGAGCCCAACGGGATGCTCCCCAATGACATACTGGTTGTCCTAAAATAAAAAGAAAAAAACCCCCTAGAAAATCCAACTCTTTTTCCTTGGCTCACTTTTAAGAGACAGACACTTTCTTCACGTTTTAAATTGGCCTTGTCATGCGGTTTCCTCAACTGGGCTGCCGGGAGCCGACTGTTTCCACATAGGCCAATGTTCTGTACCAGTTTTGGTTTTGAGAAAAATAAGGGTCTGTTTTCTCTGGCACTGATCACTGTGGTATTAAACTTCCAATTTTTCCCAAAAGCTAACACAGTCATGCGCTTGTATTCTTCACGCCTTTTTGATCTCTGTCACAGTTGCTTGGCATGAGGCACATCTGCCTCTGTGTCCTAACACTGCCGTGACCCTGTAGTCCTCCCCTCCTCCCACTTGTAGCACAAATCCAGTTTTTCTGGTGTTTTTCTGCGCTCCATAATTCAACAAATAACATCAGTAATGATTCAATTGGGCATAAAGTAATTGAGAGGCGGCATGCTTGCCATCTGTCTGGTGAGATTACTACTTTCTGTGTAATTAAACGTGTGACCTTGCGGCCTTGGAGGGAGGTGCCAGTGGGCAGCCACCACCAAAGAGCCAGGCCGTCTTATTTGAAGTCGGGGGAGGCTGGCTGGGATGGAGGGGAGGGGGGGGGGGGGGAGTTGTTGTGCGGTTTTAACAGTTTAGCCCAGCTGCTAAAGATAGCGCAGGCTGATGTGAGTCTAGCTTAAGTGGTAGTCTCCTTTACATGGATCTATCTTGCGTGTGTGTGTGTGTGTGTGTGTCAGATATGCGCACACACGAATGAGCCTGTGTCAAAGCCAAAGTTGCCGAGCCTCAGTCAATTTGGGGACGCGAGAGGAGCCCCGCTGAAGTCGGAGTGATCCCTGTGTGCATGCAGTGTAACCAGGAGACGGTAGAGAAGCAGGGGCCAAAGAGTGTGTGTGTGTGTGTGTGTGTGTGTGTGTATGTTTGTGTGTGTGCGCTGGTGGGGTCATGATGGGCTGAATAGAGGCTGCTGTTTTAACTCTGATTTTATGTGTGGTTTTGTTTGGACTCCTGTGGTTTGGTTTCCCTTGGACAGTGTCCAGAGACTACAAGGCCTGCTTCTCCTCAGCTCTCCTGCGAGGCCGACGTGAAGGGCCCTGCAAAGCTCTGTGATTGGATTTCAGTCCTGATCTGGTTGTTTTGCGTTGTAAACAGGACATTAAAGACAGGGGAGATGGTGAGCTAATGAGTCTTTGTGTGTGCATGGGGGGTGGGGGGGGGGAGCTGCTTATGTGGTTCTCAAGCTTTATCGTCTGCATCCTCCATTGCGGTGTCACACACCCAGTTAAGAAGAGGAACTAAAACCCCCGTAGTACCCTGATGACATATAGTACACATACAGAAATGCAGAAAGTGCAACTGAAAAAGACATCAGTGTGGTTTACTCAGTGTGGGCTGGATGGTGTATTGCAATACTTCCGCCCAGTGCTTGGAAAAAAAAAATCCCTCTTGTTCCCCCAAACAAAAATAACCATTTTAATTACTATGGTTGTGCTATGGTTCAGCCACAGCGCGGCTGGCAGGACCCGGCTGAGGTGGCACCGGCCACTGGGGATGGGGACGAGATCTGGGCTGGCCTCCAGGGAAATTATAGGGTGGCGTGGAGGAGGGGGGGAACCGAAGCCTGCATCCACTCCCTGCTGTCAGCCTGGAGAGCCACTGTTTGCAGCTAGCTAGCTCCTCTCTGTTTCATCTTCGCCCTCTGGAGATAATTGGAGATGTACTTCGTGTAAACATGTTTTTTTTTTTGTTTGTTTCAAAGTTAAAGTTTCATTGTTTCAGTCAGACGACCTGTGTATATCTGTCCAGTATGCAGAAAGTTTTTCTCTTTTTTAAATAACATTCTTAAAGCGGACTTGATTCTCATTTGGTGTTGTTTCTTACATTCGTATGCTTCTGTTCTCTCTCTAACCTCTTCAGCCATCTCTTGTCTCCCTTTTCTCTTTTTCCACCCAGAAATCCCCCCCCCCTTTCTCTCCCTCTCCTCTCTCAGTATGTGCTCTGATTACCTCTCCAAACTGGCAATAAGTTGATTGCTTTACAGAGATGATGTAAGCCTCTGCCCTAGGGTACATCAGGTTGGATTTCTCCCGCTTTATCTTGTAAAGCCTAAATTAACAGCTGGTTTGGTTGGAGTTCTCCTGGATCTGACTAAAGGATTAGGCTTGGTTCTCATGCGAGTCAATCCGGTTTGATTTATTGCAGGTCTATCAAAAAAGATCAATAGGAGTCCTTTTGAAAGTAAATCCTTAATCGCTCTTTGCACTTTCGTGTCATCATTGTGAATTTTTCCCCTCCCTTCTATCTCTTGCTCTCTCCTTTCTCTATTTCTCACTCCCTCATTCTTATTCTTTCCTTACACCCCTGCCTTGTCTGTTTTTATTTTTTTTTTTCTCTTTCTCCTGCTACACCCTCACTCTCTCCAATCTGTGGTAGTGATCTGCCCCTGTCGATGGTATCTTGGTGAATTGCCGGATAGATTTTTCTCTGTTCTCATTAGTTATCCATCGAGGCAAGGCAGCCCCAAGCCTGGCTTTAGCATCCTCTGGTCATGATCACAACCAAAATCAGACCCTGCCGCTGCTGCTCTTGTTTAGTCTTCACCCAAACTTCACCTAAATCATGCCCCATCTTTTCTGCACATTAGGCCTGTCACTCACCTCCGGCTCTAGGTAGGGAGGAAGATGATACTTTGGTTCTCATAGCTTCGGACTTTCCCCGTCGATATTAATGAACACAAGCTCCTCCACTGAGGCTGAAATGGCAGTGCTGCTGTAAGTAAATATGAGAGCACCCATGGGGATGTTCATGTGATAATGGGAATTTTTGGTGGGCTGGGAAATGATAGCACTGTTGTAGTATTGAACTCATTTACATGTTGTGGTTCCTCAAAATCACTGAATCAAGAGAGCAGCTACAGATTTAACCTTCTGATGACATTACTTTTTCAAATCTCGGTTCTCTGCTCTTTGGTTTTGCTTGAGTGGGTTGTTTATAGAACAGACACGACAGCATTTTAGTCCATAACAGATATATCAGATGATAAATAACAAGAAATTTTGAAATGCTGAACTCTCAAATATTGGACTCCGGTTCATCCTCCTTTGTTGACCACTTTACACTTGCGTCTTATTTCCCTCTAGGCCTAGATGCATGCTAACATGTGAAGCATGTGCTAAACCCATTTCAATAATATAATCCTAACTTTCAGCTATCTCGCATATTAGAATACTGAAGGCTTATTTTCTTGCACATTCAAGTACACATATTTCCCTCTCGACAAAATGATATAACGCTCAAACAACACCCTGCTGCATATTTTCTCCCAGACATTCGTAAAGTGACCTGGCAGCTGTTGAGAAGTGGGGGAGGGGGGGGGGTTAAGATCTCACTAAAGTTTATATTCTTCCTCCTACTCCTGCTCTCACTTTTCCCTGCTCTTTCTGTCTCAGTTTCTCCCATTTTACAACAAGAGGGCTCATTATATGTTATCTCCAGCACCCCCCTCCTCTCCTCTTTTTTTTCCCCCCCCTTACTCTTTCTCCATTTCTCAAGGCCATGACTTTCAAGGAACTTAAAGAATACAACCAGTAGCGCAGACAGGAGGGGTGGATGGATGGGCAAACTGCGTCAGCGGTGTTGATGACGCCTAGCCTACGTTTCGATGGTGTGGTGGCTCCTCCCTGTACACCCATCACTCATATTTCTCCAGAGAATTTCCTGTGTCTCTGAATGCTCTGGACTTTTTTCCCCCCTAGCTGTGTGAATGTGCGTGGGGCGGAGGGGAGGTGAAACGGGCTCAGGGCCGATCGATGTCAAATTCAGGTGTGTCCTCCTGGCATGCTCGGCAAGCTGGCTGGCAGACCTGGGGTTGGAAGTGTGGGAGGGGCTGTGGTGGGGTGGAGGTTGGGTGTGTGTGTTGGGGGGGTGGAGGGTGGGGGTGGAGGGGGGGGGGTTGGTGAGATCGACAGGATACGTGGGAAGGAAGGGCTTGCTGTCAGCCAGCTGGACCTCTTAATCCTACAGCCTTGGGGAAAGGGTGTGTGTGAGCCTGTGTGTGTGTGTGTGTGTGTGTGTGGATTGTGTTTGTCTCGTAGAGATTTGTCAATTTTAGCACACCTCTGCTCCACTCTTTGGCCCAGCTGAGCCCACATTGTGTGTGTGTGTGTGTGTGTGTGTGTGTGTGTGTGTGTGTGTGTGTGTGTGTGTGTGTGTGTGTGTGTGTGTGTGTTTGTGCTCCAGTGAGAGACAACCAGGATTTCATGTGCACTGTGTTTACTGTAGTCCTCGCTTTAACGGCACACTGTATATTTATGTCGAGACGACACAGCCTCTCACCCCCTTGATGTTGGAGAGGCGCTGGGGGTTGGTGCGAGGTGGAAGTGGGGATTGGAGGGAGAGGGTGGGGTGGGGCGGGAGGGAGGGATGTCCCGCGTTGCTGGTTGAGAGTGGGGGAGGAAGGGGGGATGAGGGGGAAGTTGTGAGGGCAACAAACACTGCCAACACCCCCACTCCACCCCATCCCACCCCATCCCATCCCATCCCATCCCATCCCATCCCCTGCCTTCCATCCCCAGTCCTCTCAGACCATCAAACGCCTATTCTCCAAAAACTTGTGTGTGTGTGTGTGTGCACTTCACCCCAGCTCTACGTCACACTGCAACTAACTGGCTGATTGTGTCATCCCCTTGTCATTCATTAGACACAAAACATACTATTTAGCCACATTCCATGCAAGCTTCCTCTCTTTTTTTTTTGCTCTCTCTCTCTCTCTCTGCCTCTCCCTCTCTGCCCCACTCTCTCTCTTTTGGCGTAGACTTTTGCATATATCACAGGCTGGCAGGCTAAGAGCTTGGGACTTCCCCACGCCACACTCCAAGCCTTTGATCCTTTGCTTTGGAGGTAACATCAAAAGGAGAGGCATAGAAAGGCAGCTACTACTGTGAAGTTCAATGTTCAACTTGATGGCTTGGCTGAGGGCTTTTTTTCCTCTCCTCCTCTACCACCCCCCCTCACCCCCCCCCGCTCCCTCCCTCCCCCCCTTTCTCTCCCTCTCGCCCTCCCTCCTCCTGCTGCTCCCTCGATCCCTTCGCTGCATCTCTCAGCTGACAAAAACACACAGTTTGTAGCCAAGGGTTTTTTTTTTGTGCCTCTGACCTCACCTCCATAGAACCTATCTGGCATAAAACAAGACCTCCTCCCTGTATAAACTCAGATATACAGATGGAGTACACAAAGATTCAGTCGTTTCTTTTTGGACGGTGTGGTAAAAGGTGCAGTTTGAGCACCCGGCCCTTCCCTTTCTCTCTCTTTCTCCTACTCTCTGTGTGTGTGGATAACATGCAGCATCCTATATTGCAGCTGGTTGCATCAATGCCAAGACGGGCCCGTTGCGGCAGAGGTGTTGGATAGGTTAGCTGGAGGGAAAGGGCATCACACCATATTGTTTTCTGCACGCACTCTCTGCATGGATCCATCCTTACCTCTCTCCATCACTCCTTCCAAAAGTGAGAAAAAGAGAGTGTTCAGAGGAAGAGAAATACCTTCTCTTTGCTTTTTTTTCTCCCCCCCCCCCCCAGCTGCTTTGGTTGCTGTGTTGACACATGGCACATGAAGCTTGAAATCATTCATTCACAGGAAAACAAACGATTTTCATAATGAACGCTTCTTATGCAAACTCCCTAAATTAAGGAAGTGTCAGATAAAGCCATGCATTCCAGGTCAAAGCCAGGCTCTGCTGTGGTGTAGTCAACTGTATTTAAATGACACAGACTTGATAAGGCGATCCAGAAAGCTGAGGTGCTCCACTAAATGCTTTTTTGTCTTTTATGAGCTTCCCTGTCTGACTGTGCCAATTAGCAAAGGCGTGTGGCCTGCTTTTCTTCTCCTCTTTCTCTCTCTTTTTTTTTTTTTTTTTTCTCCCTGCTCCAACTCTCTTTCTAGATAGACGCTCTCTCTAACATGCTCCCGCACACACACACACACACACACACACACATACACACACATTGCTGTACACACACCAAGCACACGTTTGGTGTATCATTAGCTTAGTGTGCGGGGAGGCGTGCGAGCCCGAGCTCTCTCCTGCCTTATCTCCATGTCAATCACAGCGTGTGTGTGAACATCAGTTGTAATGATCTCCATCCAGCCTGTCGGTGCGTGTTAGCGCCTGGCTTCCCTCGCCCCCGGAGCAAGCCGTTCCCTAGCTAATAGATGCAAAATTAAGCTGATCAATAGATGGCCTCAGCTCATTATTGACATGTTATCGCGGCGTGGGATTTTTGTCCGGGGGTTTTATTCAGAGCTAGCTGGAGATGCAAGGCAGGAGGAGGAAAAAAAAAAAAAAAAAAAGTTAGCGGTCTTCTCCAAATGGTTCAGGCCACTTTATTTCAACCTTGCAATTATGTTATATTAAGCTAATTTATTCTCACTCAATCTAATGCGTGTAATGTTTGAGATGCTAAAACCGTTTCTATTTATATTACTTGTCCTGTAGGAAGAGTAATCACCTGCTCAGTGGAAGGAAATGAGATGGAGACTTTGTAAAACACCATATTAAAGATTCATCAATAATTGGCATGTGTGCTGCTGTTTGTGTTCGGGGGAGGAGGGGGGCTCTTATGGACGGGTCACCACGTGATTGAGCTAAGTGGTAATTAACCATGAGAGAGGTGTGTGTCTTTTTGAGCCTTTGCTTGCAGCTGTGTGTATGCATGAAGATGCATGTGCTGCTGTGTGTCGGGAAGGTGGGGGGCGGGGGGGAGGTTAGGGTTAGGTGGGGAGTGCATCTCTGACAGAGTTGATTTGGAGGTGAGAGCTGGGGGCATGTGGTCAGGTTATAGGGGGACAGGAGGGGAGAAGAAGGAGAGCCACCCACTCTGGCCCGAGCCACACATCCGCCTCCCCTGACCCTCCTCAGGTCTTATTGTCATGGAAGCATCTCCCATTTTAATGAGCTCCAATAACCAAGCCCTTATTACTTATTTATTCATTAAGCTACTGTGGCAAAGCGGCAGTACCCCACTGTGTGAGTGTGCATGTAATTGCTTGTGTGGGATTTCTTTTTTCTGTTCTCCATGCACAATATCATAGTAAGTACTATGTTTCATAACAACAATAATAAGTAGGGGTGTAAGACTACACAAAATTCACGGTTCAGTGTGTACCCCAGTTTTGGGGTCATGGTTTGGAATGTTTGTGGTACAGTAGGGGGGAAAAAAAGAAAGGTAGAAAATAACATCAATGGCATCATCGACAATGGCTCATTGGCCGTAACTATTACTGAAACTGAAAGTTTAGTGCAAAGAAAACAATCTTTCTGTTTCTTGCAAGGAGTCAGGACCACAGCTGACAGCTGTTTTATGCTGATTTATGGTCTAACCGTATAGAGAGTAGTTCAAACTAACTCCACTTCCAGCAGTAACATGCTGCTTACACATTGATACTTCAGCATTAATAATCTAATAGAGACTACATTTTTCTCTCTCAGAACTGGTTCTTATGACATGCTGTCTGACCACGTCAGAAATCAAATGTTTTTATAGTTCTGAACGGCTACACTCAAAGGCAGAGTGAAAAGCCGACTGTCACAGACAGGGGAGGGAGACGAGGAGATGTGGTATTGTTTCACTATGGAGATAACGGAGCATATTTTAATAATAGTGTTACACTCAGTCAGTGTTATGTGTCTCTCGTTTGTCATTCTGATGGCAGCAACACTACAGGGTAACCAGGGTAACCAGGCTACCTTGGCTATGCCAGCTAGCATACATCCATTAGCATGCTACAACTAAATGGTGCTCTGCCAAAACATTCGGGGTGGAACTCACGCTCTAGAATTATTGTTCTGCACGTCAGAGTAAGTGGATTATTAAACCATTTTGACAGTAATTGTTTGGGTCACGGAGCATACTGAACTGAGTAAAGTCACGCACCGAACCGAACATCCTGTACCGAATGCTTTGGGATGAATACACATACCGTTACACCCCTAATAATAAATAATAAGTTAGGTTAAAGCTAATTGAACCTAAATAAATAGCTTCAAGCTGCTGAATTAGCCGAGTTGGTTGGGTTATAAATCCATAACCTGAAACCATAATTGAGATTTGAGTTGAAACCCTCAAAATCCTGTGCTTTAGGTATGCCGAGGGAGTAGGCCTCATGAATATGGAGGCTGAACTGCTTCAAGGTGTATGTGCAAGTGTGAAAGAGACAAAAAAGAGGCTGAATGTTTGTTGGTTCGTATGATGCTTTTCTGAAGATTAATTGCCTGTTGGTATGTGTGTGTGTGATGCCTTCCACGTAATGCTTTCTGATTGATGAATATGCGTAGGTGGAATTGTGTGATAGTGTGTACTGTGTAGTGTTTTCAGAATATTGGAAGTCTTTGTGAAGCCTGAGAGTGTACACATTCTCTCCCTCTGAGGCATGTTTCATAGCTTCCTTATATCCAGTCTACCGTTTAACTAATTCATAGTGAACTCTCGCAGAACAAAACCAGACACCCAACATCAAGGGCAGCGTTCAGCTCTCCTCCAGCACAATACCAAATACAGCATTCTCCAGCAGAATGTGGGCGCTGCAATCAGCTTACTTGTCTCCCTCAGCAGAGCTCAGCTGCTGTTCACCTTTTTAACTCTCCTCTTCACGCCCCTAACCCTGCTTCCTGCAAACAAAGGTAAGCATGTAGTGAGCGTATGAGTTGCCCAACCTCTTCTCCTTCCACCCCCTTGGCCTGGCCTTGCGTAAGGGGCTCAGACACACCTAGGCCTGCAGACGTGCCTGCTCACCTCCATGTAGCCTCGAAGTAGGTCAGTGTGTACAAGACTCTTACCAGGAAGGTTCAGGACTGATCTTTGACCCTGCTGATCCATCAGCCCACTTTCACTGTGCTCTGGGTTCTCAACTGACTACCATTACCAGTGATGCTAATTGAATTATACATAATATTTACACACATGCAAATCACAACTGTTAATACCCAGACTATGGTTATAGTTCAATCAGATGTTGAAATGGTTCTCAGTAATCTGACAAGATGGTAAATTATTTCATACTCAGGTTGGTGTATTGATGAATGGTGGTAGTTTACAAGATAATGTGGTGAAATTAAGAAATAACAGGAAAATAGAATACTTAATCCAAAACTAAATCCAAAATACCAAACCAAAGGCAACTGTATTCATTGTTACCTGTTGTTGTAATCTTGAAAATGTTTCACCACTCATCCAAGAGGCTTCATTAGTTCTTGGAATTGATAAATGGCAAATTGTGTTCCAGGCAGGACGAGTAAATCCAGTTCCCACAGAGTAGTATATTTAGATGACATGTTACCTGGTAGACTGACACATTTCAAAGGCAGGCAAGTAGAGAAACTTGTTTACTGTCATGCTGATGATTTGATAGATCACCTTTAATATAAGCAGTTAGCTATGGTTTTAATAGTGACATGATGTGATGAAAGATGTTTTGCTGTCAGCCCAAAAGTTAAATAAATAAAATTATTCAGCACGTGGCATTTAGATATCTTTTTAGCCTTTGTGGCATGAACACAAAATCAAAACACAAAAAGTAACCAGACTAGGGAGTATTGACGAGCAACCCCACTCTGTCAATTAATTAACTGTGATTACAACATAAGACAACTCAATTAAGCTGCATGCATTAACATTGCAATAACCTGTAACCCACTAAGTTTGTCAACCTAGTGATTTTAGAGACTAGTGTAGTCCGAGTTAAAGAAAAGAAAGACAGAGAAGGAGTCACTGAGATGGAAGAGCAGCTCTGTGAAGCAGGAGAAACACCTGAAAGGAGAGGCATTCTGCTGCAGAGCCTGATACTAAAGGTGCCAGAGCGCCTGTTCATTAGCGGGGCTGATGGAAGACTAGCCAGCTCCTGCTGGCCTTCACCCTCCCTGCCACTATTTATAGAGCAGCCAAGATATACTCTTAATGACACAGTGAGAGGGACAGTGGGATAGGGAGAGGGGGTGCAAAAGTCAGAAATGGAACGCTGTTTACTTTCTGAGGCTTGTTGAGAAGCTGGTGTGTTTTTGGACTGCAATCGTGTCACCCTCTCACTTCCTTGGAGAATACTGTATGTGTACCCAAGTGTGTGTAATCTTTGGTCTAGTCTGTCATCATCCAATCAATTTAATTGAAGGTAGAGAACCATTTTTTTTTTTTTTTACTTCTTTTGACTAGTGGACATTTTTGTCTTCTTTGGATAGTTTTGGAAAGAAATGTGTCTGCTATGTATTGCGCAATCCTTTGAAACTTTCCGGTCAATCAGCTGGTGTTTGAATAGCACATTTGTCCACACCTACTAAGTAAACAGTGTCAGAGCAAAGCCATACTTATCTCATGAACCTGTGTTTAAAAGAGCGAAACTAACTTCCAGAACAGGCCAGATAAAAGTCAAGTGTTCATGGACAGAAAGTCTAAAGAAAGGGCACACATCAGTTAAAACCTAACAGCTTTTTTGTTAAAGACTTCAATGCTTTTTTTTTGGATATTTTAAACAATAGCAGTTTCACAATCCTATTTCCACAGCGTCATTTTTAAGGGGTGAGTGGAGTCTGAGTTGGGTAGAGGGGAAGGAGCGGTCACGTGCACATTCCCCCTGTGGAACAAAGGCTTATATGAAAGTGTCAGGTTGAGGTTTTTTCTGCAAGAAAGAGAGAGAAAGGGAGTTTGAGGTGGAGATTGTTGGAAAAAGGGGGTAGGGGTAGAAGGTGAGATGGGGAGGTTTTGGATCAGGTCGGCGGCCCCAGTGCTGTCAGGGCCAGTGGAACCCCCAAGCGGTTCTGGCTTTGGAGTAAATACAGGCCCAGCGGACCCCTTCCCGCCCCAGGGCACACAAACCCCAGGCCTTCCCACATTCCACTTTTATTTTCCTGGTTGCAAAATGCCTCTGGCTATCAGAGCAGGTGGGGTGTTTTTTTCTTTCTTTAATATTTACTCATAAAATGTGCATCGGTTGAACCAAAGCAGCCATGATGGGCCCTTTTGTGTCGGCTGACTTTCGCCCAGTTTTGTCCTGGAATTCTTGCTTTACTTTACTTTCCATCGGTTCTACTGTAAATCCAATCCTCCACAGGCACACACATACAGACACAACAATGTATCATATAGCTTTGTGCGTGGGTGAATTTTTGTCTACTTGGGGGATTTCAAGGGGTCTGCATTGCATTAAGCTTCTCCCTCCCTCAATTACAGAAAATTAGCGTCCCCTCCTCAACAACTTATGTTTTTATTTAAGCACGTGTTTGTGTCTTCGCTTGCACCTATTAGTGAGGACAAAGACTCCCGACAATATCTGCAACAGATCAAGAGAATATGCTCAACCCTTGTTTTTAAAGGGATAAAATTGTAGTCAAACTGGATGGGCTAATCTTTTAAGCTCTGTGCAGTTTACTTGCAGAGCTTTGAATGGGCTCCTCTTACTAGCCTTGATCATTTTAGACTTTAATAAAGCTCTTTATAGTAGCGGTCTGATTGGTGTAATCTGCAAGCTGTCAATCCCATCTCTGAGTGCTCTCCCAGAGGAGCTGCCGGGCTTGTCGACCACAGAATGTTAGAATGTGGGTGAGCATTGTTGTATTCAGGTGTGCAAGTAAGCATGTACAGTATGTCAGTGGGGTGGGGCGGGGTGGGGAGGGGTTTGTCTCTGTCATTGTACACGTGTTATCTGTACACAATGACTGTAATGCACATGTAGAGCTATGTTATGTTTGCGAGGCAGCCACAGATGGGTCGCAGATCTGCTGGATTCTCCAGAGCAACACCCAACATCCATATGCTGACTCTAAACCCAAGCTGCTACTTGTCTGTCTGTCTGTCTGTCTGTCTGTCTGTCTGTCTGTCTGTCTCTGTCTCCCCTCCTGTTTTCATATTGCTGACATGGCTGGAATGCTGGATGGAGCCCCAGCGATCCTCATCATCTGTCCCATGGTCCCCTACTGGAAAGTGGACCAGTGTTTTGGAGCCATGTTGGCACATAAGGAGCTCTGTTTGTTTGATTGGTCTGATACCCTCTGCTCTTAATCCAAAACAAAACGAACAAGCCGTGCGGTGGCTTCTACTCCAGCCGCCAAGGCTGCATGTGATAAACACATCAGATGGGAGCTTGACGGAAAAGGATCTGGTTGCTGACCAGAAATGGGAAGAACAATCCTGCACTTTCTGTGTCTGTCATTCACACACACACACACACACACACTCACACAAAAATGATGAGGAAAACTTTTTCCCCCTCATTTGTCAATACCATATATTGACGTTTGGTTAATGTTTGATAGGATGTGGAAAAAATGTTTTATTTTAGGAGGTCTAGTACTGTTGCCAGGAAGGAGTATTTTTAGGCCAAATTGCTTCTGTGCCTGGCTGTTGAATTAGTAACAAACAGTGGTGGAAGCCGGTGTGTGAATGTGTGAGGATGATGTGTGAGTCCTCAGGATGACCCTCCATTTGTCTCCGGCTGGCTTCCCCTCTGCCACGAGCTGTGACACATGGACCAGGGACCCAGCTTGTTTTTTACTGCGATGACATTCAGGGAGGATCTGGGTTAACACACTGTAGCTCATAACATGCCAAACCTTGGTGCAGCAGCAGTCACTCAAGTATGGGCTAGTGGTCCAGCATGCTTGTAGAAACCACCATTCATACATTTTATAGTAAAAAAACAAAAGCGCTGAAAGAATTAGTGGATTAATCAATTACTTGATCACCATAGGATTAATCAACAACAATTATGACAGTCAATCAATCATTCATCAAGGAAAAATGTCAAACTTCATTGGTTCTGGATTGTCAACTGTGAAGATTTCCTTTTAAATTTAATATCTTTGGGTTTTGAACTATTGGTTGGACAATACAAACAATTTGAAGACCTTGGTCTCTTGGAACTTCTGACAGGCATGTTTAGTGTTTTTTTTAAATAATACAACAAAAGTAATAAACAGTATAATCAATAATGATAATAATCATTAGTTGTAGCCCTTGTAAACAACTCCAGCCCCCCCACCACCAACCCTTCATGTGCTTGGGAAAGCTGTAGAGGATGGGGAAATCGGGACAGTCAGAGTGAGTTCATCCCTCTGTAAGGATTTAGAGGACTCCCTTGTCTTTCACTTCATCAGAGACAATTGAGTCATTCAGTTCCCATTGTGGGGCTGGCCAGGCGAGGAGGGGCGCAGGGTAGGGGAAGAGAACAGGGGTGGGAGGCTGAAAGGGAGAGGGGAGAGGGAGAAGCCGTCTGCTGCACGACCCGGAGCCGGAGCCCAACCACTGGGTGGCTCTTACAAGGGTGGGGGTCTGTCAAGGGGGGCTGGTTAGTGTTTGTGTGTGTGTGGGAGGGGGGGCAGGAGGAGAGACAGAGGAGAAGAGAGAGTTATCCTGGAACTCCAGAGCAATTTGTCACATTGGAATGGCTCTTGAGTTACCCGGGGGGCCCCCTCATAGCAGGAGAGTTTTCAGGTCGCAGAGTGGGGAACAGGGAGGGGCTTGGAGCAGCAGAGAGGGGTCAGAGGTCATGGCCTACTCAAGCCCAGGCAGTGCGTCCGTTAGCGGGGCAGGCGGGCGGGTGGAGAAAGAGGAAGGAGGCCAAGAAGGGGGTGGTCGGAAAGCCTGGTGCTTGCCAGGGCTCCGTTTTCCTTGGCATGCTTGTAAAACCTGCAGGAGAGATTAGTGTGTGAGAACATTTGCAATAGCAGGGCTGAAGTGGAGCCACTTGTTAGGACATGCGCTCCGGCAACACCCCTCTCTCTATAGTCTTTCAATGTCTGTCTACCGCGTTGCCACACTCGGGGGTGTCACCTTCACGCTCCTCAGAATGTCGTCAAGCTAGACCCCTCCGTGGGCTGCAGCTGTGTTTGAATATTTGCATGTGTGAGCATGTGTGCACAAGCACATGTGATGTGGCAGGACTTTCCCATAACTGGATTCACAATTTACCCCCCCCCCTCTCCTCTCCAGCAATGGCCTGTCTTCTAGCCCCTCTGGCACCAACGGACACTGTCTTGAATTACCTCATAGATGACAGCAGCTCCGTCACTCTCTTCCTCCTCTTTTACGGTTACAACACCACTCCCCCCCCCCCTCCTCCTTCTCCTCTCTCCCCTTCATGGCAATTAATACCCAGTGCGGGGGGTCCATAAAACCCACAAGACCCCAACTCTGGAGTTTTTACAACCTTTCCTTTTTCCACTCTCAGGACATACAAACAAGCATAAACAAACCCACTTTTTAGCAGTAAAAGCTGTCTTGGGGTCATAAATGAGTAGTAGTGGTGGAGAAAGACCAGGCAGCAAACAGTTTTTTCCCTTGCAGGGTCTGTAACCGAGGACATGGAGTCAATAACTCCCTCCAGCGTCTACCACTGGCAGGCACCCCACAGTGAACTCTTCGCTAATTACCACTGATTTAGACACAGTCTCAGGAAGGGTCGCGACACGCTCACTCTGACCAGCACTGACTCACATATACACACACATTCACACTCTCGCAGACATACATACAAACTAGCAGTCACTCTTGCTGGATGGCAACACGAAGAAATTGAATCTAATATACCTGCGACACCATAAAACTGCCAAAGCATTACCACAGAACCATAGCTTAGTCTGCATTTCATAGTGTGTGTTAGAGGACAGGGTGATGGTTAGTCATAATTTCTAAAAAGTGCTACGCATAAACCTTTTGTCAACAAGTTCCAACATGTGATCCTGGGCTCTGGGCCAAAAATGATGGTGAGATAATTATGACATTCAGCAGGATTGTATGAACTTATGTAATTACTGCAAAAAAACACATGATCTCAATCAATCCAGGAATATTATTTGATAAGAGTCCAATAGGATCAAACTACAGTCATTGAGGCCTCTGAATGATTGAGACTTTAAACCATATCCGTTTTCATGACTCTGCCTTTGGGCCACCAAATAAAGTGATGCTTGTTACCCTAATTGGCCAGTACTAATAATCGTCCCTGATTCTCCTTTTTTTGTGGAAAATTTGTGGATTTTTCATTTGAGTGTGAACATTATTTATAGGATTTTTCTGAAAGGGCTTCATGTATTTGGCATGTTATTTAAATTGAACTCAAAATGGGTTTCATTGTGCCTTTTCAAATTTAATTGCAAGGAAATCCAGGGAACTCCCATCATCTTTAAGGCAATTGAGAGAGCGGATTTGCAAAGGTCATTGGTGTTACAATGTTTACAGTTGTCACTCCTGATATACAGTTCAACAGAAGTTTCCCTCTTCCAGTGTTCTCAGAGAAGTAGCCATTCCAAATGCCTTAGAACTGAAACAGCTGCCGTGACCTCTTTTCCTCATACTAGGTGGCCGTGACATTGATAAGCACAGTTTGGACCACATACTGCAGCAAGGTCAGCACCAGGCTTTCAGTGGCTGACAAATTTATAGAGAATCTGCTGTCTGGCCAGAGTGTTGTGACAGAGATGGTAGAATTTGGCAGGTGATATCACATGATTCTCAATAAATATCCACAACAGCAGTCGTGGATATCTGCCATGTTTTATTATGATTTTATTATGATCGGAAATATGGAGATGATGACAGTGGACCATTCTAGGAAAAGGTACAAGATAGACCATTTTGGTAGAACAGTCAACACAGCACATGTTATCAAATTATAAGGACTCCACCCATTTTATAACAGACAGATGTTTCTCATGACCCTTGTTTCTGCTTATCTGTTTTCTGTGTGTGTGCGTGTGTGTGTGTGTGTGTGTGTGTGTGAGAGAGAGAGAGAGAGAGAGAGACAGAAAGCAAAAGGTTGGGAGAAAGAGTGACTTCTGATAGAGGCCAAGTCAATCATTTATGGGATAAGTCAGGAGGTTTAGCCTCAGAGGAGCGTGGTGAGACGCCATGCTTTAACTTCTTTATGGGTTCCAATAAAAGTCTTGACAACAGTCACATTTATGACATTAGGTCATCTTAGAGCCATAAGTTGTGTACAATACTACTTTTAACCTCTGCCCTCCCCCAACTCCCAAGTCATGAGTCAGTTCGTCACGTCTCAGCCACTTTATGATAAACTTAAACCAAATAGTTTTTTCTTTCAGAATTTCCTACTCACTGTGAACAAGAGCAGTATTGTTTTGTACATTTCTAAAATATGTGTGATTTAGTTTACTCAACTACCATGTGCACTCCTGCTGAACTCTCATATTGCATACTTGAGGCCATCCTCACCCCATCTACCATCCGCCTTATGATCTTTATTTGCCGCTCCATGTTTTTGAGTTTCCCACACCCATACACCCATCAAGAAATGTCGTCTACCTTTTTTGTCTTATTTTAATTTGTTCTTTTGGTTTTTGCTTTCTGCATTGTTAACATGTTTTGTTTTCTTTCTTTCCATTCTGTTTCCTTTCTGCCATTCAGTACCTACAGATGAAATGGCCCCTGCTAGATGTTCAACCAGGAGGTCTTCAGAGTAGACAAGCACTTAAAGATGCCAGGTCCCCGTCACCGGCACACATCGTTGTAAGTAACACTACGCTCGGTACCTCTCCTCTATTTCCCAGCTCTTCTTCACTTCTTCATGACAGAAAGACAAACAAACCCTGCTTTCCTTCTCTAATCCGTCCTGAAAACATCTTCAGGGTTATAGCCCCCCCCCTTTTTTTTGTCCATGAATGGATGTTTTGACTGGAAAAATGCATATTTGTTTGCATTTACCCTTAAATCAGAGTCACTAACACACCCACTCAGTTTTATTTAAACTTGCAGTTTTATGTACATGTAGATTTTGACTATGAGAGTTTTGTGAATCCCAGAAAGTAGATCCTTTAGTTGGTGAGTGATCAAGAGGCTTAATGGCAGTCGGGGCTGCCACTGTGGCAGGTACAGCAGTTGTTTTTTGGACGGCTACGCCACTTGTAATCCCACAGAAAATGATAACTCCCAGCCTAGCCTTGTACTGAGCCAGATGATTATGGAAAACCAGTCTAATGTTGACAAGTTTCAGGAGAATGAGCTAATGCTGGGCTGCTAACATAATGTCTTTGAGGGAAGTGTGGGCGTTCCTTCAACATTGATTACCCTATTCAAGGAGTTGGAGGAGTACTCTGGCAGGAGAGTTGGCTTGACAGCCATAGGGGCATATGCTGTACATACACATAACAGAGCATCCACCCCAGGCATGTCAATATCTTAGAGGCTAGCAGCTGTAGAATGAACAGTTGTACGTGAACTTAGTAGTTAGCCAAAGGCATAAAGTTTTCAGGAGGTCAGCGGAAAGGTTAAACATAGGGAGGTGTACGTATGTGGTCACCGGGTTAGCGAGCCAGGAAAATCAATGAGAGTGGGGATTGAGCTGAATTAGTGAGGTGACCATGAATGCCCTGGGCCATTATTGGCACAGTTGTTTCTTTTGTTTGGAAGTCGTGCATCTTCTACATATAGTTATGAAAATCAAAATTTGAAAAGTGTGTAATGATTTTTAGATGGAGAATCCTTCCAAGTTTCTAGGCTCATGAATACCATATCTCCTGTGGTAACGGTCCAGTGCTGGAGCTAATAATACATGGCTGACCCTTTATGTTTCTGTGTAACAACACAGTTTGTAGTCATTATGGTTCTAGAGCTCACACAAAACCACAGAATTACACTGTCAAGATACACTGTCCCTGAATCACATTTGACATTTGATCAGTTCAGTTACTTTTATGGTCTGTAATAAATACCATCTCTAGCAGTTACTCAAAAGTTGGCAAACCAAGGCCTCCTTGGTATTTTGCCAATTTAAGTTAAGCACATCTTAAAATAGCAGGAGTCGACAAGGCTGTTTATTTGAAACAGAAACCTTGTCAAAAGTTGTCTTTATGACAAAGAGCTCGCGATGACAGTGTTATTCTGAACAAAACAAGCCCAGCTCAGGCCCTCCTTATCTTCCCCTGCGATGCTTGTGTTATTTTTATACCAAAGAGTTCAGGGGCCTCTTCTTGCTCTGTTATTTTAGGAGACGCTGAGGAAAAGAGTTCCAACTCCTATGAAGTCATTAAACTGGTCGTAGGCAGCAAAAGCTGCAGGTAAATACTTGAGGTTTTATCCTGCTATGAGTCATATGGCTGTAAATACTTACCACCTCACATCCACCTAAACGCCTGCTTTACGATTCACTTATAAATGAAGTCTGAGAACAACAAAATGTATCCTTTGCAGGTCCAACTTTTTAGAATAAATAAGAAACATAAGATTGTTGTAATTATTTGTTTAATTAGATCGCTAGATGTAGAGTTCGGTGCAAAAATTGGCTATAAAACACCTTTGGAATTTATTTTTGGGAAAATATTTTTAAGCATCTGTCTTTCTCAATGTACACAGAAAATTGCAATACAAACAATCAAGGCTTAGAACAAACAGGCAACACCCACAACTCATCACAAAGCAGAAATTGGCTGTCAGGCGAAAACAAACTTCAGTCAGCAAAACATAATTTAAGTCATATGGTGGATTTTAGGTTATTTCAAGTTAGACAAAATACTGAACAACATATCTTAATCACTACAAATTTTTCCCACCCTATGAAAATGAACATCCCCTGCAGCATACTGTACAGGTTTGTGATATGCCACATTAAGCTGAAGCATGTGTACAGTTGTTTAACAGTAACAGAAAATTGCCAATAAGACTAAACATTTTAATTAACAGTATGCATATTACCATGGTGAGGTTATTTAATAACACTACATTATTACTGCTGTTCATCAGTTTGTTTATCAGCAGTATTGTTGGATTTCTGTTTGATTTTGGAGACAGATAGGCCTCACCGTGATCTGATGTTTCTGACTAAAGATGATATGGTGATTTTAGCCACAACTAAGAAAATAATTTGGTTAAGAGACTCTCCCAAATCCTGAAGGTGTTTTTGTAGGGTCAAGAAAACAGTTGGATTTTGATGATAAATAATTCAGTATCTGAAACTTAAATGAACCCTCTGGTTTCTTTCTTTCTTCTGGCTTTAGCAAAAAACAAGCAAAGACAGAAAGGAGCAATGGGAGCACTATTAAACCCATATCGTTATTAGTGCTGACATTGATCAATATGAGAGAATATATTGTAATATTTGTGGTCATATTGCCCAGCCCTACTGTGATCTGTTTGATAGAGTACACAGGCTGGTAAGATCAGAGGCATTGCAGCATCGCTGCATAGGCACACAACTTGCTGTTAGCGCAAGTGATGAAATTGAATGTGAAACGCAGCTTGTATTGTTGGCGCTCCTTCCATCCTGCTCCAGCATCTACCTCTGACTGAGAAGGAAGTGTGATTGAATGTTTCCCTAGTTTGCATCATACTTGCTGTCGTACATATAGAAAAGACAGATTACTGTGGACAGCATCGTGAATGCCGATGATAACCCCACACGGACTCCCGCGAGTGTCACTCAATCAGTCAAGCTTCTCTTTTTTTTTTCTACTACAAGATGGCCTGCATGTTCCAGTATGTGAACCCCTTATCAATAAACGGTAGTTTCTTTTTGTTTACAAATGCGAAGAAATACTCAGGCACCTTGACCTCTCTCTACCTGGAGTGCTAGATAGACTGCATTGGCAGTGATAAGAAACCGTCGATTGACCTGCTAGATAAGAGTGATCTAAAGTCTAAGTGACCCTGAGCCAGTTGAAACAACAATAGAGAGACATTGAGAGATAGAGTGTAAGATATAGATGGTCGTAGATAAAGTCATGGCGGAGGAGAACGATGGAGGAAAGATGCACAGGGACGGAGATACAGAGAGACGGTCTCGTTCCTGGCTTGGAAGGCTCAGTCGAAGGGGAATGCTGGAGGATCGGCCGAGAAAAGAGGAAGTGACCTCATGCGGGCTGGTCTTTCTGAGGAGCACACCGTATGCCCCTGTTTACCATGCCCTCAAAGGGGGCCACGCAGGCCCACCTTTTTGAAGTGCTTGACCACCCCGCAGGCATCCTCCAAACCTGCCGCCGCTGAACTTTTATGCCATTGGCTGAAAGTTATTCAATATTTATCCACCTATTGATGTGTGTTTTTTGAGGGAGAGACTCCAAGGAACATTTTTATGCCTCACACAGCTCCTGAGGGAAAGATCATAAACAGGTCCTTGCTTTGCCAACTTTCCTTTTTTTATTGTGATGTTTTAATTTTACATTGTGGACTTGGAATCTTGCGGTGGATGAATTTAGGACGTTGTGTCTTTTTTTTTTTTTTTTTTTTTACTACTTTCACAGCGATTATTGCATTAACCCAGTAACACAACATAACATACCATACCAGATTGTTTTGTAAATCCACTCTGTGTGTGTGTGTGTTTGTGTGTGTGTGTGTTGATTGCAGTCGTTCAGTAAAGGGCTCAGCTGGAGTCCAGGTTCATATTAGTAATGTCATGACATTATTTGGCATAACATCTCACAGTCATGTGATGAAACTTTTTTTTCAACCTTTAGATAAAAAAAAAACAAAAAAAAACAGCTCATCTAGAACGAAGTGTAGAAAGATTCTTTTAACACTGTGATGCAAGGCAGTCTGACTGAATCATGTTTCTTAATTTGCCATTCTGGGAATTGGGGCAGAAACGTGCACATGTCAAGAGCATACACACACAAACTACTTTCCTGACATTCACGTGCATACACACACATACACACACACACACACACACACACGCATACACAGCCTTAGCGTCTAGAGCCTAGCCCTAGTCGAACAATGTCTCCATTGTTTTGTGGGCTTTCACTGGCAGCAGGGGACGGCTGGAGTGTTAACCATTTCCCAACTGCGCCTCACTGTGTGTTATAGTGTGTGTGTGTCAGAGGTAGTGAAGCATGGTGCTCGGGGACGAAGAGAGGGAGGGCACTTGCTCCAAGTGTATGGTAATTAGTGTGGAGGAAGTGATGGAATCTGGCCGTTTTTACGGCTGGCAAGACCTCCCACCTGAGCCTTTACAACCAGTGAACATGCTCATTTTATTCCCATTCAGTCCAACTTGTTTCTCCAAAGAATGCATACTGGAAAGAGGATGTGTGAAAAGAGCTGACGTGTTTTTTGATATCATAAAAAAACTCAACAGAACTGCGTTTTTAGCCGAGCATTGAGAAAAGACACGCCACAATGACTCTGTGGATCCCTACAATGGGCCTAAGGACTAGATGGGCATGTGACTGCTACTCTAGGTCAGTGTTAGAAAAGACAGAGCTGGGATCACATTCACCCTCCTTGACCGCTTCTCTGTCCATTCTGCAGAAATAGGGATAAAGGGAGCTTCCTGTGGTCTGAATGGGCCATGCACCTGGGCTGGCCAGACAATTGCTCAGGACTCTGGGAGGCCTTGCCTCCTCCGCTGTTAATTAGCGACCCCATGGTCAGCAGGCACCACCCACACACTGTCCTGAGGACTTTACCTAGAAGGCTTTCTCTGTCCTGACTTATGCCGACCTTAAGCTGCTCTTTCCCTCCTCTTTTTTAGTCTTTTTCAAAATAACCCCCCTCCCCACCTTTGTCTTCTTTCTGTGCATGCACCCAACCTTAGCTTTTGCTGCAAGAGAAAGCTCATATCTCACATATTTATTTATTGACATGGTCACTTTTGGATCCAGAACTATTGCTTAAAAATACTTTTTTTTTTTTTTTTTTTTTAAAGATTTTTAATCCACTGAACAAGCCAAAATGACATTCCTATCTGGTTATTTTACTCAGAAGTGTTTTCTCAGTTGAGTTCCCAGAAAACGTAGTGTATCATGATATTTGACACAGGAATATGACATTACATATATCTTAAATATCCATTATCCGTATTGCCCACGCCTTCTGGCACGTGGTCCAGACTTAAGATAGAGTCCATTGTGCCTGTCCGCTGTCTCTCACTGTCTTCTCCAGACAAGACGTTTGTTCAAGGGGTCACGCTTACATCATAAGCTCAGGCCAAAATCTGAGGCTGTCGAGACGTGGCGTCAGGCCCGGGAACTGTGACAATGAAAATGAGAGCACCTCAGTCATTGTATCTGTCCAGCAGTCTGGACGGCCGCTTGTTCCCACAGACAATCCACTCAGTGTTGGCTTAGTCAGCAACAACACCACAACAATGACTGAAGAGTCTTCTTGCCCCTTTTATTGACTTGACAGAAACACCTAAACATTTTAAAGTGACGACACTTTAAAACGGCCCATGGGGTTTAAAAGCAACACTCGTGACAAGTGCAAACTAACAAATATTTTAAAAGTCAGAACGTTTGAAAAGTCCCATTACATCTGATTGTAGGAAATGTGAATAGCAGCTTTTTGTTTTGCCTCTGTGTGTTTCTGTGTGAGTGAATAACTCTAGGGCCATTGTCCTCTTTTTTTTTTTTTCCTTGCTGTGGTATTTGACTGTTATATAACCCCTGTGAACTTACGCTACCCCAGGGAAAGTGTGACTCTATGTCGGACACGCACATTTAAAAGGGTAATACATATTTGTAAGTGTGTGTGAGTGTGCGTGTTTCACCTATAACCACAGTGTTCACTGTATGGCTGTTATGAAAAGTTATCTATCTGGCCCCGGGGTTAAGCACAAGTACAAATAGAACCTAGTGATCTCAGTGCAGAGAAAGCAACCTGCACAGTAGCTTTTAGGTACTGTAGCCCTTCAGTAAACTAAAGGCCATGTTGCTTTTCTCTGCATGCTCTGAGACTTCTACTAGCGTGTCCTTTCTTCCTTAGGAAATCAATATCTCCCTTTACCTGTTTTTCTTCCTCTTTTCTTCCTTTCCTGTCCTCTATCATCTCCTGATATCTGACAAAGAGATATGATGATATACCTGATTTTTGCTCTTAGGGGCAGTAGATATAAATCTTCCAGGTTAACCTCTGATGGCCTTTAAAGAAACTTGTATTTGAACAGCTAGTAAGTCTTTTCTTTTTGAGCAATTAAAATTTTTAGTAATAAAAATAGCAGAAGTTACTGCTCTGGGGAGCCACTGTCAGCACATTTTCTTACTTTAATTTACTTTATAATTGCACTTTGAACAGCTCTCACATGAGAAAAAACTTCATTCGGACAACTCAGGCTATTGACATTTAGACCTCAGAAATCGGCGCCAAAGTTTGGTGGTGACAGTGAATCCTCAGACCAGATGACTGCACATCTGAACATCTGCGAAGGTGTGGCTGCTGAGGAGATAAAATGTTCTACCAAAGTGACATATTGTTTTAACAACCAGCCAGCCAGTACCAACAGCCATGTAACCAGTGCAGAGCCAGGTTTCTCCTATTCTCTCTGTGTAAAATGAGTAATAATGGGGTCGAACATGCACCCAGGAGAAAGCTGAGCCAGCAGAGATGAGGGTAGTAGTTTAAATAACTAAAAAGCCAGTGGATACATTATTTCCAGGGAGAACACGTTTCCTTTTGCATAAACCCTGGCCAGCTGGAATTGTGTGCAGATGTGTTTGTGTGTGTGTGTATGTGTGTGTGTGTGTGTGCGAGAGAGAGAGAGAAAGCGAGATGGAGAGCTGATATAATTGTGTGACTTGGGAACATCCATCTTTGCCTTTCAGGGGCCCTTCTGCTGGGAATTCCCCGGACAGTCAGATCTGAGCCTTCACCAATTTCATTTGGTGAGAGACCTTTGAATTCCAAAAATATCTTGTTGGGTTTTTTTGGCTGATTCCACACACAAATTAACAACTGATTTAACAAATTGATGATTTTAAACCCAAAATAATGAATGAAAAACCTAAATCCTGGTGATGATGATGATGATGATGATGATCATGCTGTGTTGTGCTTTGTGCTAATACAGTGCTGCTGCTTTGATGCTGATGTGCTTTTTTTTCATGTCTAAAATACCTATACAGATGATGGGATTTGTGGGAAAGTAGTTATTTTGGATGGTACATTCCTCACACAGTTGACCGATGTGCTTGATCTTTTTTTTTTTTTTTAATTTCATTTTTTTTTTGTTAAAGAAACATTAGAGAGTGTCCAGCTTCATGAGACAGCCATGTTATGTTACTTGTTCAGCTTTGTTTGGCTTTTAACTCATTTCTGCGTGTCAAGGATACAGTTTTCCTTCTTTATTTGTCTTGTGCCTGACCTTTTTAGCTGGGGGAGTCATTGTCACAAAAAATGTGGATATATTTGGTTTGAATTAGTCTACAATCCAACGGCAGGAGGAGGGAGTCTTTCTGTTTTGCTTGGATCTCCTTAAGCAGCTGTTTTGAAGAGAATTCTCTTTATTAACAGAATCTGGCTCTGAATAAAAAAATAAAAAATAAAAAGACGGAATGAGCCAAAAAAAAGAGCTGTTCATGTCCACCGGTTGATGATTTGATTTATAGATGACTCAACCTAAACACGACATCTCGAACAGGAGCTGTTATTCAAAAGAAAGTGGAGCCTAAATGTAAATAAAGTTAGTCTTGATCTTACTGCGAAGCTGACATGCCGAGGACATCAGTAAGTCGTGTTTAGGTCTGCCTCAGTTAGGTTCTGTGAAGCTGGGAGGACGCTTGCATTGCGAAGCCCAAAGGAGAACTTATTAATCTCCTCTGAGGCGACCGCGGCTCTGTGGATTGCCTACTTGAATTGTTTGACTAATCAATTGCTTGTTGATTTTGCACACTCTGCAGGGCCTTTGTTGGCAGTAAATAACATGAGTCCTTCAAAAAAAAAAAAAAAAAAAAGAAAAGGGGGAAAAAAAGAAAGAAGGTAAATCATTCTTGATTGTGCAAACAGCTATTAATGTGATGTGTAGACTACCAGGATTTGGAAAATAAGAAACAACAAAAAAACATTCCTCTCCGCATGTCGACTTGCTGCCTGCCTCCCCTCCCTTTATTATACAAGCGCCTTTGCTAGAACTTGTTTGACAAGGTCTGGCAGGATCACTGTTGGGTGTGCCTGTCTGTCTTTCTGCATGTGTGTGTTTGTGTCTTACAAACACACCTTTGTCTACACTAGCGTATGTGTAGTATCCTTGCGCCTAAGGTGTGACTTGAGTTTTAGATGACAGGTAGTCAAGGGTAGGTCAGGTCATGTTATAACTTTCATGTGTTTGCATACAACACTGTGAACTCATTTAACCCCCCGTGATCTGAGTTGCAGGCTTGTGTGAAGCGGATACTGAGCGACGGGATAAAAATAAAAAACACAACTAAGTAGGCTTCAGAAAGATGTGGTAATCATGATTTGGCAATACTTCATTTGCACAAAGAATTAGGATCAAAGTTCAGAAGTAGTATCAATAATCTAATTTATGATGAACCACTCCTAATAAACTGACTGTCCAGTGCACTCATGTTTGATAAATTTCCCCTGATAGCGCGATCAGCCGGCTCCGTTCTGCGGCCAGCCTCGTGAACGACAACAGACCCGGCAGCTCCCTACGCTACTGTATTAACACTGGAGGCTGTTTCACAGGGAAACTTGTTTTGACAGAACTCCAGGTGTCTCATTGTTGGGGCTGGCATGGTTCAACAGATTTACCAATTAGCACTGGGCTGAGGGCACGGGAAGGGTGGGAGTGTAGAAGAGGGGAGGGGAGGGAAGAAATGAAACAGGGGGAGGGAGGGAGGATGGATGAGGCGGATTTGGCCACAGTGATGGAATGAGGTTTAGAGTGAGAGGGGCTGGTAGGGGAAGGTGTGGAGGGGAGGCAAGGGAAGGAGGGGTTATGACCATACGGAGGCAGGCTGGAGTAAGGCGATCCATGACCTTGTTTTTTTTTTTTTTTTTCCCCCAGCAGCAGTATGGAAGGGGCTGAGGTTTGAGCTGAGCCACAAAGAGGAGGGGAACTACGTAGAAAGGGAAGAAGGGGGCAGGAGGAGAGCAGAGGAAAAGTAGAGACGCAATGTTAATACATAACTTTTGCACTCAGCTGAAAATGTTTGTTGTTTTTTTTTTTCAAGTTACGGCACAGTGACGCATCATTTAGCTAATTTGTGGAGTTTTTGTTGAAGACAAACTCCTGATATTTGATTCTGTTGCTGTGCGTTGCTAACACACATCCTGTCTGCAGCAGCATTGATTTGTTTTTGCTGCAAGTCCCCCTTGGCTTGCTGTTCTCACTGTGGTACGAGGCAGAATTGTGTGGGATTAAACACAATGTTATTACTCTCACTAACCCTCTTTGTTATTCCTCAGAAATGTCTGCTCCCTTTTCCAGGAAGTTTGGAAGTGAACTTTTGAGAACAGGGTGAAGTGATTTAGTGAATATCCCAGGGGTGGCCTGCAGAATTTAGAATAGTTTTTGGCTCATGAGTGTTGACATCGACACATGTGTGCACACAGACACCACGTAGCATGCATATACTTCACGTACATGACCATCATTAAACCGTTGACCTTTAAGTCACAAAAGAGATCGTAAAATATAGAATTGGCTTCTTTCTGAAGTTGAGAATAACTTTTTAGAGGAGCACACTCATTTTGTGTGTGCGTGTGTATTAATGCCATCCAATCATAACAAAGAAAAGTCCGGGTTTCTCCGTCTGTAGGAAGCTGTCAGTTAAATACGACAAGAACAACAACCAGAATAAATTGTGGGAAGCAGAAGGAGAAAAGTTGAGGGTAGATGTTTATCTGATCTGTAAGAGTCTGTAAAGACAGCATTGGATGTCTTGTTTAATTCATTGTTTTGTATCAGGGTCTTGGACATAAATATGTGTTCATGGCAGCCAATTTGAGGAAAACTGGTGACCTGGGTTCACTCTGTCACAAAAAAAGCAAGAGTAGTGAGTGCTTTTTCCCTGTGCACATTTTAGATGAAAGTTTCTAAAGAGTGACAAGTCAAGGTAAAATTTTAGTGGTCCTTAGGAGAAACTTTAGTACTTTGATTTGCCGTAATAAGGCCTTTAAATGTATACTGTGCAGGATTTTGCTAAAAAAAAAAACAATGTATAGGTTCATACAAAAGTTATCCCTCTCAGTCATCACTTATGACCCACTAGAAGTGTGTGCCGATGTATTTATCTGTAGAGACCCCTCCATAAACCTTTAATTTATAATTTCCTTATGATTTTGCTGTGTTCGGGATGCTTCTGGGCTGCAGCTATGGACTGTGAAAAATATGGATAGAGTCACTATGACATCACCCATTGGTTTGTGGACTGCCATTTTGAAGCCTCAACTTTGGTGATTTGACTGTTGCCATCTTGGATTTTTGGGGCCAGAAATGACCATATTGGGACAAGAGAGTGGAGCTAACTCTAGCGCTAGCTGGGTTAGTACGGTGCATATACAGTCTTTTGTTAATTGTGATAATGTTAATGCTAATGCTAATTTTTGCTAGCGAAAAGCAGGCGTAAAACCATTAAAACAAAATGTACTTACTGGAAAGACTGAACAGCCGACTCCTTAGAGAGTCTTTTAGTACAACAAACACTTAACAAGACTTTTTTAGGCGACCAAAAGACTTGAAACTAGCGATTGAGACCTTTAACTCATTAGGAAAGTGACTTCTGAGGTAATAAATCAAGTGAGAAGTAGGGTCATTTTCTCATTGACTTCTATACAATTGGACTTCTTTTTGGAGCCAATGGAGTCGCCCCCTGCTGGCCATCAGAAAGAATGCAGGTTTAAGGCACTTATGCATCGGCTTGACTTTTCAGACCCTGAGCTACCCACTTGGCTGCAAGTTTTGGGCAGTGGGTGCGTAGCCCCCAGCCAAAACAGCATGCAGTGTGTGAGGTCGGGACTCGTAGCACAGCGACCAGGTTAGATCGCTGTGTTTTTATTTGATTCAGTGTTTACCCTGATTCTCCGCCTCCCTCCTCTGCTGTGTGCAGAGTGCTGCTGCGTGCTGCTCCTCTGCTGTCTGTGTGTCGGTTTGACCGACACACACACATGCAGAGCAGAGAGTGGGTGTGTTTATTTGTGCTTTAGAATGTTTTATTACTCTGATTCACAGCTTCGTTCTTGCCAGCACAGCTCGCTCTCTTCATTCACTCACTAGCTCGAGCGACCACCACCTCTCTCTCTCTCTCGCTCTCTCTCTCTCTCTCTCACTCATTGGGCCGGTGAGGAGGGGCCAAATTTGAGTACTGTGTGTTTACAAACACCGAAAATTCCTGCATAGTATACCTTTAAGAATATACATATTATCTTGATAAATGGTTTCTCTGTTATCATTGAGAATCCAGTCGCACCAGTAAAGCTTTGACACTCAGATATTGTGACACTTGAAGCCTTTCAGGAATCTTGTTGCCACATACTATATTTATACCCTTTACTTGTGTGGATACCTTGTGGGTTACTAGGGCAGTGCTAAGATTAATTAAGAGTGTTTTAGAATGAATCCGTTATGCTTCCACCACATGTACCAACCACATGTACCTGAAAGATTCGAGTAATCATTTTTTCTGTAATGAACTACAAAAGTAGTTTGAAGGACGCACCAAAAAATTGGTGTGTCCTTCATTATGAGCCCCAGATCACCATGCGGCCTCTCTGGTTTTGTAATGACCTAGTGATGAGCGATCCCACAATCGCTATGGCTGTCGTATATATGTGTACATGCAGCTTGTGATTGAGAGTGATGGAGACAGTGTTTTGGAAAGGGAAAGAGGAGCGGGGGAGCTAGAGTTGGGGGGAGATTGGGGAGAATGTGAAGCCCCGCCAAATTCCCCAAAGAACAATTTACAGTTATGGATGAATACACTGTCACAGTCATATTTGAACTCTGTGGATGTGTGCGTGTTGAAGTCGCTGGAATGCTGAGTGATTCCAGAGAGCACTTAAGCTGCTTTGAATTCAGTTTTCTGTTCCCACCCCCTTATAACAGGAGAGGGGGCTTTTCTTTAGAGTTTGCAGGGGTAAACACCGGGTATCTGCTTTCTGAGTCATTTAGCATCGTCCTCCGTCACCTTCCTTGTATATTCTAAACAGTGTTTTCAGGTTTGTCGGACCAGCCTGAACGAGACTAACCCCCCAATTTATTTGATTTTATTTCTCTTGGCAGTTCCAGTGAAGACCTATCTGAGCTTCTTTTGGATTTGTTTGGCTCTGGTTTTGATGTGCGTGTTGTTATTTTTTTTTCTTCTCCATCTTCCAAGTCTGTGTCTGAATGCAGGGCCCTGCTTTTGTCTCGGCCCGGGAAGGAATTTGATGTGAGACTTATTTTCCTACCCAGTCAGTTTCTTTGAGTGTTTTTTTTTTTTTTCTCTTTGCCTCCTGTTTTTTTTTTTTTTTTTTGTTTTGTTTTGTTTTTTCTAATAGTCCTGGAAGTTTGGGACATTTCTTTGAGGCAGGTGACGCTGCGATTTGACTGCTCTTGCATACCTGTGCAGGTGCGCACATGCTTTTGTATTTATTTCTCCAGCCTTTCAAAGAAGTCTGCTCTAATTGAATAGCTGGGTAAAATGTCTGTTAATAAATCAGTCATGTAATAGCGGGAGGGAAGTGTGATGGGGTGAAAAGGAGACCCAGATTCCATGAGATTAAGGAGGATCATCATACTAGAGATTTTGGATGAAGGGAGAGATGGCTCAATCCTGACGGTATATGAGCTGTTTTTTTTTTTTCATGGGAGAGAAGTCTAAACTAATATGTCAGATTATTTTTTTCTCATCAGCAAGATGTGGTATAGACGCTCAGCATTGGCCAGACTTCGCCATTGAAAGATGCAGAGAATTGCATGCTGGGAAAAGAATAAACAAGCCTGTCACCAAAGTTGGGAAGAATCCTTAGTGCAGCGCTACTGTCAAAAAGCAGCTTCCATTTCATACATTATTAACATTACATAAACGCATTATTTGTGTATTTATTCATTCATTTGTCTTGTTAACATCCTCCTGGAGTAAGATAAACAGCGCGGCCAGACTGGCTGTGTGACAGTTGTGTGTGAGATTTGAATAAAAAGCCCAGCAGCGTGATTGGAGCTAGACAGGAGCGGATTCTATGGACACCAGACTTCCTCTCCAGGCTCATTAAGGGACAGTAAGGCGATGATGTCGAATCGGCGCACACTTTACCGGCCTGCCTTTTTCTTTGAACAGCGTCGCCCTCTTATCTGCAACATGCTCTGTTCCTCCATAACAAGACGCTCCCACTCCCATGCACGCACACGCTGTCTGTCTCTCTTTCTCACACGCACACACACTGCCTACATACACACACTTCACACTTATTTAGTTTGTGTAGACAGAAAAACTCTTAAGAATGTGGCTTGTCCACAGAATTTTGGCAGCTTTTGTTGTATTTTCTCCTACGCTATCGAAAAAGCCTGGTACTTGTTTTTTTTGTTGATCTTTTTTTTCTGCACAGACATCACAAATGGATATTTTAATTGGAACTTTTGGCACTGTCTCCATCTTGTGTTGGAATGGCAGACAAGTGAGTGGCTGGCGAGGCCGGGGCCAGGCTGATTGGTGTGTAGCGAGGCGTGCCTAAATCAACTGGCAGCATGAATAGCTCGCTTGATTCTCACTGACATTCACTGGAATCCATGGCAGTTTTTTGTTAAACAAGATTCTTTCTTTGGAAAAAGTCTGGAATAACCAACAAGGGACAGAGAATACCTCCTGCTTCCTTGAAGCATGACTTCCCTTTTGTTTTGTTGGTGCAATTTACTTGCCTTTATGCCAAGTCACTTTTTGGTGCATTTGTAATGTCAGATTGAAAAGGCTAACCCTTGTTGTTGCTGTACTCCAGCCATATATTCATTCAATTTACAACTTCATATGGAGGTTTTGAAATGTTAATGTGCTTATTATAATGGAAATAATCATGTTAACATAATGAATTATCATTATACTCGTGATGTTTTTATTTTACAGTGTACTTACTAGCCTGTTGGGAATAGTGAGGAATAACATTAACTGTTAAAATCAACTCTAAGGATATTTAAAGGTGCAGTGTGTAGAATTTAGTGGCATCTAATGTAACGGACTTGGCAGACATGGAATATAATATTCATAATGATGTTTTAATCGGTGTATAATCCCATGAAAATAACCTCAGAATGAGCCCTTTATACCTACATAGGGAGTCGGTCCTCTTGCACGGAGCCCGCCATGTTGCACTGCCATGTTTCTGCAGTAGCCCAGAACAGACAAACTAAACACTGGCTCTAGAGAGGGCCTTTCGTGTTGTTCAAGAGTTTCGTGGCCACCGTAAGTTCTCCTACACACTTGGAAGTGGAGAGGCCGGGGTACTCGGTTAGTTGCAATCTGCAACCTCACTGCTAGATGCCACTAAATCCTTCATGCTGCACCTTTAAAATATCTTTCAGTCCTCAGACTTTGTGGCTGAGTTTGTCATTACTCTATTATGCACCATTGTGTTTGGATGTCTGAAGCTGTTGCAAGGGCTTTAAGAAAAAGTGATGTTATACTAGATTTTGTGCACCCTCAAGTTCAAGCAAATGAATGAAACAGAGCAGATAAAAAGTGTAAGGAAGTGTTGCAAAGTCATCAGCAATAAATCTGTCACCACCTCTGCTCTTAAACTGAAACAAACGCAAAAATACAGAAGAGCTTAAAGCAGTCTACTCACATTTTGCATGAGGGTAGCTCTGAATAGTTTATTCATACATGTACATTTTGGAATTTCAAGGAAAAGAATTCACTTCCTTAATCCAGGGAATTGAAAGTGAATAGATCACCAACCCCAAATGACATGCTGGGCTTGACTCCTGCTCCGGTGAAAGCTCACATTGGCCTCGCTGCAGCAGCTAATGCAAACCACATGTTCAAGATGAACATCTGCATAAGTACACACCTGTTTAAACTGTGGACAGTCTTTTACCTCAAACAGTAAATTCAAGCACACTTACGCCAGAGGCAGGGCGGCTGTGGAGCCGGGTCAGGTTGGAGTCATTGTAATCCTCCTTGATATAATGTAGTCCTTGTGTTTGGCTCAGCGTCAGGGGCCTGTGTGTGTGTGTGTGTGTGTGTGTGTGTGTATGAGTAGGAGGAGAGGGAATGGGAGAAAGATATCATGTGTGTGCAGGTGGGGTTGTGTGATATGTATACTCTGTGCATGCAAATTTGTGTTTTTTGTGTATGTGTGTGTGGTAGTAGGCCTTTCTCTCCGGGCTGGTAGTCAGTGCTGTGTAATTACCTGGCTGTCTGCCACCGAGCCCCATTGGAGCAGAGACAGAAGTGGAGCTTGTGTCTTACACAACGCAACACTGCAGCCCATTTGAACCACTGGCCCACAGTTTCTTTCTCTCTGATGAATCGAAATGTATATACTTAGATTTATTGTTGTGGAAAAAATAGGTTTGAGTGGGGGGGGATATATCACATTTACATTCAGCTTAACAACTCTAATTGTTCTAATTGTCGGGAAGTTAATTAGGACTGCAACTAATGATTATTTTCATGTCAAATTAGGAAGATATTCCAGCTAGTGGCTTGTTTTATCAAACCAACAGTCCAAAAAGGTATGCAATTCAAAATGATAGAAAATGAGCAAATTCTCACATTTGAGAAGCAGGCATTTTTTTGCTTGATAATTTACTTCAACAATGAAAGATTAATTCTCTGTTGATCAATAGGCAAATCATTTCAGCACTTAAATAAATGCAGGGTAACAGGCCAGAAAAGGTTGTGAAATGCTGCACTTCTGCTGCAGGGTAGAAAGCTCTGAACTGACAGACACAGACGGAAACAGCGCCAGCCAATTGGAAGACGGGAGAAGACAGATTTATAGCGCAGGCATAAAGAACATCTCTAAACTGGCGTGTGACTGCTCATTGCTTCACAAATCACTGGGGAACTGATATCTGATCTAACACTGACGTGCACCCCTACCTGTGAGGGCCAGTGTCCTAGGTGCACAGCTGAGCTCATGGCACACGAGCTGCACGATCGCGTACTGCCGTGTCAGCCTGCCTCTTCCGCCATTTTAATTGTATCTCCTCAGCATTGATATGAGCAAAAAGGGAGGCCTCAGCAGAACCTGGCACATCAAAGGCTACCTCCCCTAGTCTTACAAGTTGCCTGTCTCTTTGGAGGAGCCCAGGCTTCGGCGAGTCAGAAAAGGGGATTGGAGAGGCGGCGTGGATTCCCGGCTGGAATGAGTTTGATGGGCTAATTGTAGCCCCCAGTGGACACAGGCGCACATCACAGAGGACCAGCAGAGCAGGGTGCAGGAGATGTGCATGAGGATCTGCAGTGGCTGGAAAACACACCTGCTAGCTTTCCCCTGCATCTCTGGATCTCTGCACATGGCTCTGTGGTGCTTTTGATTTCAGTATCCTGTCTTGAGTATAGGGATGTCAGGAATATTCCCGACATATATCACTCTCTCCCTGCTCTTTCCCCCCCTCATTCATTGTGCTGCACATTTCAGTCTTCTTTTTCTTGGCTCTGTAAACCCGGCAACTCCCTTGAGTAGTCCTGCCCGTCTTTGTGCTTTCACATAAGCCTGCAGTTTTTGTTTTTCTGAGATGGAGCTGTAGGCCTAATCTGAACATTTTGACATTCTCCATCAGAGCTGACACTTTCTCCAGGCGATGGCGCGCATTGATGATGCAAGCCCATCAGCGAGCCTTGACGAGAGCGCGTGCCGGTCACATTTTCATTTACATTTAATAAGCCTACTGACCGTGTGGAATCAGAGGTCGAACAAAAACACAATGCACAACAAAGCAACGTAATGCACATACAAACATGCACAATCCTTGCGCCTTACTACCAACAACATTACCAACTGGCTCGACTGTAGTGGTGATCAAAAAGGCTCCCCGCAGCTTTGAACAGTTCTCTTTTTTCCCCATCTGCATCAAAAAGAAATCAATAGCCGAAACTTTTGAGCGCGTGTATCAGTTTTTCCTCCCATTGCAACCCCCTCCCCATTGCCAGCTTGGCAGTTGTACATTATGCCACAAGAGTAAAACGCAGTTAAAAGGAGAAAGGCACAGGGAGATGACACAAGCAAGGAAGCGGCTCGTGTTGGGTAGGGCCCTGGCTGGGAGAAAATCAATGGGAGGGAACACTTCCATACACGGAAATGGCACAATGGGAGGGAGAGGAGGGAGTAAAAGATATATATATATATATATTTTTTTTTTTACTGAAAAATGATGCATTTGTTTTACCCAGGGAGAGAAAAAGCAAAGACGAGGAGAGAGAAAAAAAAAAAAACACTCTTCTGAACATCTTTTGAAAAAAAAGCAAGTTCTTTGGTGAGGTTGAGTTGTGTGGTTAAGGTTTGTTTTATCCAACTGTGCGGAAGCGTGTGTAGCTGTCTTTCAGGTCTCTTTTTAGTTGAGGCGCAGAAAGACTACTCATGGCATGTTCAAGGGCACTCAGTGGACACGGATGCCCTGCAGGAGGCGGAATTATGAATACAACATGAGTAAACAGACACCTACATATACTATTAAAATAGTAAGCCTAGTACTTGGCAAGAGACCATCCTAAGTAGTAATTTGTGCCAGTCCGTAGCAGTTCAACCTTACTCTTCTGAGGGTCATTGATAAAGACTTGTGAAAAATCAACTCTAATTTGCCTGATAGTGGAATGATTTGCACATTGGCAGTAATGTATTCCTGTGTGCATTCCTCCAATACAACCCTTTTAGTATTCAGTTTGGTGATAAAGGATTTTTTTACACAGCAGCTGTGAACAAAGAATACAATAGCACACAAACTCGAAACACAATTCCAAGCCTGAGCCTTGAATGGCATTCAGACTTCACTGTGACTGAGCAAACCCATTCAGTGGGTGTATGCGGCGGTTGGAGAGATGGTATCAAGTTGCCTGCAGATGGAGGTCAGTGTGACTGGCACAGTTGGCACCTTGGCACAGCAGCAGTGTGCTGTAGTACTCAGCTCCGCAAAGGATGCGTCGACTGAAGGGGGGGACTGGGGAGCGAAGCGTTCTTCTCACTTCTCCTTTTTTATTGTCTGCGCTTCCTGTTTTGAAAGCCATTAAGGAGCAAATTTCCTCACAGCGAGAGGGGAGATGAAAAGGCCCGGTCTTTTGAAACATGTCCAAGCGCAAATGTGAAAAAGAGGGGGAATGATAGCTATCTGTAAACATCTCTGTCGAGGGGTCGACGGAAAAGGAATTGTGAGGGGGGAAAATGATACATTCATTTGCGTTCTTTTTTTTTTATTTGATTTGCTGATGAAAGAGATGCTGCAGTTTTTGTTCCAAGCCAGCTGTATTGCTCTATTCACAACTACACTAATATATCAGGGCAGGCTCACATAACTACACAGCCACCACCCTCTAACCCCCTTCCGAAAATGCTTTGTGACATCTGCATCCACACATGTCTGCATTCACTGTAGCCAGTGAGTATTTATAGATGAGCTGGTTTTTGTCATCCATTGATCCCTTTGGGTTCTCTGATCACAAAACTGTACTTTTAAGTCGTTTTTATGTGGCATCATGAAGGTAATCTCCGTGTATTTGAACTGAGAGCACCTGAGGTTACGTGCTGAACCTGACCTGCTTATGAAGACTCCATAAGGCCATTGGCAATTCTTAGTCTGACACCAGTTAGTCATGTAGTCTAACTGGCTGTCATTTCTGTTTAGTGCCTGTTTAGTTGGCATACAGCATATTTACACCAGTTTCCTCTCAGCTGCGCTTGCCTAGTTCCTCAAGAGCAGCAGTAGCCTGGTGCTGGAGTCTCTCCTCCTCCCTCTTCACTTCCTCCTCCTTCCTCTACCCCTCACTGCCCCCGAGCCTGGCCAGTCTGTGCCTCTTAATAAAACCGACAGGCTCTAATTGGGCTTAATTGCACCCTTCGGGCGTCGTCAAAAGGAGTGTTGCTAAACAAACTGCAGGGTCTGCAAGTAGGCCAGCCAGTCTACGGCAGCACATTGGCCGCTGAGCTCATGCCTGCATGCATGTGTACAAATCGTCAAAGCTGTTATACAAATGTACGGTATATGTGAGTGTATAATAGCACATTAGGAATGTGCATGAGTAAGCATCAAATTTAATTGCATGGGTAAATGTACACTGAGGTTGGAGGGATGTAGCAACCCATTCATTCCTCAGAGTGAGCCAACTGAACAAGAGCTCACAAGTCTGAGAATCTTATGCATTCAAGCAGGCAGCATCACCTGACTGTGAACCTCTCAGCGCTCTCTGCCGCTAAATCGACACCGACAGTAAAACAGAGTGCGTCTGTGTCTTTGAGGAAGTGTCTACAACTCCAGGTGTCAGAAAAGCCTTTTAAATCCCCACTATTATGAACAAGCCCCTACCAAACAAATCCCCGCTTGCCTTTCAAGCGCTTTAAGCAAAAAGACGAAGTAGTGCTCCACATTCCGGTAGCACCACCTCCTGGCTATCGGACGGGGCGACCGTGATAGTGGCTTCCATTCAAACGTGGTCTAATTCAGAGAGGTGGGGCAGGCACTCGCCACATGGGCCTTTGCTAGGTCACTGAGCACAATCGATGGAGAGCTCCAAATGTGATTGAGTCATTGAAATGGCAAAGCCTAACCTGTGTGTGTGTGTGTGTGAGAGAGAGAGAGAGAGAGCGAGAGACAGAGATGGAGAGAGAGAGAGACGGAGAGTATGAGACAGGGGTGACCCCTAAAGCTGCGACCCGCAAGGAAAAAGGAGAGATAATCACATTGAGCACAGCACTGTGCTAAAATTCTTCAGGCCATTTGTTCCCCCTTCTACCCTTTGAGCTATTTACTCATTACAGCTTTTCACAGCCTGTTAGTCTTCCCGAAAAGTTTTGGAGTTACAGTTTATTTTGAAGGCATACAGCTTGATACAAAAAAAAAAAAAAAAAAAGCCACAAACAGGATGATTTCAATTGTGTGCTGTGTGCTAGGTGTGTTATGCCAGGAAAGACACAGGGAAGGAGGCTTCCACGTTGTTTTTGTCCACAGTTTAAAAGTCATATAATGATGCAGTGGCTGAGCTGGAGGCCCCATAAAGACTGGAAGGGCCTCATTTCAGTGTCCTACTGCTGCACCAGTGCCTGACTAGCTGACTCTGTCACCCCTTCTTTTATGAAAAGAGGCAGAGCACATAATTAAGATATACAGCCAAGGGTGGACTGAATATATAGACTGAAAATATAGAGGAGCAGACCAGTCGGCCTCAATCACAGCCTGTGGTTTAGTGTTTGGCTTTAGACTGTGCCCAGACCTACGAGTTTGTGTGTGTGTGTGTGTGTGTGTGTGTGTGTGTCTGTCAGCAGTCTGAGCAGCATGCTATAAAAGGCTGGTGAGTCGAGCCATAGCCTCTCTGTGTGTCAGGGTCACACCGAGCCAAACTGTTTGTGTGTGTATGTGAACACGTACACATTCTCTATGTGGATATTATTTATTTATGTGTGTGTGTTTGTGTGTGTGTGTGTGTGTGTGGGTGTGAAGGATGCAACCTCGCTCCCTGACCCAAAGTTCTTCCCCCCATCCCGTCTTTTCCTATTCATCCCTATAGTAATATATAATCCTGCTGTCTAAGGCAATAGTGTGTGTCTGAGGGGACACATCCTGCTGCTCCCTGACTTCACACCCAGCGTACACACGCTTACACACTTTGCCGCTCACGCCTCAGTTATTTCAGTGCTTTGTCACTCTCTAATGATAACTATCCATCAATGGTAGGGGCGTTGCTCTTGGAAATGAAGATGGATTGAATTAGTGTCGAGTGCGCTGGCCGCTGCGTTGTGGCGGCAACCCGTAATTACACTGTCAGGACCATTGAACCCCCTTCAACGAGACACTGAACTTAACACATTTGCACCAGTGTTGATTACAAGGTCTTTAAGTCTGAGCAGATTCACATCATGTAGTTCCTAATAGCTAGTGAAAGGCCCAGTCATTTGAGGAAGATTAGTGCTCCGTGGTGTGTATGCAGCGGTAGCCTTGCATTGAATCAACAGCAGCGATCAGCCGACTGCTGCAAATGTAGCCCTATTGTTAGAGGAGTAAAAACAATAGCAAAAGCTTCATGCAGTCTCATTGTCACATTATAAACAGATACACACAGGGGCAGCCAGAAGGTTAGCGGGACGTGCTCACCATAAGAAGCAATGTTTTCATGCTTCACAGGGTCTTTTCTTCCATTCTGACTTTTTTTACTCAGTTCAAAATATACATCTAAATTGAAACTAATTAACCTAAATTTTGCAGATATTTTACAGCTGGCTTTGCTAAATATTGAGGTATGTAGGCATTCAGTGTATCTGATGGTAATATTATAATACTCATAAAAATCATGAGCTTACCCAGCTACACATGAAACTGAATTTTTGCTTGTTTACAATTTGTTGAGGTGCAATAAAAGCAAAGCTCTTTTCTGTTCTTGAGCATGGATTGAGAACTAAAAGAAAGCAAAACCAAGGGTTGAGGTGTCTATATGATGTGTAAGCACATTAATTCACTATACAGTTTACAGTGTCCAACCTCATGGAATTTACCATTTTAAAAACAAACAAGTATTTGGCTGGTAATTAGCTTTCAGATACGTGTGGAAAGCTCTGCATTATTTCTCTTAATAAGTGATGGGACTTTTAATAGGAATTCTGAATTGGAGCTGGCATTACACCATTGGTCCTTGATGAAACGCAACCACAGATAGCATTTACAGTGTAGGGCGGAAAAAGCAAATAACACAAGCACAAACAATCAAACACCTCTCCACTGCCCATTCCCTGCACTCCCCCCACCCCACCCCACCCCACCCCACCCTCTCTCCTCTCTGTGGGAAATGAAAATTGGGCTGAAGTGTTTGTTATTAAATATGTCCGGGGAAACTCCAGGAAATGGACTTAATTTCATATAGAGGCACATGACTCAGAGGATCTTAGCGAACCAATTAACCTCACCTCAGCTCATTAAAAACTCTCCTTTCATGGCCAGAAGCAGCGACTCATCTGCTAACACGGGACATGAAAGCACAAATTTGTCCATCCAAAACTCTTAAAAGTAATTGGAAAGGTAGATACGAAGGGCCAGTAATCTAGTGACACAGCCTAACTCGAGTGAAGTGAAAATGGAGGTGATGATTGAGAACGGGGGCAAGATAGAGGAAGGATCCATCGCGCGTTACGATCTCATGTAACTCTGAATTTTTATCAGCTCAGGAACAGTATGCAGTGGATCTTAAAGTTATCCCTCAGGATTAAGACCAATATACTCAAGGTCACCACATGGTTGACAGGCATCCTGAGTGCAACAGCAGCTGGAAATACAGAAATATCTCTTTCACACAACAGATGCAGGAGGTAGGAGAGTTGTTGTGCAAATTATTTCAGGTACCATAAATTACAATATTCCTGAAATCAACTCCAACGGTCCATTGTTGTGTCAGTTAACTATGTTGATGTTTTTCTACAACACGGGGAGAACAAATTGTTTAACTTTTACCATCAAAGTACTACAAAATATGATATGTGCAGTCGTGTTTTCTTACTTTCTCTAAGCTTAGCTCAACACGTTCCATTGTTGTCTGGGGTTTTTCTCTTTGAATCTCATTAATAGTCCATTTGTGTCACCCAACAAGAACATTAATATTAGTCATAACTTAAGGAATATGGTGCAGTAATTGCATGTGCACTGTGCTCTGACGCTTATTTTTTTCCTCGCATGTAAAACATTTTTTTCAGGCCTTTGTTGAAACTATCTAATGAGTTAATGGCATCGAGAGGAACCATTCAGCTCTTTTCCATGCCAGTGTGTGTCTATGTGTGTGTGTGTGTGTCTGTGTGCATTCACGAGAGCGCGAGTGTGTGCATGTCTTGGCTCACACTGTGCACACTCATCAAGCCACATGCAAACAACCAATCTCTGTCATCTGCATCAAAATAATTACAGAGAGATAAACACACCATTTGACCATTTTCACAGTGATCTAATCTGAAGCCGGGCAGTGAATGCGCACGGGGGAGATGATCAAATCCCCGCTTAATGGAACTGATCACTACTGTGTGTTCAACATTCAGCCGACAGCCGTATTACAGATGCATCCCCTCGTCTTTCTCTGCCCGCTTTGTCCCTTCAGCCATGTCTATTTAGAACAAAAATGATGGTAAAAATGACATTTATATATTTTTAGATTTTGACAGTGTGACCCATTTTTCTTGGCATTATGCTTGGTGCAGGCCTTTTGTCATAGGGTCAGGACGGCAATGAACTAGGAGTGTATTGGTTACAGGCCTATTGCTCCGCATGATTCCATCTCCTTTTAGCTAGAAGGCAAACGGCATCCGAAATCTGATTAGCCTCCATTATAAAGAGTGATATTTTCATCCCGCCGATTCTCGGCACTGCGTCAGAGCATTTGGTCGCTTTAATGCCGGGAAAAGCCTGCTCTTTTGACAGATAGTAGATATTCCTAACATCACTTGTTTGGACATTTCTGTCTTTTGTGACATGGAATAAAAGACGGGCAAGAAAATAAAAAGCAACTAAATAATGTCAAAAGATCAGAAATCAATGGGCCGGAGGAACGTGATCCGCACAGCTCCGTATGCAACCGACCCCCCCCCACCCACCCTCCCCGCATTATGAGTGTCTTTCCACAGCCACTAAAGTTGCTTTTGTTCACCCCCTCGGAGATGTAACTCAAGCATGAGGAAGCCGTCTGACAATGTTTGGATATCGGCAAAAAATAGCCTTTTACTTAAAGGTTACTGGCCGAGGTTTATTGAGTTTCATGTTCATCAGCGATGAGAGGAAGAGGAGTTGAGCCATGAGAGAGCTTCATTAATGTGTAGGTTTGTATTTCACATTTTGATGTAAGCGTGATGTGGAGTAGTAGGATCAGGATCAGTGAGGCTGTGGATGAAATGGTAGTTAAGATGGAAGTTGGGTTTTTGGCTGATGTGTTTGTTTTGCATGAAACAAAACAACGTCACTCAGGAAAATACACATAAATGGTATGAATAGGTTAGAAAAAAATCTTCAATTGGCTTACAAGGTTATAAATTGCAATACATTGCATTTAAAAAAAACAAAAAAAACAACACATTATTTTTTAGAGGATGGAATGTTCTCTTCAATTATTGATATACAAGATGTACAGGATAATAATAATAATCATCAATATATTTAGGAAAAAAATTAATTGTTTTTAAATTGTTTTATGTTCTAAATATACACCTGTAATATATATTTTACAAAAAGTTTAATTCTTTTATTTATAGAAATATTCATTTGGACAAGAATCCTCATAATATTGCTCCAGGATAAACAAAATAAGGTAATTTTTAAAAATTTTAATGCGTCTATAAATCAAAAGATAAATGCTTATGTAAAGATTGATTTTGAAGATTGATAAATACAAAAAACAACAACAAAAAAAACAAACAACGTAGCATTTATTCCCTATAAAGCGTTTTATTGCTTTAATCTGATAGTAGCTCCCCTCGTAGGGTAAAAATAGATACTGCATTTATCATCGTCTGGTATGTTTGTTAAAACTGAAGGTCCCTCGCAGGCTACTTCATTGCTTCTTTTTCTTCCTAAAGAAATGTTGGACTCCTTTTAAAATAATTTTTACGGGTTACACTAGAGGTTACAGTATAGGGTTTCAACTTCTGTGGGAGTTGTGATCTGTTCTAATGAGAAAAAGAAAATGCAGCACCACAATGCTTTGTGTCACCCACTGAGGCTGAGAGATAGACACGGGATTAAAAAAAAAAAAAAAAAAAGAAAGAGGGAGGAAAAAAAAACAATTTCTGGACATTTCTAGGAGATAAATTTAATTTCTTTGCTATTTGGAGGTCTTCTTTGAAAATGCAATTGTAATGAACACATTCAAAACTGGAGAATAGATTTACCCTCGGCTTCAAATAAGTCGGCGTTATCGGGCTCTGTCATTCGCTCCTTCCCATTTTCGAGCTGCTAATTGATGTTTTTGATGTCGGCGAGAAAATTGAAGAAAATGTCATGTGTGAACCGGCGCGGAAGTTAATAAGATTGACTTCGTTGACTGAATTCACAATGAGCGAAGGAGAGGCGTGTAATGGGGACTGCTGCGAATTCGTCCGTCCATCTGCCGAGGGATGAAATCGACACCTAGCACGAATGGGCCCGTAGAGGTCGATATGGAGGGATGGAACATTTTGGATGCCCCCCTCCACCTCAAAAAAAAAAAAAATTCTCGATGTTTTTTTTTTTCTCCCGTCTTAGCAGTTGGGTTTTGGTTTTGTTTTCCCTCTGATTGGAGTGCATAAGCAGCTGTTTTTCCAGAGGGCTCCTGCCCCGGCCCTGGTCCAGCCTTTCTGTGGAGTCGTCTCCCAGGGCTGCCTCCTTCCTCGCTCCAAACAATGCTCGTTCTTAATGCTGTTTTGAGTTTGAAAAGCCACAGAGCTTTACAAAGGTTAGATTAAGATGTGGCTAAAAGATGCACCAATATCAGTTAGGGTCATTGCATATGCTTGGCCAATGTGTAACAGAGCCTGAACTTAAATCCCCTTAAATAAAGGGATAGAAGCACCACCGGGGTCGCTCCATCTTGAGCCATTTATCGAACGTTGGCTGAAAGCCAAACGAAGTCGCTTTACTTTCTCATGTTCTTTCTCTTAAAACGAATTTCATCTAATAATCAAATTATTAGTCAGAATTTGCCGATTTTTAATAAATGTATGATTTATTTGAAAGTATTTCTTTGTCGATTCGCATTAACGTAAAGGTGTAATGGATTCTGCGTTTTTAATTGGGGTACGGATTAGTTGAGTTTGGTTCAGTGCTTCTGATTATTTTTCCCGGCCTAAAGGGGACTGAGCTAAACCCCTAATACGGCCAGCACCCCTAAGCGCTCTTCTTTTTGAAGACACCAAACAAAAAAAAAAAAAAAGTGGCCTCTGCTAGCGTTGGGCCCTCCGAGGATCGTGGATAAGGGACATTATTCTCAGAATAGGCAATTAATTCCGCTGGCAACGATCGGTTAGAGCTTCTTCCCCCACCGCCCCTCCAAATGCCCTCCTCTCCACCCTCCACTCGCCATTTGAAATGCTAACACAATGAAATATTTTTCTATTGGTCCGTGTCCCTCGGCTAAGCCACCGCCGCGGGCAAAGAATTTCATCGACTGATGAGACCACAGGCATGCCCGATAAAAAGGTTAACTGTACGTGACACGCACTCCAAGTAACCCGCGCTACCTTGAACTCTCAAGTTCTGTAACTTTTATTTGACTTTTTTATTGTTGGCGAGGCTCGGTCTTGTTTGGCCGCCAAGGCTAAAAACGAAGCAAGCCTTCGGGTTTTTTTTTTTTGTGTGTGTGCTGCGGCATTACTGAAAAATGAGGATAACGTGACGGATTTTTTATAAAGCAATTTCCTTGTGTCTTATTGTGCTTTTCCTGCGATGGCATTTTGCAGACGAGTTTCCATTGTCTGCTGATTTACTTGACAGCTTTTTTTTTTTTTTTTTTTTACATAAAGGAAATGAGCTATAATCAAATGCAATGGTTTTCAGATGATAACTCGGATAGTTTTACCCATGTAATGTACTGTTTTATAGTGTACGACTGAGGAATTAATTTGTCGAGCGGTGAAAATATTCTCCATGAATAAAGTGAAATTGATCAAAAAGAATAGATAAAGGCAGGATTTTGTATTTGGACTGAATTATTATTTTTATTCCGAAACTACCGAAACCTTTTGCTTTCATTTACATTTTCCCTCCACACAACGCAGTATACATCTTGTATCTATTGTGTTGGATTTTACAATAGCTTGGCTCTGCTGTGTGAGAATAAAGAACAATCCAGGATGGCACATTTCTTCCACCTTCAGGGGTAGGCAAGGTAGACTGCCAGAGAGTGGGAGGAGGATTCCAGGCTGTTTTCAAATTGTTAGTAAAAGATATATGGGCACAGAATAGGTATGGCTGCTGCAGTACCCCCAACCCCATGTTTCATGAGCATACACACACACACACACACATACACAGAGTGCTGTGCGAGGACTGAGGCAGGTGGCTCCCCATGGCTGCAGCTTCATGACAACATGCCATTAGAAATAGCAGGCCTGTTGATCAATCCTGCCGACATGACAGCTTCGCCGCGAGGCCTGGCTCTTTGAGTGCCGACGCCGCGGCAGCTCCCTCTCCCGTTTCTCCCCACTAATTGGTGAAGGTTTCTCTTATATATGCTCGTGGCACAGGGCTTTTTTTCCCTCCTCTACCTCCTCCTCCTCCTCCTTTTCTTCTTTTTCTCCCTCTCCCTCTTTTTTTTTTTGCTTTTTTAACTTCAGCTTCTCTTTTCCCCCATCCACCCACCCCCACCCCCCCCCCCCACCCCTGCCACCCATTTTTATCTCACTCTCTCTCTATATATAAATATATATAATATATATTTTTTTGTTTTTTTTATTTTAACATTGTCACATCGGAAGCGATAACTTTGGGTGAGATATTGCAAGTGGGTTGAGTAAAAGGATGTATGTGCCGCGGGCATTGTTCGTTCTGTATTTTTTGCGGGACTATTGGAGCTGGGATTTGACATTGACTCTAGGCAATGTGCATCAGCACCAGATACACAATGGGGATCATCCAGAAAAAAAAAATTAAATCTTTGTCAGGTGAAATGAAGGAGAAACTAGGCCTTTGATACAGTTGCATTTTTAATTGCATGTTGTTGTTTTTTTTTTTTGGTGACAATTTAGGCAATGCTGCTAAAAATACTATATCCATAATTAAGTGACACTGTGTCATTTACGTTGAAACTCATTTATTTATTTTTGCTTTTGACAAACAGCTGTGTAGCAGAATCCGTATTTGTGTTTATTTGATTTATCACGTAATCCCTTTCTTTCTCATCAAACAGAATTAAGTTGCGAAACGTCAAAACAATTGTCAGGAAATGGCTGTGTGTTGCTTGCTGACTTGTCACAGGGCTGCGTTTCTAATTCCACCAGCGTTTCGCCGGCGCATCACTCTTAAACGCCACCCACTCTGAATCTCTCCCAACTAAATAAATGAGGGGGGAGATAAGCACACATTAAATGTTTAACTGTCTCGCATTTGTCATCTGTTTTACCCCTCTTAATTAAACAGACGCAGCTTAGCCCCGGCACTCCAAGTGCAGACACACTCGCACACAAACACACACACACACACACACACCCTGCCTGTGAGCACTGGAGCCTGAGCGCAAACACTGTCCTGCCGATGATTAATTTAGCCGTTAATATTTATTTTACTCAGTCCTGCTAAGTTAGCAGCTCACTGGAGGGAGAAGTTGAGATTTTGTTTCTCAGCTCTGCGAGCCATCTGCTTGCAAAATGAGGAGGAAAATATATATTTTTTTGTTTGTTTGTTTTCTTGTTTTTTTTATTATTATTATTATTTTTTTTTTTTACATTTGTCTCATAATGGTTTTAGCTGCCAGAGAGGACAAGTATTCTGCAGGCCGGTTGTGATTTGTGTCTGCTTCGGTATATTATAGTGATACGGTGCATGTTGAAAACATTAACTACTACCTCCACCCAGTGGCACAAAATGAAAAAAAAGGCAGGTGTGATTGGCAGCACACAGTATTTAATGTAGTGGGAAGACTTGCCTTAAGCGAAGAGGGGGATGTATTCACCACACAATGGTGCTGCTATCTCCCACTCTGCATTGTCTCTCTCATCGCCGACCTTATTACATGCTGTATTTGGCATGAAGAATCCCCTTCTTATCGACACTGAATTTTAATGCCAATACGCTTAGATGGCCGCTGTATTCTAGTAGTTGTTTTGACATCATATTGCATTTTCTGCGTGTGTGTCTGTGTCTCTGTGTGTGTTGGTTTATTATTTTCTCAGTGAATCAGAAAGCTGATCTGTCTGCACCACTGTACACTACTGTGCTCTCAACTTGCTGACTGTTCTGTAAAACGCAGTGTGATTGAACATTGTGTGGCACCGGTGCCTTTTTGCCGGTTCTTGGGGCATCAGCAGACTAGGAAAGGGAAAGAGAGAGCTGGAGCACGGGCTCGGGGTGAGTGAGAGAAGAGAGGAGAGTAGAATTGGGGGTTCCTCTGAAGCCCCCTCTCCAGATCCGAGGAGCGGAGCGGGGATCAAAGTGGCTTGTTTTATGTGGCTGGTGCGAGACTTTGAAGTCCCAGAGTCACCTACAGCACTCACTTCATCAAGTTCACTAGTGTCTTAATAGCAGATCAATAAGTTTCAAAGTCGCCGAGTTAATTTGATACTAGCGCTGATGTGATCACGCTGGGCCACAGAGCTGCCTGCTCTGCTCCCTCTCGTCTCTCTCTTCCCTTCTCTCCTCCTCACCTAGATTGGACCTGTTTTAGGCTCTCAACTTGAATTAGGCTGTGGTGGGATTCTGTGTTCGGTGCCTGTTTTCATAGACAGCCTTGTGTGAGCACTTAATCAGTGTCTGTGCTTGTGTCACAACAATTAAAAGATCATTTGTTTATTTAGAATTTCATTTCCAGCATTCCTTTGCAGTTATTAAAACGTGAATATCTACATTTTATATCCATATTTTTAGTGTTTTGTATTATAAAGGCATTATTTATTAATGCGAATTAATGTTTTCTGATATGCAATATTGGTATTTTATTTCTCAAATATTTTATTTGTTATGTTGAGCAAGAAATCATTTAATTATTCTAGCTCAAAACACTTTTTTAAGATGCTCTAATTAGTGTAATAAAAAATTACAATTTATTTGTTTAGATCAGTTTTGTCTCTTATTGAATTCATAATTTTTTTACTGCTGAATTGAAATAAATCGAATTTATTAGACTTCTTGTGGTGAAATCCTGTAAATGTAAGCAAATAATGTGTCTAATAATATATATTATATGAAACACTTTTAAGTACATTTGTGTAAAAATATTTTTGAAGTGATATCTTAAGTTTTAAATGCGAACGATGCGCTGAACAAAAAAAAAAAAAAAAAATACGGCAATGCCGACGGCTTTTGGAGTTAGGAGGAATCAGGAAAACGGAGCGCTTTCTTATGCGCGCTATTCATTGAAGAAAACAGCAACACCATCTGTATTTGGTGCCGTGATACCAGTGGGTTGGTGAGGCCGGATCGGCACCTGGAGAACAAAAGGCCAATTTAGTATGTTCATCTAAGGGTTGCTAATGGTATTAGGGAGCCTGCAGGGTGGTCGGCAGGGGCCCGGTGCTCCAAGGTGAGCCCGCAGCTTGACCCCCACACTCACACCAATTCACTGGGCTGCTGGCATTAGTGCCCCACATCTGCCATTTTTTGTGAAAGCCCCTCAGTGCTTTTCACTTTATTTTATAGTTATATTCTTCCGTAGGACACAAACAGAAAATAGGTTCTAATATGCTCCAAATAAGATTTTGCATTCAGCCGTTCCCCTGATTTGAAAAATCATTGAACAGAGAAAACTAATCAAATAATTGTGGAAAAAGGATGCAAAGCTTGACTCTGTGTTGCTCAGAATTAATAATATGTGAGAAAAGAGAAAAGTGTTTTCTTTGCAAAATCATGCAAAAGATACTGCAATGCTGTGGGGACAGAGGAGTGAAGTAGATGGCGTGTCATCTGCTTAATTTTTCAAGAAAGGTGCAGGTAGGAATGCTTTTTGTTCATGCAAAAATTGTATCTATTTTACCAGAGAAATTTATATTTATTAAGGCATCCCATAAATATTTCTTGCCAGAGAAATTGAAACGGCATCATTATTTAGAACGTGTTTTAAAATTGTGCATTGTGACATATTTGATGACAGTTTGGAAAATTGTGCAGAGAGCCGTATGTGACAGAGCCGCGCTTCCTAGTGTGAAGCCGTTCTGTGGGAAGCGGGTGGCGGAGCAGGCAGGAGAAAGCTCCTGGATGGAGCTGAAATGCTGCAGCGGGTGGTGCTGATGCAGGCTGCCTGTGTGGTCCTCAGCGGTCGGTGCTCCGTCGGGCTCTGCCGAGAGTGCCGGAGGTCCAGGGTTTTTTAATGAATGTTTCATGTTAAATTTAGCGCCAGAGAGTTGTTCGCGGTGCAGTGCTTGTACATCTTATTTCTGTTGTCTTCCAAAAAAAAAAGGTGAAAAATCAAATCCACATCTTGTAAAAAGAAAATCAAGGAGAATAAATCCATTGTATTTCATCAAAAGAAAAAAAGAAGGATGTTCTTTAAGTCAAAATTTGTCTACCGTCATCAAAATAATTTGTAATTTATTATTTGAATCCTTTAAAAAACTGTTAAAATTAAGAGCCAAAATATTTCTATATTCCTCTCTTTTTTTTTTCTTGAGGTTCCTGCTGTTCATGCACCATGAAATCTTGCTTCATTAAAAGTGTATTAATCTTGTCTTGTCTCATGGGAGGTACCTTAAGATGATGTTGTGTCTTTTTCTTTAAATTGTTGGAGGAAAAAAAAAATCTTCCAGATTTGGTCCCTGTCAGTCAGAAATAATTGTGTGCTTAATCTTGTCCCTGATGGATGACTTGGAGTTCAGCAATGGGCCAGCTCCAATGACAAATACAATATTAATATTCATTAACTGCTTTGACAATGCTAATTTTGATGCAGTAGTAAAGGGCCTTCCAAAGTTAGCGGCCAAAGCATCAGAGCTGAGCAAGGTGGCAAGATAATTTGTGCTGCTTTGCTGAGCTGAAGGCTTTTAAAGTCTTAAGCAGGGGAAAAAAAGGCTAGGTACCACAAACAAAATAAAAGAGAAAGGGAAAAAGTTCAGACGCATTGGAAACCAGGACTGTGGAAGTAATACGATCAAGAGACGGCTACAAAAATTTGACACCTCCAATGCTGCATCTTTGAGCAAATATATATTTTTTTTATTTAAACAAAAACTTACAACAAAAAAGGAGCACAACATGGTAAGTCAGCACATTCTTGATTTTTTTGTTTAATCGTTTTGATCTTTTCAATTATCACCATTTGAAGATCAATAGTATTTTTTTTCTGCTGTGGTTAAAAGGCTCACAGCGGTGGTATAGTGGATGGTCGGATCACGGCTTTAAGAGTGGGCTTCCTCTCTTCAAGCCACCAGTTGGCCGGGTTGAATTTTCTATTGCCAGCTCTCCTGAAAACCATACAGGGCTTGTTTCCATTTATTGGTATTTTTGGTATTGTTTTAACTGCTGTTGTTTGGCTTGTTGTCTGGCAGGTTTGACTTTGGAGTTGGGGTTGCTTTTCCCTCCTCAGTTGTCTTAAAAGAGTTAAGGCAGGAGAGTTGGAGGTGCAAAAGCTGCACTTCAATGACAGGCTCTTTTGGTGATAAATGTCAGTTTTTTGTCTTTTGTGTGACTGTGTTTTTTCGGGGCTTCCTACATCAAAAATTGGGGCTACCGGCGGGCAGGACTGAGGGGCAACGTGGCTGCAACGCCACACACCCTTTGCCCTGGATCGGAATGCTTTCTCTAGCCTTTTTTTCTGACACTTTTTCTGCCCAGCGTTTGTGTTTTTGATTTTGCATTTAATTTAGTGTGACTAGGGGTGAATGGAGCGTGGCTAGTTTTGGGGATTAATGACATGACGAGAGACACCCCGCTGCTTGAGTTTAGCCAAGTTAGGGCAACTCCTATAGACGGCACTCCACTACCTTTATGTCTGCCAAGCTGCTGAATGAAAGCCTCTCTCTTTCTCTCCCTCTTTTTGTTGTTCTTTCAACTTATCAAAGAAAGAGAGATGGACACAAAAGAGCTTATTAGGGGGGATATGAAGATGGGCGAGGGGGAAAGAGGGAGTCCCGGTCAGACGCGGAGAAGAGCAGCGCAGCCTGAGTGCGCGTTTGAATGCATGAGGGGGCTGAGAGTGAACAGCCAGCTCTGGCCGCCCGTTCGCGGTCTTCTCCGCTCTGGGACCTGAAGGGCTGCCGTCCTAAGTCGCTCCAGCATACCTTGGCTCTCGCCCGGTCCTCCGGACGCTCTCTTATCGGCTTAACCCATCGGGCGTTAGCGAGGGGGCTGCCGTAGATGAGGTGCTGCCCCCCAGTGGATTAGTGGCTGACATGGTGGTGGGAGTCTGCTTGGAGTCTGTGCACTACCACGAGTGCCAGCATGCTTGTTTTAACCAGGAACCGAGCAGCATCCCAAATACAGCTCTTTTAAATGGTAAGACTTTTCAACATTTTAATTACAGCTGTGCTTTATTTTCTGGTGCATGTTTGGCTTTAAATATTATGTTTTGATTGAATTTATTCATTGGATATTTTTCTGGGCTCCGTTTGGCAATTTATAACACTTATGTTGCTAAGTGACAGATTGACAATTTGGATAATGAAAGGCAGTGTTTGATTGCTTTGTCTTGACAGCCTGACAGGGGTGTATTATTCTAAGACATCAAACTAAATATGATTATTGTTCTTTGTATAGTGAAAGACAATTATATAAATATGATTTAATAAATGACATTATTTATATTTAAGCAAGTTAAAATATTATATATTGAATTAACATTTAAATTTGAGTGATTTTGATAGTTTGTCACACCTGCTATTACTGTCTTTCTTTTAACATGAATAAATCAGGGTTAATATTTATTTTATAGCTCATGTCTAAAATCTTAATGTATCTGTAATTTTTAATCAAACATGATATACGAAAAGGACATAATTATACTGTAATTATTATAGTAAATGCTCAAAGAAGAGGACCAGCACTTTGGAGTGTGTGCTTTCATAGTATTTTCTCTTTACTGTTTTATTCTACACTGTTCAAATTTATCTGAGAAAATAATGAATTTGTAAAGGTCATAGGCCGTTCTGTTTCCGTGTTCGTAAAAGTTTTTGTTCCTCCTTTTTTTTTTCCTCTTTTCTCGCACACTTTTGGGTCTCGTGCGAACATCTTAGACAGTGAAGTGAATAGAGTATTTTTTTTCTCCCCCCTCTGCTCTCTTGTGTTGTTGGCGTTGATGCCATTGTGGCTGTGTGATTGGGAGCTGTCCATCACTTGCTGGCGAACTGGCAGTTTACTTAAGAAAGTGCACGTGGGACAAAAGGAGATGGCAGGAGTGTGGCAGGCCGGCTGAATGGAGGGAGGGCAGGCAATTAGCCACCGCCTTGTCGGGGCTCTTTTACTTGTCAAGCTGGAGCCCCGGCGCTATTGTCCAAGCTGTGTAAAGGACATTCCCAGGGCTTTGTTTTGGCTTTATGGGCCTCAGGACTGCCTGCTGCAGGCCAAGGGAAGAGCAGGGTACTAAAAGTGACAGAGAGGCTGTACATACAAGTACAGCAGAAAAAGAAAGGAAAAGCGTATTAAGAGAAAAGTCTCTTAAGTTTTTTGTTGTTCCTGTTGCCAACTTTTAAAAGGCTTTAATACAACTGAGAAACATTAATCTCCCTGTTTAATTGGCCTTGCTTTTAAAGTTTTTTTTTAATTTATTGCCAACATTTCTAAAATTCCCTCACTTTGGTTCATTTTTTCTGTCATTTTCTTCTTCATAACCTTCATCAGCTTCTATTAAAAATATATTAAATAACACTGCGCTTAGAGGAAAATAATTTATTCTATAAATATTTAATTTGTCATGGTCATTAGTCAGGTTCAGGTTGTTGGAGGTTATAAAAGGTAATTAAAGGATGACAAGTTAAGTTAATTGTAGGATATCAAAATGAAAATTGTTCTCACATATGGAGATGGTTTATTGTGTTGTCAGAATTTTCATTTATGATTATTTTAAGTTCCCATAAAAATCATGAATTCTTTATCTGAGATGTTTTAACTGTTTTAAAATCATTGTTTTTCCTTGTTCCATTTTATTATGCATTAAGATAATATTTCTCTAATATTACACCTTTAATTTGGAAACAAATATTTTCTCTCAGGCATCTCTGGAACAACAAGATTTTATAATCTTTGTTATTGAGGTCTTAATATATATTTTATATATTTTAAAATCAAACAAAGCAGAAAATATTAGGAAAATGTGTAGTTTTTCCAAAATAACAAATGCAAATGAATGTTTGTATGGAATCCCCCTTTAATCCACGTTGTCTGTGTGTGTGTGCACTGATGGCCAACAGATCTCATAAATTTCTTTACGCTTGTCAAAGATCATCTTGACCATGTGAAGCTTATCACTTGACTTTAGTATTCAGAAGAAGAAAAATGGATTTAAAGGTGAAACAGTTTCGGAGAAAAGAGAGAATGGAGAGAAGAAGAGGCTCGAGGCCTTGTTCACATGAAGCTTGAATGGAGACAGAGTTGAAGGGGGGGGGGGGGGGGAGTTAAGAGTAGAATTGTTCTCCACTCTAAGGTATTGTTTAGAAAAAGGATGAGAGGAAAAAAGAAGATATAGCGACGAAAGGTACAGATTGAAGACTTTCTCTCTCTCTCTCTCTGTCTCTCTCTCGGTCCCCCCCCCCTCCTCCACCCCCCCCTGGAAAGTGTGTATGAAGAGGGGACTGTCAGCATCACACAGATAAAGTGACTGTTGGCCACACTTTGCTGAGCCTGCCCTCCCTTTGTGGATGTTGTTGTGTCTTGTTCCTTTTTTTTTCTCCCTTTCTATCTCTCTCGCTCTCCTGCTCTCTCGTCTTTGTCTCCTTCTCTCGCCTTGCTCACTTTACCTTGTAGCCAAAGCTTTTCAAGCTGCCAGTTCGTCTCTGGGCATCCTGGAGGCACAGCAGAGCCCACACACATACACACACATACTCTAAGAAACACATACACAGATCCAACGTACAGCAGGGATTTGGGTAATAACAGATTTTTTTTTTTGTGTATGTGTGTGTGTGTGTGTGTGTTTGTGAGTATATATTTTTTTCTTAATTGCTAGTGGGGAGGCGGCTGCAGTGCTGAAAAACTGCTCATAGTAATTTTTCCTTCTCTCTGTCCACATTCTGGCTCTCACTACTTCTTGTCACCGGCATCAAAACTTTCACTGAGAAAGAAGAGGAGACTTCTGGCCGCTAAGAGCAAGGCTTCTGTGGTTAGAGTGAAGGATTTTGGGGATTTTTTTTTAAAGGATGGATGTGGGTGGGTGGGGAGGATTGTGGTGACTGTGTGTGTGTGTGTGTGTGTTTATGGGGAAAAGTAGGCCTCAGACCCTGAGCCTGCTCTAGAAGCCTCAAGAGATACACGCACTCTAATGACAAAACCTGAGGGAACAATGGTCAGCCGGCCGCCGCACCAAATGCAACGAGAGGGGGGACGATAAACACACATACACACACACACACATGCCCAGCAACACGCTCGCACACAGTGGAGGAAGGAGCCAAGGCAGAAACAGACAAAGAAGGAGGAGAAGTAGAGGAGAGAAGCGGCCAAGAGAAGCGAAAGGGCTTCTCCCCGGCGTAGAGAGGGAAGGAGGAGCTGGGGGGCCCAGGTGGAAGGAGGAGGAGGAGGAGACGGGGGCAGGGGTGGGACTGAGGGGGTCATGTACCCGCGGGATGGAGCTCCAGCCGGGCCGGAGGAGACGGGAGCCAAGGCAGGAGTCCTGGGCCCCGGGCTCTCTCTCCTCCAGCAGGTGGGCTGCTGGCACCTCAATCTGAGCAGCTGGGTGAGTAACACAGCACTGCTCCCCTGCTTCTTCACTGTCTCTGCTTTTTCTCACTACTGAAGGCTCTTTAGCGTTATTCTGACAGGTTGTTGTGGTGGTGCAGGTTGGTAGTAGGTAGGTGAAAGGGGAAAGGGAGGGGGGTTGACATCTGGGCCGAAGGAGTGGTGGTCATCAGATTTTTAAAAGTTTTGTGTGTATGTGGCATTTTGTGTGTGCACATATATACGCATGCTAATGATATCACACATGCTAATTGCTTAAACCTTGAAATAGACAAGACAGACTGTTGTAATCGTCATACACTTAAAGATAATTTGTTTTTAATGGTCTTAAATGAAGGCCTTAATAATAAATATTATCAACAGTATGTCTAAATGAATTGAGAAAGTACATTTTCAGGAGCACGATTCTCTCGAGAGCAATATTATTTACTTGACAAAACATTATTTGATCAAGCTCATGTCTTAACCATGAAATGTAAAATAAGATTTCAATAACCTCACAGATTAACATATTCCTTTGTTAATGTTGCCATCCAATTCAGATTCTTAATTGCCTGGCTTTCAACTGAAATTCTGAGGGGCTGATTGCATTTCAAAAGGCAGAATTCAGTCTGGCTCTTAACACTGTGATACAATATCACCTCTCAGAGAACCCCCTTTAACTCAGGTATGAGAGCTCAAGAGGCTGTTTACATTGAAAAGAAAAAGCGTTAACACACGTGCGTCTAAGAGGCGATTTGTCTTCACAGAATACAACAGTTCTACCAAATACCACTTCCTATTTAAGCTATTTGTGCGCAGTTTTATTTATCTGTGACATATCAGAACATGTCCTTTCTGCGATTCTATTTGATGTGCCGACTATCAAAGATGGGAAGCAAAAATAAATGGTGACGAACGACTTGAGTGCTAGCGAAGAGAGCAGGAGGAAGGGGAGCAAAGGCTCTGGCCCACATAATATTTTTGTTCAGCGCTCTGATCAAGCAGTCGGCATGTCACTGCAGCAAAGTGAATAGATTAACTTTTAAATATACTGTGGTCTCGGGAGCCCCTTGCCCTCAGAGACGCATCTTCTCTGCAAGAGAAAACTGATCAACACCTCCATATCTGCTTTTTAAATCCTTTTCCTTCCCCCCCCCTCCTACAATTCCCAGGTTCTTTATATTGTGGAGAGTTTTTTTTTCTCTCTCTCTCTCCTGATTAACCAAGAAATATTATTTCTGAAATGTAGCAGGGTTTTTTAATCAGCATGGTATGCTGGAGGATCATGGCTCTGATAAGCCTTTAATTTGTCGGAGCATTTCATATTCCATTACTGTTAATCTCTAAGTATTCCTTTTAGATTGTCTGCTTGAATCTGAGGATTGATTTGACTGAGTGCTACCAGGGCTTGTGTGTGTGTGTGTGTGTGTGTGTTTGTGTGTTTGTGTGTGTGAACATTGGTTGGTAAGATATGGGGTTTGCTTGGAGATGAAGATCTTTAGCCTTGAGGGGGCACTCTATACCTCCCAAAGGAAAACAGCAATGTGTCGCATCACAGATTTCAACAGGACGACATTGAACGTTTATACTTTTCGATTTGTTCTAATTAAATAGTGCGCACATACTTGCACACACATACAAATGACTCCCTCCCTCTCTTACTTACTTTCCCCCAGCTCCCCTGTGTTGCTGTTGCTGTTATGTGTGTGTTTTCCTGCGTTGTGACACTCCATGTGCCTTGGACTTGGGCCACTTGCACGTTCTGGAAGAGGCTCAGGGCGCGCTGGCAGCTTTTTCTGCTTGCTTTGGAATTTAGAGGCCTGAGAGGACCCCAATCCATCACGGCACTGTCATCCCCACATCTTTCTCCTCTCTTCCTGGCCTCCCTTCCCTGCCCGGCCTCACTACAGCTCATTAGCGCCCCGCAAGCTGTTGTGACAACTCATCATATCATGACATAAAGCAGAGAGACAGAGGCTCTAACCTCCCCCCCCCTGCCCAGCCACCCCCTGGGCCCGCAAGGTCGCCACCTTCACATTTAGGGCTCAAATTGTCCCTGAGAGGTGCCACCAGGCGGAAATGCAAGGCCAACAGCTTTTTCCTGTCCGGCCTCCACCCCCCCACCCTCCCCCCCTTGTCTCACTCCGTCCTGCTGTCACTTTCTCACCCCCTCTTCTTTCTCCTGTACCCCCCTCTCCCTCCCTTGAGGTCTGACTTGAAGCACCTCAAATGTTTTTACACTTGACTATGGTCATTCTAGCATTGCAGCTGGTAAAATGAGTTTCCAAGTTAGATAGTTACATGTTTTGAAACTGAAAAAAATGGTGATATTTATAGTACTAGATACAGGTAGAGTAGTACCATTGTGAATAAAGGATGGTAACTATCATGACGCACAAAAAATGACATACATTCAGGCATGGAGCTTTCTTTTTGAGCTTATGAGCTTTGCAGCTGGAAATAGAAAAGGAGAATAGAATAAATGGAGCCAAGGCAATATCGATACCATAACTAGCGGCGGAAAATACTGCTTCTGTTTGTGTCTGCCGTACTGAAGTGTGCTGCTTGCACTTCACAGCAGTGGCCTTCCTCAGCAGCAGGCGCCATATGTGTTCTGGACGCAGAAAGAGTCAATGTGTCCATTGATGTTCTCACAAGAGTGTGCTCTTAAATTTTTCTTCAGGGTCTTTTTGAATGTAAAATCTCTCTTTCTGTGGCTTGGAAATGTGGAATTCACAACTAGAGAGTGCTGTGTCTGTTTGTCTTCCGCTATGTTTGTTTGTCGTAATGACGAAGGATGCGAGTCAGTGGGGGTGTAGGGGCAGGAAATGTTCTTCTTTCTTTTCCCCTGGCTTTTGTGGAGCAGGGGAGAGTAAAGCCTCCCACGTCGCTCGCTTTTGTTTCTCTGCGCTCTGTGGGTTCTGTGCGGGCTGAAGCACCCAGCAGCCTGCCAGGCGAGTTCCAGGGCTCGTATTGTCCTTCGGTGGCCACAGGGCAGGTGCTGGGCCTCCTTTTTCCGCAGGGACCACCGGTGCTGCCTTGACGTCAGTGGTAGACAGAGTGGATGCTACTCTGTGTGTGTGTTTGTGTGTGTGTGTGTGTGATGGTCACATGGTAGTGAGCGTGTGAGGTGATTGAAGACATCAGGCCACAGGAAATCTACATCAGCTGACTGACCATAGATACATCAGGTGATCAACACTGTACAATGATTTCTTGAGTTTTCTCCAATGTCAGCAGAGAGGAGCTCAAAGGAAAGACCTCTAAAGGAATGTAAAAAAAAAAGATTTGCGAATGACAGCTGATTAAAAAGTCTGTCTTTGGAAAGCAACATATTCATCACCTTAACATGAGTTTATTTATTTCCTGCCTTCACATCTAATCGCTCTCAATATTGGACTAAGAGTCAACTGTCACAGCAGCAGTCAGTCCAGCCTGTTGCTATTTGCCTCACTCAGGGCTTTTCAGGAAAAAAAGAGCACACTCTCAGACCACAAGTGACTATGATGTAAATCAACTGGCTTCTAGCTCTCTCCTCCTCCTCCTCTCTCGGCCCCATACACACCCTCTCTAACACCCCTCTGTCTAAATGTGGACTCAGTGGATGGGCATTTTGAACTGTCTTCTCAATGGCCGGGGCCCCTGGACAAAAGAACTCATTTAAATGGCCACTAAAGCTTTTCAGCACGGAGAGATGAAGAATTGACAACATTCTTTCACATCATTACCCGAGGGAGGAGCGGGGAGTCGTGAAGGAGGAGGTTAGGAGGTGAGAGATAGAGGGGGGACAAGAAAAAGAGAAGGGAGAGCGAGAGGGCATCTCTAGCATTCAGCTGCAGACTCATCAGCTGCGTTTGGCAGCTGTCATAACCTCATCCTGATTGTTTTTCTAGCATTTTCTTTTTTTTTTTTTCCTTTTTCATCCGTCCATTCTAGATGCGAAGATCAGATCAGGAGCCCGTACGCAACGAAAGAGAGCCTCGGTTTGTGTTTCTTTTTAACGAATCCCATTCCACCTACCGCCCCCTCTCCACCCCCCGACACACAAACACATACACACACACACACACACCCCCAACCCCTCTCTCCCTCTCTCTTCCCCAGCCTTTTCAGCTCAGGGCTGTGAATGAGTCCCAGGAGTCTCTCTGCCTCCCTGGAGTTCTGCTGGGGTTCATTAATCTTTCATTGGGACCATGGCAATACGGAATGCCCCCCCTCACTTCTACTCCCCCCACCACCGCCACTGTAGAATAGAAGTCTACATGGCCAGGCTTACGTACGGACCATACAGATAGACAGCTTTAACTACCCAGTGAAAATTTAGCACGCGGCTCTGAATGGACTGTTGGTGTATTCGGCTCTCACACAGGCCCGATATTAACTTCAGCCTCAAACAGCCCAGGCTGATGATTAGTTTGCAGCATTAAGCTCTACTCACATTTGTCTCGCCCTGGGCCCACAGCTTTTGCATTTGTATTGTCAATGAGCATCGGGCAACTGAGCATCTTATGCATGTATGCCCCCCTGCCAACATCTAGTCCCATTAATGTTTTTCAAAGTCTGTTGGAAATGTGCCACATTTTTTTTTTTTTCCCTTTTTTTTGCATGGGTTAAAGTCGCTAATGAGGGTGTGTGGCCTATGAGAGAGCAGATTTAACACACACACACACACACACGCAAGCAGCTTGGTGTCTCACTCCTCTCCCCCCTGAACATATCATCCATGTTATGATAAGCCTGATTAGTGCTGCTTCTTTGACTGCTGAGGGCAGGATAAGGATGTGTGGGTAAAGAGGCGAGAGCAGCCTCAGCCACCAGCCTAATCTACAGCAGAGCTCTAATCTGGTTATTTTGTGGCCGGGGACTGTGTGTATTAGTGTCTGTCCCAGCCTGGCCTGATGAGAGGGGTTGAGCGCCGGTTAACGCAGGGGCCCACGGCAGCACACCCCTAAAGCTCCACTGTAATCTTTGGGTAATTGAAAAAAGGGGGCCTGCACCACTTAGGAGCACAACGAGAAGATTACATAGCTAAAACTAATTTGGCAAAAATGCAGAAATGGATTTTCAGCCCCACCTCCTCTCTCCTAACCCTTTTATTACAATACACCCCAACCCTCCATGAACCGGGCCCTGGGGGAATAGATGAGGGAAGGGGAGCGAGGAAGAGCGGAGACCAGAAGGAGGCTCGAGAGCCAAGCCAAGCAGAGCAGAGCAGAGTGCTGACTGGAGCTGCTAATGACTGTGGATTTACACGTGCTGCCTTGATTTCCTGGTTTACAGATGATCGATTACTTCACTGCAACTGTGGTTAAAAGTGCCTCATCACACATCAGACCCAAATGTGAACTGGCAACCCCCCAAAGCCTCTTAGATTGTGTTACTGAATTCCAGGGTGACACCGCAGAAGTGTTTTTAATTACAAACCACACTATTTTCACTGTGGCTTGGTGGTTTGGCGCCTCGAGAGTACCCAGAATTTGATAGCTCTTCTTTCGAGAGCTTTCAGACCAAGTTGTAATTCTGCGGCAGGCGCCTGCAATCTTTTACCCCTAACCCAAATATTAACACCCTGGCCTCTTTTTTTTTTTTCTCTCTCTCTCATTCCCCCTCTCTATCTCTATTTCTGTCCATCTGTCTCTCTCTGTATCTTTCTTCTTTTTCTCAGTCTAATAAGGTTCCAGTGGTACAGCACCCTCACCATGTGCACCCTCTCACGCCTCTGATCACCTACAGCAATGAGCACTTCACACCGGGGAACCCCCCACCTCACCTACAGACAGACGTGGACCCCAAAACAGGTAAAGCCCCAATTTTACTATCATTTTTCCACAACAAGAAAGAGTTGAAATAACACTTGTGTTATCAACATTAGAGCACAGTACAGTGTGTTTTGAAGGTGCCACGAGGAACTTACGCTTAGAAAAGTAGTCAATACTTTAGATAACCACAGAAGCAGCTCTCCTTAGATAAGAAACTTCAGCTCTTAGACACTCTGTTTGCACTGATGGGTGTGTGATTGTTTTATTATGCTCTGACGCCATGGTACTCGCATACAGGAGCTTATGTTTGTCTTGATGGCGTCTGTCTGTCTGTAGACACATTCCTGTAAAAACATTTCAAGATTAAAATGTTACTCATATATCATAGACAATATTGGCACTATCCTGAAACGCCTTAACGATGATACCACCCATGTATTATGTAAAGAAACATCTGCATTACTCCATCAATAACCACTTTTAATGAACTTTAGGGCGTTACTAAATCTGTTTACAAGACCATGATCATTATTGTGGGACAAAGTCATAGTCCTCTGAATTGCTTCTTGTTGACAACTGCTGCTCTCATCTGTTACTGATTGATTTCGCTATCGTGCTCTTTAACGTGGTTTGGCCTCTGTGAAAAGTGGCCTTGCTCTCAGGAACAAGAACCTGAACGGTGGCTCATAAACCTCGCGTAAAACACGGAATTTGGCAAACAACCACGACTTCTCATGACCGCAGCGCCACTTGCCAAGACTGAAAAAAAGAAAAACAAGACAGCCACTGTAGTTGGAGGTCTTCACGTCTAAATACCAGAGAGCAGTAAACACACACACACACAGACAGGCTCGAGTCAAGATCCTGGTGGGTGCTGTTCGGAATGATGTCTCCTACTAAGCGTACGAAAATCCTCAATATGGAAGACTTGGCGTGCAGTTTGGGATGCCTCTTTGCGTTTTTTTTTTGAGTATCACCTCTGTGCCTCTCACAGCTCTGTGCAGCCTGTTGATCCTGAAGGTTTGAAGCATCCACGTTTAGCAGTCAGATTCTGCCCACACATCCCTCTCCTACAACCATTCAGCATACATTTTTAGGCAATTTTATTCATTTCCGTTATCATCTTGACCCAGCACTTCATTTTGTTAACTGTCATTCAGCCTGTCCTTTCAGGTTAATGCATTTTGAGCGCAGTGAATAATTTTATGCTTTTCAGGGGTCTCTGGTGGATTCAGTCAATGTTTTAGGTAATAATGTTCCCTTATTATGATGGTCCTTACAAAGGGGAAATAATGTGCCAGCTGCTGTTTAATGTAGTGCTTAATGGGGCTGCTTAATTGGGCTCAGTGTTTAATTAATTAATGAGCTATATTAGGTCTAGAGCGCTGGGTGGTGATGGGATAATGTTCGTGAGGCTTTTTAATAGAACTTGCCTTTGTTATAACAGTATTCCAAGATCCGTAAAGTTTTCTGCGTAGACAGAAACTGCTGGAGAGCACAGGTCAGAAACAATCCCTCTTGAGTCAGTTTCTGGATAAACCTGGATCAGCTGCAGACTTTGGGTGTAACCACCAACACTGGCCAAGTTCTGATCTATGAAGATTGATCTGGCTCTACTTCGGCCATGTTGGCATCGGCCAAAATATCCGTAACAACAGCTGCACGGGCGAGCCAGCTGTATGGAAGAAACGCGCATCAGCCAAAACGAAAGTCCTGCAGTTCCTGGTCTACTGAGCGCACACACTCTCCTGCTGATGCGCTTTTACACATGTCTAGTGTTCCCCGTTTCAAGTTTGTCATGAGAGAGAAAGTTATTTTTACACCAGGCTGTGTATGAGACCTTTTCAAAGCATTCATTCAGGGCAGCTTGTCGATGCAGTTTCTCCGCCTGTCAGCTGCCATGGAAAGTAAAGGCAACACCGTGGACGCTGTGATTGCTTGGCGATGTCCTCAACGAGAGCTGTCCTTAAATTGGACATCTTTGTCACTGTTCCTCTGTGGGGGATAAGAAACAAAAATATGCAGCCATTTCTTTCTCAAGATCAGTTGGATGAATGGAGACCAATGAGCCAATACATAGAGCACGCCACCTGTCGAGTTGTCATTAACGGCGTCAAAACTTATGATATACACAGTAACATTGAACATCTAGCTATCACTCATAATTATATAGCTAATTACTCATTAATCTGAGTCAAAAGCAGAAGTATTGACTTAAATAGGAAAAGTATTTACAGTTTAATTGGTGCTGACTTTCGGCTCATGATATATATGTAATGTGGTATCTTCATGTATATAATATCATGAAAAATCCATATATTCATCCAGCCAATATGCGGTAACCCTTTATTTGAAGGGGTGTGCATAAGACTGACACTTGTCATGAACACGAAGGAGTCTTTATGAATGTTTACGACTGTTGTCATTAAGCGTCATTCGGTCAATTGTGTCATTTTTAATGCAAAGTTGACATTGTTTGGGATGACTTTATTGTCTTGTCATGCCATAGTCGGCCTAATTATCAAACTATTTAGCTTTATGTGTTAACATTACATTAAACTGTCATATGTGGTTGGTTTTTATATTGGCTGACAACTTTGCATTAAAAATGACATAATTGACCGAATGACACTTAATGACAACATTCATATAGATTCCTTCATGTATCATGGTTATGAGAGTGTCATGTCAGTCTTATGCACACCCCTTCAAATAAAGCGTTACCCAATATGCCAGCGTAAATCAGGAGGCAGACTCAACCTGTAGCCCTGTATCAGCAGCTCTCTGATCACCGGGAAGGCTTTAATTACATTGTTGTGTTTTGTTAACTTCCAAACCTCAGTCATTTTATATCATTAATCTTCTGATTCAGTAGACAAATGTGACAAGAATCGTGTTGGTGTTTTTTTTTTTTTTTCCCCCTCACCTCTCTCCCCTCTGCCTCTTCCAACACATTGTGCCGCCGCCGCCGCCGCCTCAAAGGCCTTTGATCAGGAAGTGTGATTTTAGCACTGTGTACATGCAAGCAACAAGCCCTCTTCCTCCTCCTCTTCCTCCCATCTGCACTCCTGTGATGTCTGCCCCGTTCAGATGTGAAACTCTCAACAAAGAATGAATTCAGCACTGACAAAGATTTGATTCTTTCTCTGTCATCATCTTTGTCTGTCCACCTCCTCTCTGCTCATGTCATCCTCTTTATTCCACAGGAATTCCAAGGCCTCCACATCCTCCAGATATATCTCCTTATTACCCACTGTCACCTGGCACTGTCGGCCAGATCCCCCATCCGCTAGGATGGTTAGTACCACAGTAAGCAAATCCTTTTTTATTACTCTTTATACCTATACAGTTGTGTCCTTCATTGTGTTATGAGTTGTGTGGAAAGGCTAGTAACACCTACAGATTGTAATGATTAATATGCATAAATTGTATATCAAGCTAAATTATTGAAGAGAAAAATTGTAAACTGGGTATTACCTCGCATGTCTGCACACTGTAGCAGCAGGATGTTGTGCTTTTTATACACAAAGTCAATTATGAAAGCTGTCTCTGTCTCCTGCTGGTCCCCAGAGTGGGTTCTCTGTCTGTGTTCGAGGTCTCGCACAAACTTGAAGTTGATCTCTTAACTCTCCTCATTTCCGTAGCACACCAATTCCTGGACCACAGAAGCCCATTGCAACTTCCTCAGGCCCACACCAACCTCAACTTGCTACTTTGTGGCAAATACTATTTTGCATGTCTCTGTATGGTCCAGTTAGAGTAATGAACCGTGATTGCCCGTATTTTACCCACAATTCCACACGGGGGTTCTCCCCTGGTAACTCTTGTCAACACTTGTTAATATGACAAAAGGCTACAAATTAAGCTCTGTTAATTTAATGTTTTCTCACCGCGATCTAAATACCGAGAGAGGCCCCGAGCGCAGCCATGGCGCCCTTTGATTTGCTGCACTTTATTTTGGTATAAATTTACATTCATTATTGTTTGTCTTTGGATGTGTAGACCTCAATTAGCGTGATGGCTCCATTAAAGAGATCCGCGCTTCGTCTTTAATTATCACAACAAAACACCTAGTTCCAGCTTGGGGAGGAACAGGGCCCCACTCTGTCGACACCGAGCGAAGGGTTATGAAATTTAATTAGCCATTGCTATCAAGATTTGTGGCATTCAAATTGTTCAGGGTTTTCTTTCCTTTGATCTGCGCTCTGCAATCCCCTAGATTTTTGTCCTGATCAAATGAGAATAAAGAGGCCCACGGTGGGGAGAGGAGAGAGACAGAGGGCGTTACCTTCTCTTCCATCAACCCTGTTCCTTTACCTTTTCGCCTTTCTTCTTTTCTTCCCTCTTCCCAGGCAAGGTCAACCTGTTTATCCAATCACAACAGGGGGTTTCAGACACCCCTACCCAACTGCGCTCACTGTCAACGCATCCATGTCAAGGTGAGTTGAGCCCTAGGAGCTAAACACACACACACATACATGCACACACAAGCTCTCTTTCTTAGTCACTGACTCATACACACAGTTGCGTGTTTGTGTGTGTGTGTGTGTGTGTGTGTATGTGTTGGCTGTGAGGGCAATGCACAAGCAACACACACACACACACATGCACACTCACATGCAGAGACAGTGAGCAGCAACTTCTCCCTTAAGGAGAGCTCATACTCCCCCATCTCTGTGTTCAAAAGGCCAATTCTCCAGTGTGGGGCTCCAGCTAGCATGCTCAAATATTAATTATATTTATCATTTTCTAATGAGGCCCCTGAAGAACATTTACCCCCACTGCATGTCAGGCAGATCTGAAATGAGCCGGGGCATGTCCTTGCTGTGAGTTTGAGCAGACAGAGAGATAAACAAACACAACAACACTTTGAAAGGGACTAGATGATATAAGCAGGGGCCTGACACTTGGCTAGTGCTTTGGTCCAGCCCATTAGGGTCCAGCTCAAGTGCTGCTTGTGGACATTAGTGCACCCATGGGGGGTATGTGTATTTGTTGCCATCATGTATACATGTGTGTGTGTGTTTGTCAGTTGGTGTTAGACTACTTATTGTTCCCTTGAGGGATGCATGTCGTCTATATTGTGTGGGAAGCGAAAAGAATTAATTTTGGATGACTAAAAGCCAGTGATTTGTGTGAGCCTGGAGTAGCCAAAAAAGCAACAACACAAAAAAAACAAACAACTTCCCACTCTCTCTCCTCCCTCCTCTACACGCCCTTGCAGCAGGGGACTTTGAACGGGGCTGGTTTTGAGTCTAGGGATGAGGCCAAGCTTTAGTTTAATTACAGCCTGATTGGAAAAGCAGCTCTTGAGGGGGTTGTGTTTAGACTTCTGTGACATTGATGGATCATGTAGATGCAGAGAGGGAGGAGTCACGAGGGGGGGGATGACATTTTTTTAAAGTGTAGCCCTGAGAATAAGGGAAACCTAAATCACACACTTCAGTTTTTTTTTTTGCAGCTATGTTCTATGCTGTTAAACCTTCCTTTTTAGTGAACCAAGCATATGTACCGTCTTACTTTTAAACACCTTTTGGAGAATGGCGTCTGGATTATAGTCAGATTCACCCCCTCCCAGCCCACCCCAGGCAAGTCTCAGGTGCAAAGGGTCAGACGTTGGGTCTGTCCAGACATCGGCATCTGGCAGCAGTACCCAGCCAACCTGGGCTTTAAGTGACTGCTAATTTGGTCCCTTAATGACAGCCTCTACATTGTGATCATCTTATTTCCAGTGCAGCTAATTGAATCTGCTGGCTGGGGTGTGGGGGGGGGACTGGCCATGGGGAAGAGCTAATGCCCTGTGATGAGGCCCCTAATTGAATTAGTATAACTGAATAGATGGAGGGCTCTGGGAGCTCTCTGGAGAATGGGAGGGTTTAACACATCTCCCGAAAAAAGAAAAAAAAAAATCCCCCAACTCCCTCCTCTCATGTGGAGAAAAAAAAAAAAAGCCTAAATTCTGACTGAGGGCAGAGAAAAAAATCTGTTTGTTGACAAAATCTCGAAACAATTTGTCTAATTGTGTCAGCAAAATGGCAGAATCCTTTCATACATTGCCTTCAGCCAGTTGGTTTTGTTCAAAGAATGGACGAGACTGTTGTGATAGCTCAGACGATTTGTAGGGAGCACGCTGACTGGAGGAAAATCGGATAGAAAAGACATCACGGCCTTGTACTCTTGTCGGGAGCCAGGTCTTTGCAGGAGAGCGCTGCTTCGCTATCAGTCCCCTGTGCTGTGGCTCGGGACTGAATTAGGATGCAGGGAACGAATCTGGTACCTCGTCGTCCCGCAATGAACACCTTACACCTAGGTCCTGTTAAAAAATACATTCTTTTAGGACAGGAGGAAAAAGAGCCACGGAGAGTAGAGACAGTCAGCGGAGCAAATGAAAGACATTATTTTGATAATGGGGTTGGAGCCAGTGTAGGTCCTTTATATTGTGTGTGTGTGCATATGAATGTATGTGTGACAGGTGGGAGGATGTGAAGGCCCCTTTGCCCCTTATGCTTAAGCCTGCCCTTTGATATGTTCCCCCATCATCCCGCTCCCTCTCTTTTCCTTGGGAACGGGAGAAGCGCACCGGCCAGATCATTATACATTAAACAGGCACGGGGGCTACTGCTTCACATTGGCAATTAAATGGCACTGGCTGACACTGGGCTTGCTGCGCCAGTGACCCCCCTCCCCCTCCCCCTCACCCCAACACCGCCAGCCATTCTTACCTTTCAGATTGAGACGTAGGAGCCCCAGGGTTGGGGTGGGTGGATGGGTGGGGGTCTCCGCTGCGTCTCCCTCTCTGTGTTGGTTAAATTGGTCCAAGGCGCTGCTTGCTGCTGATGAGCCCGGATGATGATGATGATGCCCCCGCGCTTCAAAGGGATGGCCGTCATGTTTAAACCATAACCTGGGCCAATGCAGTGGCAGCAGGAGGAGGAGGGGAGGGAGGGAGGGAGGGAAGGAGGGAGAGAGGAAGCGAAGGAGCGTGGAGGTGGCGAGGGGACAGGGAGGTGTAGAGAAGAAGGAGAAGAAGAAGAAGAGGAGAGAAAAAAAAATAGATCTTGGAACAGAGGAAATTTTAACAAGTGCACAGAGAGAGAAGGCGGGAGGCTGAACAGGGAGAGAGGAAACAGTGAGCGAAGAAAATGCAGCAGCCCTAATGATGGGCGATATGCAGCCACTGCTGCCGAGCTCCCCATCAACGGATGACATGGCACAAACACCAATGTGTCAGTGATGAAGGGAGAAGAGGGGAAAGGAGAAAAAGAGGGAAAGAGTTTGAGGGGGAGCGCACTGGCACTCCCCTGAGATGGCCTCCAACAGAAACTAGTTGTTCCTGGCGAGTTTATCCTCATCATTATATTCTGGCTCGGAGCCATGCAGCCAGACACAGTCGGATAATGAGCTGCTTTAAAAAAAAAAAAAAAAAAAAAAAAAAAAAAGAAGAAGAAGAAGAATTATTCCTTTTTTTCTCTTCTTCTTCATCCTCCTCTCTTCTCTTAAATTTGTGTGTGGTCACGTGGAGCCAAGGCGCCGCACTGTAAACACACACATGCAGATAGAAGTGCGCACGTTCAAATACTCTTACACAAATAATTAGTGTCATACATACACTGGCACATACAGTGCAGCAGTTTCTTATGGCTGCTCTGGCCAGTGAAATGATTTCATAAAAAAAAGGGTTTCCTGGCCTCGATATGCAGAGCTGTTGGAGATGATGAAATGATGATAGGAGCGTAGAGAGAGAGAGGAAGATAAAAATGTCAGTGCTGCTGAATTGGCAGAAAAGGATTGGAGGAAGCAAACAGAGACCCAATACCTGAAGTGATACTAGACTTTGATAGAACATTTTAATCTAGTTTGCAATATTCCTTGATAAGAGATAATGGTTCAAGCTTTACCCATCCAAAACCTGGCATTTTCATATCAGTGGAAGTGCTACAATTGCAGTTTCCTCAAATATTACAATGAGCCTGAGACATGCGATTGGCATTTACCATCAACTTTTGAAAGAAATTTGGTTTTCACTAAAATCTGATTTGGAAGAACTCCCCCAGCTTTTATAGCAGATTATTGTTAAAGCAGACATTAAGTTTCTCCTTGAAAAACCTAATGCGTGGGAGGGGTCCTTTTTAGATCTAAGAAGTACTTAATCAGTCTCTGCTATGATAAAAGCTATGGATAGCAATGATCTGTCAGGATGTACACAGTCTCTACATGACTATGAGTGGAAATGTTGAAGGTGTATAGAGCTTCATTGGACCCATAACTGGAAATATTTCTTATATTGGTCAGAATACTATATTGGCTCAAGTCTTCAGTGTATTGGCTTTTTGGGTTGTTCAAAACTGGCATTCAAAAGATTTATCCTTGTGCTCTTTTCCATTGCCACACAATATAGGTTTTTCAAACCATATTTGACTGATAGTTTGCCATAATTTGCTGTAATACTTTTGTGTGAAGTGTAAATCTGTACAGGCTGGATTCTTTCCTAAAATTAAATTGTCACATTTGCACTCATTTTGAGTTGTAAATATCCTAATTGGTTGTGAATAACAATTCAGGAATCAGCCATTTTTTTATGTGTATGTTTGTTTCTGCATTTATGTCTTTTGGGCCAATTCCATTTTTATGAAGACACTGAAAACCCACTTTGGACTTTGACTCGCATATCATTGAAACACAGGAATGGAATTGAGCCCCAGCTGTACAGTCTTGTGTTTACATGTGCACCATCTCCTCATTTCACCCGTGTCCATTCTGACGATTTACACAGTCTTCTGTCCTCTAGGTTCCCCCCACACATGGTGCCCCCTCACCACAGTTTGCACACCACGGGCATCCCACACCCAGCCATCGTCACACCCAACGTCAAGCAGGAATCCTCCCACAGTGACATCAGCTCACTCAACAGCTCGTGAGTAATCTTTCTCTGCCCTAAACAAATTTATCGGCCTCAGATGACTTAGAAGTGACCGTAGGTAGGTTGACTGTGCTCACCTTGCTGCCCTCTGACCCGCCACAGGAAACAGTCAGACGCTAAAAAGGAGGAGGAGAAAAAGAAACAGGTCCACATAAAGAAGCCTCTGAATGCCTTCATGCTGTACATGAAGGAGATGCGGGCCAAGGTGGTGGCTGAGTGCACACTGAAGGAAAGTGCTGCCATCAACCAGATTCTGGGGCGGAGGGTAAGTCCTAACACTTCACTAGACACTCATTGAGTAGCAGCCGTCAAACTGAAGGGTCTATCACAGTCGTTCTTAATTCTGGTGCTCAGAACCCTGCTGATGAATTCCTCTGTCTGTCTCCTTTTACAGTGGCACGCCCTATCGAGGGAGGAGCAGGCCAAGTACTACGAGCTGGCCAGGAAAGAACGACAGCTCCACATGCAGCTGTACCCAGGCTGGTCAGCACGAGACAACTATGTAAGTTTTTAAGTTTACAAGTCGTAACGGCCTGTTTCTTTTCCCCTCTCACTAGGACATTTGACCAGGACGAGTGCTTTCTTTTGCTTTTTTTCTTACCTAGCCTCTCTTCTTGTAATGTTCTTTTGATATCTATATCAGAGACCGGACAAATTGCCTCAACCTAAGCCCATCTTTTAATTCCATGTTCCTTCTGGAGGAACATTTGTAATACAGCCTGACTATGACGTTTGTTTATATGCCCTAGACACTTTGTTCTGATACATAAGATGCGTAATTTTGTCCAGTTTTTGGATCAAGCTGGCCAGTGGAGTCTTCAATGAGCAGCCTTAGGGAAATCCGTCTTCCAGACGAGAAGCCCATCAAGATGTCTAGATGTTCACAGAGCAGAGGAAAATAAGACAAAAGATTACAGCAAAAGAAGAAAAGAGCAGAAAAAGACAAAAAGCAGAGAGAGGAGGGAGTATTCTGGTCTGGCCTGCAGTGGCTGATACAAACCGGAGGGCAGAGATAGGAAAAAAAAAAAAAAGACAGAGAAAGAATGAATGAATAAATAAGTAAACACAAAGATAAGTCCTATTCTCTGTTTCATGTTTTGGGCATTCTGCAATATAATAACTAAGGTTCCTGTCTGTGTCTATTTTTTTCTTTCTATTTTTTTGGCGGCTAACCAACAGGGGAAAAGGAAGAAGAGAAAAAGGGAAAAGCAGCAAGCAGAGAGCAATGGTAAGTGAGCTGCAATTATCTCTCATATTAGAAGAGCCCCATCATGTGTCAGGCAGATGTGACATCTTGCAAGATAAAAGTCAAGCTAGTTTTTTTGTGTGTTTTTTGTGTGTTTGTGCCTGGCTTTTTTCTTTTTTTTTTTGGTATAGTTATGCTACCCAATGCAATATTTAAATGGTAGAGTTGCTTGTAACACCCCCCCTTTTCCCATTTTCCCTAGCCTTCCCCTGCTAATAACAACTGAATATGCATGACCCCCCACACTCCTTCTCACCTCCCCTCTTGACACCCCTCCTTCTACCCCCCCCCCCCCCCCCCTCCCTTTGCCCCTTAGCGTTCTGGTATTGTGATATGTGTGTTTTTGAGAATGTGAAGTTGAAGCATTGTGAGAGCCATTAACTTTGCCAGTGTTGTGTGCGTGGCCCTGTTTTATAATGCCTGTGCCCTGCAGATAGACTGCACTACTGTACTTTGTATGTGTGTGTGTGTGTGTGTGTGCGTGACTGTGCATGTGTGTACGTGCGCACACACTCGTGTGTGTGCTTGGTGGGCTGCCCCTTGCTTGCTTTCATGCATGCTTTTATACAAACATAAGAAAAAATCACTGACATCTTAAAATTAAGGAGGTTTGCTAATTCTATGATTTATCCATTTTTATTTTTATGATTCATATTCTTCTGATCGTATTGTGAGGAGCAATGCCGACTTGTTATTATGTATTTTGCGCTCGTTTGGTGACGGATTTCTTCTTGAAGGCCTCTCTATCTGTTCTTTTTTTTTCAGAACACAGAGAATATTTTCCAAACCCTTGCCTTTCACTCCCTCCGATTACAGGTGCTAATGTCATTTTGAGTATTAAATTACTAACTTGTTTTTTTTTTTTACTTGTTTTTTTCCTCCTTCTTTTTTAATTAATGTATATTTATTCATCCATGAATGTGCAATATTAGGCAGGTTTAAACTTAAATTCCATATTTTTTTAAAAATATGCTCTATTTGCTTTGTTTGCTGCTTTCTTTTCTCAAAATGTTGCTATTGTTCATTTGACTTTAAGCTATATATTTCATTTAATTTACCTTCATTTTAATGATGTTAGAGCAAAAGTATGCTTGAGAAACTGGTGATGTAAAGCTAGGTTATCATTGTGGAGTATGATTTTAAGGATGTGATGTCAGGGTAAACCTCCTTAATCTATATGCTTTAGTAGCTGCGCTTGTGCCTCTCCTATAGGCCAGCATGAGTTTCCAACTTTGAATCTGTCGCTACTCAGACAAGACCTGGACTCAAACATTCCTCCACAGTATACTGCTATCACTCTGCTCTACTTATAATGACACGATTACTGGGTAGACCTACTGTAGCAAGTGACTGGCAGCTTTTCTACAACAGATAGCCAATGTTGATGGAAAACAGTCAACTGTTTGATGCCAGGTCTAAAGAGTAGATTCCCTCTTCAGGTTCCAGCCTTTTTAATCCTTCCCCTGGCTAGGGCTAACTCACGACCGCGCTGTTGAGCAATCTGCTACTGCTGCCTAGTTCTGCCACCTTGACCTTCCCTTTTTGAAATCATAGAGCACTGATAACATCTAGCAGTAAATTAATCCAATCTGCATTTGCTCCATTTATATCCTCTCAACCAAATAAGCGCTGGCTTATCTTCAGCTTTAACTCCAGTTACGATATAGATTACATGACTGAAAGCAATTGTTTCCATATTAATATCATAATTTGCATGCATTTTGATTTTGATTGCATTTGATGCCTTAAACACACTAATGGTTTCAGTCCTTTCTTAAAAGGCACTTTTGAGAATAGCTTTAAGGACGTTTTGGGTGGGGGGGTTTCTTGCACAATGAGCTACTGCCAAGCTTCATAGATTCACTGTTATCTGTTTTTTCTCCTTATTTCTCTCCTCCTTTTGATTTCTCTTCTTTATTATTATTTTTTTTTTTGTTTGGTTCTATTCCTCCTCTCTGCTGGCTTCCCTTCCCTGTTGCGGCATCAGACCTGAGCGCTCCTAAGAAGTGTCGAGCGCGCTTTGGGCTCGACCAACAGAATAACTGGTGTGGCCCGTGCAGGTGTGTATGGTGTGTGCTTGCACTGGCCAGGGCCAGGTGAAGGCTGGGTAACTGAACGCTGGGACTTCCTCCTCCGCTCTCTGCTGCTGCCCTCCCGCCCTTTTTTTTTTCCCCCCTCTTTTCTTCCCTCCTCGTCTGTCCCGCCAGGCTATCATGACCTCTCAGCTTCCTCCAGCCACGCCCTGCCGGTCTATCTCTAGGTTCCCCCTATTTGATTTTTACCTCCTGTTTGGGAAGAAGGGTATTAACAGCATATGCCAGAGTGTTTGTATGAATGGCGACTGTGCGTGTGTGTTGATTTCAAAAAAAAGAAAAAAAAAAAAAAACATTTCTGGGGTTACAGGGGTTTCATTGCAGGATGAACTGTACAAAAAGCCTCACAGAGATGGGTCAGAAATCCTAAACTGGCAGGTCGGGGCTTGGAGGATCTGGAGCCTGATGGCTTGGTCAATATGGAGGACATCCCAGTGTTGCCAGCCTAAACCTAAACCCTGGCTACATGTTTTTGTCTGTGCAATGACGTGTCCATTTTCTTTTTCTTTCTTTTTTTTTGTCTCTGTGTGTATGTTTGTGTCTACCTCTTTGGCTAACAGATGCAAATACCCCAAAGAAGTGTCGTGCCTTGTTCGGGCTTGACCAGCTGAGTTTATGGTGCAAACCATGCAGGTATAACTGCTGTAGTACCAATGGGAGGAAGACATCCACAATGAGCAGCTTCTTCTCCTTGATTATTTGCTCAGATATCCCTCTAAAACATGTTTCCATCAGTGTGGTAACAGATGGCAAACTCCTCTGCTCCTTTTCCTCACTGAGGAGCTTCCTGCTATAAATTCCCTCACAGCAATTTTTCCTCACTGAACTCGGTTCAAGCCCAGTGGCAGAAAATGGATTTCTAAATAAGATTACTGAATATTTTATCTCAACAAAATATCTTGCTGCAAGATCATGGTTTCCTAATGTCATTTGGAGTAACATTTCTAACAATCGGACTTGTTATGGGTGAAATCCATTTTCTCTCCAGGCAGTGGATAATTCCCTCCCATCTTAACTGTCATGTATGTCCTAATTGGCGCCCTTGAATAACAATGTTATGCTTACAAATTTAGCCCTGCTTTCTCTGAGGGCCTGCTCAGTGACACTCTTTTCTGTGCCCTCTTCCTCCTCCTTCTCCACCTCTTCTTCCTCCAAACTCCTCTTCAATAACCCTTACTTAGTCCCTACCTGTTGTCTTTCTGTTCTGACACAAGCAGTCTTTGAATTGGGAATATTTTCATGGTAGGTATTTGTTTCTGCTAAGTAATACCCTTCTCTGTGTCTGGCTTGCACCACTCTTTCTTGACACAACTCTTCAGCGCCAACCATTGCAACACATTTCATTTGTATTGTTTTAATCATTTGTATGGTTAGGCTCAAAATCAAAATTTATGTGTTTTGTATTTTTTTGCACTTTGCTGTGAAACCTATTTGAAAGGAGATTTATCAGTTTTTTATCACCAGAATTTAACACATCACCTATACTCCATCGTAGATATTTCCTTTGTAGCAGATAGGGTACCTCCACACAGTCCGCCATTGTTGGTGTTCCCACTTGGCTCTCTTATTTCCCTTCCGACTGACACACATAATCAAAAGTACAGCATTATTCCTGAAACAATAATCGCAGATCAGGAGATCAGGAGAAGCGAAAGTACGATAATTCAGTCTTCGTTGCAAGAGCCGAGAGGTTAAAAGTTCTCTCTGGGCTCCATTTCCTAAAAGATGCATCTGGTGTAATTTCCCCCGAGACGGAGAAATCAATAACATACACAGGCACATACTATGAATCGATATGTCTGTTAAAAAATGGATATTAGCTCATTTGTTGCAGTTTGACAGACAGTTATCGAGAGCAAGATGTGTACATAGTAGCAAAATGATACCTTTTTACACCCGGTCGATACTCTGCACCACCCAGCGCCACAGTATCAGTGTAGGATGCACTTAAAAGCCTTATCCCTACTCTTTTCTAGACTTTTCTAGTATTCTACACTGTCCCTTGTTGTGTGCTTGTATTGTTCAGCTTACTGGAAATGCATGCCTGTCTTTCTATCTAGCATGGAACCAAGGTTTTGTGAGGCCTTTTATATGTGATTTGTTGATGTCCCTCTACCTTTTCATCCTCAGTAAAATGCTCTCTCTGTATTTATTCAGACTTTTTCCCTTCAGAAAAGCTTGATTTGACATCTTAATTAAACAGTAGCTCAGCCTTACATGTTCCAAAAGCATTAATCTTTCTTTTTAAGCACCTTTTTTACCTACTCTCCCTGTAAGTCTTAAATACTAATACTCCATGGCCTTCAGGCATCCTTGTGTTAGAATGGAGAACTGAGAGGGGGGTCACTGCCAGGGTCAGGGTAAAGATGAGGTGGGCAGAGATTCCCCCTTAACCAAATCTTAGCACAGCCTTCACAACAGAGTCACCACAGATAAATGCAACAATCCCCTCTCGTTTTCTCTCCGAACTCCCTCCCTCCCTCCTGTGCTCGTTCATCGGGTTCCACTGAGCACAACGGGCCTGGCCTCAAGACTTAGCAGGCAGGGGGAGGGTCCTGACCCCAGGCAGGCAATGCAAACATGATGCCTTGACCCCTCACACACACACACTTGTGTCTGTGGGGCAGATGCGGGTTAGTGTGGATCTTCTTGACTTTTTTCGCCCTCGTATCCAAACTCTGTCCCCTCAGGAGAAGAGAGAGTACAGCCAGTTAGAGGTAGAAGAGAGAGAGACAGGTCCAGTAACCCCTCTTGTTGCTGGAGAGAACAGGCTGATCCCTGTTGTAGGTCTTGCCTGTAAGAAAGGCTGAGAGAGCAACCATTACTACATCTCATTCATTTTGTCCTCACATCATCATCATCATCATCATCATCATCTCTATGTCTGCTTTTCATTTCCCTGCTGTCTCCTGTCCAGGTGCTTCACCTGTGACCTTTCCCTACATGTCTGTCCTGTCTGATGGTTTAGTATTTGGAACCTGATTGTCATTTCTGCAACCTTATCTTCTTAGCACGAGGTTTACGATGCTACTTAAATGCACCTGCAAAAAAAAAAAAAAAAAATCTATTGAATAAAGCCGGTTTCAAATAATGTTTTTCATTGATTTAAAAAATTGAAAGGTGCATTCAAGTGAGCAGCAGTGCTAAGAAGCGATGTAATTCGAAGATGTGATGCTAAAAGATGCTCTCTTTCTCTTACCTTGTCCCTCAGGAGAAAAAAAAAGTGCATTCGCTACATCCAAGGTGAAGGCAGCTGTGCCAGTCCTCCCTCTACGGACGGAAGCTTACTAGACTCCCCCCCATCCTCCCCCTCCTCAGTGGTTCCCTCCCCCTCCTCAAAAGAGTCCAAACCTCAGACTGAACAAATGCAACCTCTCTCACTGACTATGAAACCGGCCCACCAGCCACTCCACCACCCGCACCTCCTGGCTGGGCCTCCACCGCCATCTTTGGTTCAGCTGGAAAACTCTGCTGCAGCTAGCAAAACGCCCGGCGCCTCCTCCCACAACGGAGCCCTGGAGCACGGTGACGTCTCGTCCTCGCGGCAGCCGGGCTCCTCTGTGGCGTCCTCAATGGCCCGGCCCTCGGCATCGCTGTGTCATTCCCACTCGCTCCTCCCCTCCACGGCCCCTCAGCCTCTGTCGCTAGTGACCAAGTCTATAGAATAGTCTACCCTATTCTTCTTCTCCTCTTTTCTAGCTCTGCACACACAACACACACACACCTTTCTAGGCCCTCTCTCTGCTATATTTCACTTGCCGTCAGTTCTTTTCTCTTTATGTTTCTGTGCCATATGGCTTTGAAATTTTAGTTTTTGTTTTATTAAAGTTCATTGGTCAATATTTGACCCATCATTATCAAAAAAAATCTAATTATTATAAAGAAATGATACAATGAGCTGTAGTATAGCTTTGTGAATCTGCCAAAATTTTTATGAATTTTGTTTTGTCTTTTTTGTAGTGTTTAAACAGTGCAAACAGAAAAATTATCTAGTTCAACTTCAAAATGTTTAAAAGACGGATATAAAAAGGTAGGCTAGATTATTCAATGAGCCCTTTTCTTGAAAGAGTTGGTTCTCCTTCTTTATTTGTATTAAATACGAGCTTGCGAACCAATCATTTGACATCTGTTCAAACTCTAGGAGGGCATGAGGCTAGCGGTGACACCTCTCTGAGGAACAACTTTAATTGTGATGTTACTTGTTCTTGTTTAAATGTACAGAATAATGGGGAGGGGGGGATTACTGTGTTAAATATGCATTCTTCCACTGCGTTGTCTTTTTTCTTTGTTGTTTACCTTTGGGGTGGAGTCAGGCAAGTTGGGTGGGCTTGAGGGGAGGTCGGGGTGGGAGGGTTGAGGGTTATTAAATTCAAAATGTCACAACGCTAGGACCAGTAGTATTTATTGCTTTAGAGATTGCTTGTTGTATCTTGTATGTGTCTCTTTTTGACTTTTTGTTTCTTAATACATTGTACAAATATTTTTTCTTAAGGTAAGCGACTTATATATGAATGATCCATTTTTACAAGGAGGTTTTAAAAGGCAAATCTTTTGTTATTGATTTCTTTCCTCGCTGAAAACCTGGATTCCACTCAGTGTACTGTGTAGATCTCATGAACAGAAGTATGCACAACTTCATTTCGAGAAATGCGTCTATAAGCCATTTTACAAAAAGAAGAAAAGAAAACTTGAAACAAGAGACAGTGGGTACCGTGTCTTCAGTAGTTGGAAAAGTGTCTAAAGCCCTTCTTTTTTATTGCACAGTCACATCTCTCAGACTGTAGATTCGTGTACAGATTTTCCGTGCCAAATTTTGTGATAATTTTCTCTGCCCCTCTAACCATGCTGTAGGGATCTTTTTTTTTGTTTTGTTTTGTTTTGTTGTTGTTTGTTTTTTTTAATTTCGATACCATTCTTTGCTGTGACGTTACATAGATTGCTATGTATGTAGTATAAATGTTGCTATAACAAATGTGTTTGGTAGCAAATTGTCAAATATTAAAATTTAAACCTAATAAAAAGACGGACATCATACTGTATAAACCCACAAGGGCCAAATTATGTATATTAGGAGGTTCATAAAAAAACTATTAAATACAAAAAAATACACAAACTGCCACTTTTAAGTACACTACTACATATAGGTAGATAGAAAAAATAGGCATGTTGATGTTGCAAGAGGCTGTAAAAAAAGCTACAAGAGAATCATCCACTCGGTACCATTGTAGTTGACATGACGCGACTGTAATCTGTCGATTTCTTCTCTGGTTTATTAAGATGCTAATGATAAATAGTTTGAATGTTTCCTTAACGGCTGTGATGTTCCTGTTCTATTTTATGCTCTTATCTTTTTGTTTGTTTGTTTTTTCCTGTTATTTTAAATGGTTCCAAAACCATGTTTTTTTGTAATGAATAAATGTTTATGCTGTACAGTCTCTGTAGCATGCAGTTCTGTATTAATAAAAGCAACTTAGTATGTGCACACTTGTGTCTTCCTTTTATTCGTAAGTTAACTGGCAGGTGCAGAGACCTGAGAAAATGTTAAAACAGAATCTCGGCAAATAGACGCAGTTTTCCTCTACAGTTTGTAACAGATATTCAGGAAAGAATAAGACAATTTGTTTTATTTCAAGAAAAAATTTAAAGTTATAGTGTATGATAATTTCTTATGTTGCATTAAGTCCATTATAATTAAATACTCTATCAAGTTTTATATACTGCAGTGGCCAAGTCAGTAGTTCTTCTATTCAAATCTAGCAACCTTGTAAACAAAGGGCAAACAATGCTTTTTTTGTAAGTGCCAACAGAAAACAATGGATTATTGCTGAGATGATTATTGTCAAAACTTCCAGAAAAAACTTTTAGTTTATATCTTGCCAAGTTAAATGAAGACAAAGAGGATCTTTAAGTACAAGTTAGTTCACCAAACTCCTGTTGGACACAAAAAGATTCCACTGTTTTCACAAGTTTGTGTTTCTACACATGCAAACTATCACTGTCTTGTATCATAGTTACAGTACTATAAGCAACTGTCAGCCTTTCAACCAAAATATATTTACTATTTAAATTGAACCACTAAATTAATTTAACAATTTAATAAACCACAAAGTTTGTGAACAATACAGTATCTTGACTCATTCTGAAATAAATGACACCAGTCCTCACCATCTTCTGATTTACATTTACTGGATATCATGCAAAAGAACATGCAAAAAACTTTTTTTTAGTGTATCAATGTTTCACTCAGGTGGTCACAGAGATTACTTGAACTGTATTTAATCACCCATACTTGCATACTTGCACCATGCATTTTTTAAGGGAGTGTTAGATTGTACACCAGCCAAACCAGGACGTTTTAAGGAGACAAAAGCAAAAAAAGATAAAACTGGCTTATTATTTTTTTGATCTGGTGATGTGTTATATCCAAACTAAAACAATAGCTTATTGGTTGATAGCTTACCTTATCAGAAAATCTAATTTTCCTCCCAGATTATGAGCTTCTCCAAGAAACTGAATGTTTTCTTTTTCTCTGTACATATGAAAAAAGCTAGTCTTGTTTCATGATTACAGACTGTGAACTATTTAACAGTGTAAAAATATAGCTGACATAATTTACGCTCAAAGCATTGGTTCCCTCCCTGTTTTAAGTATCAATGGAATCATTATACCAATAAACAATTTTTATGAACCTCTTAATCATGCTGGATCATCATTTTAAAAATCTGACTTTGTCCAGGTCTTAATACACGAGCAAATGTTGCAACACTTCAGCAAGTGAGAAATCTATCATTTCTTTTCCAAATAAATGCCTCGTTCTGTCTTGTATCCAGATATCGACATTGACCAGACTGTGTCTAGCTCCAGTTCAGACAGACTGCAGTTCACACCAGGCTTTAAAATGCAACTCAAACACATCTTGAGTAAACACTTGTGATTGAATTCTCTGCTCAGGATTTCATCTAAGAAGAAACAACTGCTGCCAAACATAAAAAATGCACATCTGCACAAGGCCATACAGACAGAGCGGAGGATCATGGTTTGGTGTGAACTAAACCTGCTACAAGATATTAACCACCAGCAAATCAACATTACAAATCTAAACGTAATAAGGGTTCAATTTAGGTTCCCACTGCAATACAGGGCACATCTGACCATAACTCAATGTATTTTGAACTGTTGAGATCACTGAAGATGCATTTTAACACAAAGTATCAAAAAGAGGTCAAAGTAGAAGACAAAGAAATGATCATAGATTCGTGTAAAAGGTGAAGAGTACAGCTGAAACTACGCTGAAAACTGGAGAGGCAGGCAAAAACTCAAAAAAAAGTTTTAGATGCTCTGATCCTTGACATTACATGATGAATCCTCTTTTGCCCACCTTGTCTGACCACAGTCAGCCATACCTATGCCTCACACAAATGCACCTCTCATATTAAATTAGTAATAAAGTGATACTTGACTAATTCCCAGCAGGGACATTTTCCATTCCATTGCTTTCATCTGCATGGAGGCCAGAGTGCAAGATGAGCTCACAGCAGAACCTCTTTGCTCAAGAATTCAAAATATTCTGCGATCAACATAAGGCAGCCCTCAACACATTCTGCTCTTCAAAACCACTCATAATACAGAGGTTGTTGGATGTTATACCTATGATTTAATTTGTGTTGAGGTTATAGTCATTTTCTTGTAGTTTCATCTGTGAAATTATCATTGAAGCATTTCAGCTCCTCCAGTGGACTTGTATCGGCAGTTATGTCAGGAATTTGTATACAAATTTTCTGTATTAGAAACAGCACACAGGCATTACCAATCAGTCAAAGGAGGCTGTGTTGTTTGGGTTGGTCTCCACTTACGTGACGTTCTCAATGGATCAACAATAGCTTTGCAAGAAAACAGTCTGTGTGTGTACGTGCTTGCAAGTGAGTGCAACATTTTATGGATTTGCTCCGTACACTGAGGAGAGCAGCATTGATTTCTTATTTACTTGAAGTTTGCTTAAATCTACAAAGTAGCCAGGCAAACAACGAAAAAGTATTAAAGTTTAGCTGAAATACAGGGTGCATGTTGTACTTGAATATAATGTATAGACTGTCCTCTCGTGAGTACCGAGCAAGGAAGAACTGAAACCAGGGGGATGGGTTCAGTTGTGATCGAGAAAATGTGGGGCTCTTCTTTGTTCCCTTTGAATGTATACAGCATGCACACTTAATGCATTTGTGTGGGCTATACCCTTGAACCATTAGACTAGCGATGTATAACATGGAAGCGTCCGTGATGGTTCTATTACATTTCAAGAAGGAGGAAAGGCTTTGTATACCTGAGTAAAGAAATGACATTTTTTGATGTCAGTGTGGCATGGAGGAACAATGTTGAAGGCCATTGCTGCAGGCAAGCATACAAATCAGAAAACATTGCAGAACATTAAATATGTCCCCTAGGTAACAACAAACAAGACACAAAAAGATATTGTTTTGAATGTTATTAAAAAAAAGAGATGTATACCCCTGACCCTGATCACGGTGGGAGGACAAATTTGAAAGGCTGAAGAAATGGCCACAGTGTAGGTATGGGGTGGCATAAGAACTATCACTGGCCATGGGAAAAAGACCGACGAGGGGATGGAAGGAGACCTGGATGAGGCTGATGAGTTAAATCTGTTCTTTAACAAGTTTAATGATACCCCCTTTACCTCAACACCCCTCCACTTACCCCCCTCTCCCAGCATCCTCACCCTACCATCTCTCCTAAACAATTCTCCTGGCTCATGTCCATTCACCTCAGCCTTCTTGCCTCCCTCCCCCATCAGGCCTCTCTAACTCTCTCTAACTATGCAAACAATGCTAGCCATGCTAACTAGCTGCTAGCCGTCGCGCAGGCCCGCTGAGAGTCACCCGCACTCGGGGCTGCAAGAGTGAGTGCAGCCCTGAAATAAATTTTAAAAACACACTTTCAACGACTGAAGCGTCTCACATGGAGGCTCCAACACTGACAGGAGCATCAACCCGCGGATACAAAGAGACACGACGGATCAATTTCACCAGTCTGCATGGCGGCTAGCAGCTCACTCTGTCCCGCTGTGTAGGGCTGGGCCCCGCTGTTGCAGTCCAGCCAAAAATAATAAACTATTTTTCTCAGAAAGTCATGCTTACTAGAAATTGTGGTCCACCACAGCCTGTAGGATAATCGAATACCATCCCTTCCTGTTGTAGAGTAGAACAGCTCTCCAAGGTCAATCACCATCACTGCAGAGGATGTGAGAAGAAAGTTCATTAGACTATACCCAGGCAAGGCTGCAGGGCCTAACGGCCTCAGCCCCAGAGTGCTCAAAGGATGTGCTACTCAGCTGCGCATGGTTTTTCAGCACATCTTCAACTTTAGCCTGATGATCATCTCTGGTCTGTGAAAGTCATCATGCCTTGTTCCTGTTCCCAAGAAAAAGCACCCAAACACCCTCAGTGACTAAAGACCAATGGCTTTGACTTCACATGTCATGAAGTCACTGGAGAGGCTAGTCCTGAAGCACCTCTATTCATTAGTTGAACCATCACTAGATCCTCTGCATTTCACCTACCAGTCCCACATTGGAGTGGAAGACGCCATCATCTTTCTACTGCACAGGGCTCATACTCACCTGGAAAAGGCAAGCAGTAATGTGAGAGTCATGTTCTTTGACTTTTCAAGTGCTTTTAACACCATACGACCTGCCCTACTCAGGACTAAGTTACTGGACATGCAGGTGGATGCTCCACTAGTGGCCTGGATCACCAAATACCTCACAGGTCAGCCACAGTATGTGAGGCTACAGAGCAACATGTCAAACATAATAGTGAGTAGCATGGGGGCACTTCAGGAGACGGTCCTGTCTCCCTTCCTGTTCACACTCTACACCTCAACTTCAGACACTGCTCACAGTCCTGCCAACTGCAGAAGTTTTCGGACAACTCTGCCATTGTTGGTTGTATCAGCAGGGGACAGGACACTGAGTGCAGGAGTGTAGCAGACAGCTTTGTGGAGTGGTATGAACTAAATCACCTGCAACTCAACATCACAAAGAATAAGGAGTAAGAATAAGGAGTTGGCGGTGGATTTTAGGAAGCGAAGGACACGTCCAAACTCAGTTAGCATCAGGGAAACAGAGGTGGATGTTGTCGAAGAATACAAGTACCTGGGTGTCCAAACAGACAATAAGATGAACAGGACTAAAAACCCAGAGGCCCTGTACAAGAAAAGTCAGAGCTGTCTGTATTTTCTCAGGAGACTCAGATCTTTCAACATCTGCAGAACCATGCTGCAGATGTTTTTATCACTCAGTGGCGGCTAGCGTCCTCTTCTACACTGTAGTGTGCTGGGGCAGCAGGGTGAAGGCAGCCAATGCTAATAGACTCAATAAATTCATCAGGAAAGCAGGTTCTGTCCTGGGAGTGTAACTGGAGTCTTTGGTGGAGGCATCCAAGAAGAAGATGCTGAAGAAACTACTCAATATTATGGACAACTAGTGGAGTGCCCATTCAAAACATGCCTGTTCGGAACAGACAGATTGCTTGTCCTCTGGCTGCTACCTCAATGCATTAACAGTTCTCTCCATGTCCACTGTCCATAATGCTCTCCATCACCAGGATTTGTATCCATTTTTTCCATCACTTCAGCTTTGACTGTCATTCTATTAATTACGTCTTTGCATTACGCCATCTTCTTCTTTTTGTGGTTATTGCACTAGTTAGGCAAATCAGCGCCACCAACTGTCCGAATATTAAATATTCGCAAAACAGTAGTGGATGGAAATGTAAATTAATTCTCATTTTCTTTTATCGATTTCCTGAAATTTTGTTTAAAATTTGCATTAGATTTGGATGGAAACCAAGAGTGCTAGAGTCATATCAGAGCACCTTCAGTCCTAGACTGAGACCACTAAGGTGCACCACAGAACACCACAGGGGGTCTTTTCTACCAGTAACCATCAAACTTAACTTTTCCCCCTTCTGCAGGAAGGACAGCTGAAACGTTGGACACTGAGAACAATAATATCAATATCATGCAATATTACTTTTCAACATCATGTGCAACATTACTTTTAATTACTTGTTCAATATAATTGCCAATATCACTTTTCAATATCATGTGCAATGTGACTTTTCTATTTTAGTTTACTCATTTTACTAAATGTAGCTTACTTTTATTGTTATTTTATTAGGCACTGGTGTTAGCATTTACTCCTTATACACTTTACATTTATTTCTCTATTGTTTTTATTCTTATGTTGTTGTAATTTTCATACAGCTTCATATTAACAGATTTATGCTATCCTCCATAATGATATTCCTCTTTTCACCCCAATTAGGTTTAATATTTAGTTCAAAGAGGATAGAGGGTCACCATTCGGTTCGCTGTGTAGTTGAGTTTTTTCGAAGCACTCTTAACTTCGGAGCCGCTGCTTTTGTGAAAGGAGTTGTCATAATGCTCTTGAAGCAAAACAATTAAAAAGCCTGAATTGCACAGATAGTTCAAAGGAACATACTGAAACCAACTCCAATGCAGTGCAGCCCTGCTGTGACCTTCATCAACTTGCATTCATTCCTCATGCACTTTGGTATGTTGCTCCCTGAAGAAGACCACTACGCAGCCAACGAATTTCATAGCTTCAAAAAGCACTTGAGTAATTGTTTGGGAATTGGAAAACTGAGGCAGCGCTGTGCTTGCGTTGTTCTTGACCGTATCTCATGGACAAAGATTTAAGTCATGTGTCTAAGGATGAACTGGAGTCGATTGATTTTTTTGCAGGATTGTAAGAAAAAACACAGAGGTAAAGGATTCTGAGGTCACGTCAATACTTATTACAAGTTGGCACTCTACAGTGTAGGTGAAGAGGGTAAGAAAGAAGAGGGCAACAAAGGAGGTGATGGTAAAAAAAATATATAGTACAGCGGGGTCTGAATGTTTCAAACAATGTTAGGCTGTATTCTCAGATTGGTATGAAAATAAAAAGTTAATTCAGAGCCTTACAATACAGGTAAAAGTCCTTTTGGAAATCTTTTAGAAAGCGCTTTTTCAAAAAAAATCACAGTGAACATCTAAAGTTCACAAAGTGCAGGATCTGGCTATGTTCTACATTAACTCAAACGAGGACTGTGATGCTAGGATTTCAATAAAAGGTCACAGTGTTCACGGAGATTTGAGTTTTGGCTCTTGTGAGTTAAACGACTTAGAAAAAATCTGTCAGAGCTTAAAGAAAATCACACGTTTGTCATTTAAATGTATTTTCCAAATTGTTTTCTATTTTTCATATGACGTCCTTGCTCCACATCTTTTTTTTTCTTTTATTGGAAAAGATACAATTCAAGATAATCTATTGCCATATGGTTGCCATTTGTTGCTATATGCTTTGTGTTTTGGAAAAGCAAATAATTTAGTTGCATGTAGCCAAAGACATGCAACTCTGAATTGCTTTTTCATAAACAGAGTAAATAAGCCGTCCTGAATGGCAGCAGCCAGGAAAGCATTTTGCCTTTAATCATGTACATTTCACCTGTATTTATCAAATGTATTGTTGCTTCTGATATCTTCTCAGCTTTTGACACTCAAAATCCTTTGTGTTTACATATTTTCAGAAATCTTAGTACATATGACTGAGTAAATTGTAGACTAAGTATCTTCTTTTTTTCCCAAACTAATTTTTGGAACAATCATCTCTCTCTCTATTCAGTAACAATTGTCCTCCAACCTTGAAGAACAAAATGATGTACATGAAAGGTAGGTATTTTGAGAGATTTTCTCCTTCCTACAAAATGAAAGAGTCTTTTTTTATCTAAGAATTAAATAGGGGCGACCACATAAGGGAAATTTTGGTTCAATTTGGTGCACAATGCTTTTCTTAAAGGACTAACCTGTGGTGTGCAAGCAACAAGGCCATCTTTAATCAGAAAGATTTTGGATCCAATAAGGCCATATTGTGTGCATTGCACTACAACAGATTCTGATAAGAGGGATAATAAAAGCAGCGATCAAGTACACAGAGGAGGGGAGTAAGCAACAGAGAGTGCAGAGATGTCCCTTCAGACAAAAATTTCAGCAATTCAGACCAGAACAAGACGATCCTTCTTCCTTTTTCAGCTTTAGTCTCATATAACTGTGGTCCTCCTTTAAAATTAAATGCCATAACACTTTATGTATGAAATCAAAGGTGATGCAGTGGCAACAGTTAGGCAACAACAGAACTGAAAGAAGAGACTGATTTTGAATATCTATGGTGGTTATGTATGATGTTATATCAGCCAACAGGACAAAACAGTAACTTTTAGAGCATCCTTACATGTGTGACAGGTGTGTAGCTATGACTGTTTACCAAACATGAAAGTGTTCTTAAAACGGCGCCTAATCAAGTGAGAAGGGTCTATCTGCAGACCCCCCTCCCCCAACCCTAACCATCCCCCTCCTCATGTCTAAACCTAACCAAGTGGGCGTGTCATGTAGTAAAATGGGTGAGTCATGTAAATGCTGTGAGTCTGCAGATAGACCTACTTGTCTTGACTCAAACCACAGCGCAATTAGTAGCCATCAGGACTGACAAAGTCAAAGGTGTGCTGTATGGGATATTAACGAGACAAGTGTGGGAATGATTAGTTGATTAATTTATTATTTGATTGATGGAAAATGAATTGGCAATAACTGTGATAATTCATTTATCAAGCAAAAATGCCAAAACATTTGCTGATTCCAGCTTTTCAAATGTGAGAATTTGCTGCTTTTCTCTGTTTTATAACATTGTAAATTTGGGTTTGGGGCGATTGCGAAAGAAAAAAACACAAACATTTTGAGCAGCGACGTAGCCTCTGGGAAATTATAAAAAACATTTTTATCTAATCAAGAGATTAACTGATACTGAAAATATTCATAAACTGCAACCCAAAATGTAGTTAAAGTGGTAACCAGTGATCTACTTTATCATCTTAAAGCCACTATAATCAATAGTTTTATATTGACAATGGATCAAATTGTACCATGTATATGAGAGGGATCACTTATAGTGACAAACCCACAAGAGAAGAATTATCACTGATTCTGCATTTCCCCTTATCTCTTTAGAGCATTTTTGCATCTTTCAGCTCACTGTTTTGGTTTTCCATCCCACAACTTAACTGTTTTGCTTCACTCTCACCGCTCTCATCAGCACCGTTGAAAGCCACAGGAGGCACCGAGTCCAGCAAAAAAATCTCTGAAAACCCACTGTAGGCTACACTACCTGCCCAGCTAAAAGATCATGTTAGCAACTAGCATTTAGCAGCTAACGAGCCAGATATTTCTCTCAGGAGTCATAGCTAAAAGCAGAGTGAATAGTGGACTTACATTCATCAGGTAGCCAGAAATATGACTCCAAATGACTGCTAATGTTGCTCTGTGTCTGTTAGACATGTGAATAAGTAATTGTCACATCATCTTTATGCGATGATAATATGTAAGTCTTGTGTTTACAGCTTGTTTTCACTGCCACCAAGTGGTCAAGTAGTTAAGAAGTCCAGCTCAGCACAGCTTACATCAACCATGTGGGAAAACAGGCCTTGAAGTGTATTTGGAAAGCTAGAAAGTTCAGCAAGTCATCATTAAGTCACTGAAATGATCTCCAGAGAAATATATTGGTTATTCTGTGCCATAGGACAAATAAGCTTTCACTTATGGCACTTTTGAAGTTAATTTAAAGCCTGATCATCATTAAATGTGTTAATTGTTGAGATGATAATAACCTGATCTGCATTTCAGAAAGAGGTGCTTCATTTAGGGACTCAGTGCAGAAATAACTTGAGAACCAGTACGAGGTCTAGACAGAGAAAGAGGGAGTTGCAGTAAAGAGGTGCAGCATATATACAGGTGTTGTGTGTATGTGCTGCTGTCTGAATGTAGGCTTGTGTGTCACCTTCCCAGCACAAGTGCCCTAGTCCCTAATGATGGCGGTGTGCAGCGAGCTAACTACTCTCACAGTGGAGCGAGCCCCCAGGCTAGTGCCACATCTCTCCATCAAGGCCTGCCTTCATCCCGCTTTACACTGGGCCCTTTCCAAAGACACACAAATACACACGCACACACACACACAGAGCCAATGACAAATAATTCATATTATGGCCTGCCTGAAAGTTTGCCACACTACCTCATTAAGCAGCCTATTGTAACTGGCTGACATTCTCTCAGCATAATAACATTCCTTGGTCGGGTTGTTTTTGAAGTGACATCTCACTAGAGGGAAACAGAAAGAAATAAAGAAATAAAAAACACCCAGTTGTGCTATGTTGTTTTTCACCTTCGGAACTCTCAAGGTGATGCAACTTTAGCTGCCAGATATCAATAATGGCTGTTGTTTTTTGATATGGTACAAGGTCCAGCAATGGCATATCAAATGAAGACAGAAATGTGGTTACTTGTGTCATTCGCATGGATAGAGCTGCTTTTTCCATTTCAATAAATTACAGCTAACAGGGATACAATGTGACAAGGACAGGAATGAAGTAGCACATAAGCAGTATTACACATTTTCATATTAATTTTAATCACTAAATTGTAAAGGCAAGGTCTTAACTTGCTGTCAGTTTATAAGTGTGTGGACAGCAAATGATCAAGGTTGAGGAGGTTTGTTGTCATAAGTGGCATCATGTATTGTAATATCTAGATTTGCCGAGTAGAAGTTATAGTCCATGTTAGGTAAGGCATATAACAACACAATAACCTAAACCTTCACCTTTCAGGTGATGTGACCAAAGGAATTGAAGCAGCTCAGAGTAAATAAAAACTGCTTACTCGCAGAGAGGACATTTCATTCTACACACATCGCAAGCCAGCGCATATAAATACAGCCTCCACAACCTTGTGCCCACATGGACTGTTCACATGCATGCACACCACACACAAAACCGAGAAGAATAGATTTATTTGGTGTAATGAAGATACTATAGCTCAATCCAAACCTACATATTGAGTTTGATCTCCCACTTAGGGCTGCATTGATTTTTCCTCTTAGCCACACGGTCCAGTGCACTGCTTCTGACACACCAATGAAAATTAATCTGTTTGATTTCATCTGCAAAATTTACAATGGGCAAAGAGAGAGGCAGGCTGGGTAGGGTAGAGGGAGGAGGAGCGCATGGGGGGGGGGGGGGGCATTCAGGAAATGGTGTGTATGGCTTGATGAGAGTGTGGAGAGGAGTAAGTGAATATGCTTCTTTGATGTGCTCCATGTTTGCGCACATGGAAGCAAATGGCAGAGTGGCAACAGTGTGGGAGGGTTTCTTTTTTTTTTTTTTTTCTCAGTGTGGCAATCAGTCAGTTCAGAGACGCTGAGCTCCTGGCGAGCCTACAAGGCATGTGGCTAGGTGCTCTCTGTCCTGGGGGCGAGATGGGGAGAGACTTAGCGCTGACTTTTCCAGGGCATCAATGAGGCATGGGAGAGGAAGAAGAAACTTTCTCAGCAAAGTGAAAAGGGGGAAAAGGGGTGGAGGGGATCATCCAAGTAAGGCAGACTTAAAGTTAAAACACTGACGACACTTCAATCTTCACTTCAGTATGCCAAACATGGATTTTGCATAAACACACAGCACTTCAGAGACAGACGTAGAGATAAAGATGAAGTTGTTCGAATAACAAAAGGGAAAATGAGAGGAAGATGGAAGGCTAACCCCAAAACATGAGGAAAGATGGAAGACAACCCCTGCTAAGTTGGATTCTGCGGCTGTCTTCCATCTCCCTCAGCAGATAGCAGGAATGATAGCAGAGCATGTTCCAGCCTCCTATAATGAAGAGATGCATCAAGTCAGCTCTGCTCCTCATCATCACAGGCTGTGACCTTGGGAAAACTACCTCAGCTGTGAACCTTCTTTCAGATTTACAGAATATTGAAGAAACACAGCAACCACACTCCCTGTTTAGGGATTAGGAGTAGAAAATTCCAGAGAAACAAAGGTCTTTTCCAAATGCCAAATGGCTGTATCTGTTGATCTTAAATTATTGGAGAGCGGCTTGTTTGCTTCCTTTCTTTAACAGTCTTCTTGCATGAGAGGCGATTCTATTGAGCTGACACTGACCTATCGTGTGTAATAACACAGAGGTCACTGTCAATGTGGAAAATCTGTTCCACTCTCTACTCGGCTGCTTGAAGAATCCACCGTTATTCAGAAAAAGATGACACAGAGATGGCAGGAGGACATGCAGTAAACATTAAAAAGACAAAAATGTCTTATTCTTTAATCGATTTCATCTGTGTATAACAAAGAATCTCCATTGAGGCAGAACATCTTTGGCCAAGAAAGCAGCATCATGATTTAACAATGTGCAATAAATTAGCAAAATCACATAATATGCAAACACAAAATCAAAACATACGCTAAGCAGTCTGTCCTCCAAGTTGCTAATAAATAAGCATACCCAGAATGGCCTTTCAGAAAACCACTTACAATTGAATGAGAGTAGAGGAAGAGTCCATAGAAGATAAAAAGGCATTTGACAATTTATCAGTGAGATAAGGAGAGTGGTGTACTGCACTGGCTGCAGAGCGGTGATGTAAAACATCACTGTAATCAATTAAAAGTGGTGGCAGGCTTTCTCTTTTTAGTTAGCAAAGAAAAACTTGACTAGTCCCTAAAATAAAACCTAAAATCCTACTCCAATTTTCCTACAAGGTACCGAATATAAGCCCTGGAGAAGAGGCAGTCGTCAATTAGTATTCCTAAGCCCTTGTGAAATTCAACAGTCTCAATCACTTTGCCTGAGTATATGCTTAACAAGTTGGTTTCATCCCTAGGCTGACAATAGGAGCAGATTGTGTTTTTGTACTGCATATTACTTCTTATTACCTCTTTTAGTGATGGGAGATTAGAAAGCACAAGACACACTGATGTGGCTGAGAATAGCAGGTAAAAACATTTCACTGATTTTCAACTCCTCAGTCAAGTGCAATGTATCATTGAACTTCAGTGGCGCGCACTCACTGTATGAAACAAAAGTGGTGTAAAAGTGGGACGGCAAGTCTCATTGAGTAGACGCAATTACAGTGCTGAGGATATGCTGTGAGCATCGGATGTAAGACAAGAGAGCCATTTTAAAGGAGATTAGTGCTGACACCTCCCTGTGTCTCAGCGTGCAGTGATCACACTGCGCCAGCTACTGTGTGTGGGAGGCCTTTTGTCACTTGTACCATTCAAAGAGGGAGAGGGAAAACAAGCGATGGGATGACACCCAGCCGCCTCCAATAGATCAAAACCAAACTAATAAGCCAGGATGCTCAAATTAACAATGAGGCCTCTTGTTTAACTCAGCTGCTTGACTTCCTCAGCCGAGGCACATCAACTACACAGGCACATTTAAATCCATATGAGGACGAGACTTTGGAAATAATGACTGCACTCAGCATCATCGGAAAAAGAATTTGGGTGGAAAGGAGATAACAAAAGCTATTTTCTGTCAACATACCTCAAATCTAAAGTGGATGTGCATGGCTCACAATCACAACAAAAACTGATAACAAAAGCAGTAAACTGCAGTACAACTGAGGTGGAGACATATTAAGAGGCCAGTCATCCACTTAGTGTATTTTGGAGTAAAGCACAGAAGGCCCTCCCTTTGCAACAATAATCCATCTCCATTGTTCCCCTGAAGAGGCTTGTTGAAAATTAATTTGGGCTGGTCAACAGTCAATAACATGCTCCCCAGAGACACGCAGTTTAACCCCCATACTGCTCCATGTATTAGAGCACACACACATAAACACTCAAATCCACATTCCACTCAGTTGCCTCTCAATAGTGAGAGGAAAGCATTATTGACCAATTTCTGAGCTTAACGTACCTACATTTCACCCTCCAGGCAATCCACTCTCACCTCCTCCACTCGCTTTTATCGTGTTGTCATGTTATCATGTTTTTTATTCCTTTTGCGCCATTAGAAGACCATTTTCAGTGACAGGAGACAGCAATGAAGACCGTACTACAAGGGTTATCATTGAGTAGACCAACCTGATTATTCTAAAATGAATTGTTTATCATAATTATTATTATTATTTCATTATTATTCACCTGTGTAAATATTGCTTATATATAATCCTAGATACAAAAGCTTTATAGAGAACAAAAGAATGTATTATTTGTGCTTTTTCTTCCAGTTTGTTTTACTGGTATAAAATAAATTAACAAATGAGGGCTGGGCAATATAGCTATTAAATTTTATATATATACATATATACATATATATATATATATATATAAATTCAGATATTGACACTAAAAATGCATGCAAAATCACATTTAAAATAATGAATAATTAATGTTTAATGTGGTGAAATGTATTTTATCCGATTCCAGTTTGGAAACTAATTTGCAAACATTAATTTGGACAACCAAATTTTGTTAAATGATAATGTGATCATCATATAATTCTATTGAAAATCATTAAAAGATTATATTGAATTATTGCCCTGCCCTATTAAAAATATTGGCATAGCATAAAGTGTCAAAGCATAAAAATAAATCAACTTGACAAAACTTTCCCTTAGTTGTGTAGCCTGTTGTCGGTGCTGAATGTTTCAAACATGTTTAGGATAATATACAACTACACTTTATTTATAAGTGATATTATATTAAAACCTGGTGTATGCTTAGATGACAAAAACAAATTATTGTGATCTACAGTCTTTCAAATCATTTCTTTTTCAACAGCTAAACTATGGTTGTGATTTGTTGTTATTTTAAAGGGGGACAAATGATCCTTGCAGAAATGCAACCTGAGAAAAAAGAAGAGAAAAAAAAAACCCAGTGCACTGACCCGAAGCCCTTCAGACTGCTCGCTATGCTGCCGTGTACTCATTTTAGATCACACAAAATACCTGACAATGCTGCTGTCAGCTTCGTGTTTGACCATTCGCTGTAGACAGTGTTTGACATTACAGACTTTTTCACATCTTTTGCTGGAAAGTGCACTAGAAAATGTTTTAGGCCAGTCAGCTATTTTCAATGCTCAGCGCTCAAGTTCAGTGTTTGCAGACACAGGAATGAGGCAATTCTGCAAAGGAAAAACACAATAGCTTACACTGTCCACTGTGTGTATTTATTTCTCCACGAAGTAGACACTGTGATTCATCCCTATGAGTCACCCTATTAAAAAAAATCATCTCTGTCTAGTGACAGACTGAGGCAACAGCTGGCAAAAGTGTTGCAATTCTCTTGAACAAATTTGGGACACTTACATCAGGACATTTTCTTCAACTAACATTTTTTTCCACTACTAAAACTGCTCCACAGTGACAAAATTTCTGACTGTCTTGTTAAATATAAGAGCAGATTACAGCTAATTTATATGGATCAGGACGTAATTAGAGTGAGACTGAATGCTGATAAATCTTTGGTGGAAAATGAGACTGTAAGAAAAAGATTATTCTATTGTGGAGACGCTTCGTGAATAATTCCCATCACTTCTCATTTACTCACAGTTGGGCAATAACATGCAGTGTTGTTTAGCTAGCAACATAATCAAAAGAATGATTGACAGGGTACTTCTACACAATAATCCTTTCTTATCTTACCTTGTGGAAACAATTAAAACTGAACTGAAACAGACATTGGTAAATATCTTTTCAAAGTGTAAACACTCGTTTTTCACCTGAGTGTCTCAACATTGTGGAAGAAAATAAAGGCTTTTCTCTGACTTTCTTGGTGCCAACTACTCATAACCAATCCAAAGCCCTAGATCTATTGATAACAAAACTGCTCTTCTCCAACTCTCACCTCCTCAGAGAGGAAAACTATAAGCCCCTGAACGTTTGGCGCTGCTGAAATGTGTATACAGGAGCACACATGAGCCATTTTGTCAGAGCAAGTGGTGAGGGTTTGGCGGTGAGTGAAGACACTAGAGGAGAAGCGCCTGTATTGAGGTTGAGAAAGAGTGAGAGAGAAAAGAGAGAATGGGGCTCAACCCCCCCACATCAAAGCTTTTCCCTCCAGCGGTATCTTGTGATATTTATTTATTGAGATGATTTTGCCAGAAACCCAGTGGCCTGGCTGTGCCCCCCCACTCTTTGATATGTTGCTTGGTTCTTAGCTGGCTGTCCTCAGAGAAAGAGGGGTCGGGGGGTCAGCCAAAGAGACCCCCAGAGGAAAAAACATGGCTCACAGAGTACACCTCGAAACACCACACACCATACCATATACGTACACACACAAACCTCACACCAGATGATGCACGGAGAAAGTAGGGGGGTGGTAGGTGGGAGATCAGGCATTGATTATTATTAAAGGGCCAATGATTTGTTTCCTCCACCATTTGGAGGAACACGGCTCACATCTAAATGAATATCAGATTAACACCTTGAAGTCATTACAGTGCACTTTTGATTGTCATGTTCAGTGCATGTTCATGTTCAGTGTGGTGGTGCGTGTTCATGCACCACAACAAGCTTACCGTTAAAAAGCACATGAGCACAAGTCTGATGATGCATGAGAATCATTTTTTTTGTCTGTGTATCTAGTGGACAAAGAACAGACAAGCAGCCTCGGGGTTTATTTCTCTCATTAAAATGGCCAAATACAAAACAGGTTGACATCTTGTAATGAGATATCCACACACACATACACATGATTTGCATGCACAACCGCGGCAGTCAAAGATCACTTGTAAATCAGTCACATTACAGCAGTTCAGCCAAGCCTCTTGTAACCAGATGAAGCTTCCTTTATGGTCAAAAAATGGTCACGTGCTGCTCAGAAAGCTAAGATTAGCTGCAGTGGGGAGCCAAGAAGAACGATCCCGATCCAGTAGACCCAGGTGGAAACCATTTGTTAGCACCATGTCATTCACGGTGTAAAGTAGCCTGGGGATGGACCTGGGGTGGCATGTTTATAGGCCAAATAATTTCCATGGAGCAGTAAACCACAAGACAGGAGAGAGCTGTGAACTCTTTAAAACCTCAGCTGGAATAGACACGCCATCAAGACTTAAGAGTTTTCTTTCTCAACAGTTTCCTCTTAGATTTAGATTACACAACGTTTTTTCTGTTGACACTTGAGGTCTAATTTGTGCAATCTCAGGGTGTAGATTGCTTTTTTTGATGCCTCTCTGTGAAAGTCTACAAGCACACTGCTAGCTTAGGCTCAAAAGTCATGTGTGGAGGAGAGAAACATGCAAAGTTAAGGTTACTGTCAACAAAAGAATACAAATCTGAGACACAAACCGACAGCGGAATCCATGCATACTGATGTTTTTTATCATTTATTTTGGCAGTCACTAACTCTGACTAAGTGAGGAGGGCCCCTGTCAATGGGCCCCCGTGTCACAGTCGTCCGCTGAGAATTCACAAAGTGGGGCGGAGAGCTACTCCTCACTGCACCGCAGGTTGTAATTTCAGCCGCAAGGGAGGGCATCTTTTTTGCGTGACAGATCTCCAACATAATGCATTGTCAAATAATTCTTAATATGGTGAGTGTGACACGATAGCCGCGTTCTCAATATTCAGATTTGCTCTGGCTCATAAACCCACCCGACACCGCGTGCCATTGGCCCATCAATCAAGACATCTCCACCCTCCCCTTTTCCTCTTCTTCACCTGTCAGCCCATTTGAATATGAGGTGGCGCTTGGATGGCTTCCACAAAATAAGCCTCTGGGAGAACACGGCCTGGCAAAGCCGTTTACACGTGTAAGAATTTTGATTGAGGAATATGCATAGCTCTCTTGTGCCAATGGATGTGACAACACTTCTTACTCCAGTCAGAGGTCTTTTCCAGATTTATTTACACATTATAAAGTGTATCTTATCATCTTGTGGCAAAAGCCAAGGTTTTAGTATTTGTCTCTAATGTTGACACTCATTGTTTGAACAGGCTTTTAAAAAATTCCTTGGCAAACACGGTGGCTGGAAATGAAAGGCTTGACAATGTTTGCTCTAGTTTGATGATGAGAACAAACACTGACAGAAAATATCAAGGACTGACAATCACTGCCCATCTTTCTTAGTCTCCCCTTCAATAACTCTCCATTTAGACACCCCACCATAATTGAACCTGCGTAAACAATAATCCATCTAAAGCAGAAGGGCCATTTAACACAGAGTGATTGTCTGTGTATGAGGGTAAACAAACACAGTGCCACTGGATCTGTCAGGGCTTGGACCCCTCTAGATAAAGATGGATGGGGGAGTGGAGAGGAGGGAGGGGGCCAAGGGACTGGGACAGGCAGTAAAGAGCCGCGTCAACTGCTCTCCCTCCTCATGCATTAAATTCAAAGGAGGCTGGCGTACAAAACTCCCACTGATCAATTGTAAGCAAAGGGGAGTGGAGGAAGGGAGTGGGGGGGACGAGCAAGCCCTTGGTTTGGCATACGTGATCAGCACATTGGGCCAAATGATGTCATCCATCAGGATGGACACTGCAATTTGCCATCTATTTCCTCATCAATCAAACTTGAGCGTTCTTACAAGGGGGTGGGATATGTATTTATGTGTGTGTGTGTGGTGTGTGTGTGTGTGTGCATGCGTCTGTGTGTCTTCAAGAGACAGAGAGGCATTGGCAATTTCCAAACTATACCTGAAGGGCATTAAAAGGCATCAACGGAGTGCAGCAATCCGCTCAACTGCTCTCTTACCCATGTGCACAATTTACAGTCTGTTTCATTCAATTTAAACATTTTAGACACACTGTTCAGTGACTTCTTTCTGCAAACTTTGAGGTATTGCCCAAATAAAAATTTAGTTGATCTGAAATAGAAACTTAATTCCATCTGCAGTCATGATATGATTTAAACCATACTGGACAAGACAGACAACTTTTGGGTTTTATCTTTTTGTCAAAATAGCCTATATGGTGCCTGTTTACTCTCCTGCTGCCTTGCTATCAGTAACTTCAGAGAATTCAGCTGTTGATTTGAACTCAACACGCCTTTGGCTCTTGAATGTACTGTATCTCATATTAGATCATCTAACTGACCATTGGATGGTATCCCTGATAAATTCCCCAAAGAGCTCCTTAAATACATTAAGTGCTAAGTTTTTTGTATCTATTATCAACAGCTACTTAGCTGCTGGCACATTTCCATACACTTTTAAACATGCAGTATTTTGAGGGCTCCTGAAAAAGCCCATTCAGAATCCGGTTAGTCTCAGCTACTTTAAGTTTTAATCTTTAAATACTATACAAATGTAATGTAAGGTTGAGCAACTGTATCATGAAACTGGTAACTGAAATGGAAATAAGAAAACTGTATATAAATGTTAAGTAATCATTTCACAAACTGGATTGCTAACAATGCTTCATGATTTACTCTGGGCCTCTTAGATGGAAATAGCCAATTAGCAGTATTTCCCCTTACAAATTACGTGTTGGATCCTGAATTGTTTGGTAGCAGTTATTTCAACAGCTCCAAATGATGGCTTGAAGATATAGTAGATATTAAGGAGTTTGCCAGTGTATCCAAATGCACAACAAATCAAGCATTTTGTATTTCAAGTGTTAACTCAGATATTTTTGCAAACCTGTGTTGCTGAGTGTTGCTTTTACATTAAATATTTGGTAACCCTTTCTTTTTACAGTTCCCTAATTACCATGTATTTACTCGGTAAATATATGGTAAATTGTAGTATGTTATTGGGTAATTAACACTGGTAATAAGTAGATAAATACAAAGAAACTGCAGCTGATATACTAAGAAAAACCTCCACTATCACCCATCAACTCAACTAAGTATTGTGTAGTTGTGACCATTTTAGGTTGGTAATAACTCAGTAATTATTTTGTAATAAGCTGAAGCAGTGGTTACATTGGTACATACTGTATTGTTACATTGCATCATTTATTTTATGATCCTTACATCACAAACACTTTTTAGTACAACGTAACTACCACGTGATTAAGCATTACTTCAATGACAGTTCTCCTGTCTCAGCGTACTTACAATAAAATATTTTAGTTAGTAACACTATGGAACATATAGTTCATGTTTGTCTTCTATATATTTAATGGAAAAGGAAACCACCCATTTTGATGAAAGGATCTGGAAAGGACTTTGTAATACAATGGGATTAAACATTACTTTCTCTTACAGTGCAGTTTCAGTTTACTGACTCTGTAAATTGTAATGTCTTACTTAGTTATGATACAGAACATGGTACTAGTTTGTGCTAATTGCATGGAAAAGGGAATAATCTATTATAAATTATATGGTAAGAGCCTGGTAATAACATGGGAACAAACAAGGCTTCCTTTTATAGCACTGTTTCAGCTTACTTACTGAGTAAATTGTAAAAACATCTGCAAGAACATACCCAGTATATAAGAAGATGTACCATGACACTAGAGGAAAGCTGTTTCTGTGGAGGTTGTTACCAGGTAAATATAAGGTAATTCTAATAAACCCTTTATAAATGGGTGTAACCATGAACAATAACTATATAAGAAAAGGTAATGTATTGGAAAGTACTATCTTAATTTCTAGATAGTACATAATTAAACTTGAGCTGTTACCAACATAAACCTTGGATTACTACAATTGTAACTTGAATTTATTGGTAATAGAGGAGTTTCTAAGAACTGGTTTCCTACTTTCCCAAGAAGTACACAATTATATCTGAGACTATATAACTGTAACAACTCAGGAGACTTTATTTAGGGTCTGGCAGGAGTTTACTACCTATATCAGGTTCTTTGTATCAATTGCTGGACTGGAGCATAATTATCCTTATTATACTTAAGATAATCACAGAGTACCTTTATCCTACTTCCTTACATACCATATAGACATGAAATTAAAGGTAACTTACATTTCCAATAAATGCAAAATATATTGATCCTTGATTTGGTATCAAATCAGCACCTTCAAATAATTGGCTTAATACATTAACAATTACAGGTTCAACCTGGAATGTATTGACTTAAGGAGTCCTCTCTGAGTCCATGGACTAGTAGAACCAAAACGGTCTTCAACTGAAGAAAAAAACAATAAACAAAAAGTGTCTCTTTTAGTAGGAATCCAAAGGGGTCCTTTAATTGTCTTCATTTGGGAAATGAAATACCAAAAGTTGTCCAGAAGGCTGTGTAGCAGCAACCGCCAGTTCCTCTCGAGTAGCCACAGGGGACAAGCAGTCCCTCCTCATCCAAAGTCCACCTCAAACTTAACAGGAGAATATCACATAAGCAGGTGGTTTGAGGCTAGTGAGTGCAGGGAGTGAGCAACTAGCTCTCACAGGCTAACTGCCACAGCTACAACCATCTGAGCCTGCTTTTCCTCCTACCACTGTGTTCGTATACAAATTGACCATCATAAAGTGGTCGTGAAGTAGTCCTGTCGTAACACTTAAAGAGCATTACCTGTTGGATGAAAGTGACAATATAAAGACAGACAGTGACTAAAATTACAGCTGGGTCACACCAACACAAAGCTTAAATTTTTGTTACCATGTAAATATATAACTATTACATACTTGATAGAAACTGTATTCAAAGAGACAACTCCCTAACATAGAAAACAAAAACACAGAACCCTTCAACATATGTTTGAAATATGAATTAAACTGTATTACGGTGCAGCAGTGTGGCCCTTCACTTTCCGCATTTAGCCACAAAACAAACCCAGTTTTGCACTTTGCTTTTGTAAGGCAGCATCATAGTTTAATTCATATTGGTAAACTGGTATCGATCCTATTGACGCTAGAATTGATCTTCAAAACAAGACGTAGTATCTGTAGTATTGATATTAATGGATTGATCTGCCCACACCTAGAGTGTGCCCTGTTAGAAACAGATTCCACTGATGGAGAGAGAAAGGGAAATGTGTGAAATTGCAGAGTGGAAAAACTTACAAAACTTGGATTGCGTTTTTTTCTTACTCTGAAGCTCCGGTGAGTTGAATTAGCCTGCACTAGTAGCATAGTTAATAGCATAGCATCTTGTTATCTTAAGAGAATATGAGCAATCCAGTAATTTGTGTGAAATTAAGCTAAAACCAATTTGAGTATTTTGAACAGTATTTTGAACAGTACTGCAAAGTATCTCGGATGAATATGGTGTGTCCAAATTTATTTTTATTGGTTGTATTCATGATAATATGTTCAATGTAGTTATGCTGGTCTAATTTCTGCAAGATATTCTGCTTTGTCAGATCCTGTTTAAAGGGATTATAATTTTATATCAGAGATGTGGGAAATGTATTTAATTTATATGAGCAACGCCTTGCTTTACTGATACCAGATGAAGTTAATTTTGGTGGAATACAATGAAATTATAAGAAAAATCCCTAGACAATAGGGTTGTGAAATTGAGTTTTGAGGAAGTGGATGAGATCTCATTTGGAAGTAGACTGTATGATGATTTATCTGATTTATTCTGTATTGTACGTGCAGATTGGTTTTTTGATGACCCTGGATTTGTAGCTTGGAGTTAACTCTTTGCTGGAACTTGATGGCGAGCCAGTCGCAGTGGTGAAAGGGAAACCAGGAAGCGGTGTGGCCAACTACTTTGGATCCCATTCTACTGGATTGACACAACAGATTTGCAGAAAATTGCCAGATAAGGAATGATCATCACACACCAATTTACCCTACCCGGATAAGGAACATTTAAGGAAACGGAGACACTAAGGACATTTTATTTTATTTCATTTTATTTTTGGTTACAAGAACTCTTTTCATTGTGTTTTATTCCCATTTTCTTAAACTGTAAGAGAAATGTTGAATATGCTGTAATAAACCTGCCAACTGTTTTGTTAACCACTCAATCTTTTCATATTTACTCCTCAGAGCCCAGGTAAACAAGGTAGCATCATAGCCTAAATTGAATACAAGCGCTACAGTAGGGAGTTGTCTCTTTGAACCCAGTTTCTATTAAGTGTATAATAGTTATATATTTACATGGTAACAACAATTTAAGCATTGTGTTGATACATATTGTTACATTGTCATCTATGGAACATATAGTACAAGTTTGTCCATACTGCCTGGGAAAGGAAACCATCCATTTTGATGAAAGGATGTGGTAAAGATTTTTTAATACCATGGGATTAAACATTGCTTTCTTTTACAGTACAGTTTCAGTTTACTTGCTCTGTAAATTGTAATGTCTTACTTAGTAACATTGCAGAAAAGACATGGTAAAAGTCTGTGTTTATTGCATGGAAAAGGGAATAACCAGTTACAAAGGATATGGTAAGAACATGGTTATATCATGGAAACAAACAAGGCTTCTTTTTACAGTACAGTTTCAGCTTACTTACTAAGTAAATAGTAAAGTAAATTGTAAATCTCTGCAAAAACCTACCCAATATTTAAGAAGATGTACGATGACACTAGAGGAAAACTTTTCCTGCGGAGAATGTTACCTGGTAAGTATAAGGTAAATCTTATAAACCATTTATAAATGGGTGTAGCCATGAACAATAATTATATAAGAAAAAGAAATTTATTGGAAAGTACTATCTTAATTTCTAGACAAAACATAATTAAACTTGGGCTGTTACCAAGATAACTACAACTATAACTTGAATTGATGGGTAATAGAGGATGTGTTTCTAAAAATCGGTTGTCTACTTTCAAAGGAAGTATGCGGTTATATCCAAGTTATCACCAGCCTAAACCGGTCACAACTACACAGTCCTTAGTTGAGTTGATGGGTAATAGTGAAGGTTTTTCTCAGTATTTCAGCTGTAGTTTCCCTCTATTTACCTACTTATTGTAAGTGGAAATTACGCAGTAATATACTATAACTTACCATATATTTACTGAGTAAATACTTAGTAATTAGGGGACTGTAATAGGAAGGGTTTCCTGTCTATGAATGGGGCCTCAGTTTGACATCCTTTTGGTCATTCCAAAGTCTAGACTGAAGGTCAAGGGTGTTAAAAGTCTTTTTTGACAGGACCATTAAGTTTTGAACAGTGTACCAGAGGAAATCAGGGCTTGCTTTCCCACAAGCAACTCAGCGCTAGGATCACCTTTGCCCATTGGCATTGAACCACGCTGATCATGGTCAGAAAGACACCTCTGGGAATACGAGCAGATAACAGAAACATTGGCAGCTAGGATTAAAATAATAGAGAAGCACTTAACAGACTTTCACTAACTAAACATTTTAAAGAAATCTAAATAAAACTGCTTACATTTGATTTGCTAAGTACAGGAATTTGATCTGGGTAATTGACACATACCGCAGTGGTAGCAGTAGAGTAGACTAGACTGTGGAGTAAACATAAGCACAAAACAACTCTGTATTTAACTGTTTTATTCTAGGATTTAACTTAATCCTAGAATTTCTTTGACTTACTGCCAGGGTAAGCCTGTTCTTGTTTTATGTCTTTTTCATGTTCCTCTTATATTCCTTCTCCTACTTCTGTTCATTATTCTAAGTAAAACTACTTCTCTTGCTAGTTTATTATCAATACCACTACTAATAAACCATTAATCTGAAATCTCACGACCATTACCTCTGACCCAGCAGTTCAGAACAACTACCACTCTCTTCCTCATCACTCTCCTCTCCTTACATTGTTGAGATAATGGTCTTCTTCCCTCTGGGGGAAAGAGCGACCGATCTTCTCTGGGACTGGAAAAGATCAAGTTCACCTCATTATTAACCTACACACCCCCCTCTGACCTCTCCAGCACCCACCCACCAGGCAGCAACATGTGCATCTCATTGTGGGAGGACTCATTGGCCTCCTTTTACCCCCTGGCCTGCCTCGTCTGGCTCGTGTGGAGATCCAGAGCTGATTTATGGGCCTAACGGATTGGTCCCAAGTGACTCGAATACTTTGCAAAATGTGACGCATGACTAAGGGTTGGCACAAGTGCTTCTTGTGTGATTGCTGAGCAGGCAGAGTCAGAGTGATTTAGGTATTTAAAGTCCGACTGGGGATGTGATGATTTAGAAAATGTGAAAAAGTCAACGATCATGTGTTATTTTTTATGTCACTAGTGTAGTGCCAGCTGTGAACTGAGTAATTCCCATGCAAAAATAGATACATATTCACAGACACACTGCCTTCATTGGATACATAACCCATTAATGTACTCCCATATTTTCTAAATACTGCATCAAAATACCAAAATTTTGTTTTTAGCAATATTAGCACTTTAAATTAAACAGTGAAAACACTGAAAAATCAAAGATTAGGCCAGTAAAAACCTGTCAAGTGCATAAACTCAAATATAATCAGGCCTATGCCTTTTCCGTTTAAATGTGTTTCCTCATTATGCCTCTGTAGAAGGGTTTTTATTCAATATTAATTGTGAAAAATGAAAAGACAGATGGCGAATACCAGCAGGGCCTGGAAAGTGTTCTGCATTTCTGTGTTTGCATGATGGTGACTGTCGGAAATCTTGTTACTTATCAGGGATTAACCAATCAAGAAAGTGCATATCAGCTATTATGACATGTAAGCCCATTTGATCCAGAATTTCATGGGACTTTAAACAAACATGCAACACACTCATCTGTCTTGTAGGGAAGCCTCCTTTACAAACTTACATTTTTATTTGCATTAGTGAGCCTAATAATGTTCTGTGAAGTCATGTTAAAGTCATTTGCTTTCTTTGGTTCTATTATAAGGGCAATGGATGATAATAGTCTTCAATTTAAGTCAGACTCATCATGTAATTTGCTACATGTAGATCTAACCAGGATCCGAGTTCACCACGTTTATATTTAAGACTGTCGAATCACTAGACTTTTAAACAAAAAGCAGAAGATATAGGGTGTGTTTTTATTTGGAATGTACAGGGTGGCATTTAATGACAGAGCACAACAGATGAGGTACAAAACAGAAGGACAGAGGGCCGACAGTTTCATAAAAGAATAAATATGCAAAAAGAACACAAAGTAGAGGCACTGTACAAAACACACACACATGCACAAGTGCACACACTCACACACACACACACACACACACACACACACACACACACACACACACACACACACACTCACAACACAGATTCTCTCTTTCTCGCTCTCTTTTTCACTCTCTTTGTCATCCAGTCTCAGTGCTAGCGAGAGTGCTGGCATCCACTCGGGCTGGGAGATGTTCTAAGACCTCTTCTTACTTTGTGCCAGCTCTGCTATACCCTAGTGGGTGTGCGTTTAAGTTTCCCCATCTGCTTCTGTTCACATTATCTAGCTCCAGGGCAGGCACCTTGCCTAAAATACACACATGCACTCACTCACACATGCACGCACATTCACACACACACACATACACACACACACACACACACACACACACACACACACACACACACACACAGAGTTTCATCTTTGTGCTGATGACGCAGTTTTACAGTTGTGTGAAGCCCACACACACAGCATAGCAGGGGTGTTTTTTTATCTTTACCTTCCTTTTCTTTCTCTACAGAACAGGTGAAATAAAGAGGAAGTGCTGGCCTCTTGAGAGTGAAGGCCGCTAACTTCCTCTGAGCGTTGTGATCACTGGCTGTTCATCCCTGGAGGTTAAATCAGCGGCGGGGCTCAGAGGACGTAGGGGAGCAAACATCAGTAGCAGTTCTGCTGTGAACAAGGGGCTAAATTTGCATCAGAGCACTCATTTTTTTAAAATACCTCCTCGATCAAATCATAGTCCTCAGCATTGGGTTGTGACTTTCGAGGTATGTGCAAGCAAAATAAAAACTACTGGAGCTTCATATTATTAAAGAACACCGATTATGAATTGAGGAAATAAAGAGAGTGAGTATTAAAATGCCCAAAGTGATTTGCCATGTCACACTTCTAAAAGGAAACCTAACATATCAGCTTTATTACAGAGGGAGGGTTACAATGAGAAAAAACTCCAGAGAGGCTGCCGATGTCTGTTTTTCCCCCAGAGTCATGTGATGTGGCTATTCTCTCTCTTTCTTCACTATGACTGGTGCTATAAAAGCTGATTGAGCTGTCTGCTCAAGAGGTCAGAGGTCAAACTCATCCTGTCAGAAGCAGGCTGGTGGTGAGCTGCAGGGAGGGGTTAGGGGGCTGTGACCTGTTGATTGTCTGAGGTATGATGGACTGGAAGGGGGCAGAGGGAGGCTCTAGTGTGCGGCTCCCACGCAAGTATGAGGAAAATCAGTGGCATCAAGAGGTGACTCGGGGTGGATGGGCAATTCTGTCAACACCTGGTTCTCTTTTCTAAAACATCGCAGGAAAAAAGAGAAGCTCTGCAAAGGAGAAAAAGGGAGAAAAAATATGTCCAGCAGGGGGCTGTTCTTCTGAGAATATTTCAGTTCAAACACGTAGTCAGACATCATTCAGAGTTATCTGAAAGTACATCAGTGAAAGATATAAATAAAAACACCATGAGGTACGTGGCACAATCACATAGCTATTATGTAACAAACTAAAATTACTGAATTGCTGCAGATTCCTTCTGGAAGCATCATCTCAACAAATTTATGCATGCACAATATTTCTACCCCTGCTAAGAAAAGCTCAAGGGCACCGTGAAGGTCCAACAGGCCTCTGAGCACCACAGACTAGTCAGTGATGACACCTTTACTATGAAAACCAAGAGACCCTGACAACCATGCAGCGCCATCAAACAAACGATTATTTCCCATTTTAAAAGAAATGCTTTCACATGCTTTCAGTTTTCATGTTTCTTTCAGTTCCTTAGTAAACCTTGTCTGGGCCCCCATGTTTCATGGCCAACAAGATGTTGTGTGTATGTCTGTCTGCCTGCCTCCCCACTCCCTTATTGCTTTATGTTTGCTTATCTGTTTGCCTTTACTTATTCATATCTGCGTTTTGGGCGCTCCTTTCTTGCCTCTTGATATTTGTCAATACGGGCTTGACCTCAGTGGGCCAAGTCTCTCCTCTGAAGTGGGAGCTGGCGATAGCCTTGAAAACAGACCTTTAAATTAAACGAGGGAGAACACAGATTGTTCTATAATTCATCTGGACCCCCCGCCGAGAATCCTCTGTGCAGTCGTGTTACTGTCTAGATTAGAATTTCCTTTTGTTGCCGCCTGTTTGTGTAATACACAATGTGGATCCTGCCAGGGCCCAGTAAATTACCTCTTTAAACATTCATTTGCCTTAACCAAGAGGAAGGGGGAGAGAGAGCGGAGGGGAGAAAGGAAAAAACCTCTTGATTTCACATACAATGAATAAGTTAATAAAAAGATTTTTTCCCTCTCCTGTGCACGCATTTTTTTCCTCCACACTTGAAATCATCCTTACCAAATCAAAAGGAAAGAGAGAAAGAGGAAGGGAGGGAGGAAGAAAGAAAGAGAGACTAGAGTGAGACAGAGAATGTCTGCGTATGCAGAAGTACAACAACAACAAGAAAGAGGAGAGGAGTGAAGCCGATTGGAGAGGAGAGAGGAAGCAAGAGAGAGAGACAGAGAGAGCCAGATGAGCTCTTGGAATGATGTGCCTCATAGTCCCCGCTTGCGTATCCCAAAATACCTGGTGCTGAAAATGTGAAAGCCAGGCGCACGACGGACGCCATTCCCCAGAGAGGCTCTGCTGGTATCATTAGCGAGGGAAACGGCGGGCTCAAGTGGCGTACAAACTTCAGCAAAACGTCAAGCGAGAGAAATGTGCATGCATTGTGCCTCTTTTTTTCCTCCCCTCTTTCCCCCTTTTTCTTACTCTCCCTCTCTCTTTTTTCTCTCTTTGTGTTGTGTTTCTGATACGACACCACTCTTCTACCAAATTAATATTTCTCAAAATAAAAGCCAGGACAACTTTAAACTAGCGAGTGAAGAAAGGGGAGAGAAGAAAAGAGAGACGGGGTAGAGAGAGAGGGAGAATTTGGTTCAGTTTGCACGCTTCCTGTGAAGTGGAGTCTCTGTCTTCCTGCTCCTCTCATTTTGAGGTCTGTGGTTTTGTCGTCTCCGTCTTGGAGTCAGCTCCATCTAACTGATGAGGTCGTCACAACTGCTTATGAATGCCAAATGAGGGAACACAGCAAGCATTCGTGCTGGTAGAGGGACATTTACATACAGTTTGTATCATAAGCAAAAATTCTCCTCGACCTGGACAAAGTACTGTCACATTACTGGACTGTTCTGCCATTTTAAGAACAAATTTAAGCACAAAACCAGCATGAGGCGCCAACCTAGCCTGCAATCAAACTTAGTCCTGTCTGCTTTTGCTGCTTCCACTCCCAGAGGCAGAAAGTTAGCATATACCCATTTAATGGTGAGAAATAAAAGTATTCTGTCACATGAAATATTTACTCATACCAACACATTCAGAACAGTTGAGTCACTTACAATTGCCTCTTAAATGAGATCCTGGTGGCTCACTTCTCCCAGAGCCATTGGGATGGCACGGCTACAGTACATAACTGTAATCAAGAGGGACAGCGAGCGCCCTTTGACGATTGGCTGGTGAGTGGAGCCAAATATGTCTTTTCTACGTGGTGCAGTCTGTCGCAGATGTAATTACAAGTTAGATCTAAATAAACAAACAGCTGCTGTCTGACCGCCCCTTCAGGAGCTGTTTGGTGGCTGCTGTTGGAGATGTCTGCTTGTTTTGCTGCAGCGTTAGAGCACAAACACAGAAGAGTGCACACAGACATGTTCTATATAAGGTGCACTACACACACAGCACAACAACTAACCCTGTTATCATGCAAGACCTCACATGCACTGCATACTTCCTAATGACAACTCTAGTAAGAGGATAAACATACATAACGCATACATTCAGACACATAACGTATAATTTTAACCATGACGGCCTATAGACGTGAAAGAGGATTTTTTTGTTTGATGAAAAAGAAGAGGTACAATATGGAGAAATTGTTGAGCAAACTAACAATTAGCTCTTTATTTTAATTGGAGCATTTCAAAGTGAATCAGTGGGCCACTGAGGCTAACCAAAAGTACCGAGTGGTGCTAAAATTGGATTGTGTAGGGCCTTTTTTTTTTGTTACCGCTCCTATTTTAGAAAAGAGGGACAGCAAGGGAAATATAGAAGTCAGGAGAGGTGGAAAGAGAACTGTACTCTCTGATACATACATACAAAATCCAACAGAGCACTTCTCTGCCACCTCAACAAAACATATTTGTGGTACACCACTACAAAACCAGACAAGATACAAAACATCTGCCTCTCTCCAGGGAAAATTACAGGTGGTGGACATTTTAATCTGCGTGCTGTGTACTTCAATGCATTTGTGGCCAGTGGATGACATGGTGGTAGATAGCAATTAACAGCTGCCACTGTTTAAATTGGCCCGATACTAAATCAGCTGGAATACGTGGTAATAAGTTAAGTCAACATGCTACTGGATAATGTGGCTCCAAATATAGTGAGGTCTGAGATATCAGATTAAAAAGCACATTTTCTGTGTAATATTCAGCAGAAACTGCTAGCTGTGTTTTTTGCAATATTGCTATTAATTTGTATGAGCATTTGTTAATGAATTCAGAAACTGCTCTGACATTTTTTTGGTTTTGGATCTGTTTTTGAGAAGGCGGTGTAGGGTAACACTTACAAAAAATTATTTAAGTTAAAGTTAGGGCTAATTATTTTTGGTTTTAGTCAGGTAATGGTCATGTTTTTTTCTTCATTAATGCAGAAAAATTACATAGGTTATGTAATTTTTCATACAAAGGACATATTTTAGTACAAAAATGTAGCCCATGAATTTCCTGTGATTTGAGGCTCTTAATTTACATTTAAAGGAGACATATTATGCTTTTTCTGGAATTGTTATTTGTATACTGTTTATATACTGATGTCAGATATCTATGTTAAACATTGTAAAAGTTCCAAAAGTTCAGGTTAATGTATGCTGGTGCATGGTTTGCATGACATAGCCTCCGGAGCCAGCGGATGTTTGCCTCCCAAAATTGGTCAATCAGAACAGAGTGGGCTCATTGGGAGGGGGGGCCTTAAAGAGACAGGAGGTAAAATGGTTGTTTCAGACAGAGGCTGAACTGAGGGACTGTGTAAACGGTCAGTATAAGATAAATAAGGAGAATTTTTAACTATAAGTCATGAAGATATTCTAGCAGAGCCCCAGACTAAAAATGTAGCCCTGGAAATGTGCATAATATGCCCCCTTTAAACAGAAATTGATAGATAGAAATACTTAGTTTTCATTTTATATAACATCACAGGTTGTAAAGCCTCTTTCACACATAGCCCTCAGTAAATTACTGGGATAACATTTCAGGCACCGCTAATGACTTTCACTATTCACACATGCAGCTACATTCAGGAACATTTCCGTCTTGTGCCTCTTCACAAATGCCATGGCCATGCCAGAATAGAGCAAGGGACAGTCCAGCAGATGGCGGTAATGCAACACTTATGGATGCCAACCACCTTAAAACTTAACAGAAGAAGAGAGCAAAACTCACAAAAGTCAGATCAATGTTTCAAACTAGGCAGTCCTGATCAAATATGAATCAAGATTCTGTTACTGCATTGCCTTTTTCTGGCCTCAAATGTTTCCAGAAACATATTTTAGTGTACTGTTTAGCTGTAATATGAGAAAGTTTGTGACATGGCCGCCATGTTGAGAACAGACGAGCCAAAACCAAGCACCGCGCAACTCGCAGTACATCACCCACACGTCAAGTCCTGTGATTGGTTTGCTCGCTCCATGGGAAAGCATCTTTCGTCAGATGGACATAACCCTTTACGTGCTTGTCCCTGGAATGCTACTGTTTTCATTCACAACACAGCCGTGCCAGAATTTTCCCTTAGGTGGGAAATTGGCAGCACAGATATCCCATAATATCGATCCCTGCTCTCATTCACACATGACCCCATGCAGGAAATGTTCCCGAACATTAAGTCTGAATTTGTTTGAATAACAAAAACACAACACAGCAGCTATTTCTTAAGGAAATTTTGCTTTAAGGAGGCATTTTCCTTGTGATCATGATGCAAATCAATTTGAGTTAAACAGCATAAAATTAGCAAAAAATAAATCAAGATGTGACAATAAATTTTGTTTTCAATCACAATCCAACCCTACTGCCACAGACAACAATTTGCTAACCACCGGTTAATCACATTATCAGACTGAATCAACAATCTGCTGTGTCATGTTCTCTTGAATTTCGATAGCAGAGCAAACAAGAAAATCAAACCCTGGAAATCACAACTGTTGAAGAGAAGACATGACTGGCCTGAAGCCTACTGCTGCTTAGTTAATCCAGATGCCTTCCGGTGGAAATTGTTGCAAACTGTCTGGGGTAATGGACACTGCAGATGTGAATTCTTAGAGCTGCTGTCATCCAAATTTGCTGTTGAATTTTGTATTTGTGACATGTTTTTAGTGGCTAATGCAATAGGCAAAAACTGGCAAAGTGGGCACTTTGCATGATTACTGCATGTTAATATAGTGGAATTTGATCATGATTTTACCACCCTAAGGCTTTCAAATGGCCTCTAACTCATACTGTACCACTATCTTTTCCAACCGACTAACCAAATTTGTGAGAATCTGCAGGGAGCAGCCAGCAACAGCACCTGAAATTCTAACATGTAAGAAATGCGTTTATTTGTGTCAAACTCCTGTTTTGTGAGTTCATGTCTACGCTGACATTTTACACTATTTGGCTTTCCAGATCCAACTGTGCTCAGGTGATCAGTATCCTGCAGGTAGAGGCATGGTTTCATGGAGAGCTTGAACATATTTCTGAAGATTTTTCAACAGCAAAACACAACCGACAAGTGTTGAGGGAATGGCTTGTTTTAAGTAAACCAACTGGATGATAATACCAGCAATGAGATTAGTGAACAAGTAAGTTTTAACTTAATGATAAGAAGCATAGGAGTAACAAAAATAGGTGCAATTTGGACACATAGTCCAGTTGTCGAATGGTGTAAATGAGTTCAAAGGTCATTCTCCTTTTTCAAACTGTGTTACATTGCACCCCACAGAAACATTAGCCATTGATAGTGGCTCTAGAGCAGCTAATGTGCTGATAACACATTACATTTGAAGGTTTCAGTGCTTTGAAACACCGGAGGGATGAGGTGTGGGAATCCAATCCATTAGATAAAGCCAACAGTAATAGGTATCCCATATCAAAGGCATATAGTTTAAACTGCAGGGGCTTTGGATGCGCTCATTGCTATTTATTGTTTTAAGTGGAGCTTTATGCACGGGAGGTGATATCAACACTAACAAAACCCTTTCAACACCATTGGGCTTTGCGTGACATCAAATATGTCTATTAACCAACCTCTTGACAAGCCAAGGTGATTCATCTCTACTGTGCTGCATGTGTGTATGTGTCTACTCTCGGTGTGTGTGAGTGTGTGGATGTTTTCATTCCAGATAGTGATTTCAATGTAGCCTAACAACAAACCAAATCGAACAATAACTATTTTAACTACTCCTTAGAAGTGATTTTCAAAGTGACTTTTTTCTTTCAAACTGGTCCCAAATTTCAACTTTTTTTCTCTCCAAGCAACATAGAATAAAAACAACAATAAGAATAAAATTTGAACACGAAATCCTGAAAGACCTAATTTCTTCCCTTCAGAAGGATGGACTTGGTACTGGCCTACTACAATAAACTGTTATGAGTGAATCTCTTTGTGTGTGGATTTGAGTGTGTTAAAAAAAAAAAAAAAAGTTAACCGTCATATGCTGACAGCTCACCAGATTCCTGAAGCCTGAAGCTAAACCCAATGCCATTCTGAAAAACAATGAGAGGCCCCAAAATCAAAGTCCCCCTTCAGCTCAATCACTCTGGCTGCCTCTCCCAAACACTAATAATCACTTTCCTCCCTTCCTTTTTTCTCCCTTGTGTGAAACATCGCATTGCCTTTGATTGGGCTGTTTAAATGATTAGCACACCACCTCGGCAGAGACGGCTGGCGGTGGCGACGGGGAGAAGGGGAGCGCAAGCCTCCCGCTGAGTGCGCCGAGACGCACTGTGTAGAAAAGAGGCTCGGACCCCCTGTCACATCACAAGAAGATGGCGTCCAATAAACACTCACAATGGCCACATCTCTCCTGCACAGTTTGTCTCGCTTACCTACATGCTTTCACTTAGTATTTATTCCCTAGAGGGTTGTTTTATGAAGGCGAGGTTGTTTCTGATTTAGAAGATGTCACCCAAATGCGATTGTGTTTTGTCGTGTGGCTAGTAGTGTGATGCAAATCTTAGAGCAAGTATTGTGTTACATTTCCAAACTAAGAATAGTATACAATTTAATTTCTGTCCACAAAATAGACAGAACAGCCATTGCATCTATAGATAGAGAAATATGCCCCTAATGTACGTGATCTGACAAGCCCAAAGTAAAACATGAAGACATTTTTCAAGGAGTTGATTCTACCCAGAATCCTTATGTGAACACTTTCTAAAAAATCGAGTGACAATATGCTCATACAGTAAGCCTTTCTGGTGAAAAAAAAAAATGCAGCCTTGATCCCTGGCTACTTGAGCAAGAACGTCTTGAAAGGGTGAATTGTGGTGACCGTTGGTATTCAGTGGCCCAAGCTCCTCCGAGAAGACCGGAAAAATACAAGTGGGCAGACAATTGGAACAAGCAAAATATGGAGCCAATACCAAAGCCAGAAATTTCTTTTTTTCACTTTGAGGACACAACTTTGGTCTCGATGCCCAGAGTCTTAAATGAATAGCATGGAGAGAGTGACTTTGATGTGACAATCACTCTCAAGTTAATTTGTCTTCACTCACAAGTGCTCAGGGCATCCACTGTGCAATCAGCAGAAAGACAAAGAAATGCTACAGAAAAGAATGTTTTCTGAATAATGTTCCTGCTTTGATACGCTGGTTGATCGGTGCCCACCTAAAGGCTAGACTGTAATATACAGTCCAATTAATCAGTCAATGTAATGTTTCATGTTCATCAAAATGTAAAATAAAATTATTGTTGGCCTAAGCATACAATTACCAAAATCATCATATAAATGCTAGCTTAAAGTTTTATTTTAAATATCCAAATGGAAACTTGGAGGCTATTTAATATAATTTTTTTTAATCAATTTAGCATATTCACACTTTTATCCTTACCTACACCTGCAAGCTACAGTGTTTGTGCCTACAGCAGCATGTATGTATGTTCCTCACTTTAATGCAATGAATAATTACATATATATACATACACATACATACATACACTCTCATTGAAGTGAATGAAAAAGTGTGTCCAAACCTTTGACTTTTACTGCGTATACAGTATAAGCTGTGTATCTAAATGTGAATGAATGGTATAAATTACTGTGATTATGAATATCACTATCTTACCTCCCATCAGTTTTGACTCTGCTTGCATTTTAGTTCATTATTGCAATTTCACAAAAGACCCTTGTAAGATGAATAAAGGGCTTGCATATTAATGTGCTTACATGTGTACAATAGCAGCCATGTGATCATGAAGCATATCTGCATACTTGACTGTAAGTTTAACAATAATTTCCAGGGCTGTTGGCGTAGTTTTTTTGTAGTTGGTTTGCACACAGGCAATATGCTTCCCCTCATCGTCTCTGGTGAGCGAACCTGAGCCTTTTCAAAGTGTGTTCCTTGTGCTCTTCTGCCACCCGGTGGCCACTGGGGAGAACAGAGAAAAATCTCCAAAGAGGCTTTGCCTGGAGAGGTTGATCAGTCCTCATCCCGCATCAAAATATCATGATTGCATCTTAGGAGATTCTTTGCCATCAGCCTGGAAGGCAAAAAATAAACCTCTCTCAACTCTCTCTTCTTCACATCCCTCTGCCTTCCCTTTTCTTCATGTCTTTGTCAGTGGCATGACAGCTGATACCTCTTTAATGACTACGACAATTAACTTTCTTGCGGGTGCAAAATAAGAAATAAGGGGTTTGCAGTGGGGGTGGGGTGGGACTCTTAAAGACAGAAAAGGCAGTTATGTCTGTTTACCCACGTCATCATTAAAGTGACGGCCAACACTAGCCCAACGGGCTCATCTGCATAATTGAATAGAGTTAAGAGTTGCACCAAAGCCCGTGGTTTCTGGCTGTGTGTGGACTCTGGAGACTCAGTTTCTTCCTCTTGGTACAAACGTCATCATTAGACCCCCTTAGCCCAGCGCATAACAAAGAGTTAGCTCATTACTGACAAAAATATCTTTGCTAATGTCCCCCCCGCTTTCCCAGATTCTCTTCTAATCTCTCTTGGCACAAATGACTTCAATTTCATGATGATAACATAGAAGGAAAAAAAAACGTGCACAGAGGAACTGGAAGAGAAAAAGAAACAGCTTCGGTGACATGGCCACACTGTGTACAGAGATAGGCATGCCAAAATACAGAGAGAATAAAAAGAAATGAAAGAGCTTTCTTCCTGGCAATATTCCTGCCAACATCTGTCACAGGCAATGCTTGGTGTGTGTGAAGGTGTGTCTGCGTGCTATATAGTATGTGCCATCCATGCGTATGGCTGTGTATTCGCTCCTGAATGTGAAGGAATACATATTCATGTCGTGCGAGAGCGTGTACAAATCCAGCTAATGTGTATGTTTATGTGATGCCATTTGAATGTCTCCTAGGGTATGCATTCACATGTGTGAGTACTTATGTTTTTATATGTACATCCAAAGCCTCCTCTCCTCATTTCCTGCACATTTTGTGTGTGTGCGCGCGAGTGAAAGAGTACAGTTTTCTATGTGTGCAACTGTGTGCGAGGCCAACCCAAGTGTTTTTAAGCGTACATCCAAAGCTTCCTCATTTTCCTGTGTGTGTGTGTGTGTGTGTGTGTGTGTGTACTCCAGCATGCCATTAAGATGAGCAATGACAGCTGTAGCCTCTTCACCCTGCAGCCCTCCTTTCTGCCTCTAGAAATGTGCCTCCTGCTTGTCATAGAGGAGCTCGGCCTCTCACCACTACCATATATCAAACTGCTGAATAGAGGTGGAAGGAGTGCAGAAATATTTTACTCAAGTACAATCACTGCAACTTCAGAAAGTGCCCCTTTATAACAGTGTCACAAAGCTGACTTCATTGAGAGCTGAGTGAAATGATAGGAAAGTGCTTTCAAAATGAATCATGGAGAGGTAAAGACCTACAGAAAAAAAAGGTTGTTACTCTCCTCTCAAATGTAATAACAAGAGATGAAGTAACTAGTTAATTTCTACCTCTGGTCTTGAGTGTATCTCATAGACGCTGGATAAGAGGGGAGGTGAAGTATATTAGGCTGACGCACCCTCCAAGGTATGTACCCCAAAGGAAAGCTAAAGCCACTACTGAATGAGGCGAGACTTAAACACATGGCTTCCATTTTTCTGGCAACTCTTCATGAGCAATTTGAGCACAGGAAAAGCAAGGAAATGACAGTAACCTGGATAGAAAAAGAAACACCTGACAGAAAGAAATAAAGTGGTGAATGAGCAGAGAAAGGAAAAAAAAAAAGATGGATTACATTAAAATATTTCTTATTAGTCTGTTTAATTTTAGGTATAAAATGACTTCTCACACCTCCCCAAGCTCTGTTACAATTCTAATAGCCTAAAGAAATAAAAATATAAGGTCAATTAAAAGACATCAGAACATCCGCAAAAGCCATTACTCAGATATACAGAGTAAATAGCTCAAATTCCATTGTGCAGTGACAAGTTGGCAAATGACAATTACAGCAAGGATGATGGGATAACATCGTAAATTTGAGCCGTAAATTTCAAGTCTCAAAAAGTGTGTTTTCCATATTTTATCAAGAATACAAGTGCTACAAAGTCTGCCTTGAAAAGTATTATAACAGAGGTCTGCAAGAGTGATAATATACTGGGCTGAAGCTGGTGTATTGATGTTATTTGCTATCTCATCAAATGCTGCAAGGTGCATTAGTTTTGGTGGTTGAACAGTTGATGGGTGAAGGTCAAGATTCTTTTGATATGTTTTAAGAATGTTAAGTATGTAATAATTATAATTGCATATGAGTATTTCCCCTAAATTCATTCACTAGTGATGGCCATTCATACTGAGAGATGTGACTAAGAATCAATATTAAATCTTGCTGACCCACAATTACTATTGATCATAAGGTCGATGTCCAGAATCAGTCAATCAACACAACAGGAAATGTATTGTAATTAAGAATGTTTTGGTCCTGGAGATGGTGACCAGAACAGGATTACTGTAAAAACCAAACCCAGTCCTCTCTGTCTGTATAAGAAACCTCTTTCAGCCACAACCTGAACCCATGTCTTAGATCTGACCCACACCACCAACACCCAACCCAGAGCCCTGCAGCTCCAGCCAAGGTCTCTCTCCACTCAGCTGCCTCTACAAGACGGTCAAGATCCAGCTCCTCCTCTAAAAGTCCAACTAAAAAGAGAAGACCTAGTGATGCTCTGGTCTCCTTTCCCCACACATCTCCCCTGTTTGAGAAAGCCTCAGTGCTTCTACTGGGCTGATTGGCCGGCTCAGTGCAAGGACCAGATAGGATCTTTCTATTTGCCCAGTGGCGGGGCTGCCTCTCTATCAGCGCTACCTCTGGAGGGGGTTTATCTGGCCTGCTGATAACAATGTTTTCCCCTGCTTTCCTCCCCTCCCTGACGGTTTGTTACACTAGTAAATGGGAGTCAAGGCTGGGGCTGAGCATCCGCAGCAGTCAGCTGGTCCTACGCTTCTCCTTATAAACAAGATTGGGTTCGTTTGCTTTTACAACTCCTCAGTGGTGTGTGTGTGAGACAGACACACATATAGGGAACAAAAACGACGGAGGAGAAACTGGAAAAAGAGAAAAAATGTAGCCTTTTCACAATTAACACCGCTAAACACATTATTCAAGATATTCAAGTTTATGAACATACTTATAAAACATTTAAGATTATTTTTACACTCCTGTGCAGTGCAGTCTGAGTCCTGTTTTTTTTTTACTGCACTGCTGCCAGTACATCTGTCGCTGGAGAGTTGCCAGCTTGACAAATCTGTGCCGAACAATATGCACTGGAGTCCATGGAAGCAGCACTAAATAGCGTCTGTGTCAGATGAAACTTTGGCCAGTGAAGGAGGTAGTACTTAGCAAAGTGCACCCAAGTATAAGTTGTAGATCATTCTCCGAGCTTGGCTGGGGCAAAACCCTCAACATGCTTTTTCATTCATGCCGTGGTGGGAAAGCCTTGCGTTCTCTGCATGGCTGAAACATCTGTAAGCTGTTGCAGATACAGAGCCCAGAGGAAAACATTTACCTAACAGAATACTAATTCTGTCAGGCCCCAGTGTCAGCACTTCATAAATAAGCTTGCACATATGGTATTGTTTTCTTAAGGTGGGTCTGGGAGAAGCATTCAGGCTGTGGTAATCTGCCACATCCACCCCAAGTTTTTTTTTTCTTTTTTGAATGGCTGTTTTTAATTTCAAATACTCTGTCCACACCTCGTTTCTTTCCCCACTCTCTCTTGTTCTTCATTGACTACTAACACCTGCCTACTTTTATGTCTCCATTGATTGTCAAAAGTTTGGACACACCTTCCCATTTCCTTGAATGAGAAAGCGTGTCCAAACTTTTGACTAGTACTGTATCTCCATGCAATTTATCTTGCCAAGACATGTATAAGTGCTGACCTTTGTTTTTAAGCAAATCGTAAAAATATTAACAAATACAAAACCGCATGAAGTATTTCTATCCTGCTGCCCCAATCTGGTCTTTTCTGACACTCTGAATCTGTGCGTCCAGAATAAATATGTTTGGCTCTTTAAAAAAATATTTAAATATAAAAACCGGTGCAACATTTTTCAAACATGTGGGGTGCCAAAGAAGTCTTCACAGGCTATCAGAACACAATCCAACTAATGGCCTACCATCTCCATCTCCCTCGTAGCATAGTTAAAACTCTGCTTTTATGTCCCTGCAATGAATATGTGCATTCCTCTTTGGGATGACTGTCCTAGATTTAAAGGCTTGTCAGACACCACTAGCCCTTTATTTTTCCATAAACTCTTGTTTTTTTAATCTTTCGCATTTTTCACTGGGGAATTCTTGCTGCAGGAATGGTGTTGCAATGGATTATACGAAAAATGTCCACAACTGGGAGTTGAAATGGAAGGCTCCTTTATCTTTGCCTTGCAGCATCTTTTGTTGTGATGCCTGTGTGTTGCAGCACTTGAGTGCAAAAGTATTAAAATACACAAGAATTATAGGTTTTGCAGGTTTAATTTAAGGTAGTGTAATGTAAGTAATCTCACTATTAAAGGCACAAGCATGCAGTTGATGGTATTTACAGTTAACAGCCTTTCTATAAATGTCATTATAATTGGCGTTAGTTGAACATCTGTAGGCAGCTGCAGCTGATCGGTGCTCCTTGATAGCCAACAAGGTCACGGTTTGTCTGAGACAGGAAATGGAGATATTCAACGCTGACAAGTCATTCTGTGATTGTGTCAGCCGCTAAGATACATAATTCAGTGCTTTTAAACTGGACCCGTCTGGTGAAGCGAGTGGTGCTTGTGTTGTTTCTTTAGTACATCTGTCTCCTCGTCACTCCTGGAGGCTGACATCTCTCTCAGCACCGTGGCACGATGGAGGAAAGAGCATTTCCATGGCGCAGGTAAACCCGCCAAGAGATAGAAGGCCCCCTCATGAATAAATGATTGTGACACGCAGCAATAATTTGCATCCGTGTAAAAGTGACGCATCAGCGCTTTTGTCTGCCGAGAAGTCTAGAGGTGTGTTTTTATTTTATTATTTAATGGAAAATGGCTTTCATTAACAGTGGCAAACCAAAAGGTGTTGACAGCGATGCACTGACTTGTCAAGCCGATCACAGCCTGTTTTTCAAGCTGATCACAGCCTCTGCCTTTTTTTCTCTAATTAGGCATATGCTGCAAGCATCATAACAAACGCTGAAACAGGTTTGTCCTTGCCTAATCCGGGGAACTAATTTTTAAGGTTATTATGCAAATCGATACTGTTTACAAACATGAAAGCTGGCGTCCTATTTTTGATCTGCCACATCGGTTTTCGATAGCTTAAAGCCCGGCTCGGCAGGTGTCATGTCAATAACAACCAGCAATCGATCGGTGCCAGTCTGATGGGGATTGGGACAGCAGGGCCTTGCTGTGTAAAGGGGACTTTCATCAGCTAAAGACGGAGACACAGCCACAGTCACAGCACACCTTTAAATCTTTTGTGTGCGGACACAGCCGTAGATGACAATGTGGTTAATGTCATGCTGAAACAGGACAGACGTTTATGGCTTTTGTTGGGAATGTGATGTTTGAGATCTAAACATTTTTTAAGATTACACATCTGTGACTCTGTAAATCTGAGAGCCCCTTCACACCACTCGTGCGCATTTTAGACAATGTAGTTTGGAAGATTAAAGGCGTTGTGAACAATTTAATAAAATGAAATTGTCAAAAAATAAAAGCAAAACCCAAATATGTACATGCTAATACGTTCAGTTTTACAACCATGTCACTGGGGTAATCACAGATGTGTATTAGACAGACTCACTGAAAAACTGGATCTCAAACAAAAGATAATGTCTCTATTCCAGGAACTGTGTGACCATTTTGAAAAGTATGCTGAATTTCACATATGTATATATATATATCACTTGGAACTGTTTAGCATATTTCTTATGTTTAAAAAAATGTAAATCTTAAAAAGATTGTTTTTGAGTTGCAGTGAAAATGCTGCATGTTGACAAGCTGCTGCAGCACATGGGTTCATCTACAGTAGCTGCTTGACAAAAAAAATACAAAGCCAGGATCAGGTTTCTTACAACTGCCTCTATTGTGGTGTCTACTGCCACCACCATGATCAGCTACAGAAAAGGTTTGCTTACTTTTTCTCAGGCTCGTGCCTTTTTGAGGAGCCAAGCCAAGCAAATGCGCCGATGCGCCTGTATGAAATGTCAAAAAGAAAAAAGAAAAAAAAACTCCAAAAAACCCATTTGTTTTAACAATTCAATAAAGTTGCATGATTTTGATTTATTTTCAGATCTGGATTTACCAAAGAGGAAGAGGAGCAGGCAGATTGTGATGTATGTTTTACGCTGAGCAGTTGGTGCCTCTACTAAAAGGGAAGATACATATAAAGACTGACAGCTGTTAATGATGCAAAATAGGACACTGCAGTTAAGAAATGTCTGACTGTCCATATGGTGATGGTTGGGCCAGCAGTGAGAACCTTGTTGCCCCTGGCAGTTCGCCACTACTGTTAGCTTCCTCCAAAAACATTATTCTTGGCCTTTTCATGCATAGTGTATCAGCTATACACAACACTATGATATAGGTTAGGCCATAGATAAGCCTTCAGTTGGCAATGCATACTCAAGCTGCACTCGATTTACACATAAATTGATTGCAACTGAAACCGTGTGTGGAACTAGTCTTTTATTGAATACAGACATGACTTATTGTCGGTGACTCGCGAACAATAAGCATCTTTCAAAACCGCTACAGCACTGTGAACATTTACAACGGGAGCAAAGTTTCTATTCTTTTTTGATGCATCACATTGTGCACCTGCCAGACACAGTCGTGGGACATGAATGAATCAACAACATACATACATGATCAACACACACAGCAAGCTTTGCCGGCCAAAGGATGGCTTCCATTAGATCTGTATCATACATAGCAGCCTTTGGATTCAGGGACATCAAAGCCTTGAATGCTAAAGAGAGGAACTGTGTCATGTACACTTATACAATTTAATGTTTGCCTTCATTTCTATTTTAGTTGACCCCCAGTTACTGTACGTTTTTTGTAATAACATCTTGATGATGTTTTCATTTTGTCTGCAGGTTTCAACAAATAAAAACTGATTAAAAAAAGATTATGTTTGACTGTAGTTTTAAAACCTGCATTTCAAAACCCAGTATTTAACCATTAAGTCCTTATAGTAAGTCCTATTACTTCATTAAAATCTAGCTGAAAGGCAATGGGATTTCATAAAACAGATATGCTTTTGGCCTGAACTATTATGAGATTTTCAGTTGGACTTGAATATATGTATTTTGTGACTCATGGGTTATAAAACTGTTATGAGAAAGTACAATATACTTGTCCTGGGTTTGGCCTGAATTTGATTTTCAGTTGATCAAACTAAAACAGGAGAGCAAATTTAGGAATTTTTGCCTTTTCTGCACAACTACACATTCAGCTTCAATCTCAGACTTTATCTTGAGATTTCAGTCGAGCTTTTCATTAATCAGTCAAAACTGAGCTTTTCCGCTAAAAAAAATTAAATTGTAAGCTCACAAACTGAGACAAGAGCACAGTTTCAATTTCTTTTTTTTTCCCTTTTTCTCTACAACTACTCGGTCGAGTTCAAATCTTTGGTTTTCTCCAGTGATTTCAGTCCAGCCGTTTATTTATCAAGTAATTTATTCATACATTTATTTGAAGCATCGCTCAATAGCATCTGACCTCGGCGCCCCATCATCCGACTCTCCCTTCCGAGACAGAGTGCAATCGGTCCCTCATGAGTGAGGGAATGCAGGTCAGAGGCAGAATTTACTTGGGGAGGGGGTCGGGGCAATTTTCACAATGTGGTGGTGTTAAGCGGGTAATCATAATGTGATAGTGCTCTAGCTGCTGGGGTCATATTTGCTTATGAATGTTAAGGAGGACTGCTTTAAAGGCCTTAAAAATTACCCCTGATATCAAAAACTGACCTTTTGTTGAGACTGCAACATGCTACGATCATTAGAATTACAATGTGAGGAGCTTTTGCCAAATTTCATGTTAAGAACATGCTAACCCCTTGCAACTGTCCTTAACTCGTATTCTGATAAAAGAAAATGTATATAGTATAAGAGTATATATGTCTATATAATTGATTTGAGACAATAAGATGTACCAAATTCAATCTACTTTTGTGGTAATAATTTAAAATATATGCCCCATAAAACACCATCAAACCTAGATATTCACAGTCAACATGAGTGTTTACTAGAAGTCACTAAATCATCCATCATTTGGCATAGAAAATCAATACTGTAGTGAGGTTACCAATTAAGCTACCTGTGTCTTTTATCTGCTCCACAGATAAAAAATCTTATGTTCCTATGTTGCACTTTAAATTAAAATACAAAAAGGTTTATAGATCTATTTATAATGTTCAGCATGAGCTAGTTTTCTTTTTTCTTCACAATAACCCAACCTTCAAATGCTATGAAACTGGGGCTTGGAAGTTAGAATACACAAGACTTTGCCACCAATGAAAACTTTCAGTTAACTCGACGAAGCACACATCCAAGGAGTTCAGCTCTTATCAGAGAGCAGGATAATTGTTGAAACAGGTGTAACTGTCGAAGTGTCAGCGCGCCTCTCTCTGTGTTCTGGTCCCCGAACCAACCTCCGCCTATGACTCCATCTCATAAGTCTTTCAGACAACCTTGGTGTGATTTCTTGACAAAAGCACACACGCTCTCAAGGTGCACTCGAGTGCGATGTAAAAAGGGACAAAAGCAGAGCCTGAGAGAAGATAGGAGAAGAAATGGATTTCTTCTCTAATTATGCAAGAAAAAGAGACTTTGTGAAGATAAAGTTGGGTGACACAAGGGCATATTGAGGGACACACTCACTTTAGGAAGATTTTTCAAAGTGGGAGGCACAAATGGATGTTTGTGCTATAAGCTATGGCTGCTAATTGGTACAAACTTAATGAATGCAGGGTGCTGTGTGGAGACAGATGCTTTGTGCAATGTGGCAGATTTCAGTGGCTGCGCGTCTCTCTCCATCGCTGGAACATCAAGAAGAGGAGAACATTTGGCAGGTCACAAAATTATGCGAGGAAAAGGGGAAGCCCAAGAAGAAAAAAAAAATGTAAACAGTTGTTTGTTTATTTTTTCGTTAATTTATGGGTGACTGTGTGTATATGTGAATGTGTGTGTGTGTGTGTGTGTGTGTGTGTGTGTGCTGAGTGTGAGAGTTAGCAGTTCTCAAGCGCTTGTCTATTTGTTTGAGCCATTGCTTTTGTTTTGTCTTTCTTGCCTCGCCAGCTCTGTGGCTCTCAATTAGCGTGCAAGCCTCAGGGACCTAATTAACCAGTTCAATTAATAAATAATTTTCTTAAAAATCTCATACAAGCCATTCTGACATTTGTCAGCCACTCAGGAGCTGTTGTGTGTGTCTGTGGGTGTGAGAAAAAGAGAGAAAAAGGGAGAAAATGATTAGCTTGTTTGCAAGCTCTGCTTATCCCCCAGGTGGCTGATGCAGGGGACAGTGCTGTGTGTGTGTGTGTGCAAAGCTGGATGGAGAGGGGCTTACTCACAGTGCTGGACCCCACAGCAGAGGAGGGCCCCCATGACCTTTTATCGAGTGTCCAATCAATAATGTGCGAGCGTCCATCTCTTTGAGTTGCAGCCCGAGCCTGGGCTTCTGAAGGCCTGTGGCCAGCAGCAAAGCGGGATGGGAATGGGCTACACAGTGGGGCAAAAGAGTCCTTGGGGGGCCAGGAGTGGAACAGAACCAACCGCCTCATGTCATTTACTCATAATGATGTCTTCCTTTAGTTAAAAAAAGGAGGGGTGCAGGGCATGTTGGGGGGGGGGGGGGGGGGGGGGGGGGGGGGGAGGCAGTGTACCCCCTCCTCCACTAGCCACAGCAGATTCAGCCTCTCTCTTCCTTTGTCTGACAGTGAAAGCATCCTCTTTGGTCTGTCACCAGGCTCAGTGATTAAGGAGTATAAACAGACCCTGGCTTTTTTCACATTAGAATCCCATTTAGTGTTTCTTATCATAGCTATCTATCTGGTCACATGTTGGGATGGAGTTGTATTTCATTGTTTCGTGAACTGTAACGTATATTCCCTTGTGGGCACAATGGGACAGATGTGCTTGTTTAATTTGTAGCATTATCTCCAAACATCGACATTACAGGATCTGGTTGTCACCGCCAAAGAGCCAGCGCTGATGGATCTGACTGTGTACCAGTGTTCATTAAACACACTCCAAACAGCCTTCAAACCGACTCCATTAGTGGCTGCCTCTAGAACAAGAGGCGTTTGAATGCAATTTTTGACCATGAAATGCTCTTTAAGCAGATGAACGGAACTTGAAAGATGAACAAGACTTGAAGTTTCCTTTTTTTTTCTTGAAAATGCCAGTGAGGAGTCAATCACTGGATATCAAAGCAGCAGGGACACACAAGAAAATCCAGTGATAATACATGGGCTGCCCACATTCACTGAAGACTGTTAAGATGGCCATCACGAGAATCAGCGCCGACACAAAGAGCAGACACCGGCCTTTCAGCGAGCAGCTAGCTGTCGCTCTGTATTAGCTGCTGGCATGCGACGACAGTTTGCGTTGAATTGAGATCCTGTGGAGGGAGTCCAGAGACTTACTCAAGACACTTGGCTGACCCACACTGCCTACAGCAGTCAACATATGGCTCCCTGGTCTGGCTTCATTGTATACGTATTGTGCAATTTATTTCTACACTGTTCCACTGAGAATACCCACACAAAATGAAGCTGGCTTGACTAAGGAAGGAAATATATTCTGGCAGCCAGATAAGAAAAGCAAGTTAAATATACCAGCAGACAAATAACTATTAAAGTCTGCATGTTCATATTAAGCATCATCTGTGGTAGTCATTCCTCATCACAACTGGGCTGGAGAGATTTCAGTGCATCGATCGGTAAAGTAAGTGTGTGAAAGAGAGTATGAGTCAAAAGGGGATCTGAAGGTGGGCTGACAGATGGAAGACACATTGAGGACCTAAAGATGGAGAGATCACTTTTGTTCACTGTCAGGTTTGACCGAGGCCTTCTCTACTCAGAGGTGACTGTTGCACTCTCTGGCGCCCTCCAACATCCCCCTGAGATCACTCCACTCAACTCCACTGCCTCCGCTTTGATGCAAAAGGGGGGTTATTGTGTAAATATTTTGCTTGAGCATTTGAGCATCTTAATCTTCCATAAGGTGATCTTTGGAGTGGAGCAACACGGGGTGCTGATGTTCAGAGGAGCTCCCAGTTGTAGAAAGACAGAGGCAGCGAAAGAGACAGAGAAGGGAGGGAGAGGAAAAAGAAGGTCTGTGTACTTGCTAGAGTGCTGGGAGCTAGAGTTCACTACGGGGGCGTAAGTGTGTCAAGAAGAGCGCTTTTCCCCCATCCGCAAGCCCCGGGCCCTCTCCACAACATTAAAAAGCATAAACAGTCAATACTGAATGTAACTCAGAGAAAGAGCAAGAGAGGGAGCGTGGAAAAAAAGAAACAAGTATGAGAACGCAAGGGTTTTTCAAGCGTTACACAACATAGTGAGATCAGAGAAATGGAGGCTGGGCTGTAGTGTATAGTTGCAAAGCTTTCTGATGGAGGAAGGGAGCATCTCCAAGTGAATCATTCATTGCGGGCGGCAGGGGTGTAAATATGAAGGGGAGGGTTGAAGAAGAGAGGGATCAGGGAAATGCACACCTGGTGCAAGACAGGGGTCAGATTGGCCCTACACAAAAGGAAACGAAAGGGAAAAAGAGAGTTTTTTGGCATACCTCCGTTTAGACAGCAGCAGTGCTTCTATCGGTGGAGCGCTTGTGCAAAGCAGGACAGAATGGAGTAGGTAGAGGGTGCATATGGTGGTAGGCTGTCTCTGCCGATACACATGCTGAAAAACACATGCCGATGAGAGGGAGGCTCGTATTATTTTTTATACAAAAAAAAAGAGTTTCAAACGTTCAACATTTTAGACTTGCAGTTTGAGATGTGAGGGCTTGTTTATCTGTGGCACATTGTTCTTGCTCATAATCGCTCAAGAGTCTCAATCAGTCACTCCCTCTCGCCGTCTCTCACAAGTTTTTCAAACGGTATCTCCCAAACACTCGACACCTGGCTGACTGACTTCAGAGCTGAAATCAGTGGAGAAGTCTGTGTGTCTCTCAGTCTTTTTTAATCATCCATTCAGTCACTCCTCACATGTTCAAGCCTATGCATTTCGGGGAGATCTCCCTCTATAGACAGATCATAAACAAGTACAGCTTACTTTGGATGTGCAGGTGTAGGATGGCTATTGCAGACAGCATGGTGTTGGTCTTGAGGACATATGCAATTCATTGTATGTGATTAAATAAATCACAGTTTTCTTTAATTTATCAAACCAAAATTGCTTACCATTTAATTAAAATTTTATAGAGAAATGTGGATCATAAAGGATGTATAACTGCTGCCACAAGACTACCATTTAAAAATGGTTTAAGATGTCTACAGTATCCTTGAAATGACAACAAAAAGGAACATCCAGAAAGGATAATTGCAAAGAAAAATATAAACAACCATATGGCGGTATCTTTATTTTCAAGGTTCTCTAGTTTATTCAGAAGTCATGAACCAGTATTTTCTTCAATAAACTATTACATCTTAAACCAAGGACATTTTGACCACATACTGTTTTTCTCCTTGAGAGAATGTTCTCTTGGTTTATGGCCAAACAAAAGTTACTTCAGTGCAAAAAACTGTTTGAGCCACTTCCCTGCCAGAGCAAGACCCTATATTTTAAACATTTGGAGGAAGGAACAATATCTATGAAAGTGTGAAATTTGATTTCTACCCCAAGGAATAGGCCGTTTCCTTCTGTTGTCAAACAGAATGACTAAACATGCTCATTCACATGCTCCCATGGTATTATTAATTTATCACTTCAGAGTTTTCCATGCTCTCACATACACGCACCCGCATATACATACATACACACCCGCACACACGTTTGCTTCTCGATGATTGACAATGTGATAAATTTTATTTGAATATGGCTGACATGAATTATGTAACCAGAGAGACTGGTGGCTTTGTTGCTTCCCTCTAGCTCTTCGCTTTTCCTCCAAGATAACATACAGTTGATAATTTACAGTAGAACACATTCTGAAACTATAAAGAAAGATATAGCGACAATGCCCCACAGAGAACAAAACAGAGTGCTTCAGTGCAGCCCAGCTGAGCTGATTCTGAGAACTGCAGAGAAGTGGAGAGAAGGTTCATATTGTGGCAACGCTGCAATAAGGTTAGGTGGTTGACACTTTTGACACTGGAAAGTGATTTGTTCAGCTCTGATGGTAGCGATGAGGTCTCAGGAGACTGGGTTAGGCCGAAAAAAGAGAAAAATAAACACAAATGAAAGAAAAAAAAAATGAGCACAGCACCCGTGGTATCTGATGTTGATAGCTGTGGCGAAAGACTGCCTTTGAAAGGCTTGAGGAAAGTGACAATACTGTATGTTTTTTCATTGTTGCTGCTCTTCAAGACGGCTAACATAAAAAAAAACTTGTCTGATTGGTCTGAAAAGACTGTCAAATGTCAAGCAGTTATCAAACGCCAGACATGTTTTCTTTTAAAAATATACCGGCAGAAGGAAAAGCCTAACCTTTCAGCGAGTGAGTGGAAGTCACTCATCCCATCATGTGCGGCACTCTACACAAGCAAAACCCTTGCTCTTTACAAGACTTACACTTTCCCCACTGATTCAAGTCTGTAGTTGTTGACACAAGTTGTCTACTGCTGAAATAGATGGATCTGTAAAAATACCTAATTTATTTACTTGGTGGGTTATAACACAGAGCCAAGTGGACAAACTAACGTTCACGCATTACCTAAAAAATGTTTTCCTGTATATGTACAAGATGATGCAGGAACACAAAATTAAGCCATTTTATTGTAAGTAATCTTCAGAGAGCTCATGATAAACAGGTTTTTCCTTCAATTCATGGTCACTTTTAGATCTGAAATTGCTTCAGTCTTTTTGTGGTATCCCTCGCTCTTTTGCATCATGTTTACATTTTAAAGGGAAACTTCAATATTTTTCAGCCTGGACCCTTTTTTTCCATCTTTTTGTGGCAAAGTGACTAATAGGGACAACGATTTTTGAAATTGGTCCAGTATTGTGCGAGAGAGCTTCAGCCAATAGCCACGAAACAGGCTGCAATGTAAGCCGATGGGGCAATAGTGCCCTGTCAATGTACGTCCACTAAAAGTGCTTCTTTTTGCCACTGACAGGCTCAGATTGTTATTTTAAGTGTCTCACAACATTATGGAAAGGACCATACAGAGAAATAAAACTTTTTCTTTACCTTTCGCTTGATCCAGTCTGTTTGTTATTGTGTCTAACTAAGTCTTGCTCAAGAAAAAATCTTGAGCCATGACAGAGTTGGAGAGAGGAGTGCCAGGAGGAGTTTGTTGTGTTGGAATACAGAAAGTGTAGCTTAGTCTTATCTGAAAGATTTTCAAAGTCATGGCTTAATATTTAGCTGATCCAAAAACAACTCAACTCTTGCGAGATTTCAGAACGAGACTTGGTTAGACACAATAACAAGCAGAACAGATCATGCAAAAGGTAAAGAAAAACATTTTATTTCTCTTTTATTTCTCTGTATGGTCCTTTCCAGGGACATTAATAATCCGAGCCTGTCAGTGGCAAAAACAAGCACTTTTAGCGGATGTGCACTGACGTACACTGGACCAATTTCAAAAATGTTGTCCCCATTAGTCACTTAGACACAAAAAGATGGGAAAATAGGGTCCAGGTTCAAAAATACCGAAGTTTCCCTTTAATGTGGCCTGTGCAGATTTATGTCATAATCGTCGGCCCAGACTGACAAGAACAGCTTGCTGAACACTGGATGTACAGCTGTATTTTGGTGTTCCAGTTCCTGTAGCTGATGTTGTTCAACTCCCCTCACACTGAGCGGCACTTGTAAGAAAAGGGAGATGGGACGACAATGTCCTTGATTTTCAAAGTGGTGAGACTTGTTAATGCCCTCATTTTCATGTACACCACTGAATCAATCATTACTGCTCCATTGCACTGTTCAAACAAACTTCTGCACAACTTTCACATGAACCTACATTTCTATTCTCATTATTTTATTCGAAGAGAGTCTTTGTGCTTTGTGCTGGCTGCACAGGCAGGTCAGAGATCAGCATGGAGCTGGCAGGGATTCAGTGTCTTGCTCAAAGACACTTTCGTAGACTGGGTTCTTGCTATCGTGGGCCTTGAGCCCAGCCATACTGCCCTACAACCCCAACACCGACAGCCGATGTGAATCTCAAAGACTGTTACACTGAATATTTTTCTCTTGCACTTTTGTTGGATTGTCTAAAGAGTAGTGAGTAATCAATGACTTTTTATCTCCAAATAAGAAACTACAACATTTCTAGCAATGGTTACCTTGACCTGTAACTGGGGAAAAAAATAGTCACATACAGTATTCACAATAGAGTTAATAAGCTAATTACAAAAGGGATCTAATAGAAGCATCTAGTGAAATACCTAGGTAATATATCACAATGAACAATAATTCTGCTTTGTTTTTATTTGTTGTACTTGTTGTTGTTTTATTTGGCTTCAGAACAAAATGTGTTGCTGAGGATGGAGACATGCGAGAGGCAGACAATGGAGTTGTGAGTTGTCACATTGTCCTACATCTATGAGTCGCTGAGTCGCACCGGGGGGCTGAAAAGTGAGTTCTGACAGCCAGTTATCTCTGAACCTGGCAATGCTGAGGCTTTGATATTGGTCAAAAACCCGATCAACTTCTCAGATATAAATTATTTTAATTTTCAGGCACAAATTCCTCCTTATCCACCTTTAAAAATGTTGAAAACTTCATCTTTGTGAGGTAGTTGGATTTTTTTAAATCCTGCAGCCAGAGTTAAAGTGGTCACCAGTTTTTGTTTAAAACACAGCAGCTGACAAGGCCACAAACATCACATCTACATTTTCAAAAGAAGGTGAGTCCAGGACAAACTTTGCACTTTTGATTTCTCTGCAGTAAACGGAGGTGATAATGAACATTAATATGTACAGCTGGCTCTTTATACAACTCTTGCTGTGCTGCCTTTGGTGTCCTGTTGAGAGGGTGTCTAAGCAGTGCACCATCAATGGCAGGGAACAAAGCCAGAGAAAATATCAAGTCTTTTTCCACAACTGCGTGCCTGCCTTGCTCTGTCTTAAGATTAATCTAATTTGGTCTTTATTGAGAAATGGGTAAGAGCAGTTTTGTTTTATTTATGTATGTTTTTTCCTCCTCTGCTCCTTTCCTTTGTTGCTTCTCCTCGGCTGCCTCTGACAAAAGACAGCCAGCCTGCCAAGCCCGGTGTTGCTCTGGGACGGACCTGTCAATCACTCCTGACGGCACCCTGACAACATGTACGTTAAAATTTCAAACGGGACTCAAAGGCGGCGCGTGACAGCCGAGCCTTTGAAAGTGGCTGTAGCGCTCGGCGACAGCCAGAGGAGTACGGGTGGAAAACAAACTAGAAAACAACAGTGCGGAGGGAAAAGAGAGAGAGAGTCAGAGACAGAGGGAAAGAAAAAAACAAAAGTTAAAAGCAAAACAGTGAAGAATGTGGGTCTTGATGATGGGAATTGGCATTAGATTCTCCCTTGGTGTATCATTGTTTTTTAATTTGGTTGAAACTCCCCTGAGTGGAGCTTTCGGTCTTCCAGGGACTCTACTGAGGGCCCGTTCTCGCCGCAGTCCAGGGACATGAGCGCCTCTTTCCCATTCCTCTGAGGCCTCACTCAGATCAAGTAGAGCCTCTTATGCATCTCGCTACCCTATCCTTCAACACAAAACAACTGTGCACGAATGTTAATAACATTCTTGATTCCATCTTGCATTACCTTCGTTTCACGGTTGTGCAATTAATTCCCAGTAGAAATGGAAACCAGTGCTTGCCACTAAGATAAGCCTTTTCTGTAGAATTCATAAATCTAAGATGTGTAGCCTCCAATACTGACAAGAAAATGTACAGCTCAATTTAGATTCCAGCTCTGCTGTCCTGTATGTGCAAGGATGAAATCTTTTTTAAAACGCTATGTCTCTGCAAACCTTGCCTACGAGCGAACAAATGGCATATGGCGTTCAATGTGCAAACACAAGGCTTGAGGATGTACTTTCAAACGATCGCCCGCACAACACACAGGCACAGACCACCACCACCTCTTCAACATGGCTAAATGAACAGTGCAAATGGGGTACAACACAAAGGCCCGGGCTGTGCCAGACCCTATGGGAGAACTGCCATCTCTGCAGTCCTGCAGTTTGTGCACTGATCCTTCAGTCAGCATCCACATCTGCAGTTCAAAAACACACTGGCTTGAAACTGCTACAAAGCTAACTGTTCATTGTCTGTCTGAGACTTTGTTTGACCATGCTGTGTGTGTGTGTGTGCGTGTGTGCATGTATGTGTGTGTCTATCTTAAGTTTGTTTGAAACATTCTAAAAGCAAGTGTAACACTGTAGTGTGTGTGTGCAGCGAATGTGTGTAATGCTTCTACAAACACGAGGACAAGCAGCATGTGTGCTGGGACAGAGGTCATGTCAGCCTGTTAGTGACTTTGTTTTTTTTTTTTCTTTAACTTCTCCCTGGGTAAAACTATGTCTGACCGCTGATAGGCTTCAGTACAGACAGGCACCATGGCACTAACACACACACACACAGAGCACCTGAATGTGTGCCATTGTCTATCTCATGTCTATATGCATGTGTGTCCAAGCTTACTTACAAATGTATACATGCAAGCAAACAAACACTCATACAAGCTGCTCAGAGATATGGCTGTGGTATAAAGAACTTTAAAAAGCGATTCTGCAAACAGCCAATGCTTTGGCTTCTAGTGCCCTCTAGTGCTTGGAACTATCTGGCAAATTAACTGGGATATCTTCTGAATGCTGAAGACAAACTGAGAACTATTTAAATGTACTAGTGCTAACGGACAGAACAAATGTGTATGTTGCTCAACTTGTGAATAAAACAAGTTTAGAAATTAGTTTTACTTGAGCATGAACGTGAAAAGGTGACATCCAAAATTGATAAAGCAAGGGGCAGAAAAAAGGAAGGCACTTATTTCACAATTAGAAATCTCATAAAAAGATCTAAGGCATTTACATACTTTAAAATATTCAAATTATAAAACATACATGTCCTCCAAAAGAACTAAAAGTCTAAATACCACAGATCTAAATTTTACTACAGTACTTAATTGTGTTATTTTTTCATGGTTTTAACTATTTATATTTAAATATTTTACATTTGTACAAAAACGAACATTTGTCAACATCAAGAATATTACTATTATAATGATCCCATATGTGAGAAATTCCTTTTGTGTTTTTAAAATGTGAAAAGTGGCTGTTTTAAACAAGCTGTTCTATTAACAAAGCTGGATCTACACACAAAAGCTAATTTCAAATAGTATAACAAGCCTGTCTTATCTGTTGAGTCCCATCAAATTGCTTTATAATATGATCAATCAAATTAATTTACATAAATACATAGCTTTTATTTTATATTCATCCCCTCAAAAGGGGCTGCTGTGGCAGGACTGAGTGTAGATTATCTCAACATTTTCTAAATCGTGTTTCTTTATTCTTAAGGACTAAACAGCTGCAATGCACAAACTTCTTTGTAATCAAAACAATTCAAATACACTTTCACTTTCTTTGTAAGATTTTGTTTGTCAGGCTGACAATAATATATCTTAATCTGATCAAACTGAATCTCTTGTGGAATTTAAGAGTCCAGATTTTTTTCTGGGAGCCTATTTGTAAATGTGTGATATAAAAAATACCTCACACATAAACCTGTTTAATAACTACAATATGTTGTTTTAAGTGTGTCATGTGAGAAAGTGATCTAAGACCTTTATTATTTTAAATTATGAGCTCATAAGCAATCGCGTGCGTCTGGACAAAAAAAAAAAAAACATCCCGTCATTATGCTCTGTTGTGTATTATTAATGTGGTGCACAGAAAAGGCCTTTGAAAAACTGGAAATCCAAGTAACATTATCAAGGTGCCATGCACTACAAACAATATTTTCCCATAAAAATGTGACTTGTTCATGTAACTGATGCAACCTTGCACTTTTTGTCTTCCACGTGTTTATCCCCTCAAATGACTTAAGTCTTTCATACATAATTTGGCACAAAAATGTTTTTATGTCTCGTCACATCAAGGAACATTTTCCCCTGTGAAAATACTGTAAACTGATACTGTAGATTGTTATATATCTGAAGACTTATTTTGTTCGAGAAATATAATATAATACATAACATAAAAATTAAATAGTAATCGCTTCTAAAGTGAAAAATATCCAATCCAATACATCTTGACATATATAGCCAAAGCCATTATAACCTAACATATTTAGGGCAACTAAGGTCACTGCCTTTGAGCAAGTGGATATTCCATGTGAGGATATTAATGTAGTCTTATCTACTGCTTAATTTAGTATAATAAGGAAGGGTTTTTGTAAATCATATGCGTGTATTTTTTCGCATGCATGATAGAGCCAGCAGAGGTGGGATTTGAGAGGCACCTCAAAGCTATGATTATCCTGAGTGTCTCTGCCCAATAATGTTACCTGCTGGGACAGCAGCACAGCTCCTCTAAATAAATTGCAAGTGGCCTTGGGCAATAAGAGGAACCCTCCTTTGATCTGCCTGACTGCCAACGAGGAAAATGTGCAGGCAGTCAATCAAGCTCTTAAAGCTTTGCAACAATGGAGCCGACCCCAGTTTATTATTTATTTTTTAAATTGATGTATTTCATTATCACAAGGTGTCTACTTGCTGGGGTAGCGAGGGAGGGGAGGGGAGGAGGGGTAGGGTGGGGGGGCAACATGATCAATAATTGATATGCAGTATGAAAAAGCTGATTTGCTGCCTCTCCTCTGGTGCACTTGTCACTAGCTGTTGTCAGAACACATTTGCTTTGATGACAAATTTGAAGAAGTGAACAACAGTATCACATCTGATTACAAATTTAGTGAGTGGTGAAAGGCAGGAGCCCCTTTCTCGCTGAGACTGTTTGTTCAGGGCGCTCTGGAGGAATGACTACCAGGCTCTGAGGTGAGTTACAGTCTTGTAAGCAGAGAGATGAGAGGGGGTTGAACTTTTTTGTCATGTGTCAGTAAACAGCATGACTTGTTTGAAAGGCACCTGGATTACAGGATGAAAAGTTGCTCTTTAAACCTTTAAAGCTTTGGGGCATGGGAGACACGCCACGTCAAAACAGAGCGTGGAGATGAGGAGTGAGAGCAACTAAAAGCCATCACTCCCCCCAGTGTGTCTGCTGAGAGACGAAGGAGTTGTCCTGCTTTTCACAGAGTTTGGGTCATGCTGTATGGTGGAGCATCTCAAATCGATTTAGTCAAATAAAGCAAGATCATTGAATGATTTGAACAGTTAAGGTTTCCTGAAAGACAGCTTGTTCTAACTGCTGCATGTTGAGGAAAAATCCACCATACACAAGAATGTGGTGGTTAGTCCAACATACTTGATAGCTCAACTTTAATTTGACAATACTTGACGAAAAGGAAGAACTGCTATTTAAATCTGTGATATTTAAAGTAACACGATTCCAGTGCCATGTGTGGCACTGGTGTGTAAATCTTCTAGTTCTTCTTCTAGATATGAGCATCATTTCTGAAACATCAGAGTTAAATATATTAAATAAAAAGCTCAATAAAGTTTAAAAACCTAAATTGCATTAATTGTACATATAGGAGGGTTTAAAACATACAGAATATTAAATGTATTGTGAATGTGAGATGTTTATGAGTTCTTCGTTGGGGAAGTGTTCACCTGCAGGTCATCAGAATCAAAATTTAAAAAAAAAAATTCACAGTGATTTCATTGCTAAGAGTACTTCTTAATTAGCCTAAATGATTTTTAATTACATGTACGGATTGGAGATTTACCACAAACTTTAAAACTAAATCCTGATGGGGAACAGTTCAACACAAAAATCTCAGAGAAGGGAAAACAAACAACATATCAACAACCCAACATAATTGACAGCTGCATCCATTTGCTCAGTCCAAGCCCCCTCCTCCTGCTTTTCCACTCTGTTCTTCCAACACCATTTCCTCTTTTAATTATCCCCCAGCAAAAAGATGGAGCACATCAGACGCATCGCGGTAAATCCTGGCCCTGGCACAGGCTCATAGTGGCTCCTGCGTCTGGCAATCCCGATAGAGCCTGTGCGCTGGCAGTGACAAGAGAGGGAGGATGCCTGGAGATTTTCTGACAGAAAGAATGGAGAGGATGATCTCTCAGCAAAAGAGAGGTCCTCATTCTACTCCCGGCGTGGGAGGCTTTTTGGCGAGCGCTTTCCGATCATACCACACTTTCAGCACCAGATTAGCTAGCTCTCAGGAGCAAAACTCACATAGACCCCTTGTTTACACCCATAGTGTTTTTGTAATGACTGTTCAGTAAAAGAGCACATTGGAGGCACTGCAAGCACGGCTGCTCTCCTATCTCTCCCTACAACATTTTAGGGGTGAGAGTTATTGTATATACCAGGGTCAGGGAGACCACGGTTTGGAATAAGGTTTGTTTTGAATTGAAGTAAGTCTCCTCTGACCTGAAATGTGTTTTACTGAGTGAATTGCACATTCAAATTCTAATTAGGTATCAACTACACGAATGGGTTTTTCTTTTGGAAGCTGGATAGATGAAAAAAGGTTGCAAGTTAACTAGTGCTGGGGTTGCTATCTGTCAAAGTTTCTCCTATCTCTGTGGGGTGCACATCAATCACAGAGGTCCCCAACTGACAGTCATTCTGCGGGCTAATAGTGTCGTCATCTCCCACACGATTACACAGATTGCACAATGAGATCCTCGGACACAATGGAGCTGCAAATCTAGCCCCCCACTCTGTTCCCTTCTCCTTTCCTTTTCTTCCATCATTCTGAGATGAAGAGTGGAATGCTCCACAGCGGGTAGCTTTCTTCTCCTCCAGGGGGAACTGAGAAAGCAGGCAAGGGCCTCTGTGATGTTACTTTCCCTTCAGGGTGGGGAGGAGATGTCTTGTAGCACAGCTAAAGATGATCATTTGAGAGCCTGGGAAACATGGTTCCCTCTGGAAGCCACAGAGACATGGAGAGAGCCAAGGTCCCGACTAATGAGTTTGGGTTAGCTGATGTTCCTCAGTGATGAAAACGAGAACAATCTCAATGATGGCAGTGGCAATCAGATTTTTTTTTTAATATGGCTTGGTTCAAACATTGTATTGCACCTCAGTTACATGCCCCCCTCAGTACAAAGGTCAAAGGTCAAGCTGAGCTACAGAGCAGCAGCCTTGGAGCTGCCAGATTCCTGCTTTAAGACACTTCAACAGAGCAAATAGTCACCACTGTATCACACACAGCTTGAACAAGTGATTTCCAGCCAAAGTATGGTTTCCCTGTCATTCTGCTGCCCTCTTGCATCAAGACTGAGTAAAAAGATGTTACATTTAATACACATGATGAAAGAAATCATTAATCTATGAATGAACATATGAGAAAAATCTAAACATTTGTTTCTTATATGTTCTGATAAAACCTTTCCTCCCGGAGTAAATATTTGCTCCAGAAACTCACAAAACAAAACAACATCCCATCTGATAATCTGCCACAATTACGCTGCACGGTGTGATGAAAGGATATCAATGATCTATTTATGTCATAGAAAAAGAGTGCAGCTTCAAACATGAAACCTATTGAAGCCTATGAGAGTTTCAAGTCGATGAATGATCAAAGGAGCAAAAGCTTATCAACGCTGTTCCTTAACACTGAGACAGTGTCATATGGCTCTGGATATACTACCACAGTAGCAGTGTTTTGCCCAGGAACATAATGGCTATTGTGTTTTCTGAAAACATTTGCCTTTTTACAGAGTTGAAGCTGCAAAAAGCACACAAAGTGGAGAGGGGGCGCTTGCTCTTTATCCTGATGAAAGGCTAAAGGATGAGACTGACCTTTCTGGCAACAGCTGGGCTTTGGGAACACAATGCATGGCGGCAACTCTTTCTGGCCTTTTCCCCTTCAGCTCTGGGCTATGCTTACAAGCCAAAGACTCAAGTCCAAACATCTATCACTTTATACAAAGACAGAAACACACAGATGCCCCAAACCCCTCCTTTTATATCACACATACTGAGCAGTTTTGTCTGTACATCTGCAAACAGACCAGTCCCGTCTGGCATCATAGTACAACTGCAGGCTATGGAAGCAAAAAAGACAACAGATCACTGTAGATTACATCAACACAAAAGCTTGACTTAGTCCATGGTATCAGCATCACTTACCCTAACAGGAATTGAACAACAATTATACTGTGACCTGTACCACTTAGGGAACGCACCAATCCAAACTGAGACTGAATAAAAAGTGACTGTTACAATTTTCCAGAGATGGAAATGACCTAACCCACTGTACACTTCATTGGCTTTGTTGTTGGGGGGCCACATACCTAAAGGGCCTTTGTTTGATATTTCAAAAGGCTTCATCACAAGGTCATAGCTGAACAAGGGTCATCCATACACAGAATAGCACTTGTGTGGGGTTCGTTTTTGGGAGGGGGGGGTGTCAATTCTATAGGTAAACTCTAGCAGACAGGAGATAAGTTACCCACGGGCTGTCAGACAAAGGGAACAGTAGCTGGTATCTAAAAACGTAAAGAGTAGTAGTCCCTGACGTGTCAGAGGCCTCATTGTCAGTGGGAGAGTATAAAAGGACCTGTAAGTGTGGCAATGGCTATGATGCGCAAACATCCACTGCTCTGCAACCATGGGGAAGGTATGAGCTCACATGCAATATGGAAACAGCTTTAATGGAGTAGCGAAAGAGGAAAATGGCATGATTTTGGGAACAAGCGTTAAATATTGTAACAGGAATAGTAAATGCAGCAGAAGTGAAGAGAGGTAGCGAAACCACTTATTCAAGAAATATTAGCTACAAGAAATTATGCTGGATTGCTAATGCTTGAGGACTTATTTTTGAGGGGAAAACCTATAAAAACATATAGGTGTTTAAAGGGAACGTGTCTCTTGAGCTTCTCTCCCTAAATTTGAGAAGTCAACAGTGTTCAGTTTGGACAAGTATACATTGTGCTTCAAATAAAAGTCAGCTGAAAACGAGTTTAATTTGCCTTCATTTTCACCAGTCAAGCAAATGTGCAGAAGAGTGTGGAAGGGCTCTGAAAAAGTAATTGAGCTTGTTCAAGGGAGAGCAGTGTCCCCTACAGCCCATTCATGAGTATCGCAACCAGTCAATCTATGTACCTAACACCATCTTGAGTGATACATGCCTCTCTCTCCTTTTCATTCAAGATAATCTTCTACGAAGGCCGCAACTTCCAGGGCCGCCACTGGGAGTGCAGCAGTGACTGCATGGATACCTTCAGGCACTTCAAATGCTGCAACTCCATCCGTGTCAGTGGTGGTCACTGGGTGGCCTATGAGAAGCCTCACTACATGGGTTACCAATACATCCTCGCCCCTGGCGAGTACCCTGACTACCACTGCTGGATGGGCTTCAACAACTGCATCCGTTCCTGCCAGATGTTCCCCCCTGTAAGTCAATCAAACAGACGGATAGGATTGGTAGTCCCCCCACCCCCCACTGCTCACCTTGTACATCAAATGCCGCTTTAGAAATGGATGTCAATCACCGGCCTTTTGATGTCATTTATAGATACTCAGGCAGGTCATAGCATAAAAGTCTCTGTTGCAAGGCCCACAAGGAGACCCAGTCAGCCTTTAAAAGGAATATAATACACCCCCATAAGACTTGATGCCTTCATTCTGATTCTGTAAGTCACATTGAGTGTTTCTGGCAGTTTAGGGAGGAAAAAAATCTAATCCTGTCATGCTCTGAACGAGTTGTTGCTCATTCTCATCTATACTTACTTAAAGAAATCAAGTAGTCACTTGAATTCAAAGTTAAACAGATCAGCTCAGGGCAGATAGCTCTACTAAAGTGCTCTCTAGAGTTCACACCTACCAAAATAGCATAATAATTATGTCCCAATTACTTTCACACACAGTATAGAGGATCCTACAAGATGAGGATCTTCAACAGGCCTGAGTTGATGGGACACACAATGGAGTTCATGGATGACTGCCCTAACCTGTATGACCGTTTCCATCACCATGACATTTACTCCTGCAACATCCTGGAGGGTTTCTGGATCTTCTACGAGCACCCTAACTACAGGGGACGCCAGTTTTTCCTGCGTCCTGGAGAGTATAGGGCCTGTGGTGACTGGGGCTGCCACAACCCCATGGTGGGCTCATTCAGGAGGATGAGAACTCTCATGTAAATTCCACTCCTGCGCAATTCAAATGTACATTAAATGCTTGATTTTCAAATAACAATGTGGTTTGTGAGCTTATTTCAGCAAATCCATGCAAGATGTAAACACTGAGTCTGAAGTACAATAATACTCTGGCCAAGAAGCAGATTCACTTCCTGCTTAGCATTTATCTTTAAACTATAAAAGCCTATTGCTGCTTAAGTGATCTGTGTATCTGTGATAAGTGAACTGTCAGATGCCTAGCAAAACAAACCAAACCTTTTGTCTTTGTTGCCCTGTCTATCCTCACAGTCTGCATGTAGGTTTGTGGCATTCATGCCAATAAAGGCAGATGTTGCAACTCTTATTGTAGCACTTTGAGAAAGTGCAGCTGTACAGTATTTTCCACAGACAGGCAGAGCTTTGATAGAGACAAAGCGACTGCTGCAGTTCACCAGCCCTGTAGTGTTGTGCAGTCTATAGAGCGTACTGTGCTGACACGACAAAGCTTTGTTTCACATTTGCAAAGCCCTGATCCCAGCAAGGTCTATAAAGAGGTCTGGTACAGCCCGATGTCTGATCTGATCTGAACTTAACACAGTTACAATGGGCAAGGTAAGCGAGCAATTTAATATCTACATAGTAACAGCAACTCAAATAGCACAGTCATGTGCATCTTAGGGGCAAATAACTTGAAAATGGTAGATTAATTGAGAGATGCTACAAAGACACTCAATAAGCGATAACTCAACCTTTTGTGGGTAGAACCATATGGGTCGATTTTGTGCATATTTACATAACATACACATGAAAATGCTAAAAACTGCAAAGAATTGTGGTAAAAATCTAATAACTGAAATTACAAATATGCAGAGTAAAAGTAAAAACAAGAAATAATCTGTTAAATTATGGCTTTGTCTTCAGTTGAGGGTAGTGAGAATTGCAATTATTCAACTGAGCTTGAAGTCTTGTGAAAATGGGCCAAGAACTTTTGACAAAGCCTTAAAGACATTTTCCTCTTTATTAAAATATACCACATGCTATATACTGAATTTTTTTCAACTTTGCCTCTGGTACATCATTTGGGACACTTTTTCATACTCCCCTAAGCTCATCTGTTCCAAAATTCTTCACTTGCAATCATTCCGTACAAGAACTTTGTTAGATAAAGCTAACTTGCAAACCTGGTGCAGAATACTAAAATGTAGGGTTGACAATAACAAGCACACTAATATATTTCAGTTAAATTTATTGTTTGTAAGAGTCTCAACGGCTGAAGGGCAGTTAAATAGTCATATATTTAAAGCATGTGTTAGTTTGTCCTTTGCATAGCCCTGTAATAACAATGTCCACCCATCCATCATATGCAGATTACCTTCTTCGAAGACAGGAACTTCCAGGGTCGTCACTATGAGTGCAGCACTGACTGCCCTGAGATGCAAAACTTCTTCACTCGCTGTAACTCTATAAAAGTGGACAGCGGTTGTTGGGTGGCCTACGAGAAGCCCAATTATGGCGGCTACCAGTACATGCTGCACAAGGGCGAGTACCCCGACTACCAGCGCTGGGCAGGCTTCAATGACTGTATCCGCTCCTGCCGTATGGTGCCACCTGTGAGTTTTAACTGATGCCCTAGCCTGTTTGCAGCAGTATCCTCACTGAAGGTTTTCTGTAGAAATGCCAGTTTAGGATCATTTAGTTCCCAAGCCTAGTCCTACTGTTTTCACCACTCAGTGCCAGTACCTGTGGCTATTTTAAAAATGCATTTTTGTGGCTTGACCTAAAACTTCAGTTAAATTGTGTCAAGACAAAAAGAAAAATATAGACTGGATCTTTGGATTAGGACAAGTACAGGAAAACAAAAATTTGTCTATAAATTTATGTCTAATTGCAAAGTTATTCTTGACTGTGGTAATATAAAGTTGAACAAATGTTTACCTTAAATGTCTCATCTTATTCTCTCTTCCCTAGTATGCTGGGAACTACAGGATGAAGATATTTGAGCGATCTGACTTTGCAGGCCAGAATATGGAGCTAATGGATGACTGCCCAGATCTGCATGAGCGTTTCCACACCCGTGACATCTCATCTGTCAATGTTATGGAGGGCTACTGGATTCTACATGAACACCCACATTACAGGGGACGCCAGTACTTCTTGCGCCCTGGCGAGTACAGGAGACACAGTGAGTGGGGAAGCAACAGTCCCACCATTGGATCTCTGAGACGTGTCACTGATATCAACTGATTTCCAGCTCTCCTTTTTTACCCTTACCGAGCCTCATCGTTAAGCTTCCCACCCTCTTGTTCTTCAAATGCCTGCACTGTTTCAGTGTGGTCTCAACGCTGTGTTGTGGTGTCCAAACCTGAAATCATACATTCTGATGGTGGCTTTGGTGCGTCTGATGTTGGGTTCTGGTTTTGTTAGTTTGCTTTACATTGTTGGGTAAAAGTTGCTCCTCAACTCAAGCAATGCTCACAGTAAATATGATCTTTTTTGCTTTGGTTGTCCTATAGCAAAATGGTTTGCCTCGCCAGTCCCCAACCTCACATCCTACTGGAATCACAATAAACGAAAACTTGATGAAAGTCAACTAAAGGGAGCCTTTGTTAATTTTCTATTGACTACTACAGCTGTCACTATCAAACGATCAGGGGGATATGGCTTGTCATAAATCTAAGGGATATTTCTCTCTTTAGTATGGTGATTGAACTTTAGTTTCATCAGGCCACAGAGTTAGATACAGAAATGTAACCACCAAGGTCCTGGTAAGACCAAGAGTTTTTTACAGTTTGCCATGATATCGTCATTCCGCATACACAAAGAAAAATTATCAAGGAAACAGAAGCTTATTCTTTGAAGTTTGATATTAAAGACCATAAAAAAGAGTATCTGAGGATGGGCATGTAGGAGTCTTTATGAGATCACATGGTACAGAGTGAGTGCTTTGGGTCCATGAAAGATGCCCATATTAGATCCACATCACAGGGCCAGTGCCAACTCAAAGAGTTGGAGTCAAAGTGGCCTGGTATTAGCCCCGAGCATCAAGCTCTCTCAGAACAAAAAACAAAACCCAGTCCACATCCCTGCTCATGCATTTTTTATCAGCCCAAGATACTGAACCCTTTCAGAAATAAATATCAATTATTGAAATTGTTAATTAGACGCTGCGTAATTGGCAAAGATACACATGAATAAATAACTTTGACCATTAATTATTGATTCAAAAAAAATTGAAGCCCAGTGGGGAGTGCATTTGAGAGTCTCTTAAGATCAAGCACAACAAGAAATATGAGTTTTGGCCTTGAGTAATGTCCAATTAAAGGATTGTCGGCTTTGCTGTACAAGTCCAGTGATTTGCCCTCATCACCCTTTTTATATCTGTGGACAACAATACCCAGCAGACAACACACCATCAACAGGGTGCAACATGGGATCTGATCAGCTGGGGTCTGGGGGCAATGCTAGATAAGAGATGAGAGGAAATTCACAGCCTCAGCCATAACTGGAAGTTGATCTAAGGTCATGAAGGGGCAGTGGTTTCAAATACCCACCAAATACAGAAAGTAAGCATTTCAGACTTACACAGGACTTCAGAAAACAAGTTTAAATTATATGGTTATGACTATGCAAACTTTGTTCATATAAAAAGAGATGGCAAATAACCTGAAAGTTGTGCAAACAACCTTGCTAAAAAAAAACATTACGTCCTTGTTGTGAAATCTCCAGATTTGCATTATATCCTTGCAAAATTAACAATGGTATCTGCACTTAGTTCAGATGGTTTTTATTACTTTCAGAAGCCATAAAATGTGTACATAAGCTAAGAATGAAACTGGGGCGATCAAAGACAACAAGGCAATATATTTCCTAGTGTAATGGCCATCTTCCACATCAGTCTAACATTTTTAGATGTTTCCATAAACAATCAAGAAGAATTTATGAACCGAGCATTTTTCAGTTGGTGACTTGGATTCAAACGTGGAGCATGACACACATTGGGAACAATTTTGTTTAATCTGACACACAGGGTCACAGTTTATTGCAAAGATATGAATATTTCAATGCAAAACCATGCAGTTACTAGACCTTAGAATAAAACAGAGGAATTCCAGTTCGAAACCTGGCAATTGAAGCCTAATTCCATAAGAAAACACTCTCCAGTGTCCTGTTGATGCTTAAGTAGAAAACTGGTGTTAATACTGTATATCAACTGGGTAAACACACGTACACCTGAATAGCTACTGTAACTGTAGCAAACAACTTTGATGCATCTGATATTGTAAAATACAATTCCATAAAACACAATGCACCAAACAGGCAATACTCAATGTCCCTGGATTGTTCCTTCTCTACCTCAAGTCATTTAGATGATATTTTCAATCGCTTCACACATAAAAAGGACAAAAGAGTGAGATCCGAGTTTTGTCTCCCTCTTTATCTCTGAACCCTTTGGACTTGGTGATGGGAAGCTGATTGAAGGGTAAGTAGTGCGTTTTGGAGAATGAATTCTTTAGATGATAGAAGAGAGAAAGAAAAGAAAGAAACAGAGAAACCCAGAACATAAGCCTGTGATTCCATTATTAGTCTCAGTTCTCCTTCTCCCTCTTTTCATTTCTGATGGCTGGATAATTAAACCTCTATAGTATTGTCTTCCATCTTCCTTGCCCCACTTCCAGCAATGCGAATTCCCCTATGGGCAACTTTAAAAAGGCCCTTTTTAGACATCTGTTTTTCAGATCAGACTTTTTTTTCCCATTAATTTGTGTTCTTTGTGAAAATAGAAAGACTAGTGCCAGGACAGAGATGAACATATGAGTAAAAAAAAAAAAACCCTCAACATTTCAACTGCAAAAATCAAAGAAATTAAGAACTTCAATTTCCAAATATTCTTTTTTAACATTTTTTAAAATTCTACAATAGTGCTATTAAAACAATCCAAACCAATCCTTAAGTGTGCATTACAAGACATCAGATAGGAGCTCAGAGGCTGGAATGTTACAGAGCTTAATTTAAAAGCAGTCGCGTTTTCCCCTCCAGCTTGAAGGAGGCAGCTTGTCAATTACTGTTCCTGCTCTGACAGAGGCTCTGGGCACCACAAGGAACAAGCAGCAAAGCATGGAAAAATGAGAACAAGTTGTAACAATGATCAAATAAAAAAAAAAAAAGTAAGGAAAAGCAATGCATAAAAGTTGGATTGTATTTTAACTTGCAGTACTATATAACAGATCTCATAAATTTCTGATAATTACTATATTATATAATTACATACTATTTTATTCTAATTTCAATCCTGTAATTAGGTTTTACTACAGGAAGTCTTAAAATCTGTCACTAACCAGGATTTGGTTAAACTAAGAGAAAGTTAAAAATAAAAATCTATTAAATGCAAACTTATAGTGGTATTAGTCCATGTCTGAAATTACCTAGACCAGCGCCTTTAAGTAAAAGGTTTGTACATCAAGAAAGTAAGAGAAAATACAGAAAGAAAAGGGAAAAAAAATGATGTTACATGAACAAAGAAAGCACTTACAGTACGATCAGTATGAACCTTGTGGATAATGAGTGAATGCAATCAGCTACAACAAAGTTAAGCTTTCAGTTACATAACTCAATTACAGCAGCAACTTGAGTTTTTATGAGAACAGAAAAAAATACTTTAGATTTAAAAAGATACAACTTGCCAACTTCAGTTTCTTTTGACGCATGTCTAATAACAATTGTGCAGTTTGTCTTAAAAGTAAGTAATCATGGTTAACCCCCTTCTTGGTCACAAGTTTCTAACTATAGAGGTATTATGTGTTGTGATCACCACATAAATACCTCCTGCCGGGGCCAATGAGGGTGACTTAGTATCACAAGCTGAGGTAGAACTTAAACCTTTGTAAACTCTTAGTCCCTGAACAACAGTATAGGTAGAACAGAGACACCTGTGTAGTTGTGCTGATAGAATAGATCATTAGAGTGTTGAGCGTCTCTCTCCATGCTGTGCGCTTCAGAGGTTTAAAACAGTGACATCAGCCATTATTTGCAACAAGACTGCTGGTGGGCAAACAATTTTCGACCACTGTTAAGGCCAAGTGAGTGGGTAAGTGTCTCTGGTCTAGTTGCTGTCCCTCTGCCCAGCTAGAGGCTGCCCGATAGGCAGGTTTTCATGGAGGTACTTCATGGTACCGTTCTCAGAGAAGTCGGCTGCCGTGTGCCCATCACCTCTCAGAACCCACTTGGTTGTGAGCAGCCCCTCCAGGCCCACGGGGCCCCGGGCATGGATACGCGCCGTGCTGATACCTACCTCTGCTCCTAGAGACAAATCGGGAAAGACAGCATGTGAGAATGGTAAACAGTATCACTTGTGTTGAAAGAGAGTGAATCCAAAGTTGTCAGAGAGAGAATAACAAAAGGCAGACAATATGGTGATAAGACCACCACATACCCAGTCCAAAGCGGTAGCCATCAGCAAAACGTGAGCTGGCGTTCCGGAAAACACAGGCGCTGTCCAGCTGCTGCAGGAACTGCTCTGCTGTGTCCTCTGTGAGAGAAAGACAGCTTATTCGTGCTACTAGCTCATAACCTTGTATCTCTGATTTGAGGCATTAAATTGAACAAAATGTTACAAAATGACAGCCACGTATTGTAGTTACACCATAGATCATTCTGAAAATTCATAACATAATTACAATTATTCATTGCTGCCGCTTCAATCCCAATTATATTACACACCCAGTGCAGTAAGCTCTTTAATCATGTGAACCCAAAAACACAATCTGCAGGTCATTTCTATAATCTTGGATGAGTAGATGTAGATATAGTGTAAGTCAATAGGTTTGAATGTCATCAGGAGAACTTCTTCAGTTGCTATATGGGTCTAAAACCAAATATAGCTCATATAGATGCAAATACTTAAATTTTGTATTAGTAAATAAAATCACCTGCAATTTGTGCACATGGAGTAAGGTAGGTTTTTATCTAATCTGTCTAATTCATCTACCTATAGTGCAAATAAATCTATGTATTCAATCTGTCTATATCTATCTTGATATTTACATCTCTCTATCCATATGTTATCCAGTGTATCTAGCTCTCTAAACTCCTGAATATATATATATCTTCTATCTATCTATATATTTTATCTGCCATATATTTGTGTTTTGTATCTTTATATCTATTGTATCTATCATTCAAATCACTCTCTAATCAACTTTGACACAAACTGAATACATTTTAATTAATTGAGGTACCTTCTGTGGTCACTAGATGGCAGCAGCACACCCTTCACTGCAGGTGAGAATACTCTTCAATGTAGAAAAGTGAACAGCTGACTTTCCTGTATGTTTCAAATGCTGCTCACCATTTCTTTATTCTGATCACCTAAAGAAACATGTAAAATATTCTGCACACTGTATTTGTAACTTCATGAGGAATTTATACATCAGTCTTTATTTGACTTTATTTTATTGTACTGGATCAGGTACCAGATTCTCTTTTTCTATCCCTGCTGTGATCACAGCAATTTAATGTATTATAAATTGTTACAAACAAAAAGGGAATATTCCCTTAGATATTTATAGAGCACCTTTAGTTCTGTCAAGATTTCATAATATTCCTAAAACTTTCCTGACAAATGAATCTGTCATAGAGATGACAATGTGTCCATGTGCAATATGACCACATCCTTTGAGACAATAGACAATACTGCACATAATGGTTTCCATCAACACAACTTAGAGAGATGCAGAGTGATGGCTCACTTGAAACACAGAAACGTGTGTGAGCACGACCCAAAGTAACGACAGGGACGAGTCTTTTAAAGTAGGTTTTATCATCTGCTTTAAATTTTAAATGCGCTCTGCCCTCTACATTGGAGTCACACAGGGAGGCTGTGCACTCATCCTGACAACAAGGTGTCACTGCTCATTACCCGCTGTGGCAGAGAGCGGGATGGACAGGGAAAGGAATTTAAGAGAGCAGAGTGGAAACAATGATGGATGTCAGAGACACCTACATGAAGAGGCATGGAGTGTTCAACTGGCTTTTAGCATGGTGAGGTGGAATATGACCAAAATTATGGGCAATAGCAGCCTTTCAAGTCATGCTTTTTGCCATTTTAAAATGCACAACCTTAGTGTTTCCACACAGACATGCCCACCAAAAAAAAAAAAAAAAAAAGATGACAATGCTGGCTCTAACCGACTGGGCCACCTACCGTTTTCTGTGATGATAACGTCCGTGTGAGAGCTGCCATACTTGTGTATATGGTCCACAGCCTCCTGCATGCTGTCCACCACCTCCACACAGCACTCCAGGTCACCGTACTCTGTCCGCAATGACTTGGCCTCTGACGGGCTAAATGTCAGGTAGGACACGAACCGAGGGCCTGCATGGATCTTCACCTAATGACATCACACGGAAGAAAAACAACATAAAAAGTCCTGTAAAATGATCAAGGCAGTTTAATTTTTTTTTTAATATCTATCAAATGTTGGTGTATTTTAATTTGAGAGCCACAATGCTAATAAATCAGCTATGGTGAGATGTTTTGGTGAATTATTGTACTAATGTTGAGTGTGTATGAATTTGGTTCTTTACTCGTTCATTGCGCAGCATGTCAATGATCTGGTCAAACAGCGGCGTCCTGAGGATGTCCCGGTGGATCAGCAGAGTTTCCATGGCATTACATGCAGCTGGGTAATCACACTTTGAGTCTCTGACTAGAAACAGAAAGCCAGTCCCAGTCAGTACCAGTACCATAGTCACAATTTCTCATTTAATGAACTGATGAGTGATTTTTTTTATTTGCCGATGAATTTGTCTTTGCTGACCAATCTTAATGACTTTGTCGACACTGGCATCTACATCGACGTAGACATGGCAGATTCCCTCGCTGTGACCCAGCACTGGAATGCCCTTGGTCGCCCGCTGAATGTCTCGCACCAGCTGGGATGAACCTCTTGGGATAATCAAATCAATCATCTTGTCCAGTCGGCACAGATCCTCCACCTCCTCACGAGTGCTCACCTAGTAACAATTACAAGTTTGGCAAACACATCAGCTAGAAGAATATGCTGCACTTATAAGGATTATGGACGGACAAGACTTCTGAGTTTCTCCTGTCAATAAAATGTGTTACATTAAGTTTGTATTGTCTTGCAAGAAATGTGTAGGAAACTAGTTTTACCAGTTGAATAGCCTCTTTGACTCCGTGCATGGAAAGGGCTTCCTGGGCGAGCTGGTGGAGGACACGGTTGGTGTTGGCCGCCTCCTTGCCTCCCTTCAGAAGGAGGGCGTTGCCACTAGCTATGGCCAAGGCTGACACCTGGAGAGAGATACAGGGTTTGTGATATTACTGCAGGTATTTCAAGACTTAATTCTGCTGTTTCCTAGGCATTCTTGTGTAAGAATATACTGTCTGAAAAGTCTCAAGAGCTGTCCCACTTTATCAACAATAGCATCTATAGAAAAACGTTGGAATATGTATAATTTTCCAAATGAAAATGTTATAACTATGGCATTTTAATAAATTCTTTGTTTTTAGCATTACCATCATTATAAATAACAAACAAAACTAATTCATATAATATTTCAAAATGCCAGGTCTGTGTTATGGCAGCTCTGTCTGTATACCTGTGGCAGGCAGTCAGGTCGAGCTTCAAAGATGACCAAAAGAACCCCAATGGGCACAGTGATCTGCTCCAGCTCCAGGTTGTGAGCCACCCTGGTCCTGCGCAGCACACGACCCACACTGTCCTGGGCTGCTACAGCTATCTGACGCAGACCTATAGCCAAACTGTTAAGTTTGGCTGGTGACAGGCTCAGACGCTTCAGCATGGCAGGTGGCAAATGGCCTGTGGAGAGAAGGAGAACAGGGTTACACTTAGCTATCAGGTAATATGGAATCAAACTTTTATTATCTGAGGCCATACATAGGGAGGGAAAGTGATAGTCGCCCTCTGGTGGAGAGATATGGATTGAATTAATTATCATAACTCAATCCAATAGGACTTTCTTTTTTTTTTTTACGAAATCATATCTTCTTAGGTAAGTTCATGTCACAATATTAATGTGGCGATGATATTTATGTATTTGATGATTTCTTTTCCTTCCAGGGAAAAATCTGTTCATGAGAAATTGTTTATGGAGACATGAGCATATTCTTCTCTGGAAGCAAGTTCAAACACTACAGGGGTACATATGCACACTTTCTTTCAGCAATATAATTTATGGTTGAGTGCTTGAGAACATAATAATTCATAAATTCAAATAATATCATGGATCCCTAAAAAGGTAATATAAGGCTGCAAACATTGCCCAAAAGTGCCAGTTTCTACACTGCTGTATGATTTCAGAACACCAAACAAACTGTGTCTGTGATACTGTGTTACCTGCATTGACAGCCAGGTCCATGTCCATCTTGTTGGCAGCCAGAATCTCTTCCTTCCTTTCAGTCAAAAGCTCTGCTAGATGGCAGATTATCTCACTCCTCTGACAACATGAACAAGCAAATAAAAGACAGGCTGAGCATATAGCAGATCTATCCACAAGAGGTCAGTGTTTCTGTGTCTGATAAAGGTAGGCTTTGGACTAAGTCTTTTTGTTTATAACACACATATACATATATATACACATATACACACACACACACATTTTTATGAATATACTGAAAACCTTACAAAATACTGATAATGTTCACTGATGTAATTTAACTGAACACAAGAGTTTCTATTGTTCTTAAACAATGCATCACCTGGTCTGGGTGCAGAGATGCCAGTGTTCTTCCAGTGCTGCGTGCCATTTCTGTCTGCTGCTCTACAGTTGGGCCTGGTGAAGTGGCAGGTACGGGACAGACTTCAGTCAAAGCTTAAAGACTCTACAGCTTTGGTCCATAATACTAACGTGGGACAGATTAAGACAGGAAGCGTTCAGCCCAGGTGAACTCACCAGCAGGTTTGATCTCAGAGAAGAAGGTGCCCACCTTCTTGCCCTCCACAATGTCAGTGATGACCTGACCTGTTACTTTGGGGTGAGTGCCATTCGCAATGACCACTGAGGTGCCACCTTGCAGCGCCCAGAGGGCAGCTTTGACCTGCAGACAAACACAGACAAGTAAAATTTTAATTTTAAAGGTCTCTTATGAGTCTCAACTTGAAGTCTTTACTTTGCAAATGGATTAACTAAAATGTCTGAACCTTACAATATATAAAAGACATGATAATATTTTATATATTGGCTTGCTGTGTCAATTTAGACACAGGCAACGGTCATTAAATGGTCACATATGAACACAGGCTACAACTAACTTTGTACATTGGTTCAGCAGGATAACAATGCTCATCTCAGACACTATGTAACAAGTTCCAGATGACCAAATAAACAACATTTTCAGGACTGGCCACACTTCTCTTCTCATCTTTCTGCATAAGTCAAGTCAATTTATTTATAGAGCACAACTGAGTCACAATGTCCAGGCACTTCTAAATTTAGGTATTGTTATATTATTACTTGCAATTTAGGAATTTGGGAGCAGAAAATTGAAGTAGTGGAAAATCCATAGAAATGACCATGCACTTTGCCCATCTGATCAATGTCTACTAAGATAAGGATTTTAACTTGAATGTAAATAAACACCACATACCTTAGCCTCCATGCCTCCAATTCCAACTCTGGACTTCGTACCATAGGTGATGGACTGCTGGTCTCCAGGGTAGAAGATGTCAATGAGCTTGGCGTCATCTGTCCCAGGGGGGCTGTTGTACAGTCCTAAGAAATCAACATGTCTTAAACCACTTATTTGTTCATACATGAGACTTCTAGTGTGATTTCACATTTAATTCAAAATGTAAATCAAACTGAATAAATCAACATTATGAGTTAACCATTTATTCTCATTTACTCTTAAAGACATTGGTTTTCTCTGCTTAGGTGGTTCAAAATTATAAATGTGAAGAAGTCATGTTTTCTACTTGATTGATACTGATTGGACCTACAGCCACGACACAAGTATGTGCTCACAAACACCTTGTGTCAACCCCATCAGCATCAATTTCAAACATGAAGGCAGAAGGTCTTTGTTTGTCTCTCTTGTGACTCTGTTGACCCTGAGAGATGTGTTTTTTTTTCCCCTATGAAGAGCACAGGCAGATGGTGTTGTTACCTAACAGCTGACCCAGACTGCTGTTGTTGTAACACACATACCTTCCACGTCAGACAGTGCGATGAGGAGGTCAGCCTTCATCTCTACAGCTAGCCGCGCCGCCAGGCTGTCATTGTCCTTAATGCTGATCACCTACAGGAGCAGAGAATTGCTGATGTAAGCTCCTAAAGACAGAAGCAGTGGAAGAAAATCAGCCATCTGCCATTTACCCTTCTGAGTGCTTTCTTAAGGGCTGACAGTAAGCTGATTAATAGAAACAAATACATGGTCTCTTATGTACTATAAAACTACAACATTCACTTCTACCGAGCTGTCACCCTGCAGGACCTTCATCAGGGCAAACTTGGGAGAGTGAAAAAGCTAAATTAACCATGACCCCCAAGTCCAACTTTCTTTTGGCTTTATTAGCTCAATTGAGAGGATATGCTTTAGAGGAAAACTTATCTAGTATGTCATAATGCTAGTGCAAATCTTTTTTGTATTTTAAACTGAATCCCTCAGACACACTTCCATTAATGGTTGCAATATAATTATTTCTGACATGATGTCAAGAGTACAATCAGCCCAAATTTTACAAACCAAGATTATTTTTCACCACTTCGTCAATGGGTAATGTGATATCACATACTATTTTAACTGTGTAATGAATATATTTGCATGAAAATGTTAAGGATACCTGAAAGGACCTGAAGGAGACTGAAACAGAGAATGAGGTGGAATTATCTCCTAGAAAAAGTGTTAGTTAATTCTGCAGGAGGAGAAGAGAAAAAGGAGGCGTCTACCTCAAGAAGTTAGTCCCGTTCCCTGCTGACAGCACCTCCTCCCCAGTGACTACATGCACTGCCATCCATCCCCTCCCTGCATGCACATGCCTTAATGGTTGAAGGCTGAGCTGATGAGGTGAGGCAGGGTGGCAGAGGTGTTTCAGTGTGTGTGTAGATGACAATGATGCATCTCTACACTCTATAAACACCGTATCTGATGATTTTTTTTTTTTTTGCTGCCATTGCCAACATCACCATCACCAGCATCGCCCCCATGTTGTCTTTACCCACATTTACCCCCTGCAGGTCGCTGTTGGGCTCCGGCGGGGGCACCACGGCATCGTTTGTGTTGATAATGGGCACGATGTTCATGCGCAACAGCTCCTGCAGCGTGCTGTTGAGGTTCTGCCTCTTTTGGTCATCATGGAAATCCAGATTTGTCACAAGGACCTGAAAGGAGACAGGGGTTGAGAGAAGAGATTTAAGAAAAGGAAGTGAGTGAGAAAAAGATCGAAAGATACTCTGCATGAAATACCTAGAGATGCCTCTGGAGCATTTCAAAATGATTATTTTGCTGTGAAGTGTGAGTACCTGTGCGGTGCAGGTGCTGTACTGGGTGAACATGGCCTCATATAGGGCCATCAGACCGCTCTGTCCAGCCGCAGCGCAGGCCCGGGCCTCAAGCACTGGCAGAGACTGCAACATAAATTCAGAGAACATCTGGTTACACTCTAACCTTGGTTCTATATGTCTTATTATCAGTATACCTTGACCACGGAGACACAACACTCCCCATACATATGAAATACCTAACGGAGTGGGAGGTAGTCTTGATATGATAGAAAACAACTGTTATAACCAAAAATCTGTATGAACTGATGCTAATAATATATCAGTGGAGGCTGGTCCATAGAGGCATTGGTGGAGGTGGAATGGGGGACAGAGGAGGACGGGTGCCTGCTGACCTCCGCAGGGTGGGATCTCCTACATTGGACTTAATGTATTTCCTTTTTTTTCATGCTAATCTGTGATTGGCCATGACATGTAAAATGACGCTCCAAGGGAGGCTGTCCTCCCTTACCAATCAAAAACCAGAATGCAATATTGACATCGAGTTGGTCCAATGATAGTTTCCAGATTTCATCTTCAATTCTCTCCACTGTAAGGCAGAGTAGCAGCAGTAGATAGCTCCTTGCATTGGCCAATGCAACAGTTGGCTTGTTGTAACAGCCTGAAGGACTCTTTATACATCCACGGAAGGAGAAGTAACCGGAGAAACAACCAGGAGAGTTAGCTTGTTTGTCATTGTTGCTAATGATATCAGACTGGTTAAGTAGCAGCCATAAAGTTCTGTTAACTAACAAACAAGATGACCAACAGCCACAAATGGACATTATGACATGAATACTTCATCTCCATGAAAAAAAGAAAAAGACATCAGATAATGTGAGTCAGATAAAGCTTCTCTCTCTCTCTGTCTCTTTGGTCGCTAATTTAATCTCTGATGGTTAAATGTCTCTATGTGGCTTTTTTATGTTTTTTATCTCCTTAACAAGAATGCAGCAGAGATCATATAATGTGTTGTGGGTAACGTTAGTTTGCTTGTTGAAGTTTCAGTGAGATGTCTGGACTCGCTCATTCATTTAGAATTGATCCAGTTTTTAATTGAGTGGTTGTTCAGTCACCTGTTGATGTTGTGTGATTAGTGAATGAGTGCAGGAGGTCTGGCTGCTTGCTTCTGACAGTTTCTTTAGTTCGTTTTTAAGCTGAGCCGTATATTGAGTAATAAGCTTAAAGTTAACTAGAATAACAAGTGTTAACTAGTGGTGTAACTGATTGAAGTTGATCCGTGTTCCTTACTGATCGCCCCCCCCCCCACGGTTCGGCAGGCACATGAACTGCGGCTTAATTGCAAAATTTAATGTCTCATTTAAGACGAAGTAAACAAACTGCTGTAAGTACAAGTCATGGACAGACAGCATGTTGCTAACAGGTATTTTGAGGAACAACAATCAAACCAGCATCTAACGGTCCGAAGTGACATTTGAGTTGTTTACCTGCTGTTTAATGTGCTGCAGCTGAGCAGCTAATTAGCATCTAGCTGCTAACTGATGTTAACGGTAAATGTTTGTTATCATTAAGTTTTGATGACGTGGACAGAGGCTGTTTCATTTACTGTTTAAAAGAGGAAGGTATCATGCCTCATATTGCAATAACTGAGCATTGAATATTTTATATATTTTATTTTATTTTATTTAAACATTGGACATCTTAAATATGAAAAACAAAGTTTTATTTGTCCCCCCCCCCCTTTTTTTTCACTGATCCTAATAATGATCTGATCCGTGACTCAAATCCGTGATACGATCTGAACCGTGAGTTTTGTGTTCATGTTAACACCCCTAGCATTAACATGTCAGCTTTGTAGACTATATTTTGTATATCGTACATATAGATAAGAGTGTGTAAGTCATGTATTTGATACATGCATTAATACTTTCTGATGTGAACCTACACTTTTAGATCTGTGAATGTTTTTAGTGTTCCGTCTTTCTAGTATTCAGCACTGATCTGAACCTGTATCACATTATAAGCTTTGTGGTACTTTATATATTTCTGTATACTAAGAAAATACATAGGAAACACATGTAAATCATGTGATATGTTGTCTGTTTTTGATGAGAACATAAATTTGTTGTCACAATAGAACAATACTATAAATTTGAATTTAACTTTGTTGGTAAAATGACACATTTGAACCACTCCACGGCAATGAGCACTTCTTTGTTTAGAGACATTATGTATATGCTAAACGTCTTTAAAGAAGCAGCCTTTTCACAGGGTCTTTGTTTTGCAAGGGTTTTTGTTTTTGAAAGCAAATTGTTTTATTGGCATATAAAATTGCCCCCCACCCCTCTGATTTCATCAGGTGGGACAATGATATAGTTTGATGCGGTTTGTTGTAAGAGTCCATGTTGGTTTTCCTCCTGTCCTCCCCAATTTTTTGAGTCACCAGCCGCCACTGATATACATATACATATCACATAAAAGAAGAAAACTATGTTTGGTTGAGTCAAGTTATCTGTGTCCACCTCATTTGTGTACAGGGGGATGACAAAAGTTTCAACCCACAGATAGCAGCAGCAACAGTTTCTTTTGTATTTGACTCAAGAGTTGTTTTATGCTTCAGGATCAACTCAAACCACATTCCTCCACTTTTCTTACCATATCTTTGAGTTGATTTTGTCCAGAGTGCAGGGCCTGTCGGACACTCTGAGACAGCAGGATCTCGTGTCTTAACCTTTGCTTGCCAAAGGCCACTGCTCCACTGGTGACAATCATCATCTCCCTGCCTTGATTCTGCAGCATTGCCACCTGGACAACAAGACAACCAATTAGGACTCATGGATCACAGCTGGGCCCACTGTTACTTTCTATCTTAAGAGCGTGCTTTAAAGGGTCGGTTCAACCAAATGACAGAATATCTTGTCACTTACCCCTTGTGGTAGCTAGTCATGAGGATTTTTTTGTTTGTTTCATTGGTCTTTTATTTTTTATGTTTATTTTGGTATTGAGATAACCCTCTCAAAGTTGTCTGCCTCCACCCCAAACAGCAACTTGTCCCAGAAACAATGTCCTGGTTACTCTTAATAATACACAGACCTCACTTTGAACAGTTTTCATTGGAACTACTTTCTACCAAAGAAATAGTCCCTATGTAAATTGTTCACAGCATGTTCTGTGAATTTCTAGAGTAACCAAAACATGTATCCTGAACGAGATGTTTCTGTTGAATTTTTCAAATACAGCAGCAAAAATCTCAGAAAAGCATTACCTCAAAACTCTAAATAACTAGATACCACTTGAGGTAGGTGAGATTTTTTTTTTTAAATATATGACCCTTTAAGGATTTTCTTTTCCCTCCTGCTTGTTGGTAACCTGACGGGCCTGACGGTTTGTTACACAAAACCATCTGAGACGTCGTCCTTGGAAACAGTTTGGAAAACAGGGGGTGCTTTCAAAAAATACTTGGCAGGTGATTGGATGAACCATCTGTCTATCACTGTCTTACCTTACGAGGCAGCTAGATTCACGATATCACATGAGAATCCTCATAGGACACTGATTGGACACAAGAGCATAACTTGAAGCCTGACAACGTGGATTCTCGTGTTATGTCCAGATCTTGCAAATCCAGCTGCCTTGCAAGGTGGTCTGTTATGTTTGAGCCTCTGTTTCATAATATAAATATACATGGTTTTAAGCTGGTTCACAAATCTACATAAAGTGCAGTAGATGATGGATTTACATATCATAGACCCTGTAGCTGATGTTGTCAAAGCTTGCAACTGCTGCTGATATCCTTTCTTATCAAGAATTTTCTACAGGACCCAAATGTTGTTTTATGCTTTGTATAAATACAACTTGTGTTTGTATTGTGCCGGTCACCTGCTCCACGATGGAGGCCAGCCTCCCCAGAGCCAGACCACACTCATCACCGCGGGTGACCACAGCACTGCCGAGCTTGACTACAATCCTCTTAGCCTGGCGCAGTTCACCGCGGTGGGCAAAGGAGCTGCCATGGGCCCTTCCCTGGGGAGCTGTGTAGAGGGAGGAGATTAAACTTTTACCTTAACAATCAACAGGGCAGGTGTTTCACTTCTTTTAAATGTTATTCGTCTGCACTATTTAAAAAGAAATAACACTGAGCAACAGTTCAATTATGGCTTAAAAAGAAAAGCGAAGCACACTGTTTTGTTGTGAACGTTTACTCCACTGAAAATTACAGGAAAACTATGGTTTCACAGACCGTTAATTCTTCTAGAAAAATCTGAGAATGAAAAAAAGACAGAGTAAAAAGTAGTAATCAGAAGAAATAAACAATGTAGGGGAGTAAGCAGCAGTTTCCACAGTTTCAAAACTGTGACTTAAAAGTGATGACACATTAGTTGATGTATCAATATATTGATATATGCACCAAACATCGCAAACATTACATAACTGTGCAAACAAGCATGTTTTGCTGGGTTTTTGTCTCATTGATTACATGACTGAGGCAGACATAGTGAAGTCTGTCCCCCCCCCCCCCCCCCTCTGTCCCTGCCATCTGTAACCTGGGAAACAGACACAGTCTTCAAACTGCCACATCAGCAGGGCAAGCAGAAAAGCCTGTGCTGACATTACACATCTCTCTGGAGCAATGAGGCGCATGAGAGAGACGGGCAGAGAGACAGTGGAGAGAGGGAGAAAGAGAGGCCCATGAAGTCTTGTACAGACTGGAGTAGGTCAGAAAACTCCCTGCAGGCACAACATCTCAGTCAATGTTAGCACAGCATGTTATAACAGCAGTTTATCAAGTGTATTTGTGGAATTCACAGCATCTGTCTGCACATACTTTATTGACTATGTTGATATAATCATGAACATACAGTAATAATAAAGGTATTTAAAAACACTGAAAGCCTATCACAGTTTCCAAGAGCCTGAGGTGACCTCTTCAACTTGTTTGTTTTGTCTGACCAATAGCCAAAAAAAAAAAAAGACAAACAGAGAAAAGCAAAAAATCTAGAGCCAGCAGCAGATAAATTACTTCCAGAGACTTAATCAGTTGATTTTAGGGCAGCAGCTAATGATTCATTTCATTATCACTTAGACTGTTGATTATTTTTTCAATTAAAGTCTGAAGTGGTGTCCTAAAAATGCTTATTTTGTCGGACAATATATTCAGATTATTCTCACATAAAATAAAGAAATACAGAAAATCTTCAAAACTGTGAGGCTAGAACTGTTAAATGTTTAGCATTTTTGCTTGAAAAATAGCTTACTAATAAAATTCTGTCAAGCCACTTTAATAAAACAACAGCAGCATATTACAACAGCATCTTCTCTTTCTATCAAAAGCTCTGGTTTAGTTTTCTGTAATCAAGGCTGCTGATTAACTGTGACAAATGTGAAAAGACTGCACGATTTTGACTGTGTTTAAATGGGATATACAGTGTGACAATGTGGCACTGCAGCCTTGCTTGCCTTGCAACAGTGGTCTGGTGAGCAACCAGCGTACGTGTCTCAGGGAATCCGGTGGGATCCTTGAACACAGTGTCAGCCTCTGCAGCAGCATGGTCAGTATAATGCCTTTACTAGAAAAAAGACAGAAAAACACATGGAGACAAATACACGACATCAGCAAAAAGAACAGCTGGATCTGACTGTGGGAGCGTTGACTAGTAACACAAACAGTGATAAGTTGTACAATCTGTACATGTACAGTCACAAGATTATGCTACTGGTAAATAAGGTGGAGTAAAAACGTTTGTCCTTACTTGAGTACCAGTATATCTTGTATAGCAAGTTTAAAAACAGAGTTTACAAAGTGTTTTCACAGAGAAAACAATAGCAGAATAGTAAGAAAGCAATAAAACATTCAGAAAGTCAAAAAATAAGGTAAAGTTAAGACAAGATACAGTAGAGAGAAGAAAAAAATCGTTGAAAGATTTAAAAAGACGGTTAAAAAAGACATCACATGAAAGCAAGTCTATAAAATGGGTTTTAAGGAGTACCTGCCCTCTGTAACGTCTTTTACTGAGTCCTGCTCATCTTATTCCTTCATTTATCATTCAGACAGCTGAAGCAGAGGTGGGCTCTGCATCAGCACGACTCCTCCCTTCACTGAAAGACCTGCTGATGAAACTGTCACCGCAGTTTGCAACAACTGTAAATGTCCCTTCCGTTCAAAGTTACCGCCGTGTCCGTTAATTAAGTCCCGCTAAAGTCAAATGACTAGCGGTTAATTACTCACTGTCGGTCAGGTTGACGTTATAATGAAATGTTACTTTAATGCAGAGAAAATGCAATGCTAGGTTGGATAAACTGGAGGGACGAACTCTCGCGAGGTTAGAGTTAGAGTTCGGTTATGGTTAAGATCTCGCGAGCGTTTCGCAAATCAACCCTTGTAAATTGGCGGTGAAGTGGCAGGATCTGACGTTAGGCCGGCCGGCAAAATCCACAAGAAAAACGGAAGTGTCGTCAGAGCATCATATTTAAAAATAAAACTCATTCTTTGAAAAGTAAGTTTTTTATTCACAAATGTTGAAATTCTCATTATTTTCTCATTATTTTCTGGAATGTTTAAAATCTCTTCAAAACAAAAAGAGTATAATTGATTATTATGATAACATTTTTGATACCGTATAGAGTTGCGTTTATTTTATTTTAATATATGTATTTACTGTACTTTTATTATCATTATCATTATATTTTATTTCATTGTATTTTATTGTAATTGTCATCTGTCTATTTTGTATTTCCTGTTACAAGACTTGGTTATATTTCAATTCACAATGGTTAACATTTGGACTGTGATGAAATGGGATGCATTCTGATTAATAAAGTTTCTATTTAAAAAGAAAACAACAAAAAAACAAAACAAAAACAAAACTCATTTTTTGAAGGAGGTTTTAAGTTACAAAAATCTGAATTATTTATTAACACTCAATTTCAATTATTATTATTTTTGATAATATAATTATATCATTGTTGGATAATTAGTATGTTTGTGCTGTCTATTGTTTGTTTTATTTTATTTCATTATACATTTTTCTCTGTCTTTGGATGTCCCATGTTGGATTGAACCTGTGTATTTTGTTTTGGTTTCTTTTCTTTCTTTCTTTTTTCTTGAATATTTGGACAAATGTATGTTGTTTATGACCCTATAAAGCCAAACCAAACCAGTGCAGTTTTAAGCTAAACAACCAACTTTACTGTGGGTAAAATAGTACATTGGCAACAATTCTGTTTTTCCTTTTATATATTGTAAAACAACTCCTAACTATGATAATTATGTTAATTTTGTTCTTCAAAAGTAAAATCTCTCCTAAATTGCATTATAATACTAAAATTAGCTATTTGAATATAATTTCAAAATCACTGTATGGACATTGTATTAAAATACTGTATGTATCCTGTGTCTGTGTCTGTTTCACACTCTGTTGCAGCAAAGATAAAGGCTATTTTTTCTCTGATTTAGAATGGCCCTGAAGATAAGATATGTGGTGTTTAACAGAGAGGTTAGATGTTCAAGAGAGAGAGAGAGAGGAGACTTGCGTAGCATACAGAAAGCAATGAGGTATAGTATTTAGCATTTTGACTCTAGGTTAACAAACAATAATAGGGGTACACAACTGATGCTCAATTAATCCTGACTGAGACTCAGAATGATCAGCAAGAACTGTCATGGAGTCCATGTTGCTCATAAATCAATAATCAAACAGTATATAGTTGTGGTTGGGCAGAGATAAAAAGTTGTGCCACTTGTTGTACATAAGTAAGAAATTACTATGATTAAAAGGTTATTATATTCATAAAACAGAAAGGCTGGATTATTCATATTTTTTCTGAGATTATGCAGTTTTAGAATTTTGCATGTTGTCAGCCCGTGTTTTGATATCCTGTACTGATAAGCAGATTACAAGGGAACAGATGGAGAGGTGAATGTGTCTTTTAGGTTTACAGGGGAAGAAATGTGGGCTGACTATGTGTTTTAAGTTTGTATATATTTATTATTGTCATGATGGTGAATTTATTTTATTTAATGTATAAATGGAGAATGTTTATTAACAGCAATAACAAATTGTGAATTGCTTTTCACACAATCAACCCCATATTTTACAGTATGTACTGTATATATGGTCTCCACAGTTTAAAACACATTGTTCACTCTTTATTTATAATTATTCTGAAACTAATAGGAAACCAAGGGTATACCAAATCATTCCTTTCAGTAACTTGTGCACCTTTCATTTACACCATGTGGTGGAAAAATCACAGAATCGCAGTATTGCTGAAAGTTTTCTGTACCTGGATTATCCTGCTGTAACAAAATAAAAAGTAACCCAGAGCAGGGTTGACTTACACTGTTGGACTCCCACTGCCCCAAGGACCTTAGATAACTAAATTGGTTCCTGTAGCTCCGGCTAAATGTGTATTATTCCATTATTTCCCGCCTGTTCTTTTCTCTGTTGTCTGCTTTATCTGTGCTCCTGTGTTCCTCCTCCTCTTCCCTCTTTTATCTGTCCATCTGACTCAGGGGAAGAAACTGACCCTTACCTTGCTCCTGGCTCCACTAATCCACTAACTATAAATGTGTGTGTGTGTGTGTGTATTTGTGTGTTTGTGTATCTGCACAGCCTCAGCCACAACTCATTACACGCCCATTCATTTAGATTCCCTTAAATTTGTAAAATTGTTGTTTCTTTAACAAATATTGTCATTTAGGCACCAGCAACTCTCACGGCAATGTTTTAGCAGAAAAAATTGCACCTAACAGTCCATCAATCCATCAAAAATCAACAACTGTGAACACCGAATTCGCAGATACATTTTAAAAGAAAAGAACATTTCACAAAGGGTAATACCAAGTTATTAATTTCAACATCATAATAACATTTTTAAAGGAGGAAACACATCACAAAACATTTTGATACAAATATAGTACCTCCCTAAAAAAACTTATTAACCTTTCTGTGTTAATAAGCTATGACAGCAGGACACACACATAAATTACACAGCAAAATGGAGAAACAGACAATACCAAACACTGGTGGCAAACAAAACACTGTGATAACCAGCTGGTCTGTTCATGTGTAACTTCTCTACTTGTCTTGGATGTACTAGGGTCATGTAAGATAAACTGTAGTTATGGTGTGATGAAGCTGAAGGGGAGAAATCGGTGTGGGAGTATCGTAGGGAGTGAGACAAGATTCTCCACATTTGGATGATCTAGTAATCTGTTTAACCAGCAGTCTTTCTGCTTTTGTAAAACTGCCCTACTGACTTGTTATGATAATGTCAGTGACATTGATAAAACAGGGTTAAGGTGTTTGGGAATAATATAGATAAATCTCCAAGCAGGTCAATAATGGGCTATCAGGATATGTCCAGAACGAGAATCTCAGGGTTAGGTAGTGTAGAGGAAATAGTCTGTTGAGGTGGGAAGGTTAAACTGAGTGTAGATTTGGGTAAAAAATCCATGTAATAGAGTTTGAAGGTTCTGTAGAGGGCTTCAAACTTTATCACTGTTACTTGGTTGTCTTGGAGAGTGTGTGCTGTACTGTATGTGTGCTTCATTCATTGTCCCCAAACTCATTATCTTCACAGTCCAAAGTGGCAGCATGTGGATCAGTTTCGAATATCAGCATCACCCTGAAATAACTTCAGACACAGAACTATATAACCCCCCCCCCAATGCTCAACCCACATACAGTCAGGCTGACCAGTTATCCACTGAGGAAAAGCAGAAAAGATCAGAAGAGCTGTGCCTTCTCTACTGAAGACTCATATGTACGATCTGACGGAGACAAACTTCAAAGAGAAAAATTTACAGAAGTTTACAATTTAATTTACAGGATCGTAGCAACATAAAGAGCAAGTGGTGAGAAAAATTGGTGGGAAGAAAAGGTCAGCGAAAAGAAAAGTAAGTTCCATTAACTTTTAACTTCCATTTTTGATCGCATTATCTTTTTAAATGCTTTTTTATTTGATCAACTTTCATAATTTAAAAAGAATTTTACATAATATTTACATTATCATGGTTACAGTAAACCAGTGAAGCCATCAGCAAGAACATTGACTGCCTCCACATTGGATTTTAGATCATGTGCATCAACCATGTTCACACAAAATCTGTTGGATGGTTTTGTGGCAGAAAGGGAGATTTCCCTGCAGCACAAAATACAGAAGCACTGGAGGAAATCTGTTCTTCCACTGAAAATGGAACAAAAGCTGTAATATCATTGCATTGATAAAGATTTGTGGTCCAACTTAGAAAACCAAAAAGGCATCAAAATTGATGAAGCAACTGAAGCAATACACAATGCACACTGCACTTTAATTAAAAATATCCTAACTTCTTTGATTCAGACTAAAAATCTAATCAGATTGGTGGAGGCCTCAGTGATGTCCAGCTTGGGTGGTGTAGGAAGAGCCGCACTGGACTGTAGCGTCATGGAGGAGGACTGGCAGAGAGGACAGAGCTACACCGCTCACTGGCACAGCCTCAACATCGAACCACACCTACACAGGTTAGTGACTGTTTCACACGCAAGCACTTAAACTGTGATAATATTTAAGAACCTTACTAATTATGATAGCATTTTTGATAGATACAAGTATGTTTCAAACAAAAAGTGAGGCGTATGAAAATTCAGGATGCTTTTGTGACACCTCTTACAGGTCGACAATGACAGAGGCAGAGCGCTCAGGGAAATACTGCGAGGCCAAGAGGCTCCTCCAGCGCTTCCTCTCGGGGGCCATCAGCCAGAGGCTCCCAGAGCCCAAAATGCACTTAACCAGACAGCCCCAACTTCAGCCTACCTCAGACGCTTCTGTCATGGGGTCAAAGGTGCAATCAGGCCCAGTTCACATCCAGAAGGAAGTACGCTGCATGACCATGAGTCCGAAGAATGTTGTGTTAGAGACAAGTGAGAGGAAGACTGTGGTGAAGATGACAAAGTTGCAGAGGTTCTTGGGCTGAAACATTTATTATTGGTAAACACACAAAATATTTCAACAAATATTAAGTGAATGATTTTTGATTGCAGATTAACTGATTTTGACTGCTGTTTGTAATAAAACTCTAGATTCTTGTTACAGTGTTCTTTTTTTGGGCTAAAGGTATGACAAAAATAATAAAAATATTGATTTAAGAAAATATTTATTTATTTTCATCATGTGTGTCAACCATAGGACATGAACAAACTATATTTCAGGTGTTGATTTTGGATAGAAATTTGGATTGAGGTTGAAATGGAAACTGTCTTTCATGTATTTCATGTGAATGTGCTTTCATTCACTTTTCTGTTAATCTAAACTTAAACAAAATAAATATTTCTTGCAAAAGCTGATTAATGTAGAATGTACATTATAAAACTGTGAGATGCTTATTTTTTTAAAATGTAAGCTATTTTATTTCCTTGTAAATTTGCAAATATGAAAACTTTTCCAACTTTTATAATCACATATCTGTCCAAACACTGTAAACACTGAATGTTTACAGACTCCAAGTGATGTGAAAGGGAATTCAGCATGCTTTGCATTCTCCTCCTGCATAAAGAAAACTCTCGACCCCGTTTACTCAGTCTGGCTCTTGTTGTAATCTCCAAATATCCTAATTTTAACAGCATCACATGGCAGAATTCCACATCCCAAATACCTTGTCTCTTTTGGACACTGTAATATGTTGGATGTCTGAAGAGGGTCAGTGTGTGTGTGCATGTGTGTGTGTGTGTGTGTGTGTGTTTGGGATTCTGGTTCAGCTGCCAGGGATGAGCGAGGTGTTAAGAGACTCCTGGGGAGAATATGTTTGATTACTGCATGGCTCTGCTCCACGTTGGTTCAGCTGCTGCTTTTGGATTCGTTGGGAATAGATGGAAAATTAATTCAATCAGGGGATGAAGCTTGCTGTTTTGTCAGCTGGCCAGGGAGGCGAGTGGTTTGAAAATTTAACGAGTAATTTTAACTCAGCAATAAATAGGATTTGTCCTATTATAGCACAAAATAATCAAAATACTGAACATCTGCAATCATCAAGACACTCTCAGCCTTCTTGTACTGGAAATACATGTCATGTGACACACTGGTGATGGCTGATTTTTTTTTCTTCTCTGTTTGCCTTGAACATGTAACAGCCTATTTAAAAATATTAAATTGCTGACAGTTGTGGATTTAAATAGTCTGCACAACCAGAACTATGACTTGCATTGATAATACTGAATGCAAAAACGCATGTATGCAGTTACACCAAAAACAAACAAAAAAAGACAGAATAATGTAGAGTATCATCAGCGATAAACCTCAATCAATATTTCGATCAATTTACAAAATGTTGTGGGAAATATAGTGTGTAAATTATACAGCTAATAATATATAAATAATACCAATAATTATTATAATAATAATAACAATAATGAACCTTGAAAGTAAAGATGCTGTTAGAAACTCTGTGTGTGTTTCCCTTTGAAAGCCAGTTTTCTTAGGCTTTTCTCAAGTCAGATCAGCTTCCTCATCCGTCTCTGTGTTCATGGACTTATAGTGAATCCATTTATATTTTGACATTTATTACCCAAATAATACCCTCAGATTTATGTAACTGCCTCATTCAAGACACGGCTACACCCTCTGATTTTCCAACGTATCATTTAATATTGCCTGTCAACATGGGAGACTTTTCCTTTCTTTTGATACAACTCACCTGCCTCCATCTCTCCCTCGCTCTACATCACCACAGTAAAATGGCAAAGACAGACCTGTTTGTGTCTGTCAAACAGACTTGACAGAAATAAACCTGGTCTACTGTTTGCATGTAAAAGGCCCTTTAGAATGATTGTGGAGATATGGAGGGCCTCTGAGAGGTGGGTGGAAGACCTGAAAGCAATATGAGGAGTCCATTAGTGGGTCTAGTGTTGGAGAAACCCCCCCAATCTGATGGTATCAGTGCCGCGGGGTAGGACAAAGTGAACAGAACAAATGCTATCAGGCAGCAACACGGGCCCAAAAACAGGATCACTATCTCTGCCCATGAAACTCAGACTAGCCCAAAGCACAGACACACACATTTTGACACAGACGCACCCACATGCGCAGGTATATAATAAGGCTGAGGTGGCAGCAGTGCACCTAAAGACTGACCACCAAACAGAGGTGTTAGGTAGAGTCATACAGGAAAAGAGAGGATGGAAATAAAGGAAACAGAGAATGGAGTAGCAGCCATGGCAGCCTGCTACCAGAGATTTGATCCAGCAGCATATCTACAGTACAACTACACTCCTCCACGGGCCGATTTTGAAAGAAAGGACAGCATAGTGCCATGGAAACTGGCGTGCCTGCACAGAGCTTTCACCGAAGGTAAGAAGAATGGGTAACGGATCATGTAAACTTTATTTCAGAATGCTCCTCGTTCATTAAAAAGCTATAAAAATTGAGTTTAAGTCAGTGCCTGATTTAAAAAAAACAATGTTAAATTCCTTTTTTGTTACTAGTGTATTTTTCACTTAAAAAACTGAACACCACCAACATTTCACGACAATACTTTGGTCTCTGGGGTGGGTCCAAACACTGCAAGAACATACAAATGTTCAATTTTATTCAAGAAATAGAAATCTAGAAGAAATCTAGAAATCAGGGTTTCCAAACATGTCAGGCTGAATTAAGAAACATCCAAATTAAAATATCAAATAAAATATTCAGAATTTTTGTATTTAGTATAATTAAAAATGGTGACTTGAATTTGCATCATTCAAAATCAGAAAAGTTTGTGTTCTGAGGGAGCTGCAAAAAGCAAATTCTTGACACGGGGTGTAACCATGTGTGTAGAACAAATGTTCTGTTTAACAATGATGAAATTGCTTATGGTAATATTGATGAATTTATGGCAAAATAGGGGGAAATGCCTGGCTTAAGTGTCTCTTTTTGTTCCTTGAGTTGTTAAATTGTCTAAATACTTGTTTCTGGCCTATTTCACTGTCCATTTTACCTTTCTTTGTATTCCATGGATTCTTCCTTACAACTCAACATGTTTTTCCTGATGATCTTTTCCTTTAGTGCCTCATTTCTGAGGGATCCTTTTCATTTAGCTGATATTCCATATATGTTACTGTACAATAACCCTCTGTGTTTTCTCTCTCAGAGATTATATGGATCACATACAGAAAATCCAGATCAAACTCTGTGTCGGGAACTACATCAGTTAAAGATAAAACTATTAAATGTTCGCCACTTGACTTTTCCGCAGCACAAAGATCGTATCCTCTAAAACACTTCTAACTTACATCAGGAAAATGTTAAGATATTTGAATAGGTACTCTTCATTTTCTTATTATTTTCTCAGTTTCATTTTTTTTTTTCCCTCCACCTTTCCAGGTGATATGAGCGGTGAGCTGCTAGTGGACATTGGTTCAGGTCCCACCTTGTACCAGGTGCTGAGTGGCTGTGAAGTTTTCAAGGAGGTGCTCCTCACAGACTTCCTGGAGGTCAACCGGCAGGAGCTGAGGCGCTGGCTCCAGGATGAGGGGGGCTGTGGCCTGGACTGGACACCGTACCTGCAGCATGTCTGCAAACTGGAGGGACGACGGTATGAAATGATCCTTTTCAGACTTGAGATGTCCCCTTAGCATGACAGTGTCATAATCACAAAATGATTCATGGACCTATTTGCAATGTACAGTATGTTCTTGAAACAAAACTTTCTTTCTCTCCATTTTTACTTTGCAGAAACATTCTTATTTTTCCCTCTCAATTGGTGTTACTCTCCTAAGTATTTATCAGCTTCTTTTAAGTGTCATACAATCTCATGTTTTATTCTGGCCCTCTCATTAACTCATCCTTGTGTTGTACCAAATATAACTATTGTCAAAGTTCTTCAGTTTGATGAAAATTCAGTTAATGAGAAGGCATATAAAGATTTAGAAGCTAAATCATCATTCATTGGTATTGTTTCTATCAGACCCTCAGCATGGACAGAGAAAGCTGCCAAGCTACGTCAGGTCATCACAGACATCCTCCCCATTGACGTGCACTCCCCCCAGCCTCTGGCCCCCGATGCCCTTCCCTCAGCAGGGGCCGACTGCCTGGTGTCCTGCTTCTGTCTGGAGAGCGTCAGCCCTGACCTGGCTGCCTTCACAAGGGCCCTGGGCCACATTCGGAAGCTCTTGCGGCCAGGTGGTCACCTCCTGCTCATTGGGGCCCTCGGGGAGAGTTACTACTTCGGGGGGCCAGGGGTAAAGATCCCTGTGGTCCCGCTGACTGAGGCCCAGGTCTGTGCTAGTTTGAATGAGAGTGGCTACACACTGATCAGGCTGGAGGTTTACACACTGCCTCAGGACATGAGGGTGGGGGTCGATGATGTATCTGGGGTGTTTTTTGTAAAGGCAAGAAAGGAATAAAAGATGGGAAAGATGATGGATAATGCTTATTAAACATGGAAGTAGCAAACAAATTATTCAGAATAAAATGTTTCCAATGAAGCTGAGGTAAATGCATGGTTTGCAAGTAATTCAAATAAAAATGGCATTATAAGAATATCCCCACATATTATGATCTTATTTGTTTTTGGGTGAGTGCTGATCACAGTTGTGATCATCAATCCTCAATATTCCAACTGACTCTCAAAAAAAAAAGTCAAGACACAAATAGGTGAATTAAATATTTCACTTTATTCCATTTTTGTTTCATGGGTAAAAGTCTTTTCTGAGGGTGAGTGAGGATATGAGATTCCCTTCTGTTGGCAACTGAGCTATTAGTGTTAAAAATGTAATTACACATTGCCTCCTGCAGTTCAAACACAGCTACTACAGCATCAAGAATGTATTGCTTCAAATTTTGCTATAAGCATATCATACAATGTCACAACATTGCATTTTATAAACAATGTATTTTGGTAGAGTTTACTATATACTTATTGATGACCAGTTATCCAGCTGAGAGTTAGATGAGTTGCTTGTTGTGTTTTGTACTTTGTGATATGTGAATAAAGAAGCAATGGATGCTATAAAAAAGCTGATGTCATGTTGTTTTCTTGTCTGACATCATGTTGATAATCAGGGCTGCACAAACGTTTTAGGCACTTTTGAAGTTTAGATTCTTATTCATTACGCAATATCAGAAAGAACGGTCTCAAATGTATTCTGCATCATGACAATGACCCCAAACGTACAAACAGAATCATAAAGAACTATCTTCAACGACAAAAAGAACAAGGAGTCCTGCAACAGATGGTGTGGCCCCCACAGAGCCCTGATCTCAACATCATCGAGTCAGTCTGGGATTACATGAAGTGACAGAAGCAACTGAGACGCCTAAATCCAGAGAGAACTGTGGCAACTTCTCCAAGATGCTTGGAACGACCTACCTGACAAGTACCTTAAAAAACTACGTGCAAGTGTACCAAGGAGATTGGTGCTGTTTTAAATGCGCATTGTGGTCACACCAAATATTGATTTGATTTAGTTTTTTTTCTGTTTATTGCACTTTGTATTAAGTTAATTGATAAATAAAAACTATTTATGGCATTACTTTTGAAAGCACACTCACTTTAATTTTGGTGCCCAAACCTTTTGCACAGTAAATCTGTTGTGAATATTGAGGTAGACAGAGGCAGAAGATGGGTGGTAGCACAGTAAATTTCGTAATACAGCTGTTTGGCAAATGCTCATAAAATCATCCATCATTCCAAGTCATTTCAGGTCAATGGATTATGGTATTGCTATGCTACCAACTTTGATTATGCCAGATATGAATTTGAGAGTTTTACTGTGTAATTAGAAGTATTGAACACTGGGTGTCAGTACTTGGCTCCAAACATAGACCACACATAGACCCATTAGTGAAGAACACAGACTTCACAGATCACAGTAGAAAAACCTTTGACTTACTTGGCTAATCTTGAATGATTATAAAATTACTACTGTAATTAATCCTCAGAGACTCGCAGGGGGTGTGCCCTCAGCCGACATTACTGTTTGTCAGAGGCTGTGGCAGGCTCGGTTTTAAAGCTAGAGTGAAGACACTAGTCTGATACTGGCTCTGGTTTGGATACTGATGATTATATGAAAGTAAGAAGCTAGAGGACCTGAGGCATCCATCTTGTCAGGAAGGGGGCTAAATAATACTCCAAATTTAGGCCAAATTTTGACAAGGGAAAAACTGACCTGGCCATTTTCAAAGGGGTCCCTTGACCACTCACCTCAAGATATATGAATGAAAATGGGCTCTATAGGTAACCACGAGTCTCCCCTTTACAGACATTCCCACTAATCCCATGGAGTTTTGGGTGAAAACCCTGCAGTTTTTTTGCATGCAGTGTAAATGTATTATTTTTGCTTATTCTAAAAATGGTGTATTTGAATATTTCTGCATACAGGGGTCCCTAAACAGTCTTGAAAATGCATGAATTAATTATGACTGGAAAGCTGAGACTCTTGTGGATACAGTGAGCTCAAATGTATTCATGTGTTATGATGTTAGTCCCTATAGTAGCCATTTCAATATAGTGAGACCATTTTTTGAAACTTGAAATCACTGTATAAAATGACCTATTGTGACCTCTAGGATAATCACATCCTCATGAAACTTTACAACCACAAACTAGAGACTTTGGGCATTCAGAGGATTTATGGCTTTCCTAGGTATATTGACAATAAGGGTGGGTTTCTGAGCAATTTAAAGAAAATAAATGCTCACCATCCAATCCCCAAAAAATGCAATTCTTACAGAAATTTCCAAATGCTTGGACATCAAATCACAGCATGAATTTTTCTTTGGTGTTCCTCAGGGTCTTGGTGTCTTAATGTGGTATTTTGATGGAATTTTTGACCATTTTTATCAATTCTTGAGTGGTCAAAAATAGTTACATCTTGCACCAAATCTGGTATCAACCCAAAAATTGCTGAAATAACTTATGAAACATAATTGAGCATGGGAATGGCCATCATATACTTCCATCATAATGTTCTAAGCCCTTATACACTCTAAACTTTCAAAATTTGAACAGGCGCCAAACCAAAACATAATGTTAATTATAGATTTATGACTAGAAAAACTTGAGCTGCATCTTAAATTAATCTTCAGGTTCTCAACTTTCAGGTGACATATACCACTTATATGTGGCATATACTGTTGACCTGCTATCTCCCCCTAAAGATCCCCTGCCCCCCCTAAAAAAAAAATTGTCTATGGTGGGTCTATCTACTGCTACTCATTGGTTGTTCGTTGGTTGGATTTTTCTGGTGACCTCCTCAGACCGTTGGGAATACAGAAAACAAACAGTCTGTGTACATTCAAGACTGGGCAATAACAAAGATAACAGTCCAAAAACTTGTTCATTGTCCTCTAATCTAATAAAATTCTCTGTCAGATGTTATTTGCTGCAAACACATATTGTCACATGTCTAAATTACATCCTGACCCCATGTGTTGTCTGAAATGCCAAATAAAGTGTTTTGTCTTTCTTTTCTTAGAAATTAGAACATCATACATTCCTGCAGATTAACTCCATAGACATACACACACAAACACAAGGAGCCCATTACAATTGTTTTATTAGCAACCAACACAAAACATTGCTTATATACAAGGTTGACAATGAATCTTCACGCTTATCATTTGTATTATTTTGGAAAAAAATAGGTATGTTTTCAGTTCCCACCAAACATCTCTGCCACCCTGAACAGATAATGCTTACTAATCAGCATGTTACAAAAAGACCTTTCATTATGTCAAACCAGAGAGACTGCGCTGCATTATCGTGATTAGTTGGATTAGTATGATATGATGTAATCTGGTCTGGTGTGACTGTAACTGCGCTCAGATAGGCTGTAATCCATCTTCCTTTGATTTCCTTGACCTTGCACCCAAACATTTACAAGGTTGAGGAAAGCAAAATGAAAGTTGTGATTTAAATGTGAAAGCAGCCCTATATGCATTGAGTTAAGTTCCAGTTATTGTGTATACTTAGTATATAATTTAATATAGTGTATACCTTATTCATTCATGGCCATTTACATATTCAGCAAAAATACTGTGGCCATCACACTACAGATTAGACTAAAATGTAAAATTTATTATCATAGGGTAATGTCAAGTATATGTTATTTGACCCTTTGCATCAAATGGAGATCCTGTCCTGAGCCATGTGCATTTGCTGCTGTGTCTGGTTGTTCTTGATGCGTGTTTTAGCACCAATGTAGTGAAATACTGTGCACAAAATGTTCTCACATGCATGCGGAAAACCTGCCAAAGGAGCAAGTGTCAGAATACATGTTGATATCTTGAATCCTGTTGAATCTAAAAAAAAAAACCACACACACACACACACATAATCGCAAGAGAAGGTGCCATAGTTCTTTGCAATTCTCATATTTTTTGTGCGGTGTCCTTGGCTGATTGGCCCTGGCTTCTGTGGCAGACTGAGATGTGATTTTCTTCAAGTCTCAGGTTAAACGCTTCCTCACACCTGCTCATTAATATTCTGACCTTCCTCGATGACCGTCTGTTTTCCACCCCCACTTTTTTCCACATTTGACTCGCTTGTCGCATGCATGCACACACTCACAGACCCAAATAACACACCCTCATATGTACACCCATGCACACACACATATGGCCCATACGTGTCTTATGCAAAGCAGATCCGCTCACTCTGTCTCCACCTTCTTCTTTTGTCATTCTCCCTTTCCTTCGTCTCTTTCTTTGGCTCCGTGATGATCAGCACTTCTGGTCAAACTGTCCGGTGAAGCAGACTGATCCCTGTGTGGTTTACTTTCTTTTCTTAGATCTGCCAAGAAATTACATCAGGGAAGAAAGTGTAAGCAACTTCTATGTGTTCTGCAAGTGCTAATATGGGTTAGAAAAATGGCACAATGTTACAGATTGTCTGTTTATACAAGACTGATCTTCTACCTACCTGTACCTGAAGCTGTCTGCTGGCTCTTTTTCTCACGTTCCTCCTCTTCCTCCCCAGAAGAGGGCTCCTCTTTGTCCACAGAGCTCATGTCTAGGGAGGACAGGTGAGCCTGGGCCATCCTCTGCACAGCTGAAATCACAAATATACAAATTAAAAGAACACTCCACCAATTTTACATGTGAAAACCAGCTCACTTGTTGAGAGGAGTACTACGAGGCCTGTTAAAACTGCTGCAGTGGCTCTGCAGAAGATTTCTAAAGTCTGAGAATAGAACCTGATGCTGTCATTAAGGTTATCTCAGGTTGAGCTTGGAAACTACACATTTTTAATGAATATCCTTCTTTACTGTACAAACTGAGGGATGTGGAGTGTGAAAGACATTCCAGGCAGGTAGAGTCGAATGAAAGGCACACTTAAAGATGCTGTATCTCTGTCTCTCCTGCATCAATATTGAACAACTTTTTAAAAAAAATCTGTCTCTTATGAGTCCCCCAATTTTATGGAAGTGCAATACTAAATTGCTCAAGTATCCATTTAATGGATAGATGATGGGTGGATAAATGGATGAATAGAGAAAGGCAGAAGAACAAATATATAAATAAAATCCAATCAGTCAATACCAGCCTCTAAAAGTAAATGAAAATGTTGACATGAAGATAAGGTATGTGCAGTAATTCCCAGCAATTACAATAAACCAACCATCCCACTGTGCAATAAGGCAAAGTCATTGATTCTTACAGGTCATTTTTTATTTGGGCCATGCTTGTGGTGGGAAACTCCCAGCTTACAGAGTTTCTGCATGTGTTTTTAGATGCATATCAAACTGAATCCATCAAACAGAGCAATACTTGCTACTGTAAAATGTGTTATAAATGGATGCATGTCAAGAATATGGAGGAAGGATATATTACAGTAGACATGATGAGCAGCAACAGTAATGATTGCAAGGGTAAGAGACACAGTTCCCAGAAAACAAAAGTAAATAACATAGTAAATAATATATTATATACATATTTATAGTAATGAGTTTGTGTATGTTTATATTTGTGTGACTATGTGTGTCTGTTGGTGTGTGTGTGTGTATGTTTATGTGCGACCATGCTGCAGCTGTGTGCCCTATTAATCCAGGATGATCCAGAACAGACTCACAGCTGTCTCTGCTCCTAATCTCACATAACGCACACATTCACATACACACACACACACACACACACACACACACACACACACACACTCACAAACAGACTCACACACACGTCTCACTACAGTTTTTGGATATGCACGTATCCCAAGCAGATATAGACCACATGTCAGTTGCCCAGCAGAATTAGGTCTCCCAAATTCTGTGTTAGTTACGTAAATGAAAACACATGTGTGAAACACACAAAAACACACTCAAGACTGTGCACTTGCCTTTGAGTGAAGGTGGCTGGTAGGTTGATGTGTTAACCAGTTTGGCTTTCAAGACTCCATTTTCTCCCAGAACCCACTGCAGAAGTCAAACATTGAAATAATGAATTAAACTGAACGATGTACAGTATGTGCAATGGATTACTATTATACCAGTGGAGTTGGTCGAAATACCATACACCGCCCCAAAGTGTTGTACCCTCGAATAAATTATGAAATGTAGTTAATTGCTATTATTTTTTTAATTTCAAATTGTTAGTCTTATAGTGGAAAAACAGCAAAAGTAAGAGAAAATCATTGAAAAAAACAGTGCTAAGATTTTAAAAAAGCATTTTATCTCAGATTAACCTTTTTGCCTGTACTTGCAAACACAATAAAGCAACTAATTACACAACACATTAGAGTTAAAGGACCAGTGTGTACCCCCAACGCCCTTCCAAGCGTGTAGGAGAACCTACAGTGGCCATGAAACTCATGAAAAATGTGAAAGGCCATTGTTTGATTTGTCCATTCTGAGCTACTGTAGAAACATGGCAGTGCAACATGGTGGCCTTCGTGGAAGAGGGCCAGCTCCCTTTGTAGATATAAAGGGCTCATTCTAAGGTAACAAAAACACAACGATTCTTAGTTTCAGGTGATTATACACTAATTAAAACATGAATATTATATTCCATTTCTGCCAATAGATCCCCCTAAATCTTACACACTGGTCCTTTAAATCTACTGTTTTATTTTTTAATTCATCAATTTTTTGCACTTTAAAGGAAAATTCCACCTGATATTGCAAACACTGTCATGTATTGTGTTATGATCAATGTAAGATGCTAAATTAGCTCCAGGAAGAATGAAATGTTTTTGGTGCACTAACTCTCTCTCTCATTTGACCTAATGCACTTCTGCTTCTGTTAGCCAAATAATTTCCATTATTTCCCACAATACCTTTCTACAATGGCCCGGACACGCCTTATAATGCTTCATTAACTGTCTCCGCTACAATATATAATCTTATTATGCAAAATGGTGAGGGACATTAAATCACGTTCTAAACAGTGTCTGCGTAGAATGATAGTCCACACAACTGTAGGTGATCTACCTGGTGAGGCCCACTGTCTTCCTCTGGTGACGGCGGGTCTGTCAGTCTGAAGAGGGTCGCAGGTGTTGGCCTCCGACGTCGAATCTCAACAAAAAGAGAGAGAGACTCAGCTGCTGTCGCACCATACTGTGAAAATGTGCATATATTTGCATATGTGCTTTTCCTGTGGAAAGCTTGATCACAAACAACCCTATTCATAAAAACCAGGTGTGAATGGTTATCAAATACAATGGTGCAGCTGTGTGGTTCTTGATGTTACGCATGCAGAGGATTTTCCTGTGACAACTGTACAAGAAGATTCAAATCATTACACGTAACAACATTCAGAAGGTTGTTGTCCAGATTGTTCCTGAATCAGGATTACATTTTGTCATAGATGGCAGCTGGGTTACTGAAATTTGCTTACTATTTTACAGCATGTTCCCATCACTTGATCGTAATCATTTAGGTTTTTCCAAATGTGATGTCCAGTGTGTTATTTTACTATCAGATGTATGTTGACATGTACTTAATCCCTCTTGGACAAGCTGACATCTTACTGCTAAATAATAATTCAATGGGGGTTTGATATTTCTTCATGATAGGGGACATTCTTATGTCCAACTGATCTTGCAATCTTTCACGTGTTGCTTAAGTAAAATGAATATAAAAAAGGGTTTATGTGAACACAGAGAAATATATTGCAGGTTTTATTGCAGCTATTGTTAATATTAAAGTATTATACTGTTGCTGGATACAACCTGATATCTCCATTTAGGTCACAAACTATAGGCTGAAATACTCTACATCTGTGTTCCTGTTGATACATCATCTTTATGTATTTTTGTGCAATGTGTTATGTTTATGCAATGTGTGAAGGAGAGTGAGTCATGGGCACCAGTAACAGTTATGCAACTGATGTAACTTGAGCATCTCAAATCAATTTCAGTCTGATATGAAATGATTATTATTGCACAAGATGTTTTACCAATCTTATGGAATAGTAAATGAAGTAATTCAAAATCATTCACTCTGAATAGACTTTTCAAATTGCAATTAAGTACATTTATTTCCATTTAATGCTACTTATACTTCTGCTCCACAACTTTTCAGAGGTAAATATTGTACTTTTTGAATGCAGTATTACTGATTAAACTGCCTCAAAGCATATAAAGTAGTTAAAATTAGTTACATCTCAACCAAAATGAAAGTACTCCTTACATCTTAATGCCAATACTTCTGTACTAATTCTCACTTGTAATGGAGTGTTTTTATTGTGTATTATTGCTACTTTTACTTAGCAATGATCTGCGTACTTCTGCCACTTGGACATTTCAAACTATATGACTTAAGTAAGGCTGCAACTAATGATTATTTTCATTATTGATTAATCTGCTCATTATTTTCTCAATTAAACAGATAATTGTTTTGTCTGTAAAATATCAGAAAATTGTGAAAAACACCTATTATAATTTCTTATAGCTCATGGTGGTGTCCTCAAATGTCTTGTCTGATCAACAGTCCGAAATAGTTTCAGATTAATTTTCTGTCGATTGGCTAATCAATTAATCATTGCAGCTCTAGACTTAAGAAAAACCTTGGTGCTAATCATGAACATAGCTGAAGTTACAATTACTAATTTTCAGTTCTGTTCATAAACGTCTCACTTTGCCTTGCAGCCAATTAGCCAATTAATAGGATGTTTACCACCTCACCCTTGTGTGTGATGACAGCTAGCAGACAATATAGCTTATTTGGAGATGTACACAGGACAAAATATAGTTGGATGGTCACACAACAGCATTTAACACACAGTATGTGAAAAACACGGTTTTAAGATAGTGTTGTCAGGAAAGACAAGTGAACAGTCTGTGGATATTGGCTGAGGAAGCCATTATCGATGGTAGATGGATTGTTTCTGAACTGACATTTCATTGTTCTTAGAAACACACACAGGGCAAATGTAATTTTCACCCATAAAACACAAGAATAAAACACCTGCCTCTGGCGAACAATAGCTCAAAGTGTTATGAAATATACAATAGACTCATCCCTATCCCCATTTTGTAACGTGTTATGGTAATGCGATTGTTGTGAGATACGAGTGCCTGCCAAGCCAATCAGGGCTAAGAGTGTAGGCATGCAATGTGTGGGCAGTGTTCACTCTGGAGTAACTCTTACTGCTTTTGCTTCACTCTGCATGCTGGATTCATACATATTCATCATTCAGGCCATTGTGGGAGAAGAAATTTAAATATGAATTAAAAGGCATCCAATTAGAGGTTCAAAATGTGTCAACACGAACATTTCAATGTGACAACCTAATAAACATGAGCAACACCGCACACAGACAGACAGAAAGACATACATATCTCGGTGCAGTCAAAGGACCAAACTGCAGGTTAAGCACCTGCCTGAGAGCCTTTTCAGAGACAAAGTGACCTTTTCTGAGTGTTTTTTTCACACAGTTGCCAGAAGGTCAAGCGCCTAGGGATGATAATACTTACATCGGATTCCTGTTTTGCATGTCTAACATGCCTGTAAATGTCTTTGGTAGCTCAGTGCAACTGCATTGGAAGACTGGGTTCATTTGTCTGACATTATTTTTTACAATTTATATTGTTGATTAGCTGGTAGCATATTGGTTTCCCTGGTATTGTAAAAAGGATTGTATTACTTTACAACATTAGCTTTACATATTGTTGTTGACATTGTAAATGGGCTGAATTGTTTGAGGAGTGTAACTGTATCATGTGGTTCTTCCTAAGTGTATGCTCACTGTATATAATCTACTGGGTGCAGAAATTAGTTATTAGTGTGGACATGTTTTGAATTTGTTTTGCTTTTTGCTCATGTTACAAATAGCCCTTCCAGTACATAATGAAGCTTTGTTTCGCTTGTTCTTAAAGATTTATCATTGAGCATGTCACCCTGATTTGTAAAACAAAAGCTTTTATCCACCCCCACATCACCTTGTCATGCTCAGCCACAGAAAGATGTAGGTGGTTCCTTTCAGTTCAGAGCACCAATAATTTTGTTTCATTTGGGATGACAGCAAACAAAAATAAGACACACCCTTGGGACATTTGTTGGATAAAAAAAATCCCAATATTTAAAAAGTTATATAAGCTACTAACAATTTTTACCCATAATTAAAGAAACATTCATTTTCCGTATGACATATGACATAATGACAACTATTAGCTCAAATTGCTAACAAGGTATTATGTGACTCCATTAACTCTTGTCAAAGGTCATCAAATTTACATGCAATTATCACCTCAAGTCCTTATTTAAAAACATTTTTTTTAAAATCTACATCATTATTGGGTGCTTAAGTAGAAATATTGCTCAAAAGGTTTACAGTACACCCCCATTATTTTTGTTGTTGACTGACATTCAGCCGACACAACGAAGACCACCTGGTAAATAAAACTTGAATAAGTAATCCATTTTGGTGTGACCAGTCACACAACACCATGCCATGGCCAGCGTGAGTGATGACAGCTGGACCAAACACTTGGCCAACTGTGCAAGTCTGACGTGTTTATAAATTCAGATTTTCTCCATCCCCTTCTCCCAGTTTGAGAACCATGTAGCAAAATGTCAAGACAAAAACATTACAACAACACTGTATTAGCTCTGTCTTTGTGGCTCTGAAAAAGACAGTTTAGTGCTCACATAGTAAATCATTAATCCCACACCTCATTTTGGTAGGTAGGATGACCTTCACGGTTACCGAACATTCAACTTCAATACATTAATCTGGATGTTTATATCGCACAATGACAGTACTGGGTGGGTACAGTGTCCTATGAGCCATTTATACTGAAATAACCTATCCACTGTACAATTAAGAATATGCAATGAAAGAATAAATCCCTTTTTTTTGTTCAATGCTTTCAATTTATTCTGTGAATAATCCTTTGTAGAGCTTGATTTGGCCATGACACATTGGCATTTGACATTTTGTTCTCCAATGAAGAAATTCTAACATCACATCTGATTTGAACAGGAATAGGGATGAAACAGAGGGCTGCACACACACACATACTGGTACACATGCACAACTGGGACGTCGATGTGTGTGTGTTTTTTTTTTACATCTGCACTTGATCACTGGTCAGTTTCAGATTGCTTATTATTAATCTGCCATCATTCCAGTTTGTAAATGGGAATAATGAGCTAATGAGAGAAGAAGTGAATACTCTGAGTTTGTTGTATAAGACTCTACTGGAGTTTAGTGCTCTTGGCTCTACTGTGGCGAAAATTTATTGTTGGCATGAGTTGTTCTTGCCCTTGATTTAGGCCTCAGTCATCCACAGCTAATCTCTTTGGTTTTAATCAGTCATCTCCTCGGCTGATGATTTTTCTCCCTTTTCCTTTTCTCACATGCCTTCTGTTATCCTTCAGTTATCTTTCTCTTGTTTCCTTCTTCTCACTCTGCTATTCTTTGTTTTTTTCTTCCCTTTCTCTCTATTTATCTCTCTACTTGTCTGGTTTTCCATGCTATTGTTTGCCATTTCAATGCTAATGCTCTGTCTGTGTTTAGTAAATGCTGTACACAAGCACTTGGCTGACCCTCACACACACACCCCATGTAGACTTCTGTTGGCTGGTCCCATTGAAATTCACACAAGTTTCAGTCAGCAGGGTCAGCCTTTCACATAGGCTACAAAGGGACGAGACATCCTCGATCAAACCTCACAGGGCTGCTCTGAGATGACTAGTGATGTGGCAATGATCTTCTCGGCACTTAAAGTGGTCTTGATGAACATGAGTTTTGAGCAGTCACTCCTGAATAAATCATTCACTTACCAAATCTTCTGGATCTAAGCAGTGATGTATGCTATTAGATTACAGGGCAGGTGGCAGCGGTAGCCTAAAGGCAAGTGACAAGTGCATGTGTGACCAGAAAGTTAAATATGCTGTGTGGTTTGGGAAAATGAGTAAGTGAACAAGAAATGGTCTTCAGGTGCTTTGAACAAAGATCTTTTCCCAGAACCGACAACAACATACTGAGGTCAATTACACAGGAGCAGAAATTAGAAATGTGTCCATGTACAGAGACATTATACATCGAGTCTGGCTGCTGAAAAACAATCTTAAGTTGGAAAATAAGAAAGGGGAAGGTGAAGGGGTAATGACTATTTTGCAGGTAATGGTTTACTGGTATTTTAAGGATTGCAGAAATCTTACATCACCAGCTGATTGTTCTCCACGATCATTTTCATCAAAACATGATCCTCCGCAGTCCGATTTCCCGTTTATTGTAACATAAGAGCATAAGGGATGCTTTGGTGACTATAAGTAGACATATCCTAAGACGTCTTATGATGTAATAACCTTGCAACCTTTTGCGTGCTTTACCAGGGAATGCTTCTTTTATTCTCATTAGATCCATGGCGGAGGTTTACGGTAATCTTACTTGGTCCTGAGCCGGAAAATTGCCTGGGCGTCTTATAGTGAAAACGGACTCGGCTTATGTTACCATGTGTTGCTGTCATTGAGCATTTATGGGTTTGAAATTTATGACAGGAATGGATCTTAATAATAGAAAACTATGGCAGTAATGAGCAGCCTGCAGATGTTATTATTAGCAATAATGTGAAACTTCCCTGGATAATTTGTTTGAGTAAAGTACCTTATTACCATAAGAAAATAATTAAGTACCCAGATCAGTGAGTTGTTTTAGCAAAAACAGTGTTCAAAAGTGTTTCAGAAGGAATACGCTGGTATTTCCATGGGGTTGCTTAGAAAAGCAAAAGAAGGAACGAATCTAGTTCAAAACTCTGGAGACTGGAAGTTGGGCGGTAAACAACAGATGTGTGAGAAATATTTGAGTTTTTATATAATTGATTTATTAGTTTATTTTTACATTCCAGGCTGAAATAAGCTCTCCAAGCAGATGCCAGCATGAAATCTTGAAAATCCTCTACTGGGAAGAGATGAGGATTCCTGACATTGCACCCGCTCTCCAATGAGATTTTCCCAGCAGCCTGTCATTAAGACAAGAATGTATTTTGTGGAAGTGGAAGAAATGGATCATCAACCTACGTAAAATATCATTTGGCTGCCATTTGTTGGTTTGCATACAGTCTGCAGGCAATTACTATTCCTGAACACGCTACACTATTTCACTAACATAGTTTCTATCTGATCCGGTCAGCCTGTTTCACCTGTATTTACTTTGCAAAAGCTACAGAAAACTTACTTATACTTTATATAATTTACATAATACACCACCACCACCACTACCACTATATGACTAACAATGTGATCTTCTACATTTTTTTTTCACACATGTGGTTTAAGGGCATTATTACTCAGGCACATAATCTCATTTTTAATACTACTACCAGTGCTTTATCCCTCACTTCCTCCTCTTCTCTCTCTCTCTCTCTCCTCCTCATCCTCCTCTTCCATTCCTTTTGATGGGTAGAGATGCCTCATCACTTTTAAGGGCAACAAAAAAACAAAAAAAACAAAAAAAAAAAACTGAGGCTGCACAGCTCAGCTTAATCTCAATGCTGCCCATACCCTACTGCCCACAGAGTAATACGCAACATCAAAATACAGAGTTCTGCAAAGTCGTGCTAGACTGATTATGTAACTGTCTGTCAACCTCAGCGGGGAGTCATGATGCTTCAGATGCCACAGAGGAGGGCAACACTACTCACTACTGATGATGAAAGTTGGAGGCAAGCATGTTTAATAATTTGCATTATCAATATTGAAGAACACTTAAAAGAAAACCAGGTACATGCAGCGTTTTAAGAGTTAATTTACCAGCTGAAAACGTTCATAATATAAACAATCTGCATTTAAACCTCGCAAAAGTCTAAAAGTCAACGTGTTTAGATGTTTTAGTTTAAGGATGCACAAAAAGGGCACTTCTTCAAACAGATTTGAGATATGACCCAGATTTGACCTCCTTACCACACACGCACGCACGCACGCACACACGCTCACGCACATCGCTGCCACTACCACTATCATCATCCATGAATGCTCCACACTACACCCCCTCGCTCTCACCATCTCCACCTGTCGCGGGTCCAGCTGGGTGGGCACTGAGGAAGGCACGGAGAACTGGATCTTCCTCCTCGCCTCCTTGTCTGCCTCTCGCTCCATCACCTCCGTCTCTGCGGGCAGCAGCGGATCCATGGCATCCAGCCTGTCACCTCCACAGCCAAAAGCGCACAGATGTCCAACTAAAATGTCCAGTCCGGAGTCAGTTCAGATGTAACTGCCTGTGTAAGCCGTATGACTACCAAAACGACTAAACTGTATTTTAAAAAATAATAATTTAGTTGTTAGTTGAGCATCTTTTAGGTCCCAGGAGTCCTCTTCTGCTCTTTTTGGACTCTTGAGTTGCGTTTGTCAGCTGTGCTTGCTTCCTCTCTCTCTCTCTCTCTCTCTCTCTCTCTCTCTCTCTCTCTCTCTCTCTCTCTCTCTCTCACTGTGTGTTTATCTCTCTCGCTCCCTCTGTGTATATAATACGGACCTGTGCTGTGTGATGAGGAGAGGAGGGGAGTGAAGATGGGGAGAGCGTGCTCAGGCTTTATGACGCTTTCAGTTGCTGTCGGAAACATCGCATTTTAAAAGTGGACCAGGAAGCAATTTCCCCCTGAGATGGGCTGGAAACAGTGATGGAAGAAATATTCATATTCTTTAATTAAATAAAAGTAATAAAGTAAAAATACTCTATTCTCACTATTATATATGACATGATTAGATTATCAATACTGAAGCATCAGTGTGTAAGCAGCATGTTACTGTTGTAGCTGCTGGAGGTGAAGCTAGTTTGAACTACTTTATATACAGTTAGCTAGTTTAGTCCAGTGGTTCCCAACCTAGCGGTCGGGCTCCTCCAAGGAGTCACCAGATAAATTTGAGGGGTCGTGAGATGATTAATGGGAGAAGACTTTTTCTCTAATCGACTACACACTGCTTTTTGTAAAACGTCAAAAGCCAAAAAAGTTGGAAACCACTGGTTTCATCTTTAACAATGTGTTGTATTTTAAAAGCTTGTTATATTATCCATTGTGTCAAATCTTCATCTGAAAAGTAACTAAAGCTGTCAAATAAATGTAGTGGAGTAGAGAGTACAATATTTCCCTCTGAAATGTAGTGGAGTGGAAGTATAAAGTAGCATCAACTGGAAATACTCAAGTAAAGCACAGGTACCTCAAAATTGTACTTAAGTACAGTACTTGAGTGAATGTACTGAGTTACTTTTCACCACTAGCTGGAAATAAAACATTTCTAAAACTGTTGAGATGCCTTCAGTGTCACACAAGTTCAAAACACACTGTTTGAATCATCATGATATTTGTAAATACATTTTTATAGACAAGTTATAGCCTGTAAAACAGAAAACGACAGTTAAGATAATATTAAAAATACTTACAGAGCAATTAAAGGCAGCAATGAGTCAAACTGAACCAGTTACAATAATGACAGGATCTACTTTATTATTTTATTGCACATTTTGGCTGTTGTTGATATTCCTGCAACCAGTGAGTTGGATCTGGGGATGGAGGTTAAAACCCAGATTGCATTGGATTAAGTGAGAATATAGCAGAATAAACGATATATATCTCACTGCTCAGGTTGATGGTAGGCAATGAGGATGTAGATAATTTTTTATCACACAGTTGTTGTGAAATGTCTTTATGCAAACAACAACAAAGGGTTCTTTCATATTTTTTCTTATTTGTGTTACTCGGGGTAGGGCCAAAACACTAGCTGTTCTTTTTCCAGTGGCTATTATATGAACTGTAAATATAGTGGTACTGTAGTCACTTGGGAAATAAGTTGCCATGGTAATGATTTCTCTTCACATTGTTGAGAGTTTGCAGTAGAGTAACAGTAATGCGTAAGCATCTGTCTGTGTGTGTGTGTTCATGATAGTGATCACAACCTGTAAATGTATAACAGATGAGGGTGGAGCAATGCATGGTTTGTGTATATATCAAATAACGGCTGGCCTTTCATTAAATGTCAATACAACAATATGATGGAGACTCTTGACCTCACAGAAATCTGCACAACCTAAAATGAATCATTTTTATTACATTCATTCATTTAATTGCTTAATAATGTTGCTAAATCTACTGTGTAGCCAGGAGAAGGAGGGAGCAAGGAAGATGAGGTGAAACATGGAAAGATCAACAGATGGAGAGAGGAAAAGGAGAGAAACACAGAACTGCAGGTAAGATGTCTGTGTGTGAGGAGAGAGAAGGATGCCCTCATTTGTGGATGTGTTTGGACTGAGAGTTTCACAAATTCTTGTTATCAAGCTAATTGTTCATTTTCTTCGAGGCTTTCACTCAGATCCGATGCAGTTTGATTGGAAAAGCAGTCTGTCCTGTGACCAGAAGATCCCAAGTGTGATCATTGTTCCCACAAGAGCTTCACCCTGTACTGAAGTGAACTTGAGAGAAGCTCTGGATCTCTGCCAGCTGCAGGGAGAGTTGATGCTGACAGCAGACCTGCAGGCCTTCAGATAAGAAGCAAAACTTCCACCTCAAGAAGTCAAACACAGCACCTCTGTAGTACAGTTCAGCTGGTGTCCTTGCAAAATGAACATATGGGCTCTTTTTCAGTATAAAACATCACACCTGAAACTAGGCGTCATATGAAGAGTGAGTATCTGTTGGTTTCAAACAGAGGAAAAAAAGAAAAGAGGGTTTAAACACACAACATCCCACATTACAGTCACTCAGATAGCATTAACATGCACAGAGCTGCAGAGTAATAATCTATAGGTTTATAGTATTAGAACCACAAAAGATAATTGTAAAGTGTAATCCAGTGTAATCCAGTGTTTCTATCAATGATGTGAGTGCTGCTGTCTGCCACAGTGTCTTTTTTCATATCACCACCAGGAGTCGCCAACAGTCCCTTATGTCTAACTGCTGTAATATGATAAGAAACATTGTGCAGATTATCTGCACAAGTTCATTATCAAAAATATACATACATTTAGCAAGTTATTCTGGGAATAATATGTAATTTACACATCTTTCATTTGGTTAATAATTCAAATAACACATTTAACAGTGAGTGAAAGTATGAAATGTTCAGAAAATGTAAACCAATCAGAAGAACTCAAATTAAATAAAAAATTCAAATAGGATAATGAAAGATAATAATCATTCAGATAACTCTATAATAATATTTTTTAAAGCCTCAGGGTATAAAACATACAAAAACTGGAATGAAGTCTTGGATGTTATTGACACATGATTGTTGTTGTCACACACTCTAGTCTCCATTGCTAGAAAGTGGTTATTTGTTATTAGCAGAAACAATATCAACAACACATTATACAAGAAAAAGCCTCCCTTTAAATCCTGTTGGATGTTGGGAAAAAAGACAGTCATGCACTTACTTTTAATTACCAGTAGATGTCACCCACTTATAACTGGAGATAGCACATGAACTGAGAATCTTGCTCTTGTGTGAATTCAACCAAACACTTGACTGATAGTGTATAAAGAACAGTGTTAATTTGAAACAACCTACAAATGTTATGGTATCAAGTTTATAATTCACTCTTCCTGATCTCTAAATTTTCATCTTTAAATAAATCACTCAAACCCAATATGAATAAAACAGTTAAATGAACAAGACTCTTATGTTAAACTGTTAAATCTCATTGTTATTTATAGGAGGAAAAACAGTGTTTGTCACTGTAATGTTACTTCCCATGGTTCAAGACAGTTTATAGGCTGTCAGTTATTGCATGATGGTTTATAATCTTAGAAAATTATGACAAAAACATTACATACAGGAAGAAAAAAAATATTTATTGTTTTATAGGGAAACAGAGATCTTAAGTAAATAAATCCTTTAGTTAAATGTCAATTTAATGTTTAGTAAGGAGTAATGTCATTTTATGTTTTATGAAATGTCAATTACATGCTAACCCACAGCTTTTTATAACCCTAAAATACATAACTTGTACATCAGCAGCATTTGGCTTAAAGAATAAGGAAGAACCTGCATGTAAGTACATCCACATTTTAAAATAATATTAATAATATACTTTTTTATTTTTTTTACCTAAGGACTGAATGTGAGGTTATCTTGTTGCAGTCTTTACATTTGTGCCAACAGGATAATAACACAGAGGCACCATGTTGGGGTGTGACCTCAGCTATAGGTCCTCATCAGCAGAAGAGAGGACTGGACAGCCATGAAATACTGAGATCTATAGTCGTCATTCAAACATATTCGTCCTTCCACTTAATGGAGAATGTGAACAGTGACCAATAAACTGCAGCCCACCACCATTATGATGATGAGCAGCCTGCCTCTTCTATATTTTACATTCTTATTTCTCTCTGTCTCTCGCTCTTGTCTTGTCCCATCCTCTCTCTGCAATCTGTGCCTCTGCCACCTTTGGCATCAGCCTGCCCACCAGTACCTGTGCCAAGCCTGGCAACCCAAACCAAGACGCTCTGCTTAGCTCAGTTCAATTGACTCGTTTAGGCAATTGCACCCTGACTCTGATCTTTATGGCGGGTGCTTTATTTATCTCAGGCCTTTGTGTGAACGTTATCTGTCTTGTGAATTTCCTTTTTTGGAAACTTGGCCTTGCCTTGCAAAATTTTCTATTATAGTTACTCCTATTTCTGTGTTTATGTTGTTGTTTTTTTCTTTTTTCTAATTGTGCCACTAAAATGTTCCCATAGGGCTTATTATTTATATTCATCAGCTTATTCTTATAAATCATTAACCTATAAGTAATCCCATAACAATCCTATTGAGGTGCTCTCCTTCAATGTTTGAATGATATCATTCTGAAATTTATCATTATAGGATTACTATAATTATTTCTCGTAAGGGGATTGTTTTTCTAAACCTCCTATAAGAGATTAACCCCGTTTTTTCCCAAAGATGGAGACTAACAGAAGCGGTTTGAATCCAGTGCGGTTTTTTTTTTTTTTTTTGTGCCATTCACTCCTTATTCCATTTTCTCTTTCAGCTCAGTGACAGATGGCGAGTCCCTCTCCCCCAGGGGAAGCCAGTCTCTGTGAATGCGGCCGCATGTCAATCACCGGCTCTCATGTGATGGCTCTTGCCAATGACGTGCCAGCCATATGGGCCTGGCATCAGAGCTGGTATGTAACCCACCCAGTCCTGCCTCTGAGGTGCCACACGGCTCCCTCCACGCGTTTGGGCTGGGGATAGCAGCAGCAGCAGCAGCAGCAGCAAAAGCAGAAGCAGAAGCAGAAGCAGACAGACAGAAAGAGAGAGAAAGATAGAGCAGGGTGGCAGGAGAGGAGAGAGAGAGAGAGAGAGAGAGAGAGAGAGAGAGAGAGAGGAGGTGTGAGAGCAGAACACAGCGCCTCGCCTGCAGAAGCATCCGTGCAGGGCGTGTGGATGCGATACCCACCCGGAGAGAGATGGTGTAAACAAACCCGCTTTGCCCATCACTGAGCTCCACCGCGGAGGTAGGTTTCCAATCAATGTTAGACTATCAGATTTATTTCTGTCTTTGTTTTAACGCCTGTTGTAGTGTGAGAGGAGGGAGGAATTAGACTGTCACAGATTATTTTATTTATCACACCTGTCTCTCTCCGGTCCCCCCTTTTAAAAAAAAAATCTTTTTCTCACATGCGACGTGATCTGACAGGATTTAAATCTCTTCTTCAGTCTCTTTATCGCTAGTCTAATCGAGGGTATTGATCCACTTGCGTTTAAATGATAGATTTTATTTCAGTGAATCTACAAATCAACATTGATGCCCAAGAGATCCTACTTTTGTATTCATAAATTGCATTGTATTAATTTATAAAAGGAGCATTTGAGTGTGTAAAGTAAAAAAAACAGAAATATATTTTAGTAGAATACCTAAAGAGGTTGTGTGTGTGTGTGTGTGTGTGTGTGTGTGTGTGTGTGTGTGTGTGTGTGTGTGTGTGTGTGTGTGTGTGTTCCTGCACGACGCGCCTCAGAGCACTGTGGGGGTAGTATTCTCCATAGAGATACGCAGGCTAATTGACAAGGTATTGGTTGGCATTAATTACATTGTGCTTACAAGATTAGGAAAAAAAATACGTCCTTGGACTCCACAAGCACAGCTGATCTCAGGATACTCGGGAAATCTACATAGATTTATGAGAGATTATAGCTTTTGTAGCTATTGATTTAAATGTTCACTTTACACAACGAGCCTAAATGTAGCTCTGTTTATTGGTGAATATATTACCAATACATTAAGGAGGGGGAGATACTTTAATGGCCTTACTAATTATGACCAGAAACTAATAGCCAAATTATGATGTTCAAATATTTAATTAGTAATCTTTTGTCGTTAAATCCTGCTCCTTTACACTAACAGCTTTGATTAATCTATAAACCATCTAAATGAAGGGAAAAAATATCAATATCTAAAACACACTCTGCTGCTTTCTTACACGTAGGCCCCTGAATTAAGAGCCGACAAAAACCACAGACTTATGTTCAGAGAATTAAATGTCAGATAATGATTTTGCTGTGCCGGTATGTTCCAAAATGGGGTTCATGGATCCGCACAGGGGTCCTTGAGGACGCTGCAGGTGGTCTCATGGGGGGAAAATGTATTTCAATGTCTTTATTATTATTTCACTTTCTGAAAAATCCTTTCTGCAATTATGTGGATCTATTCATAACATAAATCTCCTCAGTTTTAAATGAGGTTGTATAAAAACCTGTATATTCAAACACATGAAAATGTTTGGGATCTTGTGGTCCAGTGTGAGGCCTGAGTGTGCTGGAATTCCTCCAGATTGATAATTTATTGGACAGAAGAGGGAGAGGCGACCCGCACCCTAATGCGTCCCTTGGGGACCTGCTGAAGCAGGCCAGCACCGCTCCCTGTGCCGGACTGCTTGAGGGGACAGACCGAGGCACATGTGGAGACCGATGGGGTGGCCCAGGCTGTTGCTTTTTGGCCGTAAAATAATCAGTTTTATCGAAATTTTTAAAGAATGCTCAGCCATTTTACTTTATGTAATTTCGGCTAAAAAACGCCTAAAAACCACAACCAATACAATATAGATTGTTCAATTTAGCTTATTATTACTTATGTGGATTTATTTCACGCTAAGGTTTCAATGTTAAGGTGGCAACATTTTTCCTTTAACCGATATTCAATATATCCTGTGGACATATTTCAGACATTTTAGTCTGTAGCCGTTTTTAGTCTTTCGAGTCGGGTTTTGGGCCTATTGGACCTGCCTTTCCCTAAAGCTGAGAGAAAGTTCGCTTATAGGTGTCTTGTGCAACTTCACTAGAGATATTAAACGGGGATATAACATATCATCGAAAAGCTGGGCTACGCAGGCTATGATAAAGAGATAAAATACGGGATAAAAAAGTACAGGCCTTCCATTACGTGGACAACCACACTGATGAATACCACAAACAGTTTGTGAAACATTTACAGAATAAGTTATTGTAGTCAGCTTTTCCCTTTAAGGAACATATACCTCACATCACCTAATGAGAGCTGAGTGAGGCAGGTTCACCTGAGGCTGCGTAAACAGCAGCAGGCAGAACATTCCAGCTCAAGTGTTGACTGTCTCTCTTGCAGGTTGCTTGCTACAATGTTGAGCCGTCTATTCAGCGAGGTGCTGCCGGACGTCCAGAGGCTCGCGGCAGACTGGGTGAAGGACAATGAGAGCGAGGACTGCAAGAACAAGGACGGAGATCACGAGAACTGTCACCTCGACGAGGACGACCTGGACGAGCCGCAGGAAGGCAGCAGTCGAGCAGAGTCTGAAATGGCAGGCGATGATGATGAAGATGATGAGGCCGAGGAAGAGGATTGCGGGGATGAGAACAGTGGAGACAAACCCAAGAAGCGCGGCCCGAAGAAACGCAAGATGACTCCAGCGCGCGCGGAGCGCTCTAAAGTCCGTCGAATGAAGGCCAACGCGCGGGAGCGCACGCGCATGCATGACTTGAATTCTGCGCTGGACAATCTGCGCAAAGTGGTGCCGTGCTACTCCAAAACCCAGAAACTGTCCAAGATAGAGACTCTGAGACTGGCCAAGAACTACATATTAGCGCTTGGAGAGATTTTACGCAACGGGAAACGTCCAGATGTGGTGGCCTACGTGCAGATGTTGTGTAAAGGCCTGTCCCAGCCCACTACTAACCTGGTGGCAGGCTGCCTGCAGCTCAACACCAGGAACTTCCTGACTGAACCATGTTCAGACGGATCTCGGTTCCACATGCCCAGTTCTCCTTTCTCCGTCCACCCTTACTCCTACCGGTGTTCTCGCATCGCCAGTCCTCATTACCAGCCCGGCACCGGTGGGATCAATTTGCGGGGCCACTCATACGGCTCTGGGTACGAGGGCGTGTACCCGCCGGGCGGGACGTCCCCTGACTACAACAGCCCGGACTACGAGGGCCAGCAGAGCCCGCCCGTTTGCCTGAACGGCGGGCTGTCCGGGAGGCAGCAAGAGTCCTCTGAGACAGACAGGAACTATCATTACTCTATGCATTACTCCGGACTGACCACGTCTCGACCCAGCCACAGCCTACCCTTTGGCCCCTCGGGTGCGCGCAGCGGTGGTGCGCACTCGGAAAACATTCCACCCTTCCACGACGTGCACTTGCACCATGACAGGGCGCCCCCGTATGAGGACCTCAATGCTTTTTTCCACAACTGAGCCCCTGCATCGGTCCAATCAGGCTTATTGACCTTATAATGACAATCCTATAACGTGTAATATTGTTTTGGTAAGCAAGAGGGGCTTCAGAAAGGATGGGAGATAAAAGTGACAGGAAGAGTCCACTGATAACCTTCTGTATTCTTACTGATGTCATCCCTACTGTTGTACATTCAATCACAGTGTGTCCAGTATTATCCTGTATGCAGAATGAGAGCAAATGACATAAACGATGTATAGGCCTACAAGAAACATGTTATGACACGAGCAACAGAAATAAAAAAAAATGTTTTATAATTGTCTGATATGATCGAACAAATCTTCTGAATACCAGGGGAGCATTCACTCTGGGACTGTGAGGGTATGTAGGCAGAAGTCAGTGGCTCTGTCGTTTTTATTCCATTATCCTATAAATAAAATTTGGAAAATTAAAAAATGCTCATCTGAAATAATATCATCTTAAATGTTTGGCTGCATATTCTGCCTTGTTTTAAGTGAATTTGTCTCAAAATTAAAACATTTCAAGTTATTTCTGAACTTTATACATTGAAAATTGTAATTTTTAAACATTAGAAAGGCATTTCTTAGATAGTGTCTTAAATCTTAACTTTGGTGACCACATAGCCCAAATATTGACAATAAATTAGGCTATATAAACATGTAGTATATACATGTATTTTAAAACAATTTTGCTTAGCTTGTTTTTATGTTATAAAACATATATATTTAAATTTCACAGTGGATAGTGCATGAATATTACAAGCTCTGAGATTGACCTTAATTTTGGTTTGGGAATTTACCACAAAACAGAAAATAAAACATGGTAAAAAACCAGTTTAGTTGTCAAATAAAAGATCTTGAACGATAGGAGGCCCTTTACAGAACTACATCTATTTTTTAAGGAATTTCTGTTATAAGACTTGATCTGTGACATCACTGGCTTACATCACCTACAAAATATCTGAAGAACAGGCCACAAAACGACTACTAAACAATTCTTGAATCTTAAATGGTTTAGGCTAACATAATGAACAATTAATTGGTTATAAATCAATGAAATAGTGAATACAGTGTCTAAATAGTGAAAATAGAAATGCTGCATATTGGACATGTAAGGCATGAAACCTAATCAAGCAAGTCAAATGAGAGATTGATTGATTGTTTTTTTAAGGATCACAGTACACACCAAAAGTGTTTTGAAAAGTTGTTACAAAAATAACCAGATTGCACCTTTAAAAAGAAAGAAATTTAGACTTTTTATTTTATTGTCAGAGTCATTCCAGTTTGCACATGACAGCGAATAATATAAGGAGGTTTTGAGGGCAAATGGAAAGAAAGAATTGGCTTTAATTGGATTTATTCATAAGGTGTATCCCTCCAAAAATGCATACAGCATGTTTCCTTGGGGATCACCTTTTGTAACACACAGATGTATTTTACACATTATCATACATATTATATAACTGCACCTGAGAGAAGGGTTATGCACATGCAGCAACACTGAAGTATATGAATGAATCAACATGTCTTCTAGCAACCTGTAAACTTCAGTTATATAAAGTCATTTAAAATCCCAGACCTGTTGGTGCAACTATTTAAGATACTAAATGTTTTTTTATTTCAACAGAAATCATTTGTATGAATGAATGTTTGAGGCAAGGTGCACTGATACATTTAACAAAACAACAGATGTTATGTTGCAGCAACCAAAAAAATGTGAAAGTCACACATTCACAACTCTGATGCATTTATGGCAACAAATAACTGCCTCCTTCAGACCGAATGTGAAACCAACAAATACTTAAAACCTAAAAGACACTTCACATTCTCACTTGTTTTGTACAAATTATATTGTACACCATATCCTTACATTAGTCCTTCGCATACAGTACACTCAATAATGCAATGGATCAGTGAAGACTGAACATTTGAGCTACTAAAGGCCTCATTCAGAGCTACACTTGACATATTCTGTACAGCTCGGGGTCCATTTTAGTGCTCAGTTTGATTTCCAGCAGCAGACACTTTTTAGGCTTCTCAGGAGAGTTTATCTGTCCAGCTAGTTAAACAATTATCTTGGTAACAAGTCTTAACACATATATTTCCAAACTAGAATATAAGCATTAACCAAAAAATGACTAAACAGCTAAACTGCTTGATAAATCTTGTCTTGTTGTTCAGCTACAAAAAATAAAATAAAATAAAAATCCTGCTTAACAGCTCTGAGAATATCATTATAAAAAAGCTGTTTAATAATTTAAAGACAGTCACATTTCTGTTATTCTCACATTCAAATTGAATGTTTGACATTTTGAGTTCATGTGGCCAGATCACATTATTGGTTATTTCTCAAATCAATAGTGGGAGCAGGCACCATACTGGATCATTGCCTTTGGTCCCATATGTTGTTGCGGATGTCCAGGGGAAATCAGCACCGAGCACCGCAGGGTGGAAACTGGCCCGTCCAACACTGACCCAGGCAAAAAAGAACTGAGAGAGGTGTAAGCAAATTCAACATGACTGCAAAAATGTACTTTTATTACATTTAGAGTATTTATTTTTTATACTTTTAATTAGATTTTAAGTTACACTGAAAAGGCCCATCTGACATTAAGTCAAGTCAGTTTTATTTATAAAGACCAAAATCACAAATTACACCATCTATTCATCCTGAGAACCTTGATTACAGTGAAAGAGTTGGGCAGGTGCAAAATCAGGTGAATCAATGGCCCGTTGGTTTCAAATGAAGAAGACCACGGATGGCATAATGGACACACACACACACACACACACACACACACACACACACACACACACACACACACACACACACACTCCTCTTACACACAGTCCAAATGGTTATACTGCTCATTACTACTACCAAAAGATAAATAAAAACAACTGAAAGTCTCATATAGTAATTGAAAAGACTGGTAGAACAGTGAAGCTTTTATATATTTATAAGATATATTTTTGATTTTTTAAAAAACATTTTTAAAATCTCAAACACTGTTCTCAAATAAAACTTTTGGTTTTCTTCAAGATTACCCTGATAGCATATGTTACATCAGTTAACTGATATTACAGATTCATAGCATTTCCATCCATTTATCTAAAAAATAAATTAGGTCAAATGCAAAGAGTAAATTAATCTAGATGGATTCATCTCACAGAAATTGTAGATATTGTAGTATGTTAGATATAATGAATGATGAATAATTTAGAGACAATTAAGAATCTATTTATCCTGGTAGAAGGTTTGAGGTTTTGGGTTAATGTTCATTTTGACTATCGAGGCCACGGCATCATATAGACATTTGATTAGTAAAATATGAGCCTTTAAAATTAGCTAAAGCTGATATTCCTCATTCTCAGATTGACAGAATTTTCCTCTTTTTAAAAAAAAATAGATTATCCACCAAACTGACTGCGGTTTGATTCAGTAATTGCAAAGAAAAAGCGTTCGTTCCTGGAGACACTTGTATGAGTGGTAGGATGCCTTATAACCAGTATTCTCATTTTAATATTGAGGTATTTTGTAGGCCTGTGTGGCAGAGTTAGATCATCATATAACGCTGTAATTCTGAAATGAGTAGTGCTGGGATATTTCCAGTATCCTCCTGCGTCAGGGTTTAGTTTCCTGTCCCAGGTGAAGGGCAGGCCTCTGATGGCAAGGTGAGTGATTGTATTTTCTGTCCGAACCTCTCAGTTAGACGGTGGGGTATTTTTTTTTTTTTTTTTTTTAGTGAGGAGGAGCGGCGGCTGGCAGAGGATTTGATGGCGGAGTGCGGTGCCAAGTCGCTAAATGTCTGAGCACCAGTAAAGCCAGAGACCAGTAAAGCCCACCATCACCAACCCCGGTGCCAGCTGCGCCACGTGGCAGCCAGGCGGCCCCTGCCAAAGTGGCCCTTGTGGGAGGGACCCAGTATTTCTTTCCTAATTCACTCAGCATCTGTTCATTATTCTCCGTTAAAGGAGGCTGAATGTCCACACGCGGTCCCGGACAAAAAGAGACCTTTTTTTTTTGTGGTGACGCACTTTTGCGGTGAGCCCGACGTATGCATGTGATCAAACATTTCTGAAGGGTCAAAGAAGTGTTTATTAAATCTTCACTTATTGGCTTCTGCAGCAGACTTTTAAAAAGTATAGGTATGACTTTTAACCCGGTAAACTCACCTGTGGGCCTCATTTAGATCCTTAAGTTTCATCCAACAGCCTAAATGGTCTGAATTTATTACAAAATACCAGTATTATTACGCTATTATTATTATTATTGTTATTATTATTATTATTATTTACAAAATAAGACGTCTATTGAGGTGAACTAACCCTTGTTAACCCCTAAAAAAAATCAAGTACACATGGATCTCGGGGTAAACGAATTATCTCATTAATTCCTTATTAGGGTTTTTTTTTATCTATCTATCTTTTTTTTTTTTTTTTTTTTTAAGAAGTGCATGTCACCTTCCAAAAACAGTGGGCTGTTATATAATGCTGATCCTAAACATAGGGCTTAACTGACGTAACTAAAGTCCATAAAATCAATTAATTGGGATTCTATTCAAGCGTAATTGTTCAAATTACTGTTCATAAAATACCATAAATACCATGCAATTACCGTAATGAAATAATCCAGCACAGAGCTCAGTGTAGCTGCTTTAAAAATCGCAGCAGAGCACCGCAAACACGACACAAAGTAGCACATAAATCTCCATCTGGAGAGTTTTACTCCCATTTATCAGATTAGATAAACATTTATCGGATTAATTATTTTGAGATTAATCTCTAATTTTCACGGGACTAATCATCAAAATAGAGAGTTTGGTTGTGCGGCAGAGGACAGTTACAATAGAAATAAAGCAACCTCAAAACAACAATTTAGATATTAAAATATGAGTGACAAAGTCTGACTGTAAGGCACCCATGTGAGACTGTGTGTGTGTGTGTGTGTGTGTGTGTGAGGGTGGGAGATAGCTCTATGATGTATATGCAACATGTTTTATTTGTCACTTACTCCCCTTTTTTTCCCACACACCAGTTGAAGAGAGGGCACAAAGAGAGAAGGCCGCACAGGGGGAGCTAAATTTGGGAGTCACCTCCACTGCAGTGGGCGTTGGGTGCCACTGCATCACGCTCACCCACCCTGCCTGCACCCTCCCACCATCATCATCATCACCACCACCACCACCACCACCACCCTGCCAGCCTGAGCGACACGCCCAGCTCTGTGAAAAGAAATGAAGCTGGCATAGGCCGAAATTCCACTGCATCATGTGGAAAAACGGTGTGCGTGTGTGTGTTTGTATACTCCCCGAATACCCATCCTTGCTTGTGTCTAACTGTCTTTGTGTGTTGCAAGCGGAAAAAAAAGGTGTGAAAGACCCCATTGTGGTGTTTTTTGGGTCAAAAAAGACACACACACGCTCATACGCAACCAAACCAAACCACTCACAGACTTGCTGTCGAGTATGAAAAGCACACAGAGCCCATCAGTGAGGATTTGTCATGTTTGATGTGTGTGTTTGCCCAAAGTGTGTGTGTGCAGTGTACAGTCTGTGTTGTGCATGGTAGGGTATAGAGGTTGTTGTCACTCTGCACAGATGGTGGGAGTGTTTTTTATTTATTTTTTTTTGGGGGGGGGGGGGGGGGGGTGAGGAAATGAGGGGAGGGTAGGAGGGTTGAGGGGGGGGGGGGTGCAGAGGAAAAGGGAATGGAGAGGCGAGGAGGAGGGTTGCGTCTCTGATGCTGCCATGCCACGGTCACGCGGGCAGCAGTAATTGGCCTCCATATTGAGGGGTTTTGCGGTGCTGCGGGGTGGGCAAACTCCCAGCTGGACCTGTCAGATGGTATTCAATCCAGCTCATTGCCCTCGCTCCTCTGCTCCTTTCTCCTCTCTTTCCCTCTGTCTCCTCTCCTTCTCTGGCATGTTCGCTTCTTTTTGTTCCCCTCCTCTCCCTCTGCCCTTTCAACACATCTTATCTCTACTTCATCCCACACAAAAAGAAAACTTACAATAACTCTCCCTCAACACTCATCACTTATTTTTTTTTCCATACTCACAGCTCTTTCCCCTCCTAGCATATCACTTTTTTTCCTCACCTTTCTCTTCGCTTTTACTTTCTTCTCTTCTCACTTCATGGCACATGGTCACTTCTATCTAACACGTTCAACTTCTTCAAGTACATCACACCCTCGCCTAGCTCCTCCATCGCCGGTCACCCACATGCTCACACACACACACACACACACACACACACACACACTCTCTCTCTCTCTCTCTCTCTCTCCACACACACATAAACACACCTCATCCAGTCGGTTTTTTCCAAAGACACACAGAACAGTTTCCACCCCTGCAATTGTGCCTCATTTTGTGTCTGTCATCTTAAAGTAAAAGCTTTGATTGATCATTCACCAAGACACCCTTCAGTCCAAAAACATTCTTCTTCTTCTTTTTATCCCGGCACGATACAGTAGAGACTTCTTGCCAGATACTGATGCACGTCAACTTAGAGGTACAGCTGATCAAATTTTATCATTTAGATGTTTAATATGTAATAACAGGGATTGATTGTAACTGAGAGGACATCAGATTAAAAAAAAGTGGGCTACTTCACTCTGGAGGAGGGAGAGGATGAGATTTTTTAGCACGGATGTTATGATGCAGCGATCCTCCTTTCTTTCTCTGATGTACTGATACGAAATATTTGCTATATTTGTACTGTAGATTTACAGGCTGTCATGGTGTAACTGTGGTGTAATCAGAACATGGATGATAGAATGATAGAATAGTATTTTCACGGAGCTTTAAGTGAAACACAGATACGTGATAGCACAAATAACAAAAGTGACCTTCTGTAGTGACTACGGCTTTACATCTTCTGCCAAGCCAGAAAAATATGTTGAAGTGGAATCCTAATGCATTGACTAGCAACAAAGAGCTTTTTTTTTTTTACCCTCCTGCATCTTCTACATAATAAATTACAGCTTTTAAGCTGAGGTGTAAAGGTGCATAAAGACACTTAAACACCAACATGAATCTGGAGCCATATAAAGCATTCTGATTAACACCAAATCAAAACAATAGTTTTACTAGATCTACATGATCTGCTATTTTAAAATGTGGTGCAATAAAAAAAATCAACAACAACAAAAAAATCAAGATCTTGCATGTTACCATTTGGCCAGTAAATTTTAGGTTGCAGCCCTTTTCCAACATAAGATATTATAGAATGAATTGTGGTATTTATGAATAAAACTAAAAACCATCAAAATAAAGACTAACAAAACAAAACAAACTGTTTTTCTGCATCTATGAAATGTATCGTGTCCTTCCTGCAGAGTTGATGCCTTCACCAGTGTCTCTTTCTGCTGGTGTCTGCTGCTTTGAGGAATCAGCAGTGTGGGGTTGTAATGGACTAATGAACAGCTGTCACTGAATTTAAACACTCTCACACACATACAGAGACTACCAGTGTCCCTCACACATGCAGATGCTCACAACACACACAGACACACACACACACAGACACACAGACACACACACACACACACACACACACACACACGCACACGCACACACACACACACACACACACACACACATCTCTTTAGTCACTGGCCTTGACTTAGCAGCCACCCACAGGTTTCGACTTTGTGTGGGTCTGACCTCTAAGTGTGCATTTGACCATGTGTGTATTTAGCTTAGTGTGCATATGTAACACTTGTCTGCCGGCTTAATATGGTCTCCCATCATAACAAAAATGTTCAAAATGTTGCATCTCTTGTATTTATTTTGCAGCAAATTTAATATTTTATATATATTTACTACATTTGCTACTCTTTTTCCCCATTACAATCAATCTAGATTTTTAGTTGCGATGATGTCCTGTTACAACATGATTCATATGAGATTTCTAAAAACCTGAGCACTTTTTGGTCTAATAGTTACATGTATTTAATCACTGCACAACTTTACTCAAATTTAATAACAATTTAAAGTGCAAAGCACAATGAAAAATTATTTTCAAGTCAAATATTGTGCTCAAAAATAGACATAACAACATCACACCATAAAATTACTATATTACTTACCACAAAGAAAGTAAGTAAAGCAATGAACTTTCGTAAAATATTTTAGGCTATCAAGATAACAATAAACAAGAAGTTTACAAGCTCACAGCTCACAACAGTATGTGGATTAACGTTCCCTCAAGACAAAAGTGTGTGTATGAAATGGCAGGACACACATACTGTACCTCTTTGTTCTCCTTGTTGACCCTTAAATACATGAAACTATTAGCTATTGTAGTTGCTGTTCTAAACTTACACCTGAAAATTCTCTTTCATAGCAAAATACATGTTAAGTGTACATAATGTATTACTTTATTAAGACAGCTATATATACACTGCATTGTCAGAATTTATATATCTAATGTTCTGCATCTTCTTCTCAGGAAAAGACTGGCAGGCTCCCAAACAACATCCCACTTTTGTGAAGTATTGCAGCAGTTATCTTGTTTATATCATAAAAAGTACCTGACTGGGAATATATGTTGAGTTGAATAAGCACTGAATTTGTGATTTACACTGTTTTTTGTGTTTTTACTTTTGGTAATTACAACCTTCTCTATCATATCTATCATGCCTCTCAGTTATCCTGAGTGTAGACAGATAAAGAGCCTTCTGATGGTAATGTGACTGTTATCGTGCGTTATGATGAATTTGCTAAAGCTTGATAAAAACGAGCTGTATTGTACCCAGTCATGTAAAGCAGCAACTGGCTAACAACTGGTAATCATGTTCTGATAATTAGTTGCTACTGTTGACCTTTATTATCATAATCCCAACTGCCATGCTGTTTATCAGAGGTCAGACCTATATGTCACTGTTTTTCTCATTCTTGCAACCATTTCCCATGTGTCAGCGCCCACTTTCTCTACTCTCTCCTCTGCTTTTGCATCTCCCTCTCCACCTTATGCTCCGTCTCGCTCTCTCGTCCTCTTTTTGTCTGCCACTCAGTCTCCCTCGACCCCTCCTTGGATGCTGAGAGGAAGTAAACAAAATGGAGTGTGTGTCCCGGTGGCAGCCTTGAGACGAATTATTGACATAGCAGCCCACGCCTGCTTTCTCAGATTAAAAGAGATTATCAGGAGAGGAACGAGGAGAGGAGCTCTCACTTCCCATCACCTCATGGGAGGAAGGAGAGGGTGGGGAGGAGGGGGTCATCCAATGAATTAAAGGGAGACTTGAGGGTCACATAGAGACATGCTGGTATTGAACACATGCTCATGCATATGCACTCATGAATGCATTTATGTGTATACGAACATAAACACTAGCGCAGGATTGGTACCACTTCAGTTATGAGTGATATATCAACTTAATGAAAATACATGTTTATCCATGTTCTGTAATATATGTTGACATAGGATAAATTGATGTGAGAGTCACATCATTACTATATGTATTTTAACTTCAGGAACTGACCTTAACTAAAAAAGGTTAACTCAAAAGGAGGCAATAAATACATTGCATCTGTGCTGAGCACCACAAAAACGGGCCACAAATGTATACTTTCATTTTTTTTAAGTCTAAACAATTGTTTAAAATAGCTGGACACTGTAGTTCCTGGCGAACATTATCCAAAGAGGAGTTATTAGTGTTTTTGTGACAGACTATTTTCAGCTGCGGATGAATACACATTTGACGCTAGGCAGTATTTTCGGCAGCAGGACGGTGTATATGGAAGCAACTCAAAATAAACTACAGTGCCCCTGTTCTTTGCTATGAAGGAACATGTCACCCAGTACAACGGTGTGGCTCACTGATGTGTTTTTAACAGTTTTTGGACAACAACGGCACAGAAGAATAAGATATATATCAGGGTTTGGATACACAGATAATACTTGTTAATAGGGTCAATTCATTGTTGGTTTTGGTCTTTTCATGGTATTTGTTGACTATAAGAAAAATATAAAATATCACCAGACTTCTCCTTTAACCTTAACATTGCTGAAGATATAAAAAGCACAGCAGCAGCCATGTTTCAACAGTGACACGGTATGAAAAGTCAAAACCAGTGAGCGAATGGGCAGCCATCACAGTCAAACATCAGAGCGAATGAGGAAGTGCATCAATATCCACCAGGATGAATAAATCAACACTTTCCCCTGAATTAATCTCTCTCAAGTTGAAATTTTATTACCAATGAGCTTGGACATCTCCATGGTAACAGGAATCCCACAGCCATTCCCTAGTGGATTCACAACCTGCATGTACGGACTAACAGTGTGACATGTTTGCACTGATACGTGCCTACACCGTACACCTGCACAGTTACAATGACTGACAACTCAAGTTTTGCAGTCTTGTGCAGGTACATGCACACTTCCAGACACACAAAGAAACAGTCCACTTTGAGTCTGCTGTTTTCTTGGTCTTTCCAGTTGGCGGCGGCCAGACGCGGCAGAGTTGGCACAACCAGAGTCGGAGTGCCAGGGGGAATGGAGCGCCACATGGCACGTTCATGGCAGGGCCAGCTGGGGGGGAGGGAGACAGTGAGGGGTTTGTGTGTGTGTTTGTGCATGTGTGTGGATGTGTGTTGGATAAGGGGGTGGGGGTGAGGGGGTGCTTTTGCATCTTAAATTCCACAACATCTGTTCAATAGGCAGCACCATATATACTACTGAAGCTGGTGTGTTTACAGGCAGCCACTGTAATTGGGGGTTGGTGTGTGTGCGTGTGCGAGCATGTGTGCCGTCTGTGCATGCATAGGTGTTGTAATAGAGGGGAGACGAGGAGGGGAGGGGGAGTGATGATGGGGTGGGATGCTGGATATTGAGGGTAAGTTTCAATTTTGCTACCCTTGGCTCAGCAGCTTTCAGTGTATGAAATACAGCCTTGGTCAAAAAAGCACAAAAAAAAAAAAAAAAAATCAAATGAGAGCTATTAAATTCCCTTCACATATGGCCATTTTGCTGGAGGCTGATTTATGGCATCTGACGTGAGGATCACAATTTGTAGTTCATCACAACAACTGGGTTACGAGTAATTTCAGCATCATCTTCATATAGTCTTGATGCTTTTGAACTAGCTGTGTAGTGGTGCGTGGGGAGTCATCCTTGTTCTCCAACGTCCACAGACAGACATTGAGTGGGCATGAAGCTTTGAGGCAAAGGCTTCTCACCTCACTCGATGAGAAACTGAAGTCTGAGTGTACGGCTCTTCCTTCACACATGCAAGCACACACAGAGATGTAGGCATGTTCATACAAACACACACACACACACACACACACATACATACACACACACACACACACATCCAGTCCCCCTCCTCGTCATCCCTGCTGGCACTTTGGGGAAAAGTACCCCCTCCCACCCCCATTTATCTGCCCCCACTCCACCCACCCCTCCACCCCCCCAACCCGTGGCAGCCGACGTCCCTCGCAGCGTGGCGTACCATCTGTTGCCCCCCCCCCCCCCCCCCCCCCCCCAACACCATCCCACCCTTCTCCCCCAAATCTCCTCCGCCTTTCTGCGCAATCCTACCCATACGAACACCTCTTTAGGCTGACTCTGGGCACCACCAAACAGGATGAGACACGTAAACACACACACATACACACAAACACACACTACAATTGTAATGAAATGACGCATATTTAAATAAAACCTCAATGTACTATGATTCACATGCAAACGCTTAACTATTGCATCAAGCGACAGTAGAATACCGTGTGCATACCACTTGAGTGCATCGTTCAACAACATAAACCTACACCAAAGTGACACCACACACTGCAGTGCAAACTACAGATGAAGTTGTACAGCAGGAGAGAACACATAGGGTCTGCTGATTGCTCTCATGAATGTTTAATCTGCGAGGCTCTAATAGGGATGAAGTCTGTAAAACCTCCTCCAACACCTCCAGGCTAAAAGTGAAGCCATGCCAAAAGCCTAATTAAATGTTTTTAAACCTTTCCCCTTGGAGAGGACACAGAGTAGTTTTACCCCAAAGTGCGTCTGTGCCACAGAGAGGCAGGTTAATATGGACTGTATGTATCTAAACAACTTCATAAAGGCTGTTTGTGGTATTCTTGTGTGCCTGTGTATGGTACACAGTACACAGTAAGTGTGTATACCATTTGATAACTCCCTCAGTGGTTTATTTAATGCAGCATGCACAAAACATGCTATTTATCAGCAGTTTTCCATTTTTAAACCAGAAGCAAAATAAACTATTTCCATTTTTTCTTTGCAGGATGAAGCATCAAAAACTGTAGGACAATGCAACTCTAAAATTCTCATTTTACAACAAAAAAATAATAGCCTAGCTTTTGGTACTTTTGTTTAAACGAATGTAGAAAACACAAAATAAACACAAAATGTTAAATAAATGAACTTGAACTTGAATGAGCAAACTTTTTCATAATTTGTTATATCACAATATCACTTCATAGTAGATTCATTGCCCTTAACAGAAGTAACATGAGACTGCAACTCAAAGAAAATCATCAACTTTTACAGGATTTTAGCAGCTAATCCACCACAGTTGAACTTCAAAAAAAAAAAAAAACAGAGAGGCATTCCTCAATATTGAAACCTGTCAATTTCCCCAGAGTCATGACCTGAACAATATGCCAGAAAAACTGACGTCTCTGGAAAGACGCTGGCAATCAGGCTCAGGGTCATTCCAGTTGGTTCAACTGATTAAAGCAACAAATTAAAATTTCTACGCCGCATTTGCCAAATTAAAAAGTGGAGTGACTCTTGACCTTAGTGACCAGTCGTCCCTAGTTTTGACACATGGGAGCTGGCGATATGGACTGCGATATTTTGTTTGCAAGATCAGTGATTCCCAAATATTCAAATGTGACTGATTGTGTGCACGTGTGTAAAATTTAGACTGATATATTGCTTTGGCATTGAGCCGATTTTATTTACAACCGGTAACTTCAGTCTAAAAATAATGGTCTTCAAAAACTCATATCTGACGAGCCCCTTGTGTGTGTGATTGTGGGACAAATGTGGACAGCAGAATGTATCTAAACAGAGGAAGATGGATAGACAGTGAAAGGGCCACTGCTGTTTGTCCATTCATCTCAGGTGTACATGGAAGAGCTCAACAATGACAGCTCATCCATCAGCCACAGGGGTACTACTGAGCCTCCTGGAACAGAACCAAAATCATTCCCTATCCATCATGCATCTCTTCTCTTCTCTTCTCTTCTCTTCTCTTCTCTTCTCTTCTCTTCTCTTCTCTTCTCTTCTCTTCTCTTCTCTTCTCTTCTCTTCTCTTCTCTTCTCTTCTCCTCTCCTCTCCTCTGTCAAAAACACAGATCTGGTTCCTAATCTTATTTTGTGTGTGTGTGTGTGTGTGTGTTTGGCTTCTGCTGTAAAGTGGCCAAAGCTCAGGTCTGATATGTGGGGGGAAAAAAAGATTGGTTATTGGATGAGAGCCAAGGAGATAGTAGGAGACAAGGAAACAAAGAGTGATGACCCAGGGGAACGAGAAAGACAGTACAACCGAAAGGAAAAAGTTTTAGCTGCTAGAGGTTGCGGGAGTGACACAAAAGGGAGAATGACAATGAGACTGTGTGAAGAACATTTGTGTATTATGAGAAAGGAAGAGAGAGAAAGCAGCAAGCAAGAGAGAGAGCAAGGTAAGCTGCGACACAGCAGCTGTCGACCTAATTCCTTCTTAACGCAGTGCTTGTGCTCTGATTAAGAAAGCGATCTGGCCTTTAATTTCCTCCTGACACCGGCTAATGCTCTGTATCTCAATCGCCTTTGGCTCTTCCTCTGGCGACTGCTACACAACATCCCGCACTCAGCCTGCGCTCAGCCAATAAGCACGGTCTAAGCTGACCTAAGAGGAGTTAGAGATCACACACGTCTTAAAGTAAGAATTTTTTTAAAAATCGGTAAAATCATGATTTCACACATAATTCCAAAATTGTATTCTGCGAACAGGAAATGAAGGATATCACCTGAACTAAACTCAGAATTGAACTCTTGCGTTAATTAATGTTCAGGGAAATGCTTATAGTATAGCCTTTTGCCTCAGTGAAGGATTATGTTGTAAAGAATTGAGTCACAGTAAGGACAATAATGGGGAAACAACATACCACAAAATAACTGTATTATCTACAGACATCATAACAAAATCGTGTCAAAGCCACATCAGTGTGTTATGACTGATGAAAACATTAAGGGCGTAGGTTGGTGGTACTCTAAATTAGTTAAATGTGTAAGGAAAAGAAATGTGTAGGAATTCTCAGTTTGGCATAAAATAAAACTAAGGCCAAACTAAGAAAGATCTTTGGGTTTCATGGTCATCATATAAACATCAGTGTAAAACCATATTAGCTTTTAACTCTCTGAAATCCATCAACATCTATATCTATATCTATAATAGTATACATGCACCACAGTTTACAGTGTTCATACAAGTTATTTATTATCGGATGATCATGTTTTGACCCTACATGTGTTAAATTCTTGTGATTGGATGGGCCCATGTGCAGTTATGTGTACAGTATCCCTGCTGGACATGATACTCCTGCTGGACAACATCACACCAATCAAAACCTCACCTCACTCTGACAGGAGGCCATAGATCCAACTTCTATTTCTCACTTCTGAAACTGAAGTTTAAATGCTAGAAAATCCAAAAAACTCACTCATTTTAGAGAGGACATGTCTAAACAAAGATAGAAACAGATAGAAACATTTTTGGTTTGTGTGGGAATAAACAAATATAACAGAAGAATATACTCTGTATATGCAAAGGGAAATAGCATGGCTGAGAGATTCCTTCATCACACACAGGGAGGTCTTTCACAATTTCAACAGAAGGAGAAACTTGAAGTGTATCAAGGCAATCTGTAATGACACTGAACACTGTTGCAATTTATGTTCTTGCACATTCTTGCATCTTCCATGACATGTTGAATTTCATGACAAATGAATGCTAATGACAGAAAAAATCCCAAAGCATTGTACGCCTCCAAGAGAAGCATCAGATCATGACTTGGCTGAAAAAGTCCCGAAATATGCTGGAGGAACAACACATTGTGTCCGAGTCTACAGCAGGGCATGTAGAATGTCTTGTGGTGTGTGTTTCTCATTGTCTTAATCTAAAAAAAAAAGGGCATTTATCTATGTTAATGTGCGAAATATACTGCTGAAGTTTTTGGTTAGATTGAACCTGCAGACTGTCAGTCCTCTGTGGTACTGTACACAGATGCCAGGTGCTGTGAGGAGCATTTTGAACACTTTGCAAAGAAGTAATTTTCAGAAAATACCAAGATGAACAGAGAGAAAATGGCAAAACACATTTCCCTGGCAAATATACCAACCTGTGCATGAAACAACCTACTACGACACCACTTGGAGAAAGGCCATAGATACACTCAGCACAGTCCAAATAGAAGATTGGAAATGGGAATAAAATGAAAATATGGCACATAAAGCCAAAATAAAGACCTAAAAAGAACTGAGGAAAAGGCATTTCAAATGCATCTGTCGCCTGTTTTATTTATAAACCGATATTCAGCAGACGTGTAGTGCATTTTGGGATGAAAGAGGTAAAACTGTTGTGATTATAGAGTAATAAAGGGAATAAAGGTGATATAATTGTCTGAATTAATCTAGTAAATAATATTGTTCTGGCTGACGTGGTTAAAATAAAAAACTAGGTTTATTTATTGAGACTCAATTATTCCAAATGGGAGAATAGATGGTTATTGAATTTGACATTTTTTCTTTTGTTTCCTTTTGAAGTGGTTGAATAAACATTCAGCTTTTATGATGTAGACCAAGGATTTATGTTAGCACTGACACAAATACAAGAATGGCAATAAACCTACAGTAAACATGAGGTGTGTGTATTTAGTGTAAACACACACACACACACACACACACACACACACACACACACACACACACACACACACACACACACACACACAGTGTGCTATTCAGACCACCATGTGGAGTGTATGTGAGAGAGGTGGCGTTGCTAGGAGCACCAGGTTGTGTGCAGACAGTGGTAACAGAGTAGAGACGGCAGCAGCAGCCTGGCAGTGGAGAAGAAAGGAGTGGAGCAATGCCAAGAAGATTCCCCCTGAGAGACTGTAGGAAGGAGAGAAAGAGGCAGACAGACAGAGAGGGAGAGACACACTGATATCATCATGTGTTTTCCACTGAATGATATAAAAACAATTTACCAAGATAAACATCTAATGGGTGATATTACTGCACTCTGACTTGGATATAACACCAAGAGGGCCATTAAAAGTCAAAAGGGGATTTACTCTAGCTTTGAGGAAAAGAGAATATTATGGCATAGAAGCAAGGAAACGGTGATGATGGAACAGCAGGGGGGAGAAGATGGTTTACAAGGTTGACTGGAAGGATGAGAAAGAGAAAGAGGGAGATTGAGTCAATCTGTTGGGGCTCATGTTTGCCGTCCCTCCCCGTGTCACCCATCCATCAGATAAACTATTCCCAACCAGCCCACGTCACTTCCTCACCTCTGCACATTCCCCCCGCTGAGCCTCTCCCTTGTTTTCTATTTGTTGTCTCCTTTTCCAATTTCTCTCTTCCTTCTTCCTCCTGTGCTCTTCCTTCCCTTATTTTGTCTTTAAAAGGGGAGTCGTGTGAACAGGCTATGCAAATGAGATGGTTATTACCCCACTGCTCATCAAGCCGCGCAGAGGAGACATTAATAGGCTGATGAATATGCATGTGAATTTGTTAATTAAGTTAATTATTCTGCTGAAAATGCATTCGTCTTCCAAGGACATCTTCCCCAGGATTTCAACCTGCTCCACTCATTAGTCATGCGATATTTCATACACAGAGTGAGAAAGAGAGAGGGAGGCAGACAGTGGGAGGGAGAGTGAAGGGGAGAAGAGACAATGCTGTTTTTGGAAAGTGGGTGCCATGAACAGTTGGGGTTGTAAAAGGATGGGGTAAAAATAATGTATTTTAATGTCATCAGTGTTCACAATGGGATGCGCAGTAACTACCCATAATGGCAAACCACATCCTGGTTTCCAGATATGGCACATTATTCCCAAAAAGTCCTCACTAGAGTTTATACTTTCAGAGTTTTCAGTATTTTTTTGTGCTTGCTTCTACCTCACTGGTTACTTCTCCCTAATTGCTTATTAAAACCCTTTTAAATGAACTTTTCGTGCCAACTTTCCAACACATTAATTAATTGTTGTAGCCAATTAAGTGCCGTTGTGCAAATGAGCCTCATCACAAATGGTCCTATAGGGCCGACCCCTCCTTTCTCTCTCCCTCTCCCTCTGTCTCTTGCTCTTCCCTCCCTCTGCCACCCTCCCAGCTAGTCTTCCCAGCTGCCCTTGCACTTCAAGGCACTCAGTGCCAAAGAAGCAGAAACTGTGTCCTGATAATGCTGCACTGTTTTCTGGACCGCATCCAGCCTTCAGGCTCACTCATCTCAAACTTGTGCGATAGGTGAAAAGCAAACGGCTGCAGTCTCTTCCTTTTGTCTGGCACATTTGTACAAGAGTCAGCTTAAATAAAAACTGCTTGTAAACCAATCGCCATAGCATATAGCAAATCTGTTGTTTGCATTGTCTGGTTAATTTATCTTGTAGCCATGAATTGTAGAGGAGGCATGTATGCATCAAATAGGCTACCTTTACTCGCAGCAGGTAAAATATGAGTTCACCAAGAGAGATGGTGAAAAAGGAGGTTGTGTACTTCAAAGCGCTCAGTATGGCTGCCAAGCTGTTCACACATCTTCATCCCCTGTGTTAAAACTGGAAGCATGCAGAGGAAATCAAATGTGTGTTTATAGGGATGTAACACAGTCATCTCCTTCAACACCATAACGTTTTGAAAATGTAAGGAAGGTCTATTTATATATATAATGTGCATAGTATGTACACTATCAACCATATACTGTTTATATTTAGGTGTGTTTACAGGTGCATGTTTACATGTATGCACACATGTATATGACGATGCAAATATACGACTATTTATATATGTTTGCATATGTGTATATTATGCAATACTTCCTTATTAATGGGCCTCTAGTTTTGTGGTATCTACCATCTACAAGTTATGTTTCTTCTTTTATCAGGCATAAATTTATAAAATGAAATGAAAATCCTGTCATGCAAAGAAACATCAACCTAATCACAGAACTCCTACAGTGCATGGGGCAAAATTTAAAGGACAGATCTGTCTAAATTTGTTGACATGACCAAGTCTTTTCCAAAGCTAAAGAAAACAGAATTGTAAAGATGTAGCTACAGATGTAGAGTGGAAAAGCCTTTCTGCTCGGTGTGACAATTCCTACATTTTTTTGAGCTGTGGCATTTTTGAGTCCCTAAATAACATCAAAATGTAAAAAAACAAAAAAACAAAACACGCAGTGACACCTATTTCAGTGCAGGGGCTGAACTTTCTTTTCTTTGGCTCATGTCTGGCTCTGCCCACTGTACTGCCATTCGGACGTGGCACTGATACACCCACCAGGAGGATTAGGGAAGGTTTAGCAACTGTGCCAGCCTCACTCCCTGTGCCACCCCTTCCCTCGGCACAGAGGGGGGTCCCGCTTGGCATGGCAAGGTGAACTAGCCTCTGATTGATGGGCATGGTTTCAGCCCGCTACTGTGCTCCCTAAGGCCCGTGCCTCCCTTTCCTTTCTCCTACTGCTGTCTTGGCAGCAGTGCCCACCTACTCTTCCATGCCAGGCAGCCAGCTAAAGCTCCTAGTGGGCACATCAATTACATAGCGGCACCTCCCCTCTTTTCTCATTTCTATCTGTGGGTCTGTCTACTGTCTCAGACGATGCCAATCTGGTCGCTCTCCATCTCCACTGCTGTCTAAAGCTATCTCCTGTGTATGTATGTGTGTGGTGTGTGAATGTGTGTTATAAACCATGTTCCCAAATATATCTTTGCATATGCACAAATGCACATGACATGTATTCATGCACACACTCCTGCTCCCTCTCTAAGGCAGGTCATAATGGTTGGTGGGAAAATCCTCCCCAGAGAGCACTCATTGCCGCAGGCTCAGCTGTACAAAGGCTCAGGTGTGTGTATGCAGTATGAACATGTGTGTGTGTGTGTGTGTGTGTGTGTGTGTGTGTGTGTGTGTGTGTGTGTGTGTGTGTGTGAGTGTGTGTGTGTGTGTGTGGTTGCCCATGCAGGCGCATGGCTGCTTTTGCTGTTTACATTTTTATTTTCATTTTTATTTAGTGCTTAATTACCTCCCTATTGCTTCATATGACTGCTATATAACTGAAAGTATACATTTAGACACATAGACGCTGGATTTTCAGCTTTTGAAGTCAATTCACATGATTATTTCAACCTTCTTTTGGATTTTGGCGCTTAGTTGCTCTTGGCAATACATGAATCATTTACTTGCGGAGATCTTACGCCATCTGGAGTATTTATCAGTCCATTGTTTTTTATTCCCATCAACGCCAAGTCAAGTGATTTGGATTTGGATTTTGAAGGAATAAAAGACGTGTTTCTCATTCAATTATGTTGATAAATAATCAGGAATAATTGTGCAAATTGCAACCATAACCTGTCTAGTAGCCCCATTTTTGTTTTCTGCAACTGTCAAGTCTTTAAAATGTGTGACATACTTAAATACCAACAAAATACATTATTCTGCAGCTACAAAAGATAGAGTGAACCATATCCAAACCTGGAAATAATCAAAAACAACAACAGTGGGTATCACCTGGTGTCACCCCCTTTTCAGGGGGTAAGGTGCAGTACTTAACCCTGTTTTCAGTTATCTCAGGGTGTTCATCAAGGCCGCCTGGTCCTTCCTTATTTATTTTTACTTGCTGCCCAGCTCCTCCCCACATTCATTCTTGAAAGTAATATTCAAGGTATTTCTCTTGCTGGTAGATAGAGTCAGCAGGTGGCTGATAACACAACACTTATATTTTTTTGAAAGACTCAGACCAAATTCCAGTTGCAATTTTAGACATTAAAATATTTTCTGCTGCATCGGGTCTGTTTAAATGTGAATAAATGTGAGTTATTGCCCATTACACAGTGTAAGCATACATATTTATATGATGTTCCTGTGAAATCCCAGGAAGCATATTTATATTTAACTAAAACTGAAAATGGATGATGCAATTTGAACTTATGCCTCATTATCAATAAAACTCAGAAAAGATTCAATCTGTGGCTCCGAAGAGATTTGACTTTAAGAGGTAGAACTCTATTAACAAGAGTTGAAGGTATATACCATTGACTGTATATAGATATATACTGTATATAGATATATATAATATATATATAGATATATACAATATATCTATATACAGTCAATGGTATATCCAAGATTTGACTTTAAGAGGTAGAACTCTATTAACAAGAGCTGAAGGTATATACCATTGACTGTATATAGTTATATATAATATGGACTTAATATGCTGCTCTTGCTTTAAATGTTGTTTCCTCTGTTTGTCAATCAATTGACAAGATGCTATTTAAATTGGTTTGGAAAAACAAAGCCCATTATATCAAAAACTACACCTTTAAAATCAACTGGATCAAAAAGATTCTCTGTAACCCTGAATTCATTTAGAACTTTATTCCAAATTACATATTTTCTAAATTAGATGGTCTTTCTTTTTTGCTTTGGTCCAACTACAATATTGAAAAATACCATTTAGATTAGCTAGTTTCCACAAACAAATGCTTTTACCTAGGCCTCTTATTTTTCTGTTTCTCTCTGCATAAATATCTCATTTGGAATAACCGTGACATACTATTAAAAAACAAATCTATATTTTCCCAAACTGGTTTAACAATAATATTCTATTTGTAAAACAGTTATTGAACTGAGGAGGTCTTCTGATGGGTTATTCTGAATTTTTGTCTATTTATAATATCCCTGTCACACTAAAATAATTTGTTATTGTAATGGATGCCATTCCTTGAAATTTGAATGACAACATCGTAGGAAAAAGGTTTTTTATCCAGCCCTTCAACCTGGAACAGGAACATCATCACCATCACATATGTAATCCATCACCGGTGAAGGTTTGTCCCAAATTTCTGGTGGAAAAAAGTTTGGACCTTATCTTCAAGATACTTGATCACAAACAAACCTTAAGATGTCTGTTTCAAACTTCTCCATAGATGTGATCCAGCAAAACATTATTTGCAAAAAATAAGAACATATTGACACCGACATTGATACTAATTGCTCTTTCTGTGGACTTGGGAGTGAAACAACCATACATTTGTTTTGGAGCTGTCCTTACATTGTAATTTTTTGGAAAGAATTTGCTTAATATTTTCGTTGTGATATTTTCATTAATTTACTATACAAAGATGTGCTGTTTGAAAAATTTGTTATGATTTTATTATCTTATGAAAATTTCACAGTCACAAAAGTAAATGTAACAGAAAATGTTCATTTGATTTTTTTATATAAATGCAACAATACATACATTCAGCACTCTACAAACCCCAATGTTAGAATTTAGTGGCATCGAGCAGAGCGGACTTGGCAGAGATGGAATATAATATTCATAAGTATGTTTTTATTAGTGTATAATCATCTGAAAATAAGAATTGTTGTGTTACCTTAGAATGAGCCCTTTATCTACATAGGGAGCAGGTCCTCTTCCACGGAGGCAGCTGTCTTTCTACAGTAGCCCACAACGGACAAACCAGATGGCTCTAGAAAGGGCGTTTTCCCACATGTTTGGATGGGGAGGGAGAGGGGAGAACTATTCATAGATATATAAAGAGAACTGGATACAGTGTCGGAGGCCTGACCCTGTTCATTCCTGTGAAAGTTGCTAAGTGGTGAAAAAAAAAAGTTGTCCACATTACTTCTGTATCTGTGGGGCCCATAAAGCAAACGCTCTACTAATGCACTACTCCTGGTCTAGCCCTCCAGCTAACTTGAAAGGGGATAAAACAATTCAATCGTCCAGCTATTCTAGATTTTTGAAATGTGATCGGACCGAACGGATCAAATTCTGATAGTGAGACGAGTCATTTCGCAGGGGCTGTGATGCTCAAAAAAAATTATCGGCTGATTTACAGACGTCTCTTTCACAATATAAATATATGGGAAAAAGTCTTTTGGGTCCAATAACATCAAGTGATGTTGTAATTACACGGTTTGGCCTATGTCAAATTGGCTTCAAAGCCAGGGGCTTGGGGGTATTCAGTTGGTTGCAATCTGCAACCTCACCGCTAGATGCCACTAAATCTTACACACTGGTCCTTTAAAAACTCATAATATGTGTAAATTGTATAATTGTCTGAACTGCTCCTTTTAATTCTCTTTTTTCTTAATTCTTAATCCTTATTTCTTTATATTTCTTAACCCTTGGCATATATGTTTATTGGTGTTTATTATTGTTCAGGTTTGCAATTTAAAAAAGAAGAGGGAAAAAAAGCGTACGATGCAGTACGGAAGCCTGTGAGGGGGAAGCTGGGAAACCGAAACAGGGAGCGGGGACAATGGCGGCCGGGCCTGGTGCTACTATGCAGGGCGGTAGTCCTGCGAGAGAACTAACTCTCTCTGTTCAACAAACCGGGAACCAAACTCATGTAGATCGAGCCAAAACCGAAGAGGTCACAGGTAAAAACATGACCCGTATTTATTTTGTTTTGGTTTGCTGAACAAGGCAGCTCAGGCTAACGTCGGCTAACAGTTAGTTAACATTTAGTTAGCCGACTGTCTAGCGTCAACGATTGCTTCTTATTTCTGTTTTGTTTTTTTGTTTTTTTTGTGGGGCAAGAGTTATAGAATTTACACTTCATTGTGCTATTTAAGAACTCAATGACCTTCACTCGTGTAAAGGCAAGTCAGTGTCAGTAGGCAGTGTGTTGTTGTGGTGAAGTAATAGCTAAGTTAGCTCCTTATAGCGAGCAATGGGCTAACATCAACTTTGTATGAACACTAACACTGAATAAGCTGCAAAAGTGACAAAGTTTCGAAAAGGGATCTATTTGCACCACATCTCCACTTTTAGCTCGTTTTGACCGGAAGTTTGACAAGATACCCACCTACCCAATATGGAATAGCACTTGTAGTAACGCCAAAGTGACAGATTATCAGAATCTGGATCAGCTTTATTGGCCAAGTATGTTCATGCATACAAAAATAGATACGTAAATGTAGAAACAACAAGCGGACAACAACATACAATGTCTATGTACTGGTGAAAACTTTTCTGTTAACTGTAAAAAGTATACAAATAGTGTGAAGGTGTATAAGAGTGCAAAGAGTGCTGGAATAAATATTGCATGGGTAAAAAAAAGTGATAAGTTACTTTATATACATACAGTAGTATCAGCTACCAGACACAGCTGTCACACTTATAAACAGTTAACTCAGTCACTGTGTAATAACCCTGAAACACCATAATATCTGCTTAGACCTACAAATTACATATATTTATTTTAGTCTAAAACACCAAATGTGCAGTACATTTCACTCATTTCTGTATATGTAAACAGGCTGTATATACTGTACATAACCACCTACTATATGTATGTAAAGTAACGTCAATTTTTACTTCTTTTTTTCTTCTCAGCACTATTTGCACTCCTCTCTTCTTTGCACTATTTGTCTCCTGTTTACAGTTACAGTCAGAAACGGTTTCACCTGTTGATAGACATTCCTTGTCCACCTTTCTGAAGATTATTGTGTTGTTATTTTTTGTAAGGACGCTGAGAGCCACTCAAGGTGATTCTGATTCTGACCTTTATTGGCCAAGTATGTTTATGCACACACATATTTATAATAATTAAACATAAACATGTCACTATTATGTACAAGCAAATGGGAGGACAAATAGATATATAAATACAGAAACAACAGGTGGATCTATACAATATATAGCAAGGTCTATACAAGTGAAACCTTTTCTGTAAACTGGATACAAATAGTGCAAAGGTGTGAAGGGTGCCAGGAGTGCTGAAATAATTATTGAATAGGTAAAAAAGTGATATATGTACATGCAATAGGTGGTGATGTTATGAGCACAAAACATAAACACAATAGGTGTTTTTGATCAGACTGACACGGTCACATGTAGTCCTGATTTGCAAATTTGTTTCGGGGATGTCATGTGATGCAGTTGGTTAAGTTCTTTGTTTTTGCTGATTGTCATCATGGCAAGTCCTAATGATGCCCCAAAACTATCATTTTTTATATATTTTGATAATGATGAAAGAATGGCATGCCCAGTTAGCTTTCATGTAGAGATGTTTGGAAGTGGGGCTGCAACTAACCATTATATTGATTAATCAACTGATTATTTTCTTAATCAATCAATTAAAATGTCATAAAAAAGTGAAAAATGCCTCTTATAATTTCCCAGAGTCAAAGTTGATGTCTTCATATGTCTCGTTTTGATAACTGGTTGTATATCAAAGAAAATCATTAAATCGTCACATTTGAGCAGCTGAAACCAGCATATGTTCAACATTTTTGTTTCAAAAAAATGACTGAATTGGATCAGCGAAATAGTTCTTCATTCATTTTTTCTGTCAATCAATTAATTGGTTAATTGTTGCAGCTCTATTCGAAAGATGTTTGAAACTTTTGCATGGCAAATGCAGAGATTAATACTTTTCATGACATGTTGTTGGGGTTGTATTTTCCTTTAAATGTTGTCCATATTTAGTTAAATGACTTTCCCGAAAAGGACTGAGAGGAGAACAAATCAGTGTAGAGATGTGGCAAGGCTGTAAATATCTGTAACATTAAGAAAAATAACTAAATACAAATAAGATATTTTCAAAAAAACACTGTTGCATCTCTTTTCAGAAGCAGAGAGGCAGAGTCGCATGGCTGCTTTGCTGGAGAGGCTTCATGCCAAACACAACGCTTCACGGCCATGGCAGGAGACCAGCAAAGTTGTGCGTCAGGCGATGGTGAGACATCTTTTATGTGACAGAAATGATTACTTTTAATGCACAAAGCATTGCTGTAATCCTAAACTCTATTCCCTGTCTATTAACCCAAAAGAGACACTACCACCATGTTCAATATACTCTACATATCTAGCAATTAATCACTTAATTGCACAGACAAGTAGGTATGTTCAAAACTTACCCGCTGGGCCAGTGAAACTACAGTAATGACATTTAAATATCTGACCTATCGTGCTGACTAAGCCAGTAAAAACATTATCAAATCTTGATGATAAAGCACCTTTCTCTCTTCTTAGCAGTTTTCTTACTTTCTGTTTTTCCTCACACTGTGTTCCAGGAGAAACGCGGTATGATGAATGCTGCAGGTCACCAGCTCCTGCTCACCTGCCTAGAGACCCTGCAGAGAGCGTTGAAAGGTGAGACTGTCAAATCACAGAAAGGTGAAGGAGAGAAGGGCAACACTTTTTAGAGCATGTTTCTTTCCATCATTGGATAATTTCGGGGAAACTTGACTGTATTTGCTTTGAGAGTTATGCATGCACCTAGTCACATTATATGATTTTTAAATGTTTTGTTCTCCTTCTCTTTCAGTCTCATCTCTGCCCTCCATGACAGATCGTCTAGAATCCATCGCTCGACAAAACATGTGAGTTTTCACCCTTTTGTTCTGGTTTTTTCATCATCTCACTGGGTCTCTCTCAACTATAACTGATTCAGAAGTTAACCCTGAGCACAGGAAATAGAGTAGAATGGAGGATGAAAGGTGTTCAGATTTTTTTTTTTTTTCTAAATTGAACTATGATTCGGGATAAAACACACCTTTCTGCTTTTTTTAATAAGAAATCTTATGATTTCTTATTAATTATCCAGAGCGGAGTCAGAATGCAACGTTTGCCAATTCCATATGCTGACAATTTGTGCAGAAACCATTTTAAAAGTGATAAAATGAAAATGAGGTCACTCGTCAGCTGGTATTAAACCACATAACAACCACAATGAAAATGAATGAGATTTTTTTTCTTGTCTATACAGGTTGGGTTCCCACCTTAGCCCATCAGGGACTGAGTGCTACATCACATCAGACATGTTTTATGTGGAGGTGCAGCTGGACAGTGGTGGGCTCTTAGTGGACGTCAAAGTGGCTCATCAGGGAGAAAACCCTACGGTCAGTATAACTTTGATACGGCACTACTCAGCTCAAGCTGAGACAAAATCAGCAAACTATTTTTCACTCCTTTGATTTATGTCCATTCATGCACATTGGTAATGATGCAAGTTTGTTATCAAAATGTATTACATCATTCTTTTCTTAATTTGTTGGTCACAGAGCTGCCCTGAGCTGATTCAGCATCTAAGGTGAGTAGAAACTGCACACTCCACTCTACAGTATCATAAGCAGCATAGACTGTATAGTTTAGGTTTTCTTATTTCGGTTTTGTGGACTGATCCAGCTGCCCAAACCACATTTTCTCCTGCTCATCATTAGGGAGAAGAACTTTGAAGAGTTTTCTAAACATCTGAAAGGACTGGTTGACCTATACAAGCTCCCTGGAGACAAGTAAGTAGTAACTATGGTTGTGTCTGGTTGAAACTAGCCTAAAATGTGTGTAAAATGCAAAAATCTGAGAATTTCTAGAAAAATAATACATGATTAAAATGTCAAATCTTAATTAGTACTTCATTATAAGGCTATAAATACAATCAATTGCCTGGAAGGGACACTAATGGTGAATCCCAGAAGCCCTGATAAAGAGACAATGCTGCATTTCTTTTAGATTGCTATTGTTTTTGTGTCAGTTGTATCTAATGATCTCACTTTATTTCTGTCCTCTAGTAAATTGAAAACCAAGATGTATATAGCACTGCAGTCTCTAGAACTTGATCTCACCAAGATGATGCACATGTTTAGGTAAGTTCACATATAATCTTTTTGTCACCTTCTCCATCTCTCTTCTAGAGTGAGTAATTTTAACAGAATTAACAGATGTAAGGAGTCACTGCTCCTGGTAAAATACGCTTTTATTAGTAATGTCAATTAATAAGTTGGAATAAGAAGCCTGATTTGAGCATCCTTCTTTGTAATTCTTTTATAAACTTTTTTATTGATGTGTTTTTTAGGTTGGCAACCAATGCCAATACTGTAGAGACTATTCTTCATGGCAGTGTGGGCCTGCTGACAGCCAGGAGTGGTGGCCATCTTGTTTCTCTTCAGTGTTACGTGTCCCCTTACGACATATTTGAGGAGGGAACAGGCTCACACCTCAACTTAACAGACACCAATGGTAAGTTCATGGGGGAAGTGGACAAACTGATAAAAGACTATTAGAAGGATAAGGATGAGATTCAGCCATTTGGCATATGACTTGACTCATGTGTGACCTTTGTCACTTATATCTGTGTGGACACTTTGATTTTCTTTGCAGTGCCACACTCACTCGGTGTCAGTGTTTCTGTCACAATTGAGGGAACCTCTGCCGTCTACAAGCTCCCAATTGCTCCTCTCATCACTGGATCACACCCAGTAGACAACAAGGGGTAAGTACCTCTCTTTATATAGGATCTTATAAAATCCTGTATACAGCAACCTCTAAATTTGTGTAAAAGAACTACCAGAGTGCTAAAGATTTATCAAACATGTATAAATGCACCAATAATATTACTTATTTTAACCACAAATGTGCTCTTGCACAGCCATGCTTTGACATATTCAGGCAATCATCTGAGGGTTGTCTCAGTGTCAGTATAGAGTATAGGTAGATAAAGACAGAGACAGGTGGCTGATGAGTGTATATTTTGTTTGTTTCAGGACACCTTCCTTTTCTACTGTGACCAACTCCAACTGTGTGGACCTGCCAGCTTGTTTTTTCCTCAAGATGAACCGCCCCATGCCTTTCTCACTTTCCTTCATTCAGAGGCTTGGCAATGCTACTTGTGAGTTTCAAGGACTTCAGAAATAATTTAATGATTTCAAATGGTTTATATTTTCTCATAACATAAACACTATTTTTAAAAAATAAATACATATAAATGTAACAGCTGACATTTTCCAAAGCATAGCATACATTAATCTCCAACCTTCTACCTATTTTCCATTCATTTCACAAAAGTTCACCTTTGGTGAAAATGGTCATTTGACTTTTATTTGTTTGAGTTAGTTGGAATTCAACCTTTCTCCATTTCTTCCCCCAGCGATCCCAGTGTTTGAGAGTTCTCCCAGCCTTTCTCCTCTCTACCAGTTAGTTGTCCAGAGCCAGCTCCAGCTCCTGGAGGAGGGCAGCACCACACCGTTGCCATCACACAACATGCACTTCTATTCTGTGAGCAGACAAACACAACACTTTCACACATACATCTTTTACTGGAACTGCAAACAAACAAATTATTTTTGGTAGTTTTTAAAGTTTTTAAAATGACATTCATGGTTTTAGATTTCAGCACTTTCCTTCCTTCATGACAAACAGTTACATTCAGGGAAAGAGAAAACATTGAATAAGTAAAAGGAAAAGATACACACATGGAACACAAACACCAAATTTCAGATTGATAAACTGCACAAATCGCTTTTATATAAGAAAACCACTATCTTCTTGCTTTTACAGGTGTTGCCAGATCAGCAGCACTGTTACTTCCTGAATGGTGATGCCCCAGTGCAGGATGGTCATTCTCTTCAAGGAGCATTGGTGACAAAGATCCCCTTCCGCCACCCGGCACAGGTGCCACTCCTGCTGGATATCATACGGCACCAGGCGGCCTATAACACCTTAATTGGCAGCTGTGTTAAACGAACTTCCATCAGAGAAGGTATGTATCTCATTTCTGACTTACGATATTTGATCAGTCAGTGACATGGACTTGATGATTTTTATGTCTGATATATTAAATTACTTTTGACAAGTGTTGCATCTTTGCTTTTGTACCCTCAGACAGCGCAGGCCTGCTGCAGTTCGAAGTATGCCCTCTTACCGATTCAAGTTTCAGTGTCTCTTTCCAGCATCCTGTCAATGAATCATTAGTCTGTGGTGAGTTCCTGCTTCTAAAAGATCCCAATAATCAAGTATATGTAGATATTACTTGAACAGAATTTTTTGCGTACTTGTGATCAGTTGCAGTGTCATTCTGTTGCTAATCTGAGTCTTCTTTCCCACCTGACATCTTCCTCTAGTTGTAATGGAGGTGATTGACTCCAGACAGGTATCCTGCAAGCTATATAAAGGACTGTCAGATGCTCTGATCTGCACTGATGAATTCATCACCAAAGTGGTCCAGAGGTGAGACTGTTATTTCCTCCTTAATGCATAAATGTGAGCATTTTCATTTTTAGTAGTAATGTAGGTAATTATTTCCTCCCCCTCATAGATGCATGTCCATCCCTGTAACAATGCGGGCCATCCGAAGGAAAGCAGAGACCATCCAGGCAGACACTCCTGCCCTCTCGTTGATAGCACAGACAGTGGAGATCATGGTGAAGAATAACCTGCCACCTTCTGGTTGTCCCACTTACAACATAGCAGCAGGCGATGTAAATAACCCTATGGGACTGCCTGGGCTGACAGGGGGAAGCACACCTACTGGTGGTGGTCCCCCAGGGGGACCTAATTTTCCAGGTCCAATCACTTCCCTGTTTGGGGTTTCCCAGACAGAGAGGCAAGGGGAGTGTCTAGCCCAAGGTGGGGTGGCTGGGCAGCAACAGGTGCAGCAACAACATCAGCAACAACAGCAGGGTCAAGGCCATTCAGATGACTACAGCAAAGTCACCCAGAATCCAATACTGACTAGTCTGCTACAGATAACTGGAAGTGTGGGTTCTAGTCCCAGCTCCCAGAATGCACCACAACCGCACCAAACTCCACCCCCAACCTCATCCCCTGCCAGCAACACCAAGAATCACCCTATGCTTATGAACTTGTTGAAAGACAACCCCACACAAGATTTTGCTACACTGTATGGTTCTAGTCCATTAGAGAGACAGAATTCCTCATCTGGCTCACCACGAACAGACAGCATGGGAGGAACGTGCCCTGGAAGTAGCACAAAAGGGAAGAAGAAGCGTCCACGGGGGACAGAAAAGGGTGGCGTGTTGCCTGGAACTGCTGCTGGTGGTGGAGGTGGTGCCTTAGGCATGAAATCACAACAGCCATCTTCCATGTCACAGCACCACCAGCACCATCCAGTCACACATGAGGATGATTTCCACCGTGAGCTCCTCTCAATGGATGTGGATGCATCTCAAAATTCTATCTTTGATGTTAACCTGACTGGTGATGGCTTAGACACTCCCCACAGCATCACTCCTGCTCCTAGCCAATGTGGAACCCCACCCTCTGGCCCCAGCATGCCTTATTCACAGTCTCATGTCCAGTCTCAGCAACAGCAACCACCAGGTGCTGTACAAACTCGTATGGTACGCCTTTCTAGCTCTGATAGCATCGTGCCAGATATCACAGAAATCTTGTCAGATTTGCCTGAGCAAACAGGCAAAGGCAGCAGTGGGAGCCATGGTCAGCATCCCATGGGCAGTGGTGGGGAGGATGGTGGCCCCTTAGGTACCCCTATTCGGGACTCCTCCAGCTCAGGTCAAGGCAGCGCAGTGTTTGACACGGCTGACATTTTCAATACCAACAGCAATGAGAATCCTTTTACAGATGCTGCTGAACTGATTGCTGAGGCAGCTGCAACTGCAGCCACGCCCACCAGCGATTCCTCTTCCACTAACTTCTTCCCTGATGCTGCTGACTTCAACTCTGACCTCCTGACTCCAGGTCATGGCTTCTCTCAGAACTACTTTGATGACAGTTCTCCAAGTGCAGATGGAGACATGGACCTAGTCAAGGGTTTTGGTGGAAGTAGCCAGCAGAACACTCCTTCAGGTACACCTCAGAATCCCACTCCACATGGACAGAGCACCCCAGAGCCCTCATTGAAGGACCCTTTTGATATGGGGATTGTTTTTGGAGGCAACAGCGGTGGTGGTAAACCACTTCTGGGGCAAGCTCCCGATTTGGGAGACACACATGGTGGGGGCTCCCAGAGCCCCCTCATGATAGGCCTGGGACCAGCATGTGGTGACTTTAAAAGTGCAGAACCCAAAGTGAAACAGCAGCAAGGACTCATGCGGCCAAAGGATGAGAATGGGGGAAGCGGAGGGAGCAGCTCTGGGATGGGTAGCATTTCAACAGAGGGCAAACAGGTCAAACGTAGCAGGACTCCATCTAGTGAAGGAAAGTCTAAAGATAAGCCACCCAAACGCAAAAAGCTGGACCCTGATGGGAAGTCTCCCTCTCACAGCTCAGGCGGACGGCCATACACGCCTCCTAGTGGTGGCTCTGGCTCTGGGGGAAGCATAAGTGGAGGAGGCTCCAAGTCTCCTGGTAGTTCAGGACGCTCGCAAACGCCTCCTGGTGGTGCCACCCCTCCAATTCCCAAAATCACAATTCAGATTCCAAAAGGCACCATAACTGGGGGGAAAACTTCATCCCATAGTGGATACACCTCTAGCAGCTCAACCACAGGCAGCACAGGAGGAGCAGGTGGAACCAGCAGCAGCAAAAGCCACCATTCTCACTCTTCTTCCTCTGGGAAGATCAAGTCCAAGGAAGGCTCCATGACACAAGGCAACAGCTCCAAGCCAGGGAGTGTTGGAGTAGGGGTTGGAGGTGGGCCATCCCAGTCTAAAGGCTCTTCTCAGGGAATGGGTGTTGGAAAACCAGGATCATCCCCAATCACCAAACATGGGATGTCTGGGCCAGGAGGTAGTGGAAGTGGTATTGGAAGTAGTAATAAAATGAAGCCTCAGGGGGGCAAGCCTTCTGGGTCTCTTATGAATCCCAGCATAAAGCCCAACATCTCCCCTTCTCACTCCCGCTCCAGTAGCTCTGGTGACAAATTGTCCTCCCCGATGAAAATGCAGCAGTCCCAGGTTCCAGGAACACCTCCTTCTTCTAAGGCTAAATCGCCAATGGGCTCAGGAGGTGGCAGTTCTGGAGGATCAAAGTCTTCTTCTGGTGGAGGTATCAGCTCCCAGAAACCAATGGGTGGAAGCTCCTCCTCTGGTTCTACATCTTCCTCATCATCCTCCAGCTCCTCCTCTTCATCTGGTTCCATGAACTTCTCTGGAGGCTCCCAGTCTCAGTATGTGGGTGGTGGAGGTGGAAGTGGAGGAGGAGGGGGGGCAGGAGGAGGGAGTGGAAGTGGAGGTAGTGGTGGAGGAGGAGGGGGTGGAGGCGGAGGAGGTGGAGGGGGTGGTCAAAATAATGCCAACAACCCCAACGCCAAAGGGAAGTCTCCCAGTCGAAACAAGAAACCCTCTCTTACAGCAGTCATAGACAAACTTAAGAGCGTAGGTGGTGGAGGAGTGGGAGAGGATGGTTGTGAGGTTGGTCCACCAGGAGGGGGAACTGGTTCTGGATCAGCTCCTGGAAGTGTTCCCAGCAGTGGACCTTCAAACATGGGTCCTTCCAAGCATGCCACATCCTCCCAAAGTGGGGAGTATAAGCGGGAAAAGTCTGATAAAGAGGGAAAAGCAAAAGTGTCTGTTTCAGTGGGAAACAGTGGGGATAAAAAGCTGATGGACCCAAAAACAGGAGGGGTGGGCACGACCGGTCTGGCCAAAATCATCATTAGCAAACCTGATGGAGGCTCACCTAGCATCAAGGCCAAAGTGACTCTTCAGAAAGCAGGGGAAGGATCTGGTGAGTCTATGCGTCCTCAGATTTCTAGCCTCAAAGCTTCCCCCCTCTTCAGTGGCTCAACTCCCAAGCATGACCGCTCCTCACCGAGCCACAGCCGCTCACCAGGATACACCCCACTCAACCACGACAGTGAGAGCGAGTCGGGCAGCAGCTCAGTGGCAGAGAAGTCCCACCAAAACAGTCCAAGTTCAGACGACGACCAGACCATGCGCCCTCTTCCCCCCCAGGACTACATGAGCTCCATCCCCCTCAGCTCAGGCGAGAAGCACAAGAAACACAAGAAGGAGAAGAAGAAGCAGAAAGAGAGGGAACGGGAGAGAGACAGAGACCGAGAACGGGACAGGGAGAAAGAGAAAAAGAAGTCATCCATGTCCATTGGGCCGTCCTCGCACCCAATAAAAGCGGACAGCTGGTCACGGTCACCCATCTCAGCCTCAGAGTCATCTTTGTCCATGCTGGGTTCAGAGCGTCCATCCCGGCCAAGCCCTATGTATATGAGAAATGAAGATGATGACCTCATGGACTCAGCTCTCACTGGCAACCTTTAATTTTATTTACCCACATTATTTTACTGGCACACCTTTTTAATACATGCCTTTTAAGAAAACAATTTAATTTATTTAACTCAAGCCACAAATTAGAAGTGGATATAAGAATATTGTGGCTCCCTGAGTGACCATTGACCTGTCAAAGCTGTATTTTAATGTCATATTTTACTGTTTGAGTATCAGTGTATAATTGGGGATTGGGATGTCAGTTTTATATGAAAGCTGATATTACACATTCATCAAAATCCATCTTCAGAATACCAACTTCCTTGATCTTCATTGAGGAATTGGTTTTAAACAGTATATTTTTCACAGAAATTGACGTTATTTTTTATCTTTCTGGTGATGTCAGAAGTTCTTTGCTGTCAGTAAATGTTGCTGAAATGCTGCTTATTTCATGTCCTACTGTTTATATATCATTGCTAAACACACCAGAATGCCACCATCCTATATGTTGTCAAAATAAGTATGTTTAAAAAAGTATTGTAAAGCAAGAAGGGTACAGTGTTCAGTTGCCTTGTTTTTCAGATACAACTGGGAATTTGTAGATTTTGATACATTTTAAATTGTGTAAATTAGTATAGGTAAAAAAGGCGCTGCTGATGATGATGATGATGATGATGGAGGAAAAGAGACATACTGGTAACTTTTTTAACTGTAGAAGTTTTGGAAGCCTGAAATAAACATTTCACTTCTGGAAAAAAAATTCTGTCAATTTTCTGTATTTTTTGAGAACTTGTGTAGAGTTTCAAGTGTTTTTATATCTGTATTGCAGTTGGACACAGCTATAAAGCTACACTAGGTGGCAGCAGAGTATCAGGCTGCTCCATCACCGGGGGCAAAATTACATGGTACTCAGAACCATGTCACCATCAGTGTCGAGTCACACACTCTCAGAGGCAATGCATAGAGGTTAAATGAATTTTCACACCTTTTATTCACAGGTAGTATACAAAAACATTTGTGAAATTATGATGCAACTAGGAGGTCAAAGCAGAAGGACTTAAAAACTAAACAGCCAAAGCTGCACAAAACAAGTCAGGATAGTTACAAGGAATGTCATCAGTGAAAATGAAAAAATGAATTATTAACAATCTCATTCATCTCAATGCACCATCCAGAGGACTTCTCTGAAATTAAGATATAATAGGGTGGATGAAGTAATTTCCTCACTGAAAAGAACTTAAAAGTAACTAAAGCACAGGTACAAACACTGTTCCAAATATGCTGCCAATGCTAGTAAGCAGTATTAGTTATTAAAGAGGTGTGTCAATCTGCACTTTGATATGTAAGTTTTCAAAGCAACATGAGATGACTAACAGGCTGCAAAAGCCAAGTCATCTTTTCCAAGATTTCAAAAACAGCAAAATTATTTGACCTGTCAATGGGCGTCTGGAAAATCATGACAGCAAATGCTAGAGAGACAAAATGCATTGAAGCAGAGTAGCTGTGGTCACAACTTGAGTCTAACCAAGAGATATGATGGATGTACACAGTGTATAATGGATTGATGAGTGGTAAGCAACCTAATGTGACACCTTTGTAGAAGACAGCAATGGTGATTTGAGTGAATCATTGATTGATATTTTGTCTTGACCTTGTAAAGAACTAGAAGAATAAGTAGAGAATATATTGTTTGGAGGGTAATGACCGTTCCTTTTCATGCAAACAAAAACACATATGCCTTGTAGTAGAGATAAGATGCCAGCATATAGTAGGAAATCAATAGCATATATGGCTGTGTACAGAAAAAAGAAAAACATTCTAACCTTTGCCCCCTTTTTTGTCCCAAGTGACAACATATGAAACCAAACGTGGCTTTGAGGCTCACAGTCAGCTGATCTTCTGACCCATCGCCTCGCTTTTCTCCAGCTCTGCTGACAGGACTGTTTTGTCCCACAAGCCCTGCTAAATAAATTGCTTAGCTGACACAAATGAATGGAGTCTCTTTATAATAATAAAAAATCTCTTATGATGTAGTCGGCTGCTTTGAAGAAACGTGACTCTCAGCTCAAATGGCACAAGCGTATCATCAACAGTGTGCTTTTAACAGGCAGCAGCTTGCTATGGGCGACTGCTTAGTAGTTGGTTGGTTTCCCATTTCCTGACAGTATCCCAAAGGGCCCGGTTGAAGGGCCCCCGAGGGAGGTCATCTAACTCTTTGTACTGTATATGTACTAACTCGCTGTAAGGATGCATGCAGAAAAGTGTCATATTCAGCTAAATACTATTCAACAACACTGCAGGAGGTTGCCTGAATGTCATCACTGCCACTGAGTAATATCTGTCCTTGTAAAAATATGTCACATACACACTGCATGAGGAAAATGTTTGTGGTCTCTCTCTGCTTTAAAACAAAAGATATTTGATTTTTACTTTATATCTTTTTCTTTGTGATTGGTATGAATTCATCTCGTGTTTCGTTGACATAGGCTTTACTTCTTTATTGTTTGAAGTCTCACAAACTCCACTGCTGTATAAGTAAAAGGAATAATAATAACTGCAAAATTAACCATTTTTTCCCCTTTTTTTGACCTTATTAAATCCCAAAACGTAGAAAAGTATTGAAGCGATAACTTTCCTTCAACTTTCTGGGCCTGCGCTTTTGAAGGTGACAATATATGCAAATGACCTCGAAGAAAAGTTAATACACCAAATAAGAACATATTTAAAGTTTGATGAAAAATGGCATATCCTTTGTTTACCAAATAGTCATTTACAAACAAAGAAATGTACATTTTTTCATCATACTACAGTGTGATGTTACATTTTGGGTCAGTTAGATTGCAGAGAAGTCGAACTCCCTGTTAACTCTTATGGAAAACTGCAAGAAACAGCAAAAATCCAAATCTACTTATTTGGGGGTTCATAAAAATACTGTCAACAACAAAAATCCATTGTACTTAAGAACGTTTTACAGCTTGATCCTGTGAGACCTCAAACAGAGCTAATATTTCATTTTATCTGAAACATGTCATCAGTTTAAAATCACAGTTATAAACAATTCTCATATATATAGTCAGAGTATGGAGGTGATAAAACAATGTTAATTATGTTTTGTGTTTTGTTTGAGCTGTTAAAGAAGGCCCAGAGTCTCCAGGACCTCAAACAGAACATTAATCCAATAGGTTCAGCTGAATTTTGAACAGTGAGTCTCTGTATTTCACCTACCACCATATCTGCACATCTGCAGTTTCTCCTGTTGTCAATCACTAGTTTTTTTCACATACATTTTAAAAATCAGAAAGCTCTCCACAGGACAGCATTTGTCAGTTTTCCAGCTGGTGTGCAAACCCGATCCTAAAATTATGCACCACAACAATGCAACTCAGCAACTCACTGTCAAATCTTAATTCCAAACAGAATCAATAATTCACATGAGGGTTTGAATTTGTCAGCTTCATTCAGCCACATCAGTAGAATAATGTTAGATGAATGTGCCTTGAGGGAAAAGTATACAAGGACAGATACAGTAGATGTGCTCGGCATCCAAGAGTGATTCCAACATTTCTCAATCAATTTGCTACCAATGTAAAGTCTGCTAAAAAACCAACAAACAGGAAAAAACTGATTCAACTACCATTCATTAAAATGAAAGCAGGAAGTAGCCTTTTGTCATTGAAGATCCTGTAATTATTAATAATGTATGGATTTTTTTAATTTTTAAGGAAGATATAACAAGTCTTCTTTAAATGAACTAACATTTCCTTACTTGGTTATTTAGCTCTTAGGCTCTTACACATACTCATATACTAAAGCATGCACTTCATTTACAACCAGTGTACTAATTTCTGTCAGGCCCTTCCAACCAATTTGTCAAATGCCAAGAAAATAAAAGAAAGCCTGAGACTGCAAGCTCCTCTCGTCGTTTCTCCCTCCTGTAGCTCCTTGACTCTCTACTCCCTGTCAACCTTTTCAAACTGCTGATCTGCTCTTTTCTCCAGCACAACTAATTTCTCTATTGTCGACCCTGCCACTCAAACTTTCTGCTTGGCTTTACACTCAATCTTACTGCTTGGAATATATCCACATTATTCCCTTTTTTTTTCGCAGTCACATTTTCACACATTATTCTCATCCTTTCATCCTGTGCGTACTCTTTCATCGCTTCTCAAACACAAGCCTGAGGCCGACTGCAGGTCTCTGTGATGTTTCTGAGAAGTTTCAGATGTGGTTGGTCGACGTGAAAACTGCTTTAAAAAAACTTCCTAATAATTTCCTCTATTTTAAGCGCTGGTATTTTCAGCACGGGTAACCACTTTCTTGAATGTGCCGTAGACAAAAATAAGTCCTAATATTTTCAGGTTTCATCGCAGAGTACTCTGCATACAAAATTTCTACTTTCAGTGTTTATTTTGCAGTTTCAATCAGTTCTTTAATATATTTTCATTTATTTATTTGATAAAGACAGTGCTCATTAATCAACAAATAAAAAATGTGTAACTGAGCCCATTTTCAATTAGCTTTTTCTAGCATAGCATTATTGATGGCAATGTCAGTCTGTAGTTGGACTTAAGTGCAGACTGAAATATCAACTATCAGATGGATTACCATGAAATTTTGAAAAGTGACCTTGTGACCTTTCCTATAGCGCCACTAGCAGGTTGACATTTTTGCAAATGAGATGTCTCAACAACTATCTGATGGATTGCTTTGAAATTAACTACAGATATTCACTTTCCTTAGAGGTTAAACTCTAATCCAATGACTTTTCATCTAGCTCTATCATCATATCAAAATTTCAGTTTGCCCATTACTTTGATTTATGACCAGATACTTGGAAAACAAATGAAATTCCCATTAGCCCCAGCTGTACTTTGTGTTTAGCATTTTGTCATTGAGAGCATGTTAGCATGTTGATGTTAGCATTTAGCTCGCCGTGCCTGAGTCCAACCTCACTGAGCAGCTGGCGTGGCTTGTTACTTCCTTTGTTTTGCCATTTTTAACTCATTGGTTGACATTAAAACCAGCCACAACCTGCCAAGGTTTATCATTGCAGTTAGCTGGTCAGTTGTCACAGTTGTCTTTAGTTAACTCTCCTCTGTTGTAAATGTCTATGGCAGCGGACAAAATATGCTGACAAATGTCATTTCCTGCTGATTCTTATTACTCCAATCTTCTAATGTTAGATTCAATTTCAATTCTTATTCCATCATTGTTCTGTTCCAGTTTCTCTAACTGCCAGTACCTCCTTTTCTGGTTTCTTTTCTTCTTCTTCTAGCTCAGCTATATCATTGACTTTCTCCATTGGCGGTTCCAGAGTCCAGTTTTGCCCCACAGGTTTGTTCTGAAATCTTTTTTTTTTGCCTTTAACTTGTGTGAAGGAGGTAAAGGTACAAGTCAGCAACATGAGCTGCAGCCTTGCTCGTCTGTTTCACTTGATAGTGTGTGTGTGTGTGTGTGTTACAGTCTATCTGGCCTTTTCACCAATCATTAAGCATTTATGGTGTTCGGATTTATTACATTTCAGGCATGTTTGACACAAAATATGCGGGCGGCGAGTTGAGTTCAGCAAAACTGTCGTCTCCCCTTCAGCACATAAGGAAGGGCTGCAGTTCATGACTGTTGATGAGCTGTATAGCATGGAAATAACCTCCCAGCTTATCCTGTAGATAAGCAAGCAAGAGGAGGCAGTCATTTGCCAGTTAGTTAAGCTTTATAGCTGCACACAGTCAGCTTTGGGAGGCAAAGGAGGAGTGGGGGAAAGAGGAGATAGTAAGAATAAAGGCAAAGGAAGGAGGGAGGAAAAGAGAGTGTAGATGTATTTTCAGCCTGAGAGTGCTGCATCCTTAACTAAGGATATTATTATAGCAAGAGAGCCACAGACAAACTCCAGCTTATACTCTCTGGAGAAAGACACCAGCTTACAGCACGAAAGCAGCGGAACATTTTATCAGTCCTATCTCGAAGTCTGAGCAAATTGAGTTTTAAATTTAATAATATTTTCTTGGTTTGACTCAACAATAATAGAAATCCAATGGTGTCACTGTGCCAATAATTTGTATTTTTGTGTAAGTGGTCATGTAGATCAGCATCAACCACTGAATATTCATTGCTCTGACAAGAAACAGCTGTAATTTGATTTAACCCTCTTTTTCATTTAAAAGTTCCTGCAACATACCATGAAAAAAGTATGAATTTATTAAGTGAAATTGTTAAGTTAATCAGCAGTTTGCATTTTCATTCTGATATTACAGTATTAAAATCATTCTAGTTTGAACTGGAAAAAAAAACAGAAAAGCGGAATCACGTTTTTTCCTCACGGCCTTACGTGCATTGTTTGTCTTTGCAAATCCTTTTAAAATGCTGTGCTGAGGCAAGTTTTACTAACTGAATCAAGCTTTGGAGTTATGCTGAGGTAAACTGAAGGAAGTGGCTGTAAAACTGTACTGCTTGTGAAATATCAGCAAAACTGAAGGAAGAGAAGGTACATCTAAGTTCATGGCTGTGGTGTGTCAACAATAAAGATTTACTTTCCCACTTATATTTTATATTTTGGAATAAAGCCACTGCAAGTTTGGGCCAAAATGGAAAATAGATCCAAAACATGTAATATGGATGAACACTTTGATGCATTGCTTATGATGTTATGATATTTTATTGATAAAACAGTAAAATGGTGTAAATTTATTCTTTTTCTTCTACTTTGCAGGACCGTGGCGAGGTTTCAGCACCACAACTATCTTAATCTACTACAGTATGACAGTAGCACATAAAATATATGGAAATGCCAGATAAAAATTAATTTAGACAAACTTTCTCTCTTAAGTAGTCATATTCATTATAACATTTTTCTTGTATAATGCAAGATTGTTGCTCACAATAAATTAAAAAAATAAAATAAACCAATAGAAAACAATGAGTTTGAGGATCATTCTTGAGCTTGGAAACAGCAGTTTGACAAAAAATTCTAATCTCAAGGTCCGTTTGGTTTTTCCAGAGCTTTCAGACACATCTTGTGGTTTTCTTCAGTGAATAGAGCTTGCTTAAAATGATTGGCATGAGGAAAAACTGTTGTGTTTTGTCGGTTTAGTAATTCACTGATTTCTAAGAATGAAAACCATTTTTTCACCTCATAGAGTCATAGAGCAGAACCTAAATTACAATGACTTCATGTCCAAAGTAACATAGCACGTCATGTCAAGTCACAAGATATATTTCTTCAGCTGTATAAAGTGTTTCCTTCCATTACATAAACCTTCCCAAGTATTTGTGGGCAGTAGTACAAACTGAGGGCTATCTTGTCGAGAGAAGGCCATTTGGCCTGTGTCCTCCACCCGTTGCTCCTGTCGGTAGCTGTATTTCTGCACGATGACATGTCTGTAAGGCATATAATCTGTAGCGCTCATTAAAAAGAAATGGAAGTCTATTGTCCCTATAATCCCTGTGGGGCCAGGGTGTGAGTCAGCGAATGGCAGTGCCAACCCCTTTTGGCATGCCAAACACAAACCCCAATGTCATTCTGGCCACCTTCCCATCCTCTCTGCCGATCCTTCTCTCTTTCTGTCATTCTCTCTTTCAATCTCTCTTTCTCTCTCTCTCTCTCACACACACAGAATCACTGCTGCTGGTAATCCATCTTTTTCAAGTGTCTCTCTGAAAAAATATCACTTTATTACCCCTGTAGACACTTATGGGGATGTGCTGTGAGTGTGCTGCTCCACTTGCAGAGATTTATTGTTCTTTATGGGATTAAATCTCGTAAAATACTGTTATATTTCTCCTAAGAGGATTTTAGTTTTGCTTTGACACTTGTATTATACCTTAAAAATCAATTAAGGTAAAAGTAAAACTGATTTATAAATCTAGGTCTTTTTCATAATGTGAATTAAGCCCATTTCTTGGATTTGATTGGTATCAAAATAATCTCTCAATTCAAAAAGTCCTCTGTTAGGTGTTAATGCTTTAAATTACAATATGTTAGAGGAATTTTAGCCTCTTGAGGGACATTTTGGGAAATATTTCTATTCTTGCTGAGGGTGAGAGGGGAATATTGATACCACTTTTGTGTCTGTACATTACATATGACGCTACAGCCAGCATTCGGTCAGTGTAGTTTAGCATAAAGGCTGTAAACAGGGGGAAACAACTAGCCTGGGTTTGTCCAAAGGTAACAAAATCTGCCTACCAGCATCTCTACAGCTCACTAATTAACATGTTATATTCATACAAAAACTTAAGTGTAAAAATGACATATTGGAGTTTTTTGTCGGATTATTTCTTGGTCGGTTCCTGAACTCTTGTTGTCACCATGAGGTTACCAGGCAACTAGCGGAGATTTGTTGTCCCTTGTTGCTGTGTTGAAGTGTTAAACTAGCTGAAAAATTCTATTATTATTATTGTTATTTATTTATTTACTTTTTTCCTTCATGAAACTCTGTAACATTTTTGATGATTAGTTATCTCTATTTCACACAGGACACTTAAAACATGATTCAACTGGGGCTGTTAACCCAGTATGAACATTGTCGGTGAACTGAAATAATGTCTCAATAAAGTATTTTTTAAAAAAGCCAGAAATTATGGTGAAATAGTAAAAAAAAACATATGGTATACTTTGAAAAAAAATTTGGCAGCAATGTAAAATGTATGCAATTCTTAGTAATAGTAAATATTCTTAAGGCTACAAAACCATGTAATAGGTGGAATGATCTTGGCATTATGAAAGTAAGAAAATAAAACCTCTTAAATCTTTAAGACTTAGTTGTTATTTCATTTTAAATACAACTCTCCAAAACCTTCTAAGACTGTTTCATTGAATGAAAAAATTCAAATGAACATAAACAAAGCAAACACATTTCCTTCCCACAAGACTCGTGTTTTGTACGTGGAAGTGAGAAAAAATAATCAGGTTGGTGCTGTTATCAACTTTAGAAATAATGACAAAAACTCTGTTTCTCAGTTGGAATAAGATGGAAATACATAAGATGTTGCCGCAGCTTGTCTTGTAACATCTGGTCCTTTCTTTCTCAAGCTGCTTCTCACTTGCCAACAAATGTGAATCCACACGAGGTCTCACTCATACACATAAAAGCCTTTTTTTTCTGTGCAAATCACAAGTCTTGTCACATATGCACAGACGTTGATGTGAAGCAGGATATAGATACATACTGTAGGCCTATAGGAGCAAAGTGTGAGAATGCCTCTGTGGCTAAATGACTCACTGCTGATACCTGTTCAGATTATAAATGGAGTTTGCTATTGTATCATCCAACATTATAGAGAAAGAGGTTGTAAATGTGGATGTAGTCAATATATAAATACACATGTGCAGTTGGATATTATGAATAGATGATATTTTGGATGGACACACACACACACAAAAGGCTTCCTCTCATGACTACATTGATTCCATTACCTTGACCCTAAACCCAGGCCCTGATCCTAAACCCTTAAAGCAATGACGACCAAATCCACCCTCTACAGGACTAAATCGCAAACTAGTTCTCACAAGGAGAGAAAAACAGCATCACATCTGTATTCACTGGCAAGCAGTAGAGCTCCAGCTCACAGTTTTAGTAAAAATATGACAAACACCACGCGTCGTCACACACTGACAGTCTGTGAGCAGAGTAGACACCACTTGACACAGTAGATCTGCCTCTGGAGCTAAATATAGTCTTCACATTTACTGAGCAAATTATTTTGACTCTGGCTCTGCTACTAAATCTGGCTCTCTGTCTCATTTGCATCAAAATCTGCAATAATAAAAACTATATTTCTCTCTGTGAGGTAGTAAAAGTAAAGTATAGTACAAGTACTCCAAAACTGTACCTGAAGGAATAGTTTGACATTTTGGGAACGAAATTCTCAGAGTTAAATAAAAACTATCTGCTGGTTGCCTGGCAACAACGCACTGTAAAAAAGAATCCAGGAAGTTTCTGCTCCCAGACTAGAAAGTACATAACCGCCCATAACACTGTAACGTGTTGTTTTTACACTTTTTTTTTTTACAGATTAAACAAACAAGATATAATGTGTTAATCAGTTAGCTTTGGAGGTGGTGGTAGGTGGATTTTGTTACCTTAGGACAGAGCTAGACTAGCTGTTTCCAGTCTTTGTGCTGAGCTAAGCTAACTCGTAGCTGGTGGTAGCTTCAAACTTACAGTACAAACATAAAAGTTGTATCAGACTTCAGTAATGCTTTATTTTATAGGTCCTTTAATGTTATACTAATTTCATTGAAATTTACAGGACATTTTACAGAAAGGTTGGTGGAATTTGGTACAATTTATAAGAAAAACTATTAAAGAAAATGTTAAGTTGGTTTAGGTGGTAAATTCCCACTCATTATATTTGGGTTCATGTCTTTAACAGACAGAAATATTAGAATATTAGGTTGTTTCTTAAAAACGTTTTATTTTACGGATCCCTTACTTTCCTACTACAGTAATTTTCAGGAATTTTTTTTCAATAATTTCTGAATAGTAGCTGCTGTGTAACTGTTAATTCTCAGGACATTTCTCTGAAAGGGTCACATAATGTGGTAGTATACAGGAAATGTGCTCATAATAGAGTTTTTAAGACATAATCTAATATGTTAATATAAAGTTTTACACACAAATCTCTGAACACTTAACAACTACGTATGAACCCAAATAGAATGAGAACTCACTAACTTAACACCTTTTTCCATTTTTCATATAATTTGTATCAAATTGCATCACCCTTTCTGTAAAATTAACTGTTAAATATCTGCAAATTACCATAAAGCTTTCCAGGAAATTGGTATAAAATCGCAGGCCCTATAAAATAATAAGTGAATGTCCCAAAATATCAAACATTTACTTTCCATACAGTAAAAATCCTTGCTGTATTTTCCACGTGTTCATAATATACTGGCATCGTCTGCTTCGGTTAATTGCCTCTTTTTAAGATACACCTCACGAGTGTTTTTCTGTTAAAAAAGATGAACAACATTTAGTGTTACTTGCATTGCTAAACTGGAATAAAGCAGCATTACATGGATTCTCCAGATAGAACCAGCCGCTTGACTAATTTCAAACATATTTTATGTACATTAATATTTCTTCATCTCGGGGAAAGTGAATCTGAATCTCAGTGCCATATCATTAAGTGACCAAATGGTCTTGTAACCAGTAATTACAGTATATTCATCTTTCTCGGGCTGCTCACTGAGTGTGTAATGATCCATGTTATTTAGCATGTGAGGCAGCACATAATATGTTTTCTTACTGTAATCAGGTCAGAATCATTTTCATATAATCAGATTAAGGTCAGATAATTTCATTTCTTGGTATTATTAAGTTATAATCATTTTATTTGGTCGTAATGACTTTAAAGCCTGGGCTTTGTTTGCTCCATCAGTCACTATATCTCACTGTTGGCTTCTCTGTAACACAAATACAATATAATATTGAATCTTTTGCTTATCTTGCACTCAGAAACCTCCAGTGACTGTCTAAATGTAACACGCACACCTTCTCCTCCATTTCTGTGTGTTCACAGAATTCTGTAAGTTGTTTCACGGGTCTTAGGATGCCAATTCTGCTGTATAAATATTACATAACATAGTGTTTATAATCAAGTCTGATGTCGCTTTCCATATATGGTTGTTGCAGTTTGGGGGTTTCAGCTGATTTAGAAAAACGCATTAACTCATAAAGTTTAAATGTCGGCTCTAAAATGTGATAAATTTTATTGGTATCAAGGATTTCACTGCTTGATATCTTACAGACTTTCGATTTCTCAAAATGTCTGCTTGCTCTTTCTTTCTCTTTCTTTGCTCTTGTTTCTCTTACACCAAACTATTTTCCTGACATCCTGAACGTCTTGCTTGTGCAGTTCTTTTCGTGATAGCTCACCTCATAATTCACAGCTAACCTAGTGGAAAGGGTCTTACATCAGCTGTACAGTGGGGACTTGGTTTTCACGTCATTAGATTCTCTCTTGTCATGAAATAGAGAAACACATGAACGCACACATGAACGTCTAGATCATAAAAAAAAACATCATAGATCCACCACAAACATACAGTACACAGCAAACTCATGCAGAAAGAAGTGGGCCATGTATTCCACGCGGAGCTGGCTTACGGTGGAAAAACTCTTCAAAGTGATAAATAAAAAACAAGGCTGTTTCGCACATGAGCAAACGTTTGCTTGTTACATCATAAAAGAGATTTGTCTCCTATCAAGAATTAGTAGGTTAATGTTTGACCCAGATACATCAGTGATCTGTGGATGTTCATTACATCAAAGAGTTTAAATTAAGCTTTCTCATTTAAATAGGAAAGGATCTTTAAAATAACACAGTTTTACACCGAGTGAGCAAGGCTGAGTGACTTGAAGTTTTTTTGTTCTCATAGACACAAGAAGTAGCTTTTCTCCTCTTTTAATTGATTATTAATCTTTAAAAGCATGTTGCACTTGGCAACCTACTGAGCCACATTGTCCAACATTGTTATTTCCATCACTTAACAATAGAGGAATATTGTAGCAGCACTGTAGCAGCATGGCAGATTTTCTTTTCTGAGGTCGACAGCACTTCAAGTACATCTACTCCAGCACCACATATTTAATAACTGTTCACATTTCCATCATAAACCAGTTAAAACTACAGTATCACGTACACATTTTGTCTACATTCCAGTCATAAAGCTCAAATCATCAACAGCTCTGACTGCTCCAAGGCTCAGTTGGGAGGCGAGAGATTTGCATCCTAAACCCTGCTGCACATGATGAGATAACATGTGGCGACCGTCCTCAGTGGCCTGCACAATTTTGCACAAACCTGCGCATACTTGGTAAGATCATCAAAATCAATTGTCACGGCCAAACTAGGATTATAATCATCATCTGAATCGTGTAGTGTCATGACTTTAGGAAAATGTGGGTGCTGAAATCTTCCAGGACTTGAGGCCAACTGTGCAAGGAATTTACTGGACTGTAGTTGTTACATCATAAGTTGTCATGCTTAGTTTAACCTTTAAAGTCCTTCTCCACTCAAAAATGTGCTCTTCTTATTGTTGCTTGAATGTTTGAGCTTCACTATGCAGAATAATTTGTGTGTAGAGTTTAAGACTAGAGGGCTGTTTTCACATTTCATCTGCTGAAAGTTTCTCTGTGTTCATTGAAAATCTGATTTTAAGGCATGAATGTACGAACATCATTTGTAAGATCACAACTAGTTTTTAGTCAATTGTGGTCCAGTATGCAACTTACACAAGTGTGATGTGGAAACTTGAAGCCTCCAGTGCACACACACCGAGAACAGACTTTCCAGTGAAGTAGGAGACATCTTGTGTCCAGCAGTTAACTTCCAAAATGAACAATATTTGCATATTCATAGCTTCTGGATTTTTAATGAGGTAGAAGTTATAGATGTCATTGTAGGCCTGTCAGTCCTTTTCCCCTCCAAACCACTGCAGTTGTTTAAAGAAACAACCTATGTAAGTTGGAAATAAGTGTTTTCACTTTATCATGATGTCTGTTGAACCTTTGTCTGTATTCCTTAAATAAATCATTTCATATTATAACTTCAAATAAGGACTTTTCATCCTCATAATCCTATTCATAATATTACATGGATTTGTTTCGGTGTTGAATGGATTGTTTTGTGTTGCATTTAAATTAGATTCCTATGTTCAGTAAGACCTGGGGTAGTACAAAAATGCCAAGATAGTGGGTGGATTAGAGATATAATGATTTATTATGTAAATTCAACCCTGTTTACTGCCAGTGTTCTGATTTGTAATACTTTCTCTGTAATTTTACCTTTTCATGTATTAAAAAAAAGAATTACCACTGATGAATTGCTGGATCCTTGTGTTTAAATATTTACCCCACACCAGATGTTCTGTTCCATCACTCTTACTGTGGTTTTTTTCAGTTGTACCATTAGTAAAAATTACTCAACATATACATATATTGCTTTGTAATTTGCTATTATTTGCATTTGCTTTCATAACCTTTATTTCCACAGTTACTATCTTTAAGACCAATAACATGTTTGAGTTGACAAGGCCAGCAGCTGACTAATACATTTTTACAACTTAATGTTCCCCAGATGGAATCTATGGTGTAATTTTGTTTAATGAAATCTGTTGGCACCACACAGGGAGGATCCCTGAGCCCTGGGTTAGATGTGTAGGTACTTCATTTACTTTCCTGCACTTCCTCATCTGCATTAGCAAGGTCATTTCACAATATTGTCCTCTAATTATGTCCTCGATGCCCCTTTCTGTGGAGAGTTATTGCATATAATGAAGATGAATAAAGCACTGAGAAACTTACTCAAGAGATTTAATGTTTCATTGATTCTTTTTCTGATTATGGTTATGATAAAACATCAAACATCTGTACACACATCACAAAGACAAAGACAGAGTCAGTCAGGCATCATTCAGCATGCAGTTACTGCATTGCACTATAACCAGTTCTTCCTCTATTATTATGGAGAAGTATATGTTGTGAAACGTGGCCAAGCAGCACCACATGGGAACTTGTCAGTCTCCAGATAAACCACAAACCAAGCAGAGTCCAACCAAAGCATCTCAGAGCAAAAACTAAACTCTCTGGACATCCTGTGCGCAGAAACAGCTGACGTCAGCTGCCTCACCAGTATGCCTGCTGCGAGAGATGGCTCCTTTTCTGCTGGAAATAGATGAGAAACATAGTTGGCATAGATGACAAGTGATAACGAGCAAACAAGAGGGAGTGTGTAGAGTGAAACATTTAAAACTGAGAGAGGAGAAGACAAGTGGGTAGATACAGGGGAACGCAGAGAGAATAGGGTTATGCTAATTTGAGTGGATGGGGAGATTAAATGGAGTCATTTCAGGTCACATGCCTACCAGAGACAAGACCCTAATCCTCTTCTCTTGCTACTTGCAGCTCCACATCACATACATACAAGCACACGCACTCTCATACAAATGCATATTCCTATATAATAGATGGTGACAGTTGTGGAAATGCAGTAAGACACCTGGTGCTGCAGGGGAAAAGACTGGAGGAACAAGACAGGTAAAATAGAGGATACATTATAAAATCTGCATGTAACTGGGACCAATACATTCCTTTTTAAATTGAGACATGTGTTCAAAATGAAACATTTTTTGAGTACTGCACTTCAAACATAGATTTTGAGAATGTTTGTGTGTTTTACTTGAGTTTGTGTGTGTAAAAGAGACAGAGAGAGAGTGAACGAATGGGGGGTATGTATCGTAAGTAGAGCGTAAAAAAAAGTTCCCCGAAGCATTTAATAAAAGATGATGCTGCAAATTGGATACCAGCTAGAGCTTGGACATGACATAAAAGCAAAGGATATCACTGTTTTCTTCTGTCATTCGTCTCCCATGTTTTGTTCTGAAAGACATTTTGATGGTTTTGAATGGCCAATACTTATGAAATTCTTGAACTTCATGAGGTTTGTACCAAACCCAAACCCAAAGTATTAACTATATGTATAGTGAAAGCTGATTCAACTTAAAGATTATATCAGCTATATAAAATATATTGTATATGTGCAGCTTTGCAGTATATGCAGTGAGGTCACATCGTCGCTTCACAGTTGATTTTTACAGTTAAGCTGATAGCTCTGTCTCTGGCATACACAATTACACTGAGAAGCCCTTGAGAAGTCCTTATCAGCCTTTTCATGCATTTATGATAAAATAATATGGACTTTCATTTGCATAATTACCTGCTGCACTGCAACTAAATATTGTGTCAGTGTTGGAGAATGGCAGGGGCTTTCAGTGTGCTGTCAAGCTACTCATTGCCAGCCTTGATTGTTTCAGACAACTGCCACTAAAAAAAGGACATAGTGTACAGACCTACTCTGTCTCTGAGAGAATACGTTCAGCATAAAAAGAAAAATCTACTGGTGTTTTAGTTGGGAAATTCGCACTATAATGCATTTCAAAGAATTAGAAAAGCATAGATAGATAGATAGATAGATAGATAGATAGATAGGTAGATAGATAGGTAGATAGATAGATCTATTCTCCCAGTGCTCAAGGATGAACTGGTCTGTTGGAGAATATTATCTAAATATTAATGAAATGCGGCGCCAAAGGCAGAATTTTAAAGGACGTTCACTTATCAGGCTTCTGGCTCATTAATTATCATGCCACAATTGTCCTGTTAACTTCTCATATCTGCTTGGGTGAGAAGAAGAAATCATTAGTATTCAGTGCCATTCCTTTGTTGTTCTATACTTAGCTCAGAGTGGTGGAGTACACTTCATACTGTACACAAGGTATCAATGTAAAACTGAGCGTGCTTGATAAGAAAAAAATGTCTATCATTAAAAAATAAATATGATTTGGTGGGAATGAAATCATGCAGTTTTACATGGGAAGGGAAGGCTGATAATTACACACACACAGAGAGAGGCAGGCAGGCAGAGAGGAGCTGTCCTTGGTGCTGATTCAGCCATCCATACTGGACTACTGGCTCTCTGTAGACTGTTGTGTCTGCCTAGTCGCCTGTGGCTCTCAGACTGTTTCACCCCAACAGTGTTAGCTTGTTTTACAGCAATGTACTTCTTTATTAAAGGAAAGGTTTATATTATTTTCAGGTCTATCTAGCTCATACAGTATGCACTTTACGTTTCACTGAAATCATTCCTCTTGTCTATGCTGGTCATGATTAGATCTGTTCCTAGAGTAAGTTCAATGTAAGTGATGGAGGATAAAAGCCACAGTCCTCTTTCTGTGCAGAAATGCATTTTGAAGTTCAGCTGAAGCTAATATGAAGCCTCAGGAGTTAAACAAGTCTAGTGCAGTTAAGTTCCCTCTTTCTACTTCCTTTATTTAACCAGGTAAAAGTCTCATTGAGAATAAAATCTGTCTTTCAAGAGAGACTTGGCCAAGAGAGCAGCATAATAATTGTTACAGCAATAAATACAAACCACATAAACAGACTGAGACACCTGTCACACACTACAAACAAGTGCACACAATATCCAGCCAGTAATACAAGATTATAGACAGAATCCAGTCAAGATGCATAAACAGTTATGGTTTTCCAAAACATACCTTTGTGTTTCCTAAGATTGTGTTTCCTTGCTAAGCTTCAGTGGAGGGATAATAAGAGGAAATTTTGTAAAAAAGACAGCAAATTTGGAAGATAACCACTTGATTAGATCAACTCAGACTGCTGATGCCTCATATTACCTTAAGCTGAATGCATTTTTATGAGGACTGTGATTGATTGATTCTGTCCCCCATCATTTACATTGCTATAGTATCGGGAAAGGATCTCTGCAAGCGGGGCCAGTATGGACAAAAGGGAAAAACTGCAGGGACCAATAAGACTTGAAAAATGTGAATCTATCCTTTAATTAAATATAAAAACATAATAGATGAGTGGAGAAACATAATGGACGCAGATACTTTCATACAGGGAAGTATCTGGGATCACTGAATGGTTTGATAACCAGACCAGATGAGGATATATCTGAAGTATTATGAGAGAAGAATGTGTTTATGCCATATGTACTATACTGAGAAAGTGTGAGCATTATTGAAACATTTAGTCATTTTTGTGTATCCTATTATCAAATATTTAAGATGTAAACAAAGCTGCATTAGTAAAGTTTCACACATCTCATCTGCTCTCAGTTGATCCACCTGCAACTCGCCGCCCACCTCTACGAGCGTCATCATCTCGGAGCCAATCCTGACGCGCTCCAGCGGTGCTTTTTGGCGTATTTTAATGCGTCTGGACCAATCAGGACGCGCCTAGCACTTCGTCACGGCGAAATCGAAGTTGTTGTAGAGCGCGTGTGTGTGCGCGAGGAGAGGAGAGGTAAACTGGCCGGTAGATGCGAGAGAGAAGCGCGAGGCAGCGGAAAGAAATAGACGAACCGAGTGACTTCCTGTGGATATTTTCTCCCAGTTTAGTTTATTGGTCTTTAATGCACCAATTTGAATCGCTAAACACGAAAACAAGACGCACGTTTTCGACGGAATATCTCACTTAAATTCAAATTCCCAGATGGATGCTGCCAATGAAACATGACTTAGCCCTACCTCTTTGGATGAGAGCCTGTAGCGATGTTTAAACCTCTGTGTGCATAGTTTCTTCATTACTCTATCGCCGTGGACTTATCAGTTTGCTTCAGTTTTGCTGTTGAAGGAGCATTTTTTTTTTATCCGAGATGACGGAAATCAGCGAGAAGGAGAACGAACCACAAAACCGGGACCTGCACCGACAACAGGCAACCGTGCCCAGCCAACCTGAATCAAAGGTAACAGCACACCTGTGTATATTACAACGTACAGCGAATAGATCATTGGTTATTGAAAAAAAAAAAATTCTGATGTTAATTTAAAGCACGGTTGATCTTTATTCTAGCTTTGGGTTCGTTTATGTTTAAGGAAAGTTTGACAAAGCTTGTTTTCTTTCTTTACGAGGCTAATTCTGTGTTGTCTGCAGGTCTTGCATAACAAGTCTAAGCCGCTTTAATTCTTTAACTACTCTGACCTTTAGGGCAGAGATTGCACGAAGGTGTGTGTGCTCTGTTGCATGTATATTGAATGCACAGAATAGCAGAGACACTGACTCAAAAAAAGACAGTTTTCTTAAAGTACAATGATGAAATGAGCTCAGATGAAGACTATTATTAATGAGAATGAGATGCAGGAAGATGCTTTATGTTGATAGTGCATCTCAATTTATAGAAAGCATCCTAAATATTTAGTACATACAGTAAATAACAGTGTCCCAGCAGAGTTATGAGCCTGTACCTTTGGTGGTCTTGTATTTTCTTGCTCAGAAAACACATCATAAGACACTGGATGACTAACACCATAATTAACCTGGTAGGTAGGGTGGCCCAGGTAAAAAGTGAGGTGCTGGGCTCCTATTAATCCCAAATTCCTTCCCCTCTCTGTACAATTCATACATTTCTTCTGTTCTTTCTCCACTAGAAAATTACCTGGATCCATAATTTTCTATGGGGCAATTTGACTGAACACATTCATTCAGGGATATGCTTCATCTTGCGATCAATATCCCACATCACAAGCTATACAGTATATCTGCTGTCCACAATGTAAGGACAGAGATGGGGAAAGAAATGCTTCATGTTTTCTGCTTCAGCCACTTGGGATAGTCTGCAAAAGGAATATAAATTGATGAAACTTTAAGACTATTGTATATGATTTGTTATTATTGCCTCTGCTCTTCGCTTACGTTTAGCCTTATTTTAGTGTTATTACTTGTTTTAGTGTTTCTTTATCCATTGCTGGATTTTGTATTGTTTTGTTTGCAACAGTTTGTGTTGTCTTCTTGGTCAGGTCTCCTTTGCAAAAGAGGTTTCCAACCTGAATAGTACATGCCTGCTTATATAAAGATTAAATAAAATATAAGGTGAAAATTAAACTAATTAAGGTCTATAATTAATCAGATTTGGCCTTAAGATTAGGAAGTAAAGCAAGACCCACCTGAAGGCCTTTATCTTGTCAGTTGTTATTATGCTTTAGTGGTGCATATTCTCAAATGAATACCCAATTAAATTAGCATAAATTTGACAGGTCTTGGGGCCCTGTAGTTCTGGGGCCCCAACTGATAATCCAGTTTTGGGTAGAAGTGTATAATAATCTCAGTCCAAATATGAAAGTATATTTTAAGAAATGATGAGCTTGTCATTTGGGATTGATCTTTGTATTTCTTACATGCAAACTTCAAACTGAGGATCTTTTGAGCAAATGATCATTTACCGACTTGACCTAAATCTCCTGCAACACATTTATTTTTTAACATTTACAAATGAGTGTCAAGAACAGCCTTAATTGCAGCGGCTACAAATCACATTATGGCCGCCTTTTGTTGGTCATCACCACAGCGGCCTGGAACGAGCCTGGCGGGGCGGTACTCTTGTTCTTTCTATTTGAGTATAGACAACACAATGGATGGTGGGCGTTTAGGTGCTGCGTGAATTTATGAGCAAATCAGCTAGCAGATGTTTGCTGTGTCTAGCTAGGGGCTTGGTCATAACTCACACAAATGGCCGCCCAGACAAAACAGAACTGGGCGGAAACAATCCTCCAAGCTGCGTCAGCCATGTAGCTCTGTGTTTGCCAAGCCCCCGCTGGAAGAAGAAAAGAGGATGGTGAAGATTAAATGCGTGTTACAACTTGGTTTCGGTGAAATGTACCCTTCTCTTTTAGAGCAGTGTGCTCGAGGGTATCTCTAGAGCTCCACTCGTTTCTTCCTGTCACTCTCAATCTTCTCACTTCTGCGTATTGCTCTATTCATCCTGTAACATTATTCTCTCCCCTCTTCTGCCGTCATCTTTTTCTCTCTCTTGGTTCCTCTTAATGCTTCTCTCTGCAGTCTTTCTCATCTCTTCATCAACCCCTCCTTTATCTCTCCCTCTCTGTCTCCCCTACTGTCCCTCGGCTCTCAGAGTATTTATTACAGCACTAAGTGAGCCTACCAGCTTTCTGAAGTGCTTCTAATAGAGGCTGTGACAGTGAAGCAAATAGCTATTCCACCTCCACCTACGGGCAAGGTGATAGCTCCAAAAAAATATTATTATTCCACTCTAATCACTTGGAGCACATGCTGCTGAAGTGCCTCGCATTAAGTGAGGAATGGAGCTAAAAGAGGATGATGAGCGAAAGTTTGGGAAGACAAAACAAGCGTTAAGCTCCATGTTGTTCAGTGATGGAGGAAATGAGAGTCAGCCGCTACATAAAGTTTGATATTTACAAAAAGACAAGTGGATGTAAGTGCTGATAATGCAGGTGTGCTGCTGTGCTCCGGTCCACAGGGCCTTCACACGGCTCATCACATCTTCAGCCAACACAAAGACGTTTTTATGAGGTGAAATGATGGCAATGCTTTTTCTCTCCTTTTTGCCCTTCACACTCACTTCCCCAAGCTCTCCTCCTTCTGCTTTTCTTCTCACTAACTTCCTTATCAGCCTGCGCTCTCCTCTTCTCATCTAATTCAATTCTAGTTCTAGACTTACAGTATATATTTCCCATCTTTTTTTTTTCTTCTATTGACTGTTTCCTATTTAAATTAAACCTGAAACGTGGTCTCACGTGTTTCCACCTGCACTTCACCTCTCTTTAAGTCCAACTTCTCTCATTCTTCCTTCCTTCCTTTCTTGCATCGTCTTCTTTCTTCACAGCTCTCTGCTTCCCTTTCTGAAGAGAGTGACCGGCTGGTGAAGGCTGCCTGAGCGCTTGAAAGAATAAGAGAGATTTAAAAATAGGATAGCCAGCGAGAGACATAGACAGAGAAAAAGAGGGGTACAGTACCTGGATGTGAGAAACGCATGGAAGAGGAGATAAGAAACAGCAAAAGAGAAGAGAATGTCAAATTAAGCCAGACTGGAAAAGAAGATATGAGTGACAGTGAACAGATGTTTCTTCACGGTCTCTTTATTTGTCTGAGAATCATGCAAGATCAAGGTTGCCAGTTCAGTCAGTTACTACAAACTACAGTTTATTGTTGATTAAGACTTCTCAATTTCCTACATTCCTTATCTTCAGTTTTAATTCTCAAACCATGCAAACATGAAAAACAGTCAAAATCCAATTTGTGTGTTTTACAGCTCATGAAAGAAATCGTTATACCCAAGTATAGCTTTAAAATTAACAAATGGTGCTGTTTTTGTTCATTTCGAGAGAGTTTTCCTCTTGGTTAACTTCTGAATTCCTGCATCAATAGGTGAATAAACTCCCTTAATGAGCAAATGAGACTGCAGAGCTCTCCTAATGCGATTATATGTATGTAGATGACATTTTGGAACAAACTTTATTCTGCCTCCTTGTGTTTGTTTCCTCTCTATCGCTGTTGGCAGGAGGATACATCACTCAGTCAATTAACTTCTGACAAACTATGATATGTTTGTATTTCTCCTGCCAGAATGATTGACTTGCACCGCCGACCTTTGAAAAAAACTAGTCTGCACAGAAAACAGATGAAGGCTTGCAGATAGTCAGACGCACAGTGAAAGACAGATACTTACGGCGACAGAAAACTTGCAAAGGATAGAAGAAGAGAGGAACGACGTCAAGAATGAAACAAATTCATGAAAGAATACAAGCTGAGAGTTTTCAGTTTTCACCGTGGCACCCTGCATGGATCCAGCTTTGACCCAGCACTGTTTTGATTAATGATGAAGTCATTGAATTACTGTCCTCGATTGAGTTCCGAAATGCTGCTGATCCAGCAGAGTGCCATGCAGTGTCAGGGTAAGAGTCGAGTCTGTTGGGGATAATAGACTTTGTTTAGTCCTTTGTTTAGTACTGACCTCAGGTTGCTGCTTCATTGACAGTGAACTTCTGAGGTTATTTTCTCTCTAAGAGGCAAAGTTGATGTAATGGAGTGGAAAAAATGCGTAGTTCTACTCTTCAGCTCTGAATAGCACACTCACCCTGATAACACCTGAAAAATGTGCACCTTTGACTGCAAGACTGAATGAATGATTAGTGCATAAACACAAATCATCACTCATTAAGAGCTTGTGTTGCTTAGCAACTAGGTTGTAACATGGTTATCTACTCCTCAAGAGCGCCCTGCTAGCACATAATTGTTAGAAAAATAACATTTACGCTTTAATTGTTTTTTGTACTTTGAGTCTCTCTTTCTCCGAGTGGTGGTTTATTAAATTGATTATAGAAAAAAATCTGCGTAGAAGAATTTCTCCGTTTACATTTATCCCTCATTTGCCTTTTAGTCAGTAAAGTAGGTTATGTTTTGAATACAGTATGGAAGATGATCTCATCCTGCACTCTGCACATCCCATTTTTTTCTCTCTACTCTCTGAAGTCAGGTCAAGTCAGTTTTTTTTGTATAGCCCAATATCCCAAATCCCAAATTTGCCTCAGAAGGCTTTACAATTTGTACAGTGTTACAGCACCTTTATCCTTAGACCCTTGATTTGGATAAGGAAATAATCCCTTTAACAGGGGAGAAATGGAACAAACCTCAGTTGACTGTGTGTGTGTAACATGAAGAGAAACACAGTGTGATAGTTGTTAACAGGGTAAATGGGCTGCTCAAATAAAAAAGAAACTGGACATGAACCTGTAAATCTTGTAAATATGTATTTTATCCTGAAAATCATGTGTGTCAACCTTAAAGTGAAAATACCATCAAAACATAATCAACTTGTTCTTATTGAGCACCCCAATAAGTGTTCTTTCGCCATTGTGTGAACATCAAAGAGCTGTTGTGGCAGTCACCTACAGTAATGCAAGCTACAAAAGCTCCTTATGCAGTTAAGCCTTTTAAACGGCTGGATTTGGAAATGCAAGCTTCTTTTGCTGCACACTCGAGCGGGCAGAAGTATCCGCTAGCACGAGGCTCATGCATCACAGCCCTTCAAACAACAGCCACACACAGAGCTGTAAATGTGACAAGCAGAGGAGCATAAGTGAATAATTTACCTTAATTCACACCTTTTCTTCCATCCAAGATATTTACATCTAATATAAGAGGTTAGAGGGAAACCTCAGGCTCTTGAGGTTCACTTTAGGTTCCAATGTGGAAGATCCTTAAAATAAATGTTGTATTGCCAATTTTGTAATTTCCTCGATATATAATCTTTATGATCTATAATCTTTAGTTATAAAGTTTTGACATGACAATGATTTGATATATAATACACTAAGTTCAGTGAGTCATGCTTGTAAAAAATTAAATGAGCCCCCCAAGCTGCTGTAACTATTTCACATAAAAGTAAATGCCACTACATCTGACTTTTAATAGTTGTTTTTTAAGGGAATTGACATTACTAACAATAGTCATCACTTCACCTCTCACAGGTGCTTTTTGGGAGCAGTGAAAGAATATTAAATGCATAATGCAAAAGTTATGTAAAAACCCTTAAAATCACTTTAATATATAGAGACAGAGGAAATCTATCAGTTCCTGCAATGAGAAAGCTGCAGTTAAACTGTCGGTTTTGTTCTGTTCCTGGAAGGTGTCAGTTTGTTCCAAGCCCAGCGACCAGCAATACAGCTTGTGCAGTGAAGCATTACAACTTTCCATTTGTACAAAAGGTCATTTCAGTAGGTGCACTTTTTTACCCAACAACGTTCAGCTGGAACAACGCCTAATGAGGTCATCTTTAATTCAAAACTCAGGTCACTAAAAGAAGAATGCCAAACTTAATTACGTGCCACTGAGTTTAGTAACGCCTTGAATATCATGAGCAGCTAGAGATGCGATGACAAACATGCAAGAGTCAGGCACTGTGGAGTAAGTTGTTCAACTGAGTCCCAGCTGCAGATCAGGCTTCTGCAGACGTGGCATGACAGGAGACCATCATAGATCTGGTTTCAGAAATAATGCATGTGGCACTTTTCATAAAGAAACAAGAGAAATATGGAATAAGGAGATATATATTGTCAACCAAACTATTCAATAATATTGTAGGAATAAGATGAACTAATATTGGATTATTTAGTATATTTGGCCTGCTCATGTTTCATCAATCAATAGGCTGTTGGGTCTTATAATATACAGTATACAGCTGCATAATAGCCGTGCACAAGGACACAAAGACAGCTGTGGCACTGTTCAAGGATAACTAAGATGCCTGATCAAGGACAAAACAAGCATTTTTTTGTCCAAACTAGTTTTATAAATGTGGCATAGTAAGTGCTCATGCATATTTCTGTGACCTGTGTGTGCCACATGTACACAACTGTACCTAATTTTAGTGCGACATCACTTCATGGGTGGCTTCTATCTAAATAATTTTAGAAATCTTTGACATACAATGTTCAGAAACTGATCCAGAAGATGAAGACACTGTGTTCAATCCTCTTTCCTGAGGTTTCCTAGATAACAAGGCTGGTCAAGAGTGTGTGTTGCATGGCCACAAACAAAACATTATTAATAAACCGTTAAACTTTAAGATCTGTGTTTCTTTTATGATGTGGTTCTTCAGCAGTCGCCTCACTGTATGACCTGTTATGGCGTGAAGCATGTAGAGTTCATTCAGGTACAGCGCTGAAGTCATGCTTGTACTGGCTGTCAACTGTTTCATACATGCTTCACAATCACTGGCTTATTCACAGGTGTGTCACTAGTAATGTCCAATCATTCATGTGGCGCATCCACCACCCACGTCTCCTTCTTATGCGGTATTTTTGGTGTTGTTAATTTAACTAAGATGTTCATGTATTTTTATTAGAGTCTTTGTTACTGCTCTGGTTCTTTGAGAGTAGAATCAGAGCCTATTCAGCCAAATCTAACTGTATTACCATTTGATATAAATGGTCGATTCTTTGACAGAAGTGTCTGACTGAAATTGCAGTTGTGCCTCAATCCTGAGTGTGCAATGGGACCTCTGTGTTGCATACTAGTGGCACAAGGATGACTTTTCGCCTTTCTCAGGCATCTCGCGTGAACAACCAACCCCCCACTTCTTAATCATTAATTTATCCAGGCATCCCTCACAACAGCCTATTTATAGAGGCCTTCACCGAACATCTCTACGCTCTGTGCTCATTTTCAAACGGACCAAAGAACAAAGCATAGACGTCTGCTCTGTCTTCCCACTGTTCTGTTTGTCTGTCAGAGGGGTGATAAAGAAAGGCCTCTGTGCATTGTGGAGTTTTAAAAGACAAGGGGGGTTGATGGTGGTGGTGTGTTTTCACTATCTCTTCCTTCACTCTCTTACCATGTTCCTCTTCCTGTTTCTGTCTTCTGTTTTTCCTCACTCTCTTTGACTGCCCTCGTACTTTTCTCTTATTCCTTCCTTCATCTTCTTCTTCCTCCAACCGCAGTCTGTTCTAGTACACATCTACTCGCACTGTGATGAGCTAATTGCTGTCAGTAGTTCAGCGTGTGACGGGTCTCCAGTTCTGTGATCCATAAATAGACTTTTCAAACCCCTTACAGAGACAGACAAGAGTGCTATGGAGAAATATAGAGATTTGCATTCATTAGAGCTCTGCTTTTGATTCTGTTCTGTTTTCAGGGGAGGAAGTTACAGGGTGTAAGAAAACACAGTGAAGCTGATTTTTATTTCCTCATATTTATGAACAGCAGCTATACTCAGAACCATGTGTACAAAATTTAAATACAAAGTCACATATACTATTATAAAGATTGTGGCATGTGAGCTCCAGTTGCAAAGCTCAGGCAGTTGCAGTAATACAGAGCTGCAATGATTGGTCAATTAATCAATTAGTCAATCAACAGAAAATTAATCTGCAACTATTTTGATAATCAAGTTATCATTTTAGCCTTTCTTTTTAAGCAAATATGCCAACATTTGCTGGTTTTAGCTTCTCAAATGAGATGGTTTAATGCTTTTTTTGGTCATCCATGATAGTAAGCTGATTATCTTTTGGTTTTGGACTGTTGATTGGACAAAATAAGTCTTTTAAAGATGTAAGCATTGACTTTTGGAAATTATAACACACATTTTCAGTATTTTCTGACATTTTATAGACAAAACAATGAATCGAGAAAATAATTGGTAGATAAATCGATAATGAAAATTAGTTAGTTGCAGACGTACAATAATATTTTCGTTGTAATAGCACTTGTACTTTGCACTGACAGTTAAGTTAATCTGAATACCTGTATGGGTTTAATGTTTCCCCTAAGAGACTTGCCTAACTATGTGAGGTTAAACCCTGGTTTTATGATCAGATCCCTCTAACAGTCTAATTGTCTCTGTAGGCTTTATCACACTGAAATTCGCACACTGGTTCAGCCAATGAGAGTGAGCCCACCAAACCCCTTTGGAAATGGTTGTATCTATGGCTGCTATGCAGTACTTTGAAACTACAGTCCATGGTTATACAGACCGTCAGAGGATTTGTGAAATAGAACTCACCTTGGTCCTGAAACAGTCAGATACGTACTCTACTTAGCTAATAGTATTTGTAAAAAAAGCAGGTGGACACCCAAACAATACAGCCATACGTGATTGTTGGACATCTCATTCCAAAACCGTGGGCATTAATCTGCTGCTATAACAGACTCCACTCGTCTGGGAAGGCTTTCCTCCAGATTTTGGCAGATTTGCTCCCATTCAGGCACAAGAGTGTCAGTGAGGACAGGCACTGATGTTTGGCAATAAGACATTGCTCTATTAAACCCAAAGGTGTTTGATGGCATTGAGGTCCAGGGTCTGTGTAGGCCAATCAATCAATCAAACATTTTTTTTTTGTATAGCACCTTTCATACAGGTTAGTGCAATTCAAAGTGCTTTCAAATCACTGACATAGTCATATTGAAACAGGATGTGACCTCCCACCTGCCCCCCCCCAAACGGTTACCACAAAGTTTGAGGCACACTGTTATACACTAATAAAAGACTATTGTATGCTGTAGCATTATGATGGCCTTTAATTGGCAGGCTAATGGACACCAACCTACTGGTCTACATACTTTTGACTATATATCATACTTCTTTAACTGTTTAACACTTTTTCTGAAATATTTCAGTGCTTAAACTTAACGGGATACAATAAAAGGGATTTTGTAGAAACAGTAAATACTGAATAATAGGTCTTTAGATAAACTGTATAAAAACACCCACTTAACCAATGTTTATTCATTGTTTTCATTCATACAGGTCTGTAGATGGTATAGATTTCGATGTGAATTGAATAGAGGAAACAGATGGAACCTGCTCATGTCAATATGGTAATTTGGAGCACCCCACTTTCATGATTACTCAACCTTGTAAAACTACTTACAAAATTAATTTTGCATTAAACTAGCCAGTATTCTTTAATCTCCATTTTAGCCTCGGTTTAATCCCTGTTTCTGTGTTTCTTTAATCTTTGTAAAAGCTCAGGGAGGTGTTTTAAGCTATTAATTGTATCTGTCATGTGTTGCCCGGTTTGTGCTTGAAGAAGTTGTTTCTTTTCCCTTGGAATTGAAGCAAAGACCGGCCTTCACCACAGATAAGATTAACAAAGTCAGGCAACTTAAAACATCTTATGGAGAGGAACATCCATTACTGAGTGGGCCACCAGTCGAGCCAAGAAACGGCCATTAAGGAAAGCATGGACTCAGCTCCCTGTAGGAAACATTTATGAGAGGCACTCACTAATGGGTCAACAGAGAGAACTCTTTTCATCACTCAAACTAATTGGCATCTGTGAATCTGTGGCTTAAAGAAGAAAAAGAGGAACCTGCTCGATGCTATTGATTGAATTTTCTGCGGAGGAGTGCAGATGGGTGATACAGTGGCTTTCAAAGGCATGATGAGGATGCTACCTCCTCAAACATGATTTTGTTGCAGAGAAACACTATTTGCTACATCGCTACAAGAAAAGATATGTTAATGCCACAAAATATACAAAAGTTAATGGTTCTGCTGACTAAAGAAAAGCAGACACTCTCCATGAATCCAGAAATAAATAAACATGTACAACATTGAAGTTTGAGGCAGGTCTACAAAACAGTGTTGCTGCCCAGTCACTAACATAGACAGCTAATGAGCTCTGTGTAAATTGAGGAGGTACTCTTCAGTCTCTATTTCATCCTTGCCCTCATTCTGCAGGCCATTCCCTTGATGTATGAGTCCACAGCAGTTATTATTATTTCCATATATTGGATCCCATCACTCCTGAGTCCCAGTAATTGTTTGTCCCCTTTATGTTCCCCTTTATCAGGGCTGGACTGGCAACAAAAAGCAGCACGGGAATTGGCTGTCCAGCGGCCCCAATTTGATACGGCAAATTCGAACTGACACATGTTTGTATCAAACCTCTCCCTTTCTGACTCTGCAACTGAATTTTTCAGATGACCAGTATTTTGTTGTATTCAATCAGTAAGACCATATAAGAGTGCAAAACATACCTATGCTTCAATTACTTTTAAACTTTATTGTTCAGTGGCACACATACCTGTCTCCATAGAGAAAGACTGCAAAGACTTCCTCAAAACTTTCCCTGTCTGACTATTGTTGTACTCATTAAATTCATGATGAATATTCCAACCGTGACATAGGCAAATACATATGTGGTGTATTATGCTACGTACTTGCCATCAATCTTGTAATGCAACAATAAATAACTTGAATGAAGTAGTCCAACCTGATCATATGAATGATGTATTGTGTTCTACTTCACTTCACAGACACACAATAACATTTAATAGTGCACACACACCTCTAATTGGATCTGTGCTGGTTTCTGCTCCCTCCTCCTCCATCCTTTCCCTTTCCTATTCAGAGCCATGTTCACCTGCTTGTTCAGATTGTAGAGTAAGTATATAACAAATCATTTTTATTGCTGGGCAATAAAATCAAAATCAAATATTATATGCCTCATAGTAATCTAAAAGAAAATTATCTAATTTACATGTTTATTTGACCCATTTACAGTGGAAGTTGATGACCATTTTTTAAACACTTTAGAGAAGTTTAGTGTAAACTTCTCTAAACGTTTGAGCACTGAGTCTGACTAGTTAAACCTTGAAAATGGTCAAACCTGCAGCGGGACCCTAGCATTGAAACCCTAAGGTTAACAAAAACATTTTGTTCTTTAGTTCACTTAGCTAGTTCACAGCACATGTAAGCATGACAAAGCACCTGCTCCCTGCTCACTACTCTTTGATGTTTCTACCTCTTCGCCACTGTCTTCATCATCACCCACAGACTGCTTAAATAAGTCTGTTATCTTAGCACACTTTGCGGTGTTAGCCAGTAATATCTTTTTTCTTTACTTGGCGCACCCTCTCTGTGCCACCAGCCGCAGGTTTTCTCTTTCTATCCATGTTTCGGCAGCGATTGCGAGATATTTTTAATGTTTGCTAGATACTAACTGCCCAAGTGCTAGATACTTTGAGTTTCAGTTGTGATGGCAACTGGTACCTGCTATTACAGATTGCACCACCATGTCACTGCAGCTAAGATGACCTATTGAATATTTGTATATATGTTATCTAATGCTGGGGTTGGGAAAAAAAATACCAGCCCTCAGAAGACCGACTCACCAGAAAAATTTGTGAAATTCCCAACGGCCAGTCCTCATCTGCCCTTTATTGTGGTCGAAAACACTGGATGGCAAGCAGGCGGGAAGCGGGGGCGGGCAGTGTCAAAGATAAACACAGTGTTTGCAGTGCATCACTGACAGCATCAAATGCAAAGGTGCAGGCCGCTCAATAAAACTAATCAAAGGTGAATTTTAAGGGGTATTGACTCGCAGGGATTCGCAAGGGATGGCAAATTTGTGATCTAAGGAAAGGTGGGAAAAAAGCTGAACATGGAAGATCAGAAGCCAGCCTAGCAGGGCAAGGACAGGCAGAGGGTAGAGCTAACAGGCTGTATTTTAACAGACTGATTTTTTTCAAACACTGCACATCCCCTCAAGCTGAACACTTTTTTGTTATTTCAAAGGTCATTCGTGTTGTTTCTATTTTAAATTGTCACTTCAGGACTTTATAGCACCCTGAAAATTTGGAAGTGTTTTTCTTTACCTTCAAAAAGTCATGACTAAATAAGCAATTTAAAGTTAGGAAATTGACATCCCTGGCTGTTATTTAATAAAAGTCCTGCCAACTACACCTGTCGAGTTGCTAAAACCTGATTGGTGCATAGAAGTATGTGACACTGACTTTCTCCACCTGAGCTCAGACCTACTTCAAACTACTGAGAGCTAAAGGCAAGAGCACAAATATACAGTAACCTCTTGTGAAATAACCAGAACTACTCTAACTTTTGCAAAAAGTTTTGTGATCGTATAGGACCCCGTCTTTCAGAGAAAAACTGATTGAGAAAATGGGTTTTCAAGACCTTTCAGATTTTTTCAAACACAGTTCTCTTGGCACTTGTTGTAATTTGTCATGTTCTTCATTGTAGAAAGTCACGTAAACTACTTCTTCTTCACTTTTTCTTTCAGCTTCAGCGACTGAAGCGCTCCCTGTCCTTCAAATCGGTCATGCGCAGCAAGAGCATGGACAACTTTTTCCAGCGCAGCAACGGAGACACTCGCCCACCCTCCGCTCTTATTACCACGCCTCCACCTGCGCCATCTCTTCCCCCCTTCTCTGAGTCTCCCCTGGCCTACGAGCGATCTCCCTCCCTTTCCCCATCTATCAGTCCCAACCCATCATTGTCATCACACTCACCTTCCATCAGTCCTTCATTGTCAAAGTCTCAGGCCCTGCCGATGCAGCCAGTCAAGACACACTGTTTCCAGGAGCACGTCTTCCGTAGGCCTGCCAACTGCCAGCGATGCAAACACATGATCCAAGGTAGGTAATTGTGCCAGTTACTTTAAGAGCAGTGTATTTGTGGTTGTGCCTGGATGGAGTAACCCAGAATTAGTAAAATTCACTATATTTTCCTTTTTTAAATGCATATTGTCAGTGGTTTCTTTGTTACTTCCATCACTTGAAGACGTAGGTGTCTCAAAATGCAGAAATCAGTGGCTGAATTTATGTACAATTCAGCACTGTGCAAAGATATCAGTTAAAATTAGCTTTGTGTAACAACAGATTTAAAGGGCAAGTTCACCCAAACCACAAATAAACCTATTTTCTCACTTAACCCCTCGTAGTATCAAGCCATGCAGATAGTTTTGGGTTTATTTGCACAGGATTTGGACATCTCTGCTCCTGGGACTTCTGCCACTTTGCCCAATATAACGAAGCTGAATTGTGTTGGTGCTTCTCAAAGGATTACTGCAGATCATTATGCAGGATAATCCACAAATCTCACTGTGGACAGTTAGCAACAAGATTATTCCCTCAGCAGAAAATGTTCCCAATGAAAATTATTGACAGCAACAACTGCGATCCAATCTTCTGTTCCATTAACATACCTCCACCGGGAGTTGTATCGGCTTTTTCTACAATTGGTATGTGGACATTTCTCAGCTGCACCGTTCATAAAACCAAATCTGTTGGACAGGTCAGCTCACTTTCTAGAATTTTTAGCCACCAGGAAAAAATCGGTATGGTCAGTTACATCCTGCAAATTGTAATAAAATTGAACTGCTTATGCTTTATGTGTGACTGATTCCACGAACTTAGGAGTTTATAACCAGTTTTATAACCAGAAAATTGACTTTGAAAGACACGTCAACTTATATCATGGTTTATTTTGTCTCATGACATCACTTTTGACAAATTGGATTATTTTATTCCGAACATGTTGAAATAACAAAATAAAATATATTGGCAATGAAACAAACAAAACAAAAAATAACTGCAAACTTTCAGTAAGCCACACAAATAATAACCTCTCAATGTTCGTTTGTCCACACTGGATTTTTCGCTCTTAAAATTACTGTAGCAAAGCCATTGGCATTATGATGATTATGTACAGGGCCCATATTCTGAAATTCCTGATACTGGCAAACTGCAAGGGCCTTCTTTAGGGCTTACTATGATTCATTGGTGTAGCCGATATGCTCTAAATTAGACTTCCGGGTGTTTCCGGGTGTTAAAACCTCACTGTTTTTTTTTTATACAGATTTATTGATGTCATTGTGTTAACTGTGAAGTATGTCTGTGTCATTTGGTTTTATGACTAGTATAACTCATTGTGACTCATTGGCTTTAGAACGATCTACACAAATAAACCACAATTTTGCCCAAATTAATTTGCTGAAATACATTTTGGTAAATGCTATAGAATTTCTGTATTGTTCAAAGACAATGCGTTGTAAATTTGCTATCAGTCACAAAATATCTTTGGAGTGTGGAAGCTTGTTTCTAAACATCTAAACTGTCACCCACATTACTTTTTTCAGCATTTTAAACTGAATAGATAATGAAGTGAAAATGAAATAGTGATTCAGTCTGATTATCAGGTCAGAAAAGTGGAGCAGCTCTCATCTTTTTTATTGTAAAAATAACTACAATTGCAAGCCCTCCAAGACAACCAAAGAATAGACAACCAAGGTGGCTTGTAAATGCAAATAAGCAGAAACAGGAAAGTAAAATGCAAATTTGCAATAATTAGACATTTTTTACTCTCAGTATATACAGTAGTTAAAACCATACTGGACAGACCACACCATCATAAACAGTAGTTTCTTTCTGCTTGCAAGACATTGCTTTTATACTTATAACACAAGTTACTGGTGTTTGCAGTGGGTGTGTTTGCTATAACCTGTTTATAATAGGACAGCTGTTTTCAGTCTGCCAAGATGTCTGTGTGATATAATGGATGTCGGTGTCCATGCAGGGAACTCCAAGCAGGGGCTGCGTTGTAAAGCCTGTAAGGTGGCGGCCCACCTCTGGTGCTCATCGGAGCTCTCCCAGCAGCCCTGTATTGGCAAGGTAAGATCATTTCAGTCTGACTTATCATTAAGTCTCACTACCACACACTATGCACCTTATGTGGCTAACAGTTACACCTAACTGCCCACATAAAATAAAACACAAAGTTTCGGCCTGGCACTTGGCTGGCACAGAAATGATAGCCAGCTTTCAGGAGATATTTGGTCATCTCCGGTGTGAAATTCTGTCTCAGATGCTTCTCCAAAGTCTGGCTGGATTTGTGGCATGGTCAATGAGACAGTAGTGACATACAAGTACTTGCTGATAACCAACTATTAGTATTAGGCCTAATAGTATTTCTAATAATAATGATTTACGTCAAATGCACTACATTAACCTCAATGATCATTCAATTTTTCTGATCTGTCTCTTGCTTTTTTCTCTTGATAGTGAAGCATTTAGTCACTTTATTTAAAATAGTGACCATTTTTTATGATCATGTGTTGGTATTATAGTTTAATTATATTTTCATTCTTCTGAAATCTGTCACTAACTTGTAGAAGGGAGCATTGTCACCATTGAGGAGATCACTTTTGATTGGACAAATTTCTCAGTCACAGGATTAGTGTACCGGTCAGTTTGGCTTTATATTAATTGATATAGTCACTGCTCTTTCAGAGGTTTGTGCAACTTAACCATATTTCTCAGTTGCTTTGCTCAGTTACTGCAGTTCCCTCCCAGTAGTAAAAACCCCAGTAGTCAGGCTTAGCATAGGCATTTTTTTTTTTACATAGGTAATTATATTTTGTGCATTTATTCAAGTAATTTACTGGAAATGCATGAATTCTATGTAGGCCATAGACTAACACAGACTGCATTGTGTCAGCAGAATTAAACAGCATCTGGATGCTGTAATTGTCTCTCTCAGTCAGTTGGCATAGCCTTTAGTCCTTGTAATATGCTTAGCCTCAAAGCCCCCTTCTTGTTAAAAGAGGATAAAGCCCTTTTCAAACCAGCGGAGACAAAAAGGTAGTGGTTATAAATGGAATGTGAATTGACCAGGGCTTTGCAGAGTAGACTAAGACACTGGCAGATGTGTGAAAGGGAAGCAGTGGGATAGAATAATCTTCCAACTATAAATACCATAAGAGGAACAAAAACTGAGGAGGATGATACTGATAAAGTTTCAGCGGCCAGGTCCCAACATTTTTTCACTCAGCCTTTTTGTCCTTACTCTCGCCTGTGTTGCTCCTCTCACATAACGCCCTCCTCTCTTCCTCTCTCTTGTCTGGGTGCTACATTTCCTTCCTCCCCTCTCAACTCTGTTGGAAAATCAATATCTCCCTGTACCAGCTGGTCTGGCTAATTCAGTGTGAAATTCAGTGTGTTTGAGGCACACACAATCCCTCGAGGATATGACACGGCAGGCTCTCGCCAAGCCTTCGGCAATGTCCTTTTCGATCACTGCACACTCATCAAAGCAAGTATTAGGCATTAAACAGAAACTGGATGGAGTTCGAGGCTACTTCTTATACATCTACGAATCAAGGTCTGGGATTCACGGACTCTCGACTAAATTGAAGTTACAGAATTGCACAAAGCTTTTGAGTACAAATAAGTTGTTGTGGAATTTTAGTAAAAGCACTGCAAGTGCTCATTTTATGGCAAAGTGATTGTACACATTTGAACTTTAATGGAAATGCAGATTGTAGACCTGATTTTGAGCAACAAATGTCCTTATGCTGATTAAAAAAAAAACCTGTCAGAAATAGTCAGACAACAGCATGATAGAATAAATCTAATCCTTGTGATGGGAGGGGAAACTTGATTTGCTGAGTAGAAGTGCCAGTCAAACTCCTGGGTTGACTTCAGGCCAGACAGAGTAGCAATGTTTTTGCTGCAGGGAGGAAAAAGCAAACTGATCGCTAGCACCAGAGTTCAGTGAAAAGCAGGAGGAGCGGACCATCTTGATGTGACTAAGGCACAGCTTGTGCAAGCTCGTGTTTATGTAAATTAGTACAATAACAGACAAAAAGAGTATATTGATGGCTGCACTTCTGGCTCGCTTTCAGCCCATTTGCCGAGTGCATCCATATATGACCACTAGCTTTAAAATATACCCAGAATCCAGCAGCTTTAAATTACTTTGGAATCATGACAACCTTTTGATAATCAAAGTTAATTAAACTTAAAGATGTATTACAGTTTGATAAAGCTGAGCACTGCATTAAATAATTGCCTCTGCAGGGATGCTATACACACTCATCCTCAGCAGACTTTGTGTGAGTCTCCTCTGTTACATCCCAGAGGTCAGAGTCTAATCTTGCTTTCTGTGAATCTCAACCGAGCAAAGTGAAATATCAGCTTGTCTCTTGACTTAAATTTCAAGATTGTCCAGTCACGCTGCACAGGCACCACTGCCGATACCTTGACATATAATTTGTCTGGTTGGTGTTTTGCTATGTGAGGTGAAAGGGAAGATTCAAGGTTCCTGATGATGAGGAAATAATTTAACTAGCTCCACTTCTGAGCACAACAGCTTGTTTCAAATTGGAGCACTGGCAGAGGAGTTGAGGGCAATTGTCTCTCATAATTAGCGTAATCCGGCAGCAAGCAAAGCGTTTGCCAAGTTTGTTTACATCTTTTATTTTGTTTGTCACAAAGTGCTTCACAGGAAACGCAGGACACACATAGATTAAAACAAGGATAATGAAAGTAATATTCAGGGAAAAAAAAAATCAACACAGATTCAAAGACACTTGGCCAGAGCTCGAGTCGTCTTTACACAGATATGTATATATGTGGGCACCTGTGGGATTTTCTAAATGGGTAGAAATGCTTTTATGTAATAACTTCTCATGTTATGATGGCATCAAATCACATTTTGAATTCATAAGGGGTTTCCAAAATATTACTAATCCTTATTATCATTGCATCATTAGTTAAAAATATGTTACAACTCTTATGAAATCAATATAGCGTCATTTCAGTGTTTAAGAGGTTAAGTTTGTGTTCCTTAAGCAAAGAAATAAAGAAGAGATTCTGGGCAAATTCTTATCTGTCAGTCCTGAAAGCAGTCAGCACATTCCTTCCATACCTTAAAGTGATATTTCACTTTTGGATGACTTTTGTACTTTGCAGAAGGTCTGCTCTCACCAGATCTGTCAAATTGTCACGGCAGTCATTTTGATTTATTTCCTTTTATATAAATGTATTACTTTACTTCAACTATCAGACATTGTTGATGAAAAGCATGCAAAATGTTCAAAAATGTAAATGTTGCACTCAAGTGAAACGTCTCCATTCGTTGACAGTGATATATCATGACGCAGCATACGTGTGAAATACTTTTTATGTAAAGTAATAGAAACATTTCCTGAGGTCAGTCTGGGTGAAAAAGTGGCAAGTTTTAACATGACAGATATTTTGCCTCCGTAGTAATACGCGGTCCTGAAAATGCTGTTTTATCTTATTTATATAATTAAATGAAGCGCAGTGATTAAATGCTGCTGAATTCAAGCAGCAGGGAAGCTGAAAAAGAGCTTTTAATACACTTTCTCATGGCATGTTATTTTCAGCATATATCACTTGGACAAGATGAAAAAAAGATGCTGAGATGAAATAAAACCGGTTTCTATTCAGAGAACATAGAACAGATTCATCACAGCTCCTCTGTCAAAAACAGGACTTTGTAATGTTATCTATTAGACTGATGAGTCATGTACTGTAGCTAAACATATTTCTCAGGCTAAATAAAGAAACAAAATCAGATATCAAAGGTTGTACGTTACCTTATCTGCATTGGTTGATCATCCCCAGTCTGACAGTGACAGGCCTTTGTGGTGCTTAAACACTTGGACCATGTAGATAAATTTGCTGAAAGGGAGATGAGACAAAGTTTAGTCATGCTTCATTAGGCATACAGCAGTGCTGGGGGAAATTTCTTTGAAGACTCACCCTTAAAACTCTTGGTGAGTGTATCATTTCCACTGACAGTGGGCAATAACACAGTAATAGATCGTAACGGCTGATCTTACTTACGTCTATCAATATGGAAAAGTATGTCAAAGGCATTTTTTTTGCTTCTGTCAAACTGTCTTTTAGGGGGAAAATACTGAACTACAACCTCATTCATCATAATTTCTCTTCTTCCTCATGCTGTCTATATACTGTGGGCTCAGATGAAAAAACTAAAACTCAGCTTGACATAAAAATGAGCAAAGTAGTCCCTGCTGTCCCTATTTATTTCTTTCCTTTTCAACTATACTGCATTAGCAATTGAACTTCAATGCTTGGCAGATGTGTGACATTCATTATAGCGTAGCAAAGAGTAAAGTAATGGGGGTCAAGCTGGAGAATAGGCATTAGTGTTTGCACTCAACAGATGTCAGCATTTGTATTGTTTAACCACGGCCTTAATCTTCTCCGAACCTCAAAGCATACATTAATATACAGTACCAGTCAAAGGTTTGGACACACTTTCTCATTTAAGAGAATAGGAAAGTGTGTCCAAACCTTTGACTGGTACTGTACATGCACAGATAATGTAGAACTATGTGAATAAGTGAAACATGTTTGTCAATGTGTACAAAATGAGACTGTAAAAGCCCTCAGCTTCTTACCTCTCTTGCACTTTTTGTATGCACATTATATATTTATACTGCAGTATTTTTAACTTGCAAATAAACTAAAAATAGATCAAATAAATCATGTATTTGAATGGACTAGTTGAGACTCAGAAGAAAAATATAATCCATGTGCCCACATTTTTCCCAAAATGTGTTTATAGTGCAAAATACCTGCATCAAAGTAATATGGTAGAGATTTCAGTTGAGCTGAAAAACCTTTTCAGCTACTCAGCTTTCATCACACAAACTGAAGCCCCACCTTCCCCAGATAAAATCACACAGGTATTGTCTTACAGCAAAACATCTGCCCTTTTTTGCCTTTTTCCGCCTCAAGTAACATTTCTCCTTCCCCTGTTCTCCCCAACCTGTCCTCTCGCCTCTCTATCTCCCCGTCTCTCTGTCGGCCTGTCAGACAGGAGCTTTTAAGAGAAACTTCAGCTCTCCTCTGCTGACCAGCGATACACTGGGTGTGGTCAGAGAGGCTCCTGCTGCCCAGGGTGAGTGATGGATCCACTGGTTGATTTATTACAGCATCAAACAACTGGATTCTCAGGATGACTAATCACCGTGTCTGTGGCCTTCAGCTATTGATGTCTGACAGGCCTCTGTATGTATGTGTGTGTGTTTCAATATAGTGTCAGCTATAAAACTGCACATATGTTTCTCTGTTCCATCTCGTCTGGCTGTGTAGAGGCGGGTAATGGCATTGTTGACCCTGTGTATGAGGCACTGCGCTATGGGACGTCGCTGGCTCAGATGAGTCGCTCCAGCTTCAGCAGTATCTCAGAGTCGCCCTGTCATGAGGTATAAAACACACACACATAAAAAACACACAGACACATAAAACACACAGACAGCTCCAGTCATTCATATAAATTCATGCTGACTATAATCATACTAAGAATATTGTTGACATTGCTGGCTGCAAACATCTCTTTATTACAGGAAGAAAAAGTGCAAGACAAACTAGAGAACCAGCCTATAGCTGAAGAGGAATCCATCCCAGGAAGTAAGTCCATTTGTTTGCAGCTTTGAAGATGAATCCCACCATTACATACTCTTTCATTGTTCACTGATTGCCTTTATTTGTTATGGTCAGTGCATTCAAGGTGAGTTGTGGTCAAGAGTTGCAAATTATAGATTTCGTTAACCTGCCTCATCTATTCCTATTTTAGTATCAATTTCCTATATTTTCTCAGACTTTTAAAAACTGAAAAAAATGTTGGTTTACTAGTTTTCTAGTCAAAATACGTCAATTTAGAAAGATCAATGCCAGTTGTCCAAATCACAAAAAAGGTGTTGAGGTTGTTGGATTATGCCACCAGTAAGCAGATCCAGAAAGATGTAAGCTGTGGCTGCATTGCATTCTGGTCTAGCGAGGCAGATGTTAGTGGAGACATTTGTATCTCCACCTTTTTCTACAGTTCATTTCCCCTTGATATTTGTTGGACATCAGAGCAAATTGATAAATCTTGAAAGACGTTTTGATTCAGAAGGACTGAAAACACAGTTACAGTTTCTCTATTTATCTGCTGTTAAATGTCAGTTTGTTTGAGCCACAACTGAAACAATGCAATTGGTCTGAAATTTAGATAATAAATTGTGAAACCGTCCTCCAAAAGCCTTTATAACATTTCAGAAAAAACAGTCTGGGTATTTGGAAAATTACAGAAAACCTTATTTTATAGGGTATACATTTTATTTCCATGGCAGTTTAGTACAGATGTTGAGCTTCTCTCCACAATGTGAGATGTTTGTCGTAAAGGAACATTACAAGCTAAATGTTGGACTGTTAAAGAACTACATTAATCCAAGATACAGCACACTATAGCCGGTGTGTGGGAGTGTGTGTGTGTTCTCTACCCAGAACGTTCCCTCTCGGTCTTTAGTCCCAGGAGAAGGGATCATCTCTGTTTGTACTGCTGCCACTTCACAGTAAATGACCTTGGCTTCGGCCTTCCTTCTGTTTGCCGCAAAGTGACAAGACCTCTCTCTCTGTATCCCTCCCTTTTCTTTCTTTCTCTTGAACCCACACTCTTTCCTCCCTCTCCTCCTCTGTTGTACACGTGACATTTCTTGTTCTCACACATACCGTCTTTCCCTCTCTTTTTCTTCTCTCTCTCTCTCTCTCTCTCTCTCTCTCCTTTTGTGTCTGTCTCTCCAGTGCTCACCCCTCCTGAAAGCGAGAAGGCTGATTCAGAAGACAGGGTCAGCCTGAAGGTGTGTAGTCAGCATTTCTATCTTCTTTCAGCTTGTTTTTCTTGGCACAGCTGCACTCTGTCAGTCCCCTTCAAACTCTCCATCCTTTTCACTTAGTTTCAGATTTCCATATAAGGGACATACAGAAAATACTCTTCATATTTCTCTCTATTTTTCTTTATTTCAGACTCCCAAGCGGGTAGAGGTTCACCCCATCCACACCTATGTGGCTCTCTACAAGTTCTTGCCTCAGGAGAAGAATGACTTGGAACTGCAGTCAGTCCAGCACATTTCTTTATATACTGTGTATTTGTGTGTGTGTGTATGAGGGTAATCAGGTGGGAGAGAGGAAGTGTGTACCTAGCCAAACTTTCACTGACACTCACAGACCATCTGCCTCCTCAGCGGGATGATCATAGGGGGTTGTAGGGTTCGGGTTGGGAGGAGGAGGGGAGCGTACTGGGAGGCCTGGAAGGACAAACAGCTGCGTTGAGTGTGTGACAGAAAAAAAAGAGTCTTTGTATGTTAGTAGGTGCAGGAAACTGCTGAGTGGTATGACACCCACCAGTAATCTGGAGGATGCGTCTGTGCAGGAAGACAGCACCGAGGTAGCTCTTCATGTGGACAAAGCGGTCCACGCTCAGCAGAAAAATAACAAATTTCCTTGTGACATTTACAGTAGTATACATAAGACAAGATAGAACAAGAAAAATGTTATAGCAACATCAACGATGCAGTGATAAAAGCTGCTGTACATGAACAATGTAGCCTGATTTTCCAACTTAAATGACTGAAATGGTTAGCTACATAGATAGGTAATGGATGAATGATGAAATAGCTAAAAGTAATCAATAAATACTAGAAAAGAGGCCCAGAAATAGCTAAATGTATCATATATGGTTGAAATAGTTAGCTAATAGAACAGATAGTTAAGTAAATGTGTAGGATATTGTTGAAATAGTTAGCTAAATGGATCAAGCAGTTGAAATATTTAGCTAAAAATAACATATGGTTGAAATAGCTAAATGTATCAGGTATAGTTGACATAGTTAGCTAAATGTACCAAACTGTTGAAATATTTAGCTAACATAAATAGTTGAAATAGCTTAATGTATCGGATATGGTAGAAATAGTAATAATACATTACTTGATATAAATATGCTTTTTATGGCATTAATCTTTACATTTGACTGTCCACTCACTTCTTGTAATGTAACTATGATATTTTCCTGTGAAGGGAAAAGTTTGACATTTTCCAGAATAAGTTTGCTTTTGTGCCGAGAGTTAGATGACAAAATAGTCTCGTGTGTGTACACTAAATAGGAAGCAAAGAGTGAGCTTAGCATAGCATAAAGACTAGAAGCTGGGAGAAACAGCAAGCCAGAACATTTCAGATGGTCATTTGGGATTGGGAATGCTCATAAATGCTTAAATAATCGTGTACAGTACAGTTTTCTCTGCAAGCACTTTGTCTGAATGTTTTTGCTCCAGGCCTGGCGATAGAGTTCAAGTCACAGATGACTCCAATGAAGACTGGTGGAAGGTGAGCAATGAAAAGAATCCATTTAACATTGATCCTTTTTTGTTTTCTCTCATTTAATTCTTCCTACTTAGCCATTGCTAAGCTGAATATGGAATAGATAATACGAACATGTGGCCTTCAGTTAGGCAGTCACAGAATCAGTTGACTCATCCATTCAAAGCAGATCCATGCAGAGACAGTAAAGACTAAAGAGCTGGCGGGTGTGCTTGAAGGACAGCAGGTGTGGGTGTTAGCGGAGCTAGTTAGCATGAAGAGGAAAAGAGGAATGAGGCAGATTGCAGTCAGTGTTTAATAAGGCAGCTGAAAATCTTAACCTTCACCTGCCGAAGGACAGATGGGTCTTTACATAAACAAAACACCTGGGAAAAGGACCAAGTTATTCACTTCAATAAACAGGCTGTAGAGTATCCATATTTGCACAGGTAATATTACTGGTATAAATGAACTAAAAAATTACATTAAACAATAAGAATTTTGTCAGATTGTTTGTTTTTTTGTTTGTTTTTTAGTTCAAATCTGATTATTTGAGAAGAATAAAACAAATTTCCATTTAACTGTCTAGTTTACTGTTGGACAGTTCAAACTGAAATGCTTATGGTAACAAAGTTTGCACCCTGTAATGGGTGTGATTTAAATGTCAAAATACATACATATTTTTTAATAGATAACTGACAATTACACCCAGAGAAATGTAGTGCCATTTCTGTGTAAACATGCCTTTGCTTAACGTGGAAGAACCAACTTCTCATGTGACTCCAGCCCCTACAGGCTTTGTACGCCTTTGGACAGAGTCTCTAAAGAGAATAATGGGGGATTAGGTTTCCGCAAATACAGATGCTTTTTGGTCTGATGTTGCTAATTAGGGAACAAAAGCAGTCTTTATTTTCATTTTTCTGCTAATTGTGATAGTTTATTCAAATTCAGTTTTGTTACTGTGAAATAAATGTGATGCATATTCAGGCAAATGGTCCAGTAAACAAAAACACACAAAGAATCTAATTATATAAAGTGGGACAAGGACTGCATTAGCTGCCTGTGTCATGTTTTTCCTGTTTGTGTTGAAATGCAAGCAAGCAGAGTAGTTACTTGTCAAAAATTAAGCACATTGTGGGTCATTCCATAAGGGATGAATTTCACTCAAACTAAGAGAAGTCCCGTACTTCTTCCATTCTGTACCATGATTCGAAACGAGACGTTATGGGCCATTTCTTTTTCCATTCTAATCAGCTCAAAACTGTCCAGAAAATATCTATTTATATCTGTCAAAGACTAACAGTGCGTTTGTGTATGTGTGTGTGTTTGCTTGTGTTTACCAGGGGAAAAGCAGAGACAAGGTGGGATTTTTCCCGGCCAACTTTGTGCAGCGGGTCCGCCCCAGTGAGCGGGTGTGGAAGGTCACGGCTGGTTTCCACGGCAACCGAGACAAAGGCGAGATGACTGTGAAAGAGGCCCAGGTGAACACGCATAAAATACACACAGTTTATCACTCTCTCTCTCCGTCTCTCTCTCTCTCCTTCTCTCACACACACACACACACTGAATACATTAAAAAATGTATGCAAATTCATGCAGAAAACTGCTGAGATTACAGAGGACAGCATGTTATGGCTTCCAGTGCAGCTCACTTTTAGCCTCAGTCCAAAAACTCTCTCACATTACAGAATGTCATTTGCCCCTCCTCTGGCTCCCCTACTCCCCTCTATCCCCCCCCTCACAGATCTGTGTGGGGAAGAATGAAGAGACTGACGGTTTTCTCCGGCTCAGCAGCGGGAAGAAGAGAGGCTTGGTCCCTGTAAAGTGTCTGCTAGAAATATGATGACGGCTCTCCTTGACCCCCTCAGTTTGATAATAAAGTTCACGATAACGGAGGAACACTCAGGAGCGTTTACCCGAAACCTCACTGACCGCCACCCACCTCCACCCCTCCAAAAGTGAATTGACAGCTTGAGTGGATGATAGCTCTGCCCACGACTTCGCTTTTTTAATGCAGACGGGTTTTAAAGGTTAAGACATAAAGGAGAGGACTTCTTTAGAGTTCTTTAGAGCTACTTTTCTTGTAGCATAACTTTGCTTTGTGTGGTTTTATACACACTCACAACACAAATGTAGCATCACGTTGAAGAGGATAGTGTGCAGGAAGTCTGGCTACCTCACTTGGCCATCTGTCTGCGAAAAATGGGAGAGGACTACATTACTGTGATGTCAAGGCCTACAGAATTTGGGGGACTTTGTGAGCAAACTGTCTTAATTTCATTATATGTGTAGTGATAACAAGGCATAAGAGATTGTGAATGATTGTAGATGTTTATCGTAGTTGCTTGTGCAAACACTTTTTGGTTGTTTTGTTTTTTTTCCAAACCTCTGAAAATGGATTTGATTTAGTAGATTTGATGCAGGAGGTAAATCACTTTTGTACTGTATGCGCAGACTGCTCACAAAATGCACACGTCTGCTGTAGTGCTATGAATCCATGATGTACATATATGTCACTCCTGCTCTGACTAGAAAATGATTCAGGTACTACATTATGTCTATGTAAAAATTTAAAAAAACGAAGTCTTCTCTGCTACATCTTGGTCAAATGAAAGTCATAACACACATACACACACACATAGAAAAAACGCACTCTGGGGTTTCTTTATTTCAAACTGCTCTCCAGTGATTAGATTACGGTGTATTGATGCTCTTCACAGCTCCGATGTGACAAATGCTTTGTGTGCACCTCGGGGAGCTTCTCTCTCAGTATGCCCTTCAATCACACAACTCTCTGCACACACAGATTTTTATAGTTCACTCTGTTCCATATACTGTAACTCTTAAAATCAACCGCTAGAATCTGCTTCCTGTCATTATATTCTCAGCGTTGTTTATCTGTATGTAATGTCCTGTAATATTCGCTGTCATATCCGGTTGTGCGCTACGACGTGAGGATGATGTGCTGTCTAGAGTTTCAGAAACGCTTGCTTTTTCTTCCATGGGAAGAGCAGAGCAGGGATATAATCCAGGATGATTGATTAAAAACCAAACTCAGTGTTGTTGTTTGTCAAAAAAAGTCAAACTTTCAGTCTCTCAGAGGGTCATGTACCAAACTCTGGCTGTCAAAAATTTACAGGATTTTTGATTAAAGGCTACCGTTTCTCTCAGCACACATGATTACTTTTTAAGTAACTCTGAGGGACTGTTATTGTTGCTCTAATTAAAGGTGATGAAAGGCAAAATCACCTAATACAATTTGATTTGTTGCTATGTCATTATAAACCATAAGGTGGTGACAAACTGCCTTTGTTGCAGCAATAACTGTAAATAAAATTATGACAGTATTTGTAAATAGCCTTATAAAGATACTGTATATATTGGCTCTAAATAGCACTCTGACCAACAGGTTTGCAGCTGTCCAGGAGCCAATTAAGGGCATTAACTTCACAATAATAATAAATTACAGGAGATTATTGTTTATTGTCCCACTTACATATGTATGCATCTCTTTGCTCAATTAACATCTAGCCCAATCAGCACAAATCTTTTCAAATACTATGCACAACAGTTCTAGTCACTCACTTTATTTTGTACTCAACTTATTTCCAGCGTAGCCACGTGCGTCTGTGTATATCTGTGCTTCTGCAGTTTGGATAAAGATTTGAATTTGGACTCCGGCTTTGGGAGCATAGCAGCTTTTACAAAGTGCTCATCTTGGATCAGTCTGTACCACGCTAATCCTTAACATTACCATCACTGACTAGAACCAGGATTGGCTCAGGATTAGTATTATCCAGGTGAATTCCAGCTCTCACCGTAATGCACACTATCAGGATAGTTCTCTGCATGGCTAGCAGCCCTGTGATCCTCACATCTCTCAATAAAGTCAGATGAACTCTCAAACTGTGTAATGTGTTATTTGGTTTCATACTGTGCTTTTGTTTTGTTTTGTCAAAGAGCTCAGGGCATTATCAGTAAAGGCGGTACTGGTATCGTAGATTGACTTTTGAGAAGAAATAGATATTTCTTCTCAAAAGTCACTCCAAGTTATGACTTAATTTAAAAAATCACAGAGAAGAACAATTATTTTTCCCAAACTGGCAACTGGGTTGTTTACCTCATAAGTGCTGGAATAACTTCAAAACATTCAGATTTAAATTTTATTCCCTCAAGACCTTGAGTGCAGGGTACAAACAACATGTATGATACAATAGTGACAAAAAATAGCACCTGGCAGGAATGAAGGGCAACAAAAATTGATGCAAAATATTCTTAAGACAGACACCTAATTTACATATAATGCTGTATTTGACGTGTTTGACTGTAATGACAAAATCAAGTAAAGATGGACATTGTACTTTGGCAAGTACTTTTAACTCAAGCAAAATGTGACACTCGTCTCCCACACAACTGTCATTACAAAAGGTAACAGACCTGATTTTTATCTGCTGTAATATTGGAGATTCTGTCGTTGCTAATCCTGAAGTTATGTAAATTCTGTCTGTAATTTCTGTTTTCATTCAATAGATACTTTTCCAATTTCAATTTCAGTTTTGGAGCATTATGCCAATTCTGTATAAACTGATCTTTCGAACTATGTTCAACAATTTCATCCAGCCGCACAACTTTTCTGGTGTGGACGCATCACTCATTTATTCACCACTACTCAGTCTTTCATTTGTATGTAGGAGAATACTGAGACTAGAGACTCACAAAAGACAAGTACCTAGGTTTGTCTCTCACTACTTCCTCACTATTTTGTACCCCAATCATGGCTGTCCATCCCTCAATTGGTCACTGGCCAGGCAGTGATTGTCACTAATTCGACAGTGACCCTGGAAGAAGATTAATTAGTGATGCTGTCAACCACACTTCTTGAAGAGTCGATGTGGTAAACGACAGGAAGATTGGGCGATATATTTCACTGTGTTTAATCAGTGTTGGTAATTTGAAGTGGTGACCTCATGGTGAAGGCCACTCCATTTTTTAAATGGGTATTACCAACAACACAGTCACTGGCTATCACAGACTAATAAGACATGAAAATGCAGATTTTAAAATATCTCAAAAGAAAAAAAAAACTTCTCCAGCCATGTCTTGCTGTGGCTTGTACTAAAAAAGCACTCATTTAAATCTGAATGTCTGCACTTTACCCCCATTTTCAATCTGTCATTTCACACTTAAATTCATAAGCTATTGAATTCAAACAGAAGACATCTCCCTTCGTGGCCACAGTATTCAAGTACATTGAGATCTTTCATTTGAGTTGACAGTGCAAAGCCTGAGAAGACTGCTTGTTCCTAATGACCATAAATAATATGATTAACTCCCAATGAAATTAATTGGCAACGGGCAAAGCTGCTGGCAGGCCATATACTAAGCTGGCAAAGACAGTGTTGTGTGTCTCTGTGTCTGTTGTATGTGTGTGTGTGTGCCTGCTGTGGTGCGAGGAACATTTCTCAAATCCTGACCCAGTTCTGTTATCAAATTGGATCAAATGTGATTTTCGTCTCTGTAGAGAGACAGAAATGTGTGCAACTGGCAGTACATCAAGCTACTCGTACACTTTACAAAATTGCTGACTATATTGCTAAAGATGGCGTGTTGCTTTCCACTTGATGTACCACTGAGCTGTCGCATGACAATGAGCAAAATCCTTTCTGTGGCTCAAATGGCTGTGATAAGCAGAGAAGGGTGAGTAACTGTCTCTCCCTTCTTTTACGCTACATCCATCAACCTCACGACAAGAAACTGAAGTGTTTGGTTTGGGGCAACAAATCCTAACTAAGAGTATCAAAAAGACTGGTGCCAAGCATATCATGCTCACTCCAGAAAATGAAATCAAATGGCTCATTAAATGTGTGATTTGTTACACAGTCATTTCTTGTCTTATAATATTCACAATCACAATGTTGCATCTTTTAAAACAGAGCAGCAGCTGGACAGACTTACAGTAGGGGTGATGATGGCAGCACAGGGGCGTTAACAGCAGGAATATGGCAACAATGCAAATTCTGGAGGAAAATCCGCGCTCAAAATAGCACTTGATTATATAGGCAGGCAGGCGGGCAGAGGGAGAGGAAAGTACTGTCAGAGGAGAATAAAGCTCTCTGGTTCTCAGCAGAGAGAAAAAAACACCTTACAGACCCCTGCATCAAACACATGCAAATAATAATAATCTCCTATCCCTCACTTTCTCTTACATATGAGTGGATATTATACACAGCTTGAAAATCTTGCTTCAGTTTATGGAATACACAGTAATATCATACACCGTGGATGCTCCCAAGAATCTTTTTAAATGCAATTCAGTCAATCAGCTCACCTGGATTTATTATTAGAGCATGGACAGAGTTGATATGCGGTCTCTGTTGTCTGACCCTTTACAAGTGGATTCTTGGGTTTGAGGTAGGGTTTATGCCATGCTATATAAGCAACAACAGCAGCAAGTATTTCCAGCAGTATTGCAGTGTTTGAAAATTGTGTTTGAAACAGCAGACGTAGTTTACTAAAGTAAGGGTGTGGAGGACAGGGTGGTGGATGCAGGAGACCAAAGTTTGTTACCAACCCTGTCTCCTAGAAATTATGTTTACATACCACTCAATTGTTTCTCCAGTTAAGTTGCATTGTCAAATGTATCACTGCCTGGATTGTGTTGTGTGAATGAAGCTGTATATTTATATGCCACACTGAAGTTGTAAGGGCAAGGTGCACATCTTGAGTCCCGTGTGTGGTTAGGTTTAGGCAACCACAGGTCTTTGGTTAAAGGATAGGTTCAGAATTTTTCAAATTTTCCATAAAACAATAGTCAGGTGCCCAAATAAACACTGACACCTGTTTTTATTGCTGTAATCATTCCCTCCATTCATACTGACCATTATAAGATCCCTTACAAATGCACTTTAAATTCAAGTGATGGGGGACAAAATCCACAGCCCTCCATCTGTGCAAAAATGTATTTAAAAGTTTATTTGAAGGTAATATGAGGCCTCAGCCATCCAAATGAGTCAAATCAAGTAGATATCTTTCAACATTACAGTCTTTTTAGTGCCAAATTCCCTCTTTTTGTTATTGTACTTCCAACACGGCTCAACAGGGAAACACTGTCCGTCGAGACTTTTTTTTATTGAGTTTGACTAACTCAGACAGCTGAAGCCTCATATAAGCTTCAAATAAGCTTTTAAATACATTTTTGCTCAAAACGAGGACTGTGGATTTTATCCCCTATCACTTACATTGTAAGCGCATTTGAAGGAGATCTTCTGATGGTCAGTATGAACAGGACGAATGATTACAGCGAGCAAAACATGTTTTAATGTTCATGTGGGCACCTGACTATTGTTTTAAGAGACACTTGAAAAATTGTGAACCTATCCTTTAAACTGTCTCTCATGAAGTGAAATAAGTTGAGCTTAACTTAAATCTACACATGAACAGCCAAGAAACAGTGAAACTTAAAGTGTAAGAACTGCAAGGTTTTGATTATTGTTGACTTTGAATTGTAATAATCATCATCTGGTTTGGTCCCCCTTGGTTTATAATCAGCAACACTCTTCAACCCACAAAGTTTCTGAATATCATGCAATTATGTGAATGAAACTAGTTTAATGAGTTGCAACATCAACACCAAATGCTGCACCTACAGCCTTTGCTGCCCACCTGAATTCTGGATTTGAACAAATTTTTAGGCACTACTTGCCTTTTCCTCCTCCCTGTCTTATGTTGTCACCATCCTCCAGTTCCAGTCATGTTTACATTTTTCTAGACCCCTGGCCAACTGGACCATTAAAAATGAAGAAGGTACACGGAGACAGCATGTTTAATGCATGGTCTCATCTCCTGCCGCTGAGGCTACCTCCGCTTTCTCAGGATGCTGCTTGCACAAACACACTCTCGGTGACAGGAATGAAGCACCACATGGCACAGTCCAGAGGTAAAAGACGGTACACTGAGTCCCAGGGCTTAAAGTCTGAATAAAGTCAATGCATATCCTCTGAGTTGATCTTGGAGGTTAAACAGGACAGAGAAATAGGCCCTGGGGTTGACACATGAAAGCTGTCTTTGAAGCATGCTACACTGTGAATGATAGATTTGAGGAATATGCTTCCTTGTTTCTATGGAAGGAGTATTTTCGGGGTGGCCCTGGGTGTTTTTCTGTTATGCAAAGAGATCAATAGAGTTTTATTTATGAGGAATGGATGCTTCAAACCATTGCTGTCTTTCTATTGTCTTACAGATAAAACATTTATAAAAAAGAGTGACATAGTACAATACTCTGATTAGAAAGAGAATTGAACTCAGCAGGAATACACACTTTAAAAAGAAATACCTTATTCTTCTTTCCAGTCATAATTAAATAATTAAAGCTCAAATTAAGGTAATACCCAGGTAAAATTATATTGTAGTGAATAGAAACACCTTCAGAATGGGAGTTTAGATGGATTAATTGGAAGTACTTTTCAAAACCATAATTTAATTGATACAATAAAGTATTTAAAATCAGAAACCAGGCGACAATTTTACTATAGACGTTTGGATGGACTCATCAAGTATTTAAAATAGTGCACAGAAACAAAAGTAGTATGAGAAAATCTTATTAGGCAGCCATTTCTTTTGCACTTACTTAATTTTCAAATATGAAGGTATAACACGATGTCATGTTACAATTAAATGTATGAATGTTGCTGCCAAATTAGCTCTTTTAACAGAATGGGCTGGAGGGTACTTAGGATACTGCCCAGTCCCAAAAATGTAATTTTTGTGGCTACAGATAATACACCAATTTACTAAATGACCCTTTAAATCATGTGATTGATGAAATGATTACCTCAGTGTTGTCTTTGAAGTAGTTTTCCACCAATGCTTGAATTAATGTTATTTCCATTTGATTGCTCCTGAGCAATCAAATCACTTCTTTTACTCACATAAGTGCAAAAATATATGCTAGCAGCATTTATCCCGCAAATTAGAGCATCCAATCAGAGGGCTCTGTTTATATGCGTGAAGTGACCCATTCCAGCTTTTTCAAAGGAAATCACTGGCAGTCATATGAATTATGAAATTTAAAGTTACATCTTCAACATGAAATGAAAAAACTAAAGAATTGTGTGAAAGGGTAAACAAAAATTTTATAGCGCTTTCCGACCCTGACGAAAGTTGCTTTTTAAAAATTTTGATATGAGAGTCAACATACCACTATATTGGGATCTAACTATCTCTATGTAGTATAATGATCTCTTTAACTTATCCTTAAAAACTGAGGTGAATGTCTACCCAGGAACCTGCCGTGTATGCCAGATGGCTGTCTCACTGGTTATCACAGATGTTTCACTGAATTAAGCCCATGACATCTCATGAAAACACAACACTAAGTTCCAGTCTTGCAGATTCATCCCACCTCCACACCTGCTCTCGGTGCTTTCACTCCAACCTGCAATAGGATTCAACACCACGGCACTTCACCTAACATACCTTTTCATCAGTGATGACTATTTATATGTTTTCTCTCTTCATCTCTAACCTTCTCAGTCATTATGTAGCTTTGATGTTATTGTTAGCCTCTTGACTCGGCTGCAAAAGGAAAATCAAGGAAGGTCAAGTATCACAATCGAGGGACAAGGTAATGAGGACATGACTCTTGGCTAGAGAGAGGAGTGTTTTTTTTTAATGTAAATAAGTTCCCCAGTCTGTGCTTTGATTTAAAAGGTTTTGATAGCTAGTTTGCTTTACTGTTCATGCCTGCTAATGACTACAGGGCCTCTGGTAATTTATCTCCACACTGAGCTGCTACTTTGCATTAGTTATACAGTCAAAAGGCACAGTTTCTGTCAACCTAATGATTGGGTAAACACACTCTTTTTGTCACTTACCAGTTTCCTAGTTACTTACTGCTTTCTTGTTATACATTTACTCAATCTACATGATACTGTGAACTATCAAGACATCGATGTGAGGAGATTAAAAGCCAAATTCAACATGGGAAATATGCTCATTCATTTTCTTTCCAAGAGTTTGACAAGAAAATCAACACCAGTCTCATGTTTGTACCATAAATATTTAGCTAGCTGGAGCCAGCAGCTGGTTAGCTTAGCTTAGTGCAAAGACTGGAAACAGGAGGGAGGAAAAAGCTAGCTTGGCTCTGTCCAAAGGTAACAAAATGAAGCTCACTAATCAACACATATATCTTGTTTGTTTAATTTGTACAAAAAATAACGCATGAAAACTGAAGTATAAACATGACAAAGAGCTCGGCTAGCAGTTTCCCCCTCATTTCCAGCCTTTTGGCTAAGCTAAGCTAATCAGCCACTGGCTCCAGCTACTTATTTAACATGCAAACATCAGAGGGATAACGATCTTATCTAACTCTCAACAAGAAAGTGAATAATTCTCCTTATTGTGAGGACTTTAAGCCAGTTAGCTTAGCTTAGCTTAGCGCAAAGACTGGAAACAGGGGGAAACAGCTAGCATGGCTCTGTCAAAGGTAGCAAAATCCACCTACTACCAGCAGCTAAAGCTCACTAATTAACATTATGTCTTGTTTGTTTGATTTGTACGAAAACTAACACACAAAAACTGAAGTGTAAAAACAACAACAACAACAAGAGGTAGGCTAGCAGTTTCCCCCTTGTTTCCAGCCTTTTGGCTAACATAAGCTAGCTAACCATCTGCATACTCTACAAAGATCTGATAGCCATCTCATCTAACTTTCAACAAATAAAGTGAATAATTCTCCTTATTGTGTAGACTTTTGAACACAATATAACACAACCTTACTGTGATATTTCAGAGGCTGTCGATGAACCCTGCAATTTTTAAATGAGGACTAAACAGAGTCTCATTTCTGCAGCATCTTTGTCTCAGTCTGAGTTGCGTGTTTCCTCTCAGGCATACATGATTGGAGAGTGTGTTGCCACAGGTCCTCTTTGCCTCACCTCCCCAACCTCAGCCCTCCCTGCCCTTTAATGGTTTCCAAATCCAACATGCTCTAAAATCTTGAAAGTGTACTTCCAAATCCATTAAGTCGCTAAGAAAAGGATTTTAAAATCCATGGGACAGGCTTTCTTTGCTCTCTCTCTCTCTCTCTCCCCACAGCTCATATCACGGTGCATTTGTGAATATGAAGATATTAATTTTTCAGCTACTCCGCCTCAGCTCTTTTCTCTGCCTATATATAAATATATATGCAGACACACTTCACATTCCACCACTCTATTGTTTTCCTTACGATAGGCTCAATTCAGCCAAAGTCTTCAATTTAGCCATATACCCTCAAAAGACCCTCTAAAATGTCCCATCCCGCTATGAGGAGGATAGGCAAAACTAATCTATTCAATTTGAAGTGCTTCACAGACTTTGGGGACTCTTTCTTCATGGCACAGGGATTAGAGGATAATTGGGGCTGCTCTGCTTTACTAAAGATGCTTTGCTTGCTATCAGCTGAAGTTACTTTTTTATACCACCCAAGTCAACAACTATGTTATGGCAAATAGATGAAAAAAGGGATAATATTCAGCATACTGAAGAATCAGCAAGACCAGGAAAGAGTTGGTAATAAGTCTAGCCTTGCCTGGTATGTTCTTACAAAGTGCAAGATTTTGAGAAAGAGTGCAGCAGAGGAGGTGAAGGAAAAAGATAGCAGACGATGACGATAGCAACAAGAGATAGGGCAAAGATGAAGACGGTGTGAAATACTGGAAAAAAAAATTCTCCTGTTCCCTTAGTTGTGAGATACGGTGATGAAAGTGTCTGCACAGCCTAAAGTGGAACTATAAAATGCCCAAACTGACAGTGCATGACTAGATTTAGTGCTTAAATGAAACATGCATCTCCAGTTTAAATTACTTTTGATCCTGTTATCTATTGCAAAGATCCTGTAACAGGGTTCTACTGCACTGCATCCATATCATTGAGGATCATTATATTTCCCTCCTTTGACCCTGCTTAAAATGTGCCAGCTCACTTCCATGACTCAGCATGCTCCCCATTGATCAAAATTGGTTTCTTCCATTGATTAAACATTAAAAATGAGTAATGTTATCCAGATGGCCCTTTCATAATCAGGTTGTTTTTGCTTACTTGATTTTTTTTTTCTTTACATGAGGAAATCCATCTGGCCTTCGAGCTCATCCACGTTTTGTAACACAAGTGTGATTGGGCCTACATGCGATGAAAACTTTCACACTTGAGCATTTGCTCAGAAATGATTTTTTTTTGTGAACAGTGAAAAATGCCTTTTACCTTTCCTATTTAGTTTAACTTTCTTTTCACGATAAACAGTGACTGACAAAGTTATCCAAATGTAGGTTATCACTGTTGATTACAACTTTAAGCAGATAGTCTATAAACTGTGATGGATTTCACATTTAAAGTAACAATGGTTGATAAAGTAAAGTACCCCTGAATTCCTGCTTCACTGATCCAGCACTGAGCTCATGCTGCCTTTTCTTCAACTCTCACGTTCCTCCAGTTCTCTCTCGAGAGGCTTTATTTAGTTTTTTATCTTTGTTGTGTTTCTTTTTGTTAGTAACTGTGTATATGTGCTTTCTGAGGGATGCTCCAGGCTCATGTGTAGACAGTTACACTTGAGGAGTTAAGTGTTGCTCATTGTTGGAAAAAAAAATAATCACAGGAAACAATTTAATTCATTTTGTATTTTCAAACAAAATATGGAATACCTTCATTAAAATTCACACATTTCTTGGAAAAATGAGAAAATGAATCATCATATGATCATGCTGCAGGAGTCAGATTTATTTAGCATTTTAATCAGTTATTGATGAATGAGTCTTGCTGACTCATTTATTATTAAATGAAGCATTTAGTTTACTGCTGCCTATAACTGTATTGATTCATTTTTGCTCTGTTTGCTGTTAAGCTCTGTCTGCTCTTAAGCTGTAGCTGTACTTTCTAAATCATAACTGACAACTGTGTTTATACCACTCTAACAGTCTCTTAGGACTGAAATTCAGATGTTAAGCAGAGGGTGGAGGGCTGCACAGCAAAGCCATCTCACATGAATCTAAATGGGACAGTCAGGTTGCATCCAGGTTAGGTACATCTCCCCTGCCTGTTATCTGTCAAAACAGCCGTGCTGACCACCAAAAGCATCACACAGTCCCAGTTATTGCCACTGATATTGTCCTCACTTGAACAAGTCTCATATCAAATTTGAGGTCGGTCAGCACCATGTGATGCATCCTGACCTCTAACTGGACACCTGAGCAGCCGGTGAGTACATGTCATCCTACACCACGACTGAAACAGCAAGAAAAGCATTAGATTAATGTTCTGGAAGACCAGTACAACAAATAAACAGGGGCCATAATGTGTTTTATGGGGTTAATGTACAAACCATGTGCTTAAAGTGATGTGTACTCGGCACAAACACTTTTAACTGATACTTCATTGTGTGAACATTGTTCAGATATTCTTAATCTGTGTTCAAACTGTGTCAGATTTGATAAATATGAAAACTTTGGCATAACTCTTCATGTACATGAGTCAAGATTTAAGGGAATAAATCATCTTTTTGTCAATCAAATGTGGTTATTGAGATAATGTCTTGATCATATGTATTTGATAATTTCACAACAAATCATAAAATTGTATAACTACTTACTAAATGGCCCTATTTTCAGTATAATTGGTAAAATTGAGATTTTGAGCTGTTAACTTTTTGATGATCACTAATGTGCAGAGGTACAAGAGAGCAATAAAAGCAATGACAGAGGCCTGAAGTCAAACCAAATGTGTCGTGACCAGAGAGCTGCCACTTTCAACCAGCTTGGATAAAGTCCAGGAGACTCAGATGATCAACATGACAACATTTCAAGAGCATCAGCTGACGGAAGTATTTCATCTCAACTGTAAGAAGTCCATAAAATCAATAAAAAGAGTAATATTTTCCCCAGTTTGAGCCAGTACACACATACTTAATGTGACTTTAGATGTGTTTTTGTGTTGAGCATGTCTGGGTGTAGCTGTAACGGACGAGCCCTGCTGGAAAAGAACAAGTTTAAAGAAGAAAAAAGCACAAGACTGGTTTAAGAAAGACATGACAGAGGCATCCATCTGGATATCAGATCTGACAGCCCTGTCTATCCGATTGATCTGTGATCTGTATCACCGAGCACTCCTCCAATCATCAATTGAAAGAGACAAACACGAGGGAGAGAATTAAACCTGATACAGTATATCAGTCCATCTACCCAACTAATCCAAAGAAATTAGTTAATAGAGGTGAGTGAAATCAACATGCGAGGAGTGAATATAGAATCAAAATGAGCAATTAGTGGATAAGACAGTGACAGAGCAGGATTAGGTTAATAATGTCAATTTATGAGCAAATTAATCCAAAAAGGTCTCATGATACTTCATAATACTTAACAGAATCAGACTTACATCATACATGAAAGTCAAAAATGACAAAAACACATCAGCTGATAGGACGAACAGCAATTAATTATAGCCCAAAGAAGAGAGGCAGCCCGACACAAAATGTGAAAGAGGGTCATCGAAACTGGCAAGTGCGGGGTAATTCTTTCAGATTTTAGATAATTGTTTTTACATTTAAAAATAGGCTTCCATTAATTGCTTTCATCTCCTCATCTCGATTGTTATCAAAGATATCCTGAACTCTTAAGGGTGCTCCATTTGTTTTGCCTGGGTTGAAGGCCAACTGTAATAAAGAGCCCCGCTTCATTTCAGCTCATATTCCTCGCCTTATCTAATCCCATTAAGGCTCACGCTTCAGGAAATAGGAGTGCCTCCTGGTAATGAAGAAATACATTAACTGAGCTACAAAATGGCCTCGCTGCACAAAGCCTGTTTTCTCCTTCAGTAATCCCTATGACATCTCTGTGAAGATCCTTCATTTATCTATCTAGATGGTTTCTTCTTTATATATATACTGCAGATCCATTTAGTAATGATTACATATGTTTAAACTGCAGTTTTAGGAAAAGCACTGTGTGTGGAGCTACTGCGTGGTGAAATTAAATCAGGATGTTGAGTAAGCAGATGCATTATGCTGTGTAAGCCTTTATTCCAGCTCCTCAAGGCCTTTGAAAGCCAAATTTTAAATAGGGTTCCTCACTGCCAGCCTCTAAAGCTGTCATATTGCTTATGCATGATGGTACTTGATCCTCAAACACCAGGTGTAGCCAGACTTAAAACATAAAGTCATCTGCCAGTGAACAGGGCTTATAGGGCAAGTTGTGGAAGAAAACTAAGGTTAAACCTTTAACTTCCCAGTCAAGAAGTCTAAAAAGTCAAGTATATTGTGTATCAAGCCATTCGCATGATCTGAATTGCTGCTATTGCTTTAAATAGACCTGAGAGCTAAAAATCCCCCCTAATTCTCTCTCTCATACCCACAAACACACACACACACACACACACACACACACACAAACAGCAGATCTCTCCTGGTTGGCAACAGATGTATCTGCAAAGACTTCAGTCACACCTTCTCCAGGGAGCATGAAAGAAGGAATCCTTCAGCACCCGAGCAGGAAGTGAAAATGACTGGATGACTGGAGCGTCAGCAGCTTAAGTTTAACGTAGCTAACGGCGGTTGTAAGCTGCAGCATGGACAGTGTTTGTATGAAGGTGTGATATAATCATTTAGGCTTCTCTTGTCTTCATGAAAAGCTCAACAGAGAAAATAATTTATGATCTACATCATTTATTAATAGCTAAATCATTTATTTATGAAAAGTGGGCTTTTAATAATAATTTGCTGGCTTCAGGGCTTACATCGTGTGACAAGAAATCAACTGTCATCAACTTTGTATGTGTTCTTCATCTCTCTCTGAGTTTATGCACCAATGTCAGCTGCAATCTTATTCAATGACTGATAACGGGCCAAATGATTGCTCACACAGTTAAGCGGATAAATTGATAAGTCGCTGATAAATGGACTAGTCACAGATGAAACGCATCACCAACACACCCGTAACAACTAACAAGCAGACATGCAAATGGGCAGACAACCAAACACAAAGGTGGAAGCAGCACTGGGTCTGCTGTCAAGGTATTTGTGCTAAATAAAGGCAGTTATTCCTCCTCTGGGAAGTCTGTTTTTTTTTTTAAGTAGACAATAGAGGTCTAAAATAGAGTAAATAAACAGTATGTTCTCTAAACTTCCAAACTCATTGCTTCAGCAGGGTAGCATGGCTTGTTTTATGTACGGATGTTTCTAAAAGTGCTTTATAAAAGATGGATTTTGCTATCACTTTGTTCATGTTTGTTCAAAAATACAAAACACACAAATATAAAACCGAGACCGATAAATAACACACACTTAGGTCTTAATCAAATAATTTAAAAATATAACTGAAAAACATGATAGAAGTGTAAATGTCATGCACTATGTAATATTAAGTCACAATGTATTAAATATTTGTTGTAATCTAGCATCTGCTGTTACTAAACCCTTGTTTTCATTAACTTGCTGGTCATTGGTTTGGTCCTCTACATGCATCATCAGCAGTTTCTGTATTTCACTGCACAGGAACAGCTCAACTTTTGAGAGCTATCTGCCAATGTGATTGTGATCATAAATCTAATATCTGAACAAACACTGATCATGTGCTGATGAAAAAGATAGGCTTTTTGGTTGGTATGACTAACTTGAATCTAGACTTCTTAGATTCTGGTGCTGGTTCTCTGCTGCCACCTGTTGGATTGTTGAGAACAGTGGCCCAAAATACAGTATACAGAACATTTGAGCAGGAATATTTACATTCCTCTGACCTAGTGTTGAATTATTCTGACACAATACATGTTTTGGTAAAAAAAAAAAAAATCTGAAGATCAACTCTTGCTTTTTACATACTTAAAGTTAAGGCATGTGTGTCCACTAACTAATGGGCAACTAAGTGATCAGGAATTTTAAATAGCATTCTGAGAAAATTCTGGGGAAAAAAAAGGTTGCAAGACAGATATGTAGCAGATTTGTTACTTTGACTTAAAAGTAAGATCCTAAGGATTGACAACCACAACACTGCTCCTGTTTGTAACTTGTATCACCTCATATGAAGTCATTTCTGATACCAAAACTACCTCTAAAACCAGTCAAATAATCACAAAACAATGACATTCTTTTGTTCAAATTTATTAACAACACAAGCTGAATCTGAGAATAACGTCAATTTAAATTCACTTCTTTGCAGTTTCCTCCTCCTTTGACAGGTTCTTAATGATCTCCTCTTTCTTGGCCAGGAGACGTTCCTCTCTGCGTTTGCGGGCCTCCTTTGTCTTTGAACGGCGAGCCTCAGCCTGGTCACTGGATGAGAAAAGAGAGGTGGAGACAGACAAAAAAAAAAATATGAATCTGACAGTTATGTCAAATGAAAAAAAAAAAAAACAACATTAACTAATGTTTAGACCAAGTATGATGTTCTCTAGGTGAAAATTTTACCAGTAGTAAAATAAATCATTTTAAAAAATGCTTTCTTTGTGCTATGACGGGGCCAGCTCCCATTCTATTTATATGCAGTTATATAAGATGATTATAGTTCTATAAGTTATATATTAAAATAAAATAACTTTAAAGCTCCTGTTTTTTGAAAATATTCATCTGAACTTACGCTAGAAGCTTCTTGCGAGCCTTATCTGCCTTCAGTTTGTGGATGTGCTCCATCAGGATGCGTTTGTTTTTGAAGACGTTACCCTTTGCCCTCAGGTACAGACTGTGGTACCTGGAGGAAGAGGAAAATGATCTCAGAGCGTCTCATAGCAAGATGACTTCTCCTGAAATTGGAATTAAAACAGTATACTGGCTTGTTCACCAGCTTGTTCATACATACATGTGCCTGTCAATTTTCTTGGACTCCCTGTAGCGACGAAGAAGACGTCGCAGGATTCTCATGCGACGCATCCATGTCAGCTTCTCTGGCATACGAGCGTTGGCAGTACCCTTTCTCTTACCTGAGGTAGGAGAAAAGTTGTAAATTGAATAAATTATAATGAATAAAATACAAGTGTAAATGTAAATGTATAAGTGTAAATGTGATTACTTTAATTTTACTTTAATTTTGGTCCATGGGCCAGTGAAAGTACAATTACAACTTTCAACTACATAATGATAGTTAAGGATTCAATGTAGAATCTAATCTAAAATAAAAGTAATATGCATTTTAGGAAATAGAAAGGGATGTTAGTTTTACCTACCATAACCCATGTGACGGCCCTTGCGGCGTGCCAGTGTGTTCTTGCGGCAGCGAGCACGGGAATGAACCGTCACAGGTTTTCTGATGATCAATCCATCCTTCACCAGTTTTCGGATCTGCTGGCCTGTGGTACAAATACAATGCAATACAGACAAATGATGTGCTGGCCTACGGGGTCCCGATCATTCACATGTATTGCAAGAGAACTCTCCTCAGCAAAGGAAACAACTCACGAGAGTTCGCGTTGGCAATCTCATTGGTTTCATTGGGGTCCAGCCACACCTTCTTCTTGCCACAGCGCAAGACGCTGGACGCCAAGCGCTTCTGGAGCCTGAGCATGCTGGACAAACAAGCCAAACATCTTTGCTGTGACAACAGGTATAATGTGATAGAAGCAGTTCAAGATATCCTTAAACGTTCCCTATGAACATATCCTAAAAGCAAAGGGTGATAAGTAGTAGTATCACATCTCATTTAACATTTTCTCTCAGCAGTAAGGTCTATGTAGTCTTGCATTGACAGTGGTGTAGTCCAAGTTTCTATTTGAACTATATTTAATCCTTGTTCATTCCATGGCTAAATACTTCATTAACCTTACTGACTGATGATTGTTGGCCACAGTTAATAGTGAGTAGATGACAAAAGCTTTATATGGCTCTGGATTACATATAAAAAGGATACAAGTGCATACAAAAAATAGCTAATAGATATACACAAAAAACAGAGGTTCTATTATTATGCTCACTGCAATGCGAACCATACTACCGAAATGGTTTGTTGTTGAATTACCATAAATATTTAGTATATCATTACTGTCACCTGATATACATGTGACAACACACTTTTCAAATCCAGTGAGCTTTAAAAGTATAAATTACATTAAGAAGAATTAAGTTCATTGACCTAACGCGTATTTTAGGTTGGTCTTCTGCACGTCTGACAGGAGATGGCAGACTGATGACTGCGACGCACAGGTGTGCAGTATTATTCTCTGTCGGAGTGAGACCCTGTAGTTGATTTTTTGAACGTAAAATGGGAAGGTACAACACAAACTGGAAGTGTCTGGCATAGAAACATTAACGTTGACCTTTTGATCGACTAAAAGGTAACGTTACTGGGACTCACTACGTGCCACCGAAGCAGATGAAAGTGGTACCTGGCCAAAATGATTTCTCTTTGTTATTGTGGCTAGTTTATTTAATTAAAGTGATTTTATTGATCAGCTTGTTCAACTAACATGCCCAAAAACTGATTTGTTGGCAGTTGCCTCGCCGATAAGAACCTGTGTTTTTTCGGTAACATGTTGTGACATGTATTACTAGAACATGGCTAACAGCTAACACACCGACACAGGCCCTATATGTATTTCGGTAGAAATAAACGACTTAACTCAAATTCGGACTAAGCCAGTCTTCCGTCTGGTCTTAAATAACTAAGTATATAACACTGTAAATGTATTTCCTAGAATAGAAACATGTTATTAAATGTCAACCGTCTTGCTTACCTCATGGCTGCAGCTAGCTTGATGAAGACGAAGGAAATAGAAAGGCTGAGTCTCAACCATTATTGCTGTCGTCACAGGTGACTCAACTGTGATAGTATCAGCAAAACCAGGTTATAGCTATTTATATAGCTCTGACAGTGCGTATATTTAAATTTTGTTCCAACTATGAATATTTTATGTCATATCTAGACTATGCTACGTTTTTAAAGTTAAACGTATTTATTGAATCGAGTGTATTGAATCATCCCATCCCACTCCCCCATTGGAAACACAGTGGTACGCTCCAATAAGATGCGCTTTCAGTTTCTGAACACTGGAGGGCGCGAAACATCCGTGAATCTTGACGTCTGTGTACTTTACAACGTTTTAAACATTTCCTGAATTAGTACATGCATAGTTTGTTTGTTTCGATAGATAGATAGATAGATGATGATAAATAGATACTTTATTTATCATTTAAATTCAAATGTCACAGCAGCCAATGAGGTAAAAAAGATAAAAGAAACAAATGCAATTAAAGGATAAATTATTGTATATACAATAACTAAATAAACTAACACAAATATAAAAAATAAATAGGAAAGAAAGAAGAGAATGGTCAAGTGGAAATTGCTATTGTAGTAAGGTGCATGATTGTCCATAGATGTACAAAATATTGATACCTGAATAATCTACACAAAGTATATACGTATGATAACAGCAGCATATACCCAAAATATGAATCTGAAATACTGCAACAGATGTGACGGAAAATGTAATAAATAATAAAAGTCCAGGTGAGCAGAGAAGAGTAATTTTTCTTGGTGTTTTGTCAAGATGATGCTGAAACAGGAATGCAATTTAAAAACCTTTTTTTTCTTAGTTTATTTTCACAAAATCAGAATATCACAGACCTTTAAGATAAACGTGCACATTTTTAAAAAGCATTATAAGATTATTTAAACAGAACAACGCACAGCCATGTCTGACTCTGGAAAAAAAAAGGATGACAAGAAAGAAACAATGATACAGAACAAAGTCAGTTCAACAGTAAAAAATACAGGTAGGTCGAGGAAAGAAGAGGTGATTTTCAGCAGAATAAGGGGAGGTCATTTCAACTTTAACAGCACACTCAGTATAATAGGAAAGCATCCAACCGGTTTATGTGAGCGTTGTCACCCTGAGGAGTCTATTACATATGCAATCATAGATTGTACTCAAGATCAAGAAAGACAAGCTCAGCATAAAAACTTTAATGAACCTGCCAAGTGGGTCGGGGTAGTAGAGTTTTCTTTGAGTTCGTCAGACAGACAGGATTATATAGGATTCTTGGTGTCTGATCCACACTCCGAAGCAGGAGGTGGCGGTAATGGGCTTAATACGCTGGTTTCCAACTGCCGATAAATCATGAAGAAGAGGAAGAAAAAGACCATTTTAGAAAATTGAATTCAATTTTCTATTATTCATTTTTATATGGAAAATTAACCGATAGGCGCTACAAAAACATGTTATTTATAAAATAAATAAATATTCATATTTTATTTAACCTTTATATATCAGGCACGTGCCATTCAGGTTGGAAACCTCTTTTGCAAGGGAGAGCTGACCAAGAAGACGGCACAAATTGTTGCCAACAAAACGATACAAAATCCAGCAATGGATAAAGAAACACTAAAACAGATAATAGCACTAAAGTAAGGCTAAATGTAAGCTAAGAACAGAGACAATAATAAATCATTTAGTCTTAAAGATATCAGTTTCATCAATTAAATTCCTTTTGCAGAGTGGCTGAAGCAGAAAACAAAGGGACGACAGGTGGATTTACGTCCCCATCTCTGTCCTTAGACTGGGGACCGCAGATATACTGAATATCTTGTGATCAAGGATATTGATTGCAAAATGAACTCAAGATACAAGATGTTGCATATCCCTAAATCAATGTGTTCAAATTGCCCAACAGAAAATTATAAATCCAGGTAATATTCTAGAGGAGAAAGCATATAAGAACTGTATGAATTGTACAGAGAGGGGGAGGAATGTGGGATTAATAGGAACCCAGCACCTCACTTTTTACCTGGGCCACCCTACCTACCAGGTTAATTATGGTGTTAGTCATCCAGTTTCTTGTGATTTTTTTCTGAGCAAGAAGATACAAGACCACCAATGGTACAGGCTCATAACTCTGCTGGGACACTGTTATTTACTGTATGTACTAAATATTTAGGATGCTTTCCATAAATTGAGATGCACTATTAGACTAAAGCATCCTGCATCTCATTCTCCACAATAATACTCTTTATCTGTGCTCATTTCAACTGATAAGTGTTACACGGACAGATTTTCCATTTTTCAATTTTCCATTTTTTATCAAACATTCCACAAATAGAAAAGCAGAAAACAGACCCAGAAATCTTAATTATACATTGCTCCGACAAACGAAAAAGACAATTTTAGAAAATTGAACTAGATTTTCCAATTCTCTATTATTATTGTTTTATATGGAAAATTTCATTGATAATCGTTACACGGAACTTCAGATTTTCCATTTTTCTATGTTTCTATTCAACATTCTACAAATAGGAAATTAAAAAAAACGACTTCAAAATCTTATTTATACATTGATCTGACGAACAAAAAAAATACATTTTTTCTATTATTCTTACCGAAGAAGAAGAGTGTCACAGTGTTGTAGTGAATGAGCAGTTCGGTGAGCAGCGCCGCCCCCTGCTGGCTGCTGGCTGAAGTGTGTAGCTGGCAGTTAGCTGCTGTCACACATCTCTGTCACCACTGAGCCGTCCAGTCTTCTGAGGAGGAGGAGGAGGAGAAGAACATTAGAGGTGCTGGTGTGGCGAGCCACAGAGGCTGTAAAAAAAACCACCCAAAGGGCTGACTGCGGTTCTGTCGACGGATTTATTTTTGAGATATGAGTCATCGTAACACTATATTGAAGGTAAGAGATGTCGTTCTCGCGAGCCTTGTTAGCGAGCTAGTGCTAGTTGCTACATCACCAACGTTAAAGTAACTAATGCCGCGTGTGTGCATTGTCATGACAACAGTAACCGTATTGTAAGGTTAGCTTACACCATGTCGTTGACACATTTGTGACTGGTAAAAGCTAAATCACGTTAGGGCTGGTTTTAGCGGTATAGAGCCTGTCGTTAGCCGGTTAACTCTGCATTGACATTGAAGTTCAAGAGGACCCTTGGCAGCACCAGTGAGGGGTTTTACACCTCTTCTCTGCTCCAGTGACTCAAATTAAATTGAACTAACGTCAGCTGCAATCCGATTTTAACGTATCTTACGTCAGGCTAAATGAGTCCCATTGTCGGTATCTGTAAAGCCCTACAATAGCGTCAGATATGCCTCATGTGGCTCTGCAATGTGCAGGAGACGGTGGCAGAAACCCGGAGACGCGGTTTAATAACTTCTATCACGAATCACGAAATGGAACAAGAGCTGTTTAACAAGGATACTGTATTATCAGGAGATGAGACGCCCTTCAACCAAACAAAAAACGGCGTTACTTTTGTGACTAAGCCAGACGTCAGGCAACCTGGTTTTGAGCCATTGTTGTCTGCACTGCTAGTTATCTGCACACAGCCCATCTGTCACATAGAGACTTCTCCTGTTTGACCTGCTTATTGCAGACAGCTTGGCTCATGTGAGACGGATTAACCTAGTGATATACAGTAGGAGTGATGCTTTTGTCACGTAAAAGACAAATTAAATGTAAATGGGTGCAAATGTAGCCTCATAAAAAGATTTCATATTTTACATAACAGTCCCTGTCACCTTATTAGGACGTTTTTTTTAATTGGTGAATATAAAAGAGACGCTGAATACTGTCTGTCTTTGCTGATATACCTGCAATACAGGTGAATAATACTATTTTTACTGTTTTATAACTGGAATTTTTTTGCCAACGTTTTGACATTTTTGTGATATTTGCTAGGTGTGTGTCGCTTAACTTTACAGTAAAAATAGTGATAGAACAAAATTATCTAAAATTAATGCCACAGATCAGATTATACTGATGGTAAGTAGTGGATATTAATGTTGCCTCAAAATTATTATCAGTGCGTTGCTTATAAATATAGCAGCAACATCTCGATTCTCATCTGAATTCTTATCACCCTGACACATTCTTGTATGTTTTGGGAATCAAGATAAGATGGATCTAATTTTTTTTTATTTGAATGCGAAAGAAGGCATAATATAGCCTCATTACTCTACATGTGCCAATGTTTTTACTTTCATGGCAACTTAAATGTTGCGTTAAAGGTTGCCATCACCTGTTACATAATCCCTGCTGCTCCTTATTCTTCAACATCTTTGTTTGGCCTCCAACAAAGTCACCCCATCAAGTGGAGTACTCCCGGTCAGTGACCCTTTTTTAAGAACCCAGTTTCTCTCATCAGTGTGCATATCATCTACTAGCCATCGCACCACAACAGCAGGACAAAGTGCATACATCCACTCCTCGACACTTGTGAGGCTGGAACATTTTTGCAGAGACGTCCCTTACCATCGATCTCAGACTGACTGATTCACAAAACATGAGCTACACTACCTTCTGACACACAGACAGTGTTTAGTATCAGACCATTCATTCATTAAATGACTCACTAACCTATTTCCAAACTAATGAGAGGCACTGGCTGTGGTGTTTTCTGTCAATTACCTTTGTATTCTCTTTGCACTTTGTCCTCGTCTCTACAAGCTGTTGGACTAAACATGTACTCTGCATTTTATTGTATAACTGTACATAGTTTGGCATATCAGTTGCTTCAATACATCATGACAGTAACAAAATGCTTATCATGAAAGTTTTGATTTATTGATTTGAAGAGTCTATTGTATCAGCCACGTAAATGTGAAAGTAGGGTACTTGTGGATCTTATCACAGCCATATGGCGGTCAAGGTACATGTCCGACTCAATGCATAGAGGGGCTGTCTGTTCTACTTGGTTGTGCATAGTTGGACAAGCATGTCCAATGAAGCTGATTTGCATGCGCCAGACAACTCAGATTAACAGCTCAGACAAATACAAAAGCAATCTTTTGATTACACATAATATAAACTGTACATGTAGTTAAGTGTCTGCTAGTGCTGTAAATCAGATCCATTTGCAGTCCTTAATTTCAAAATTAGAGTCAGTGTCTCCCAATTAATATAGGCCTACATCCCTGTTTTAGCGTCAAGTCCACATTTATCCAAGAAAGATGAATTTCAACACATAATTAAAGCAAATCATAAGGAAGTTTTCACAAGGGGATGAAAATTACGTACCTGTGTACAAAAATGGAGCTGAATAGTGCAATAAAAAAGGTGAGTTGAGGATAGTTACTGCCTTTCTTAAGCACACTCAGGTGGTCATTGAAAGACACAGCTCATACCTCCAGACACACACATGCCGTGTGTTCTTGGAACTACTGGTGGTCATGTTGCTTTTTTGTTTTTACTAGTCTCAGTTTCCACTGAAAAGCATATCCTCCAGTTTGCTAATTGATATATTCAAGTAACACAAACAAGAAACAGAATAATTAAAATGTAAAACTACTGTAAACCCCAAACAAGAAGCAGTTAAATGCACTGTGGACTGTACTTTATGTAAAGAGAGTCTTTGAATGACCTGAAGCTCATTGTGTCCCACTGCAGCGACCTCATCCCAACTATCATTCACCTGCTAATAAGTACAGAGAAAACAATAGAGAAACAACAGGCTGACAGGGGTGTTGTCAAAGTTTTTCATTGTCTTCACTGTAGGTATTTGGGGCCCAGACACTGCACACCTCCAGTGTAACAAAAGGTTAGCAAGACAGTAACCAGCGTAGTGTGGGACCATATGAGTGACGGTCATTTCAGGTCTTAAAAAAGACATATAAATAACAAATAAACTGCAGGAAAAACTGTCAAATCTGCTGTTTTACAGGGGTAACAACAATCCCTTAAGTATTAGACAAATTACTTCTCTTTTTAATGTTGTTAGGGATTTTTCTAAGTAGCTGAAGCAGCAGATTTTAATACTTTACAAGTATGTTTTTGGCACACCCCAAATTCTTGCCATTTCTGTATTGTCTGAAAGTCTTTCATGGCCTCTGACTAAACATTCAAAAGTGGCCCAGCCCTGATAAAGAAAGATTACAGATTAATCAAAACCTTTGATTAATGAAACCTATGTAATATTTAACTTAACCGTGAGAGATATTTATAGAGCTACAGTGAATACAGTAGTGACTCATCCCAACCCTCCTCTGGGAACTCATTATTTGTGCCAGTGGTCCAGGTTCCCTGGTGGTGGTGGATCGCAGGGCTGTACAGCTTTATGCGACATGTCAAGTGTAAATCAAGTGCTGTGTAGTCACGGGCACAAGTTCTCATCTGTGATAAACTGACTTGTAGCTTCTGTAGATAAAAAACATTTATTGGCTGCTTTGGTGGCATTATAATACTATTATAGTGCTGTTTTATTTATATTTATCTTTAATAAGGAACAATTTAGTTTGACAAAATGTATTTGAGTTAAATGTTTGTACATTTGAAGCATGTTCTCTATCAGTTAAAGAATTGTTTTCAAAGACAGATGAGTAATCTAAATCTGATTACACAGCACTATATTTGGCCTCATAAGTTGTAATAGTTGCGCCACATCTCTGCTCTGACATTATATTGTAAAGCTAGTTGTTTTTTTGTGTTAGATTCAGCTCTTCTGGATGAATCACAGCAACTTAGCAGCTTAGCTTAGCTGCTGCTGTAACGTCTCTCCGGTCCTGTGGTTGCTTCCTCTCCCAGACTCTGTTGTTTCTGATTCAACAGTGTGATACTTGGCCTCATATCTTCAAACTAGTTTTCTTCCAAATATACTGACATTTTAAAGTATTTAGTAGTATGGTATTTTAGCGTCTGGCTTCTTCCTATCGTTGGTGTAACATGGTAGACGGGAGTGTTTTACCGCCCTTGAAGGCACCACTACTGAAAATGAGGAAACGTAGTTTGTAGTCTAATGCAGATCTCTAAAGTCCGGCAGGTGAAGCGTTTTGCATCACCTGGCGGACTTTTGCTGGCAAATGAGCGGGGAGCTCTTGGTGCAGACAACATGGAGGGAGGTCAAACATTGTTTATTTGCATATACTACCCACACTGTAATGATACAATGCTGGTTGAAAATTGGCAAAGTTTCCCTTTAAGATATAGGGAAGTCACAAAGTTGTTGATGATGTTGTTGTTGTTGGTTGAGAGGCCATAATTGTGAACTGTAGTATACTGGTGTGTAAAATAACTCGCTAGCATCAGTGTGACTTAAGCAAGTCAAATTGCTGAACGATTAAATGAGGAGAGGCAAAAGGTGAACTTATTAAAATAATTCCAGACATTTGAGCAGCATAATAGACTTTTCTTTTAGGAATGTCACCTGGTTGTTCATAGTCTTCCTGTCTCTCATATCTTTGGGTGTGTAATGCACAATACTTTCTACTGTGGATTGTGGTCAAAATGAACTGCAATTGTATCTGGGGTTAAGTGTCTGAGGATGACTGAAACAATGTAAGCGTCACATTATTCAGAAAATCTGGCCTAACTGGACCAAACAGGTGCTCAGTGACACCCAACTCGTACCAGCAGGGTGATGGATCATGTGGGTGGGGCTAGACTTTTTGACTCTCATGTTGAAGTGAGGCTGATAACATCTGATTCGTGCTCAGAGTCAGATGTTGTAGCATGTGCAGAGCTATTGTACATGTATATATTACAGTATACATAAAGTAGAAAAATACTATAGAATAATAATAATAATATAATATTATAGAATATATATGTAACAGATGAATAATATACACAGAACATACCAGAGCTGCAACAATCAGTCAATAGGCAGAAAATCAATCTCCAACTATTTTGATTATTAATTGTTTTGAGTTTTGTTTTGTTTTTTTGTTAGAAAAAAATCTCTTGTTCCAGTTTATCACTTGTGGATATTTTCTGGTTTCTTTATTCTTCTATGATAGTAAACTGAATATCTTTGAGTTGTGGACTATTGGACGGGACAGAAGACGACATCTTTTCACCATCTTCATATATTCTGTAGACAATAATCATCAGATTAATTGATAATGAAATGACATACCAGTATCATGTTTCAGCTTTTCACCAGAAAATAATCTAGTCGTAAAGATATTGTCCAACAGATGTTGATGGATTCTTAGTTTGTCTGAAAAAGGGGCAAAATTTATATATATAATATATCTATCTATTATACTTATACATCTATATTTGAAAATAGGTTGAAAGTCTTCGATTATTATGGATTTTATTCTGTGATAATTTGTACTTGCTTTGTCAGGAGTTAATTTTTAAGGTGAAATGCTTTTTTTGTCTATTTTAAGAATGATCTGGTTGACTTCTGTGTCTTATTTAACATTTAAACCACACAAAAAGCCAACTATAACATTGTTTCTATGTGTATGAGCAATATTTCCATAGATTACAAAAGAAAGAAATTTTAATGTGGCTGTAATAAAATTATTTTAAATGTAATTGTATGATATCTGTGTGTCTCCTCAGCTTGCCAGCTAGTGGTGTGTGATCTGGAGGGAGAGTAAAGGACAGGAGAGAATATGGAGTTGTCAGATGGCTTGTTGCTGCAGGTCAACAACGGAGAACAGTGGTGTAACCGCTGGAAGCACCCCAATGACGACTCGGTAAGCCAACAGACCCACATCAACAATTCATCCTTGTAATGGCATTATAAGATCAGCATTACACATCTTACCAGATATATTAGTGTTTAATCTTGGCTTAGCACGCATTTGTTCCACAGAATAGGTCCATTTGTATTTTTTTGTTATTTGTTCACAATAATTGATTTCGGTGTATGGATGTGTGTCAAGGACCGCAGCACCAGCCCTTCAGTCCTGCGCTGTGTCACCAGCACGTGGAAGGAGGGACTGCTGAACAGAAAGAGGCCCTTCGTTGGTCGTTGCTGTCACTCCTGTACACCGCAGAGCTGGGTAATGTTACATCTCAGCTAATTAACTTAACATGAATACATTTACTAGACTCTGTGGTCCATTATATTGTTTATTCCAATGTGGATGTGTATAATTAAGAAGAAAAGGAGACGTCACCTGCCAAAAATAATTTACTGTGGCTTTTTAAAGACACAAGAAGTCCAGTTGAACATTAAAATGTATTTTCTAAGAATCAACCATACTCAAATTTGATTTAAAGCACACATATATTGTTATTTTACCCTAAATTATAGACTGTTTAACAGACATGTGTGTATCATGGTTGTCTCAACAACATTTACATGATCAGAATGAAAATCTTACTTGTTTTATTTCTGAAAGATGCTACAACAGGCATTTCTCGCATAGTTTTTTTGTTTCTTTTTAGTATTCACTTCCAACATAAGCCCCCCTGCAGCCGTGGGAAAAACACAATGAGTCATGCATTAGAATGTGACAAGCCAATGAGATGGCAATAAAAAAGACGGTCTCTTCATGCATGGGCACAAGAAATACTGGATAACAAATGGTAAATCAAAACAAAACTGACCAGACTGGCTTCCCAACTTCCCAAGAAGCCCCAGGTTGTTTAGCTCTTTGAGGACTGACAATTGAATTCAGTGTGTATTCCCTAGCATAATTAGCCAGGTAATTAGCCAGCAAACCAAGGCTCTTAGTGTAGTTGAAGTTATGTTGATTATTCCAGTGTTAATCATCTTCTCATGGTGAGTAATCATTTTGTTTCTATTCTAGGAGAAGCTGTTCAACCCCAGTATTCCATCTCTGGGACTGCGCAATGTCATCTACATCAACGAGACTCATACTAGGTACACAAAACAAAATCTACTCCATTATAATTATAATTTCCCTTCCACGGTATGTTGCTCTGTGTAGTTGATTTCCCTGTTAAGAGGAACATATTCAACTTTTAAAACTACATATTTAGCTGCTTGGTTTTCATGTGTTGCCTTGGCAGCTATTGAGCCTTAAAATTCTCCTTGTAGCTTGCAACAAGAGCTCAAGTTCTAATTCCTCCTGTATAGAGTACAATCAGTACAGTGTGAAGAGGTGCTTGCCTTCCTAACCTGTGTAATATAAATGGTTTTAAGTTAAGGGGATCATTCTGTGAAACAGTGGAAAAGTAGACAGATGAATAATTTAAAGTGTTTGTCAGTGGACACTGGACACATGCATCCAGTGACTGACCTTAGCAAGCAAAACTCAATAAGACACCTTAATACCTTGACTCCAAACATTATAATCATGGGTTTACTGTAAATCTAGACAGTTTTATTTATGAAATTCCAAGGCAATCCTTTGGCTAGACATACCTCAATGTAGGCTGTTAGCCATCATGCTACAAATTGCATGTCAAAAACTTTATATTCAAAGTTTATATTAACATTTGGACAGAAACATCCCTGAGACAAGATGGGCTGAAGTCAATATGGATAAGTTAGTGTTTACAGTTTTGTCAAACACAAATCTGTACAATGTTTTGTACATGTTCAGCAAGGTGTAACAAAAACTGACTTTAGCATGTTGTTTAGAAAGCCATGTGTAATGAATCTGTCAGCCTGAGCTGCTCTCTGGTTACTGAACATGTGTTAAGTTACCAGGAAATCAGTACAACCAACCCAGACAAAGTTTGGCCTCATTTGTACTCTAGCAGTCGTTCCTTTTTAACTGAACACTGAAACTATCATTTTTATTTTGTGTCTATATGTTAAATATATTCACAGATAGTTTTTTCTGTCAAATATTGTTCTGTATTATCAGTAAATTAATGGACACAGAATAAATTATTTGAGAATGTGTTTTCCCTTGTTCCATTGTATGTTGGTGCATGTTTGTGTTTGTGTGTGCTCGTGCAGACAGCGGGGCTGGTTGGCGCGCAGGCTGAGTTATGTGCTGTTTGTCATGGAGAGGGATGTTCACAAGGACATGTTCACCAGGAACGTGGTGGACAACGTGCTCAACAACAGCGGGTAGGAGTCAATGTAACATGAAACTTTTGTAGGAATGTTCCATCCAGTGCATGTCAGAGCATCATGACAGTGTGTCGTGACCCCAGTAGGATTAAAACCGATGACCTTGGCAACATCAAGGGTATTAAACTATACAGGGAGTGAAAACACTCAGCTATAAACAGTTTGGGATAAAGTGTGCAAAAGGAGACACAATTAAGTGAAATTCTGAAAAACTCTGCTCTTACTAGTTTTGTCTGAAGTGGTCAGTAGACAATAAAAGGCATCGTTATGTTTGTGATTTGTCTGTTGCAGGGTGGAGAGGGCTATTGTGAAGGTTGCCACAGATTTGGATGCTACAGCCAGCCAGCCTGGGCAGCAACACAAAGCTGTCAGTAAAGTAAAGCAGAAAGCCAGGGCCTTCCTCCAGGAAATGGTGGCCAACATTTCACCAGCCTTCATCAGGTACATACACAAGTCAGACCTCATTGTATCTATCCTTATATTATGTTACTGAATAACCCTGAATTGGATTTGATACTGCATCAGCTTAAGTTCTGCTTTTTTTTTTTGTTTCCGTTACGCCCTTTCACTTTTTGTCTTGTTCAGGCTGACAGGCTGGGTGTTGCTGAGGCTCTTTAATGGTTTCTTCTGGAGCATTCAGATTCACAAGGGCCAGCTGGAAATGGTCAAGAAAGCTGCTACAGAGGTCAGAACACACACACACACACACACACACACACACACACACACACACACACACACACACACATACACACTGAACATGGATTATACAGTTAAATGAGGATCTGCACCAAAATGTGCAAGGAGGTGTTTTCCATGTATATTGTACACATACAAAATTTGTGACAACTAAACACAGACAATGTCTGATAGACGTGCTACAAATACATTTCACACACTGACACAGTGACATGTTTACAGCACTTTTTGTTAAGTATATAATACTATGCACATACATGTTTTGTTCATGGATACAAGATAAATATCACTGGAGACGTTCAAAAAGAAGAATTTTGCTTGTACAAATCCATAGTCTTTTTTTTTTTTCTGAAGTTTCAAATTCCATCTGTTCCATCTGCCATCCTTCATCTATAAAATGCTCTATGTCTTGTCTTTGCAGCAAAATGTGCCCATGGTCTTCCTCCCTGTTCACAAATCCCACATTGACTACCTGCTCATCACCTTGATCCTGTTCTGTCACAACATCAAAGCCCCACACATCGCTGCTGGAAACAACCTAAGCATCCCTATCCTCAGGTAAAAGACCCAGAAAGCCTCACGTCAAGTTTGATCTGGTGTATTTTTGTTCTCTGTAAGTGAAACTACAAAGATCAGTTTGGTATCAGAAGAAGGGAGCTGCCTGGAAGTAGATTAGAGAAATGAAAGCAGAAGTAAAGGGTGCGTCTTAAGCACTTGTTTTACATTGAGGGAATATAAATGGATAACAGGTTGTCAACCTGTTTTATTCTAACCTGCTTTGAATACTATATGAAATTGTGAAGTGCATGGGTGCTTATCATGGAGGGCAAATAAATACTAACCTTAACTATTTCTGCCAAGAGCAGAATTAAATTCAGCGCCATGTACTTACTGGAGCGAGATAAGATCAAATTTCAGTGATCTTATCTGAGTGCATTTGCAATATCAAAGTGTGACAGGATGCAGAGAAGGAGAGAAAGATCAAGGATAGGAAGAAGTTTAAAAAATATATAAGAGCATGGAAAAAGAATGAGATAAACACAAGTGATGTCTTCACTGCTACAGTATGATACAGAGAAATATATGAATGAAAGGAGGAAAAAACTACAATAGCCTTTTTCTCATATTGTAGAGAATCACCTGTGTTTAAGTGTCAGGATTCGTTCAATCACAGTAATCTAAATGTATAAATAGGAACTAGTCTAAACAAACATTGCCTCTTCTGTTTACTGGCCTGTCACATTTTCTGAACTGCTATTTGATATATATTGACAGCTTTAGATTATGTGCTGGTGCAGCCAAGCAAAAATTGTAGCTGTCACTTCAGAAAGTTTTTTTTATGTAGCCACTTGATAAAACTTTCTTTGTTATCAGCACCCTGATCCGTAAACTGGGAGGATTCTTCATACGGCGAAGAATGGAGGAAACTGGAGATGGAAAGAAAGACATTTTGTACAGATCACTCTTGCACACAGTGAGTCTTTTTATTGTCTATAGTAAAAGCAGGTTTAACTTGCTGTTCTTCAGTCTGTGTTTTTTTTATCTCCTGGAGGAGATCATGTGTCCGTGTGTAGGTGTCTGCGTGTGTATCTGTCCGCAGCTAATCTCACATACTACCAGACCCATCAGCCTAATATATTTTGTGGACGTTTACTGTATGCTGAGGGACCTCTCATGGTTGCAGTGATTCACAACTTATTTTATAACACGTTTTATACCGCCATTGACTACTGACTCACTACTCTTTACCGGCTGGTAGGGACTGCAAGTGATCAACAACGGCATCAAAACGCATTTCCGGCAATCGGCTAGGCTAAAAACAAGACAAAGGCCACATTTTGTCGTGACTCAAAAACTGACATCCATAGAAAAGTTGATGAATAAATCCCTGTTTTTGTTAGTTTTGCTGCCATCTTGACTGTAAGGGAGCCAGGAGGGACAATTTAGTGAGATTCAACTTCTTTGTTTGGGAGGGGAGAAGGAGGTAGGGAGGGGTTTTATTTTGTGTGGTGTGTTACGAGAAAATGTTTGAAATAAATAACAATGTTTAAATTGAGAAGTTTGGGCTTATTGTCCCATTTATTGTTACCTTATTAAGTTTATACAGTCAGGCGCTCTGTAACAATACCATTACACTATTCTACAGATCTTCAAGAAAACTGAGACTATACATGCCCCCAGACACACCTGGCAGAGATCTGCACTCTACTTAATGCACTCTTCTAGTTGGTTTTGGGGTTTTTTGTTGTTGTTGTTGTTGTTAACATTCAATTATGTAACTGCAAGTAGTCTTCAGGCTTTTCTGCTGCGTGCTCTCTAATGGACAGGGTAACTTAAAAGCTTTTCTTCACATGATGTTTGCCCAGCTTTTTCATTTTCTCTTTTTCTACTTTATAGGGCTGCTGCACCATTTGCCTTTGTAATGACTTTCACACCCTATGGAATTTTCCCTTTTTAACAAAGTTGTTCAGACTGAGATATGCTGATTTTCATCACTACAGATGAGAAACCTACAGGTTATATATATATATATATCTGATATAACATATCTAGACCCATTATCAGCTATTTAATAATGCACATAGTAATGAAAAGATGTGCAGGTATAAATTTAACATGATAAATGGAGGTGTAGCCTGTTGGTTATATTGTTATATAACAACAGATGGTCTCAGTTTGACTCTTGTGACTGGTGGTTGCCTGGGTAACATTGTGAAGGGATATTAATTTAAGCAATCTGTTGTTTTGCCTTTCAGTTGACAGTTTGCCATATTGTTTGTGAGCATTTTAAGCAGCATCAACACAACAGGTCGATGTATAGTGAAAATGATTTCTTTGGTAAATTATTCCAACTCGTCCACTTATTGGAATGTATTTCCACAAAAACCTAATATGCGCAGTTTGCGTGTCAAGAAAGGCACTGGTGCTCGTGCTTTTTGAATAGACTTCATGAGAAATTAGAGAACCTGATTAAAACTGGAATCTGAACCTTTTGTTCAGGTCTAGTATTTGGATAATGAGGCTTAACAGGCTTCTATTAAAGAGCTATTCTACTGAGAATATTAATGCTTTGTCATTTTAAGCTACTTGTAGCATGCCTGGGGAATTGGAAGACTCTAAATGTGCTTTCTACAAAATAGTTGGGCTACTTAGTGGATTTAATTAATAGCACCATTCTGTCTGAGTTGAGAATTACTGTTATTATTTATGTTTGGAGTTTGTGTGAAGGAGTTTAGAGGCTGCTCTATATATTGTTCCACCAAGATAAGTTTGTATTGTGCCCCTAAGATAAGAGTTATCAGCTGACAACATGAGCAACTGTTGGAAATGACCTTCATCTTACCCCATTGTGCCTCCAGTATTTTACTGCACATCCTGCCGAACAGGGTATACAAATTTGTCACTGCAGTTGCGAAAAGTGGATCAAGTAGTACTTTAATGTGGTAGAAGATAAGACTTTAATCAGGCATGCCTGTGTGGTTCACAGAAAGGTAATTAGCTGAACTCGTTCACAGGCAGAAGTGCTAACAATAAAACAAAGCCAGGCGTTGCTTTAACTCCAGTTGTTCATATGAAAGCTGAATGTAGATGTTTGTCCTCTTCACGGCTATATGTCACAGCCTGGGGTCTATTTCAGGCTGAAGCATCTCTTCTCAAAAGTCTCTGCATAGCAAGAGACAGCTGTGTTCATACTGTTACACAACATGGCTGCCTTGGCATGTGCCCAGTTCCCTGTAGTGTGCAGAGGGGTCAAACTGTTGGTGACCACAACTCATTTTTAACTTGTAGTTAGGCTGCATATACAGCAGCAGCACAGCCTTCACCTGTCTGACCTCCACTCTGTATTGGAGTCAGTGTTGTGTTTTATATAAATTATAAAACACAACACTGACTCCATTCCAGCATTTGTCTCGCTTCTGACAAGCAATGCCACCTTTTTTCGTTCACCTTTATCCCACATGAACATGTTTCCTCTGTTTCATCGATCTTCCTCCAGTATACTGAGGAGTTGTTACGTCAGCAGCAGTTTCTGGAAGTGTACCTGGAGGGTACTCGCTCCCGAAGCGGTAAGCCGTCTCCACCGCGTGCAGGCATGCTGTCCATCGTGGTAGACGCACTGTGCACCGGTTCCATCCCAGATGTACTGGTGGTGCCAGTTGGCATCTCGTACGACCGTATTATTGAGGGAAACTACAATAGCGAGCAGCTGGTAAGAACTGAGATGATGTCTGTGTTTGCTTTGGCAACAAAGATACTACCGTCAATAACACAGTACAATAAAAATGCATTATATATTGTTTTTGAATTTGTGATTTGGAAGTTTTTTTTGACAATTCTCATGTTTACGTTTTAACTGTCTGAACTGAACTCTTCAATCCTATCAGGGCAAGCCCAAGAAGAATGAGAGTTTGTGGGGAATAGCATGTGGAGTTTTCAGGATGCTGAGAAAAAACTACGGTTGCGTCCGAGTTGACTTCAACCAGCCCTTCTCCCTAAAGGTGATTGACTGCAGATATACATCAGCTTTCAGACAAATAGAACTGCAGCTGTTATGAAAACTATTATTATTATTATACCAAATTGAAGAACACCCTTGATTTTAAGGCACCAAAAAACTCAAAAGTGTGTTTTATATAACATTTAAACTGGAATTAATGTCACAATTAAATTGTGAAAAATGCCAAAGTTTAGAGAAGTTTGTAGCCAGCACCCAGCTGTCACTCTGTTTGTCTGCCTGATTTTGTGTTTGTAATGAACCTTTTGTGTGTTGTGTGTAGGAGTACCTGGACTCTCAGAGAAGCCGTCACATTCCACCACCAGTGTCCCTGGAACACAACTTGATGCCCTCAATTATTTCTGCACAGTAAATGCAAACACGTTCACCTCCACCTCTGAAAGTCATTGATATCTTCCTCTGCATATTGCACAGGCACAAACCGACAGTCCCACCTGTAATGTAATAAACCCTCATGCCCGAACTCGACTTCTCCCTCCTCCCACTTCACAGCAGGGTCTGTTATCTGACATCTGAGAACAGCACTTGAGTTAACATCGGCAGGGGTCACTTGGGTTCAGCGCTGTCGCTGCATAATAAAACTGATACAGTCATACAGTACAGTTATAAGGACAGCAGTGTTCCATCCCAGCTGGTTCAGAGTCACAAGATCAGACACCACGCCAGCAGAGCTGATCAAATGCATCAAATACTTCATATACGTCTCATAAAAAGTGCCCTTAAGCGCGTATAGTACTACTCACATCATGCTAAATGATGGCATTTCTGAGTAGCCTGTTCTTGTTTGAAAATACTGTATCCTGCATGCTTGGTTGAATTATTTAATGCCATATTACAGATTACAGGTAGCTCAGATTAGTGTTTATGCAAAACACAAGTTTGTTTACAGCATCAAGCAATTAAACACAGAAAAGTAGCACAGAGGGCTCAAAACGAATCAAACATCAGATCCTGCATAAACACCGAAAAGTGCACGCAGGATTTAATATTGAATTTATTTTCATGTCGTGTTTTTCGAAACAAAAATGTAAATAATTTTGTCCCTTTTTATATTAGTAGATTTCAATCATGTGCCACTGTGCTTACATCGGTTTTCATCCTTTCAACAACCTACTACTATTTCACACAACCAGCCAATCAGAGAGAAGGAAACCAATTACTGAAATGAGCTAGTTTTCAAGTCAGAAACCACTGTTTGAAATTATGCCATTTCAAGCTGACTTAATAAGAGTTTTTTTTGTTACATAGTGTTGTTAGTGAAACTGTTTTTTTACTTATTATTCTTCCAGGCCCGACGCTCAGCTGTTCAATGGGCAGGAGGAGCAGCAGCTGAACAGAGAGCTGCACGATGACATCTTCAGGCGACAACTTATTAACAACCTGGCCAAGCATGTCCTCTTCAGTAAGAAATTTACAACCACTCCAGTGTATTACTACCCCTATATTGATACTTTATTACCACCAAGAAACTCCAGATTGTTGAGCCTTTAATATCAATGTTACAGTGAAACTTTTACCTTTTGTGTTGTTAGTTTGTGATATAGAAAGATGGGACAGTAAGTAAAAGACATGTCACAGGTCAACAAGTCATCTCAAACTCAAGCTAAATGTAGTAAAGCACGATTTATTCACTCACATCTCATTCATTTGTGATGTTAGAGCACCTGGCTGCTGCTTTATGAGGCACTCCTCCTTTATCTTGTCCAAGCACAACTGTACTCCTTTTCATCCTGTGTTAAAGGTGCACCTGCTTGCCGGAGCAAAGGCAGCATTCATGAAACACTATCCATCATACCGCCTTCATTAATTGAAATCCAACACAGCACGGCATCAGTCCATCCGCTTCACATCACTCAGGGCTTTTTGCCCCGGGGTAGCACAACAGAAACCGGTTCTCCCCAGCTCATTCAGCTGCATTCTCCTATGCAAGCCCAAATTTTTTTTTTTTTTTTTTTTCACACACAGCCAATCACAAAGCCTCCAGCTGGATGGCATGTTGTTTTGAGCCAATAGAGTGAAGGGGAGGATAGAGAAGCAGAAGAGGGGTGGAATGCAGTACCAGTGTTGGTGTTCACTAATGTTTTACACTCCTGAACTTGAGCTATGCTTAAGATGACCACTAGTAACCCTCATCCTAAGACATGTGCACATGCGAGTGCCTGCACACATACACACACATCCTTTTCTCTGTCTCACTGTATCATCAGTATATTCAGCTCTTATGGATCTTTTCATACCTAATTACCTAAAACAAACCTGGTACATTGAACATTTTTATTGGATTGTAAATTTTATTTTTATTTTTTTAATACAATTGTAATATTTATCACATTTATAATATTTGTTAGAATGTAATGTTAGTCATTATCAACCAGTCTTGTTTTTATGCTTTTGCTCAACATTAATGTCCCACATAGTGTTCATGTTATTGTCTTAGTCATTAAATTTTTATGTATGGTGTCATTTTCAAAGTGGGAAAGGTATTTGTTTTGATTGAGGTTGGAGCTGTGTAGCGTTAAATTTAGTTCACACGTTGTTTCCGTTTTGGTCTTGTTGTCTTTCTGTTGTGTGTTTTAACATATCCTGTTTCTGTCTTCCCTCACAGCTGCTAACAAGTCGTCAGCGATCATGTCTACCCACATTATTGCCTGCCTGCTGCTGTACAGACACAGACAGGTAAGTCCAGCTGTCTTTCATGTCCTCTCTATAACCTTCTCTTCTACTGTTCTGCTTGTGCATACTGCACCCTCTTTCCTTTTTTCCCCCTCCATTCTGTTGCTCTGATTTCAACTCCATTTCTCTTTTTCTCTCTCATTGTTTCCTCTTAATCCTCCCCATCATGCTTCCTCCCTTACACTAGCCAAGGTGATCCAAATGTCACATTCCTCTGCATGGTGGTAATGAATGTCTCTATGCTGGAGATCTTCTTCTTTCTGCATCCTCTCTCAACACTGCTATACATTAGTAGAGGACTTCTGCCCTCTGCTGGCACATTGATGGAAGTGTCTGAAAGTGAAAAGCATCCACTGAAATTATCTTTCTGTCCTGAGGAATTGTCCAGTGCTACACATAATAAACTTAACGCCACCTTAGTGTGTTTTACATGTTTGCAGTTAATGAAGTCAGTCATTTTTGGACATGATGCACATTTTTCAGCTTGTGTTTCCTCCTTTTTGCTCCAGGGCGTGGTGTTGTCCAAGCTGGTTGAAGACTTCTTCAACATGAAGGAGGAGATCCTGTCGCGGGACTTTGACCTGGGCTTTTCGGGGAACTCGGAGGATGTGGTAATGCGCGCCCTCCACCTGCTGGGAAACTGCGTCAATGTGACCAGCAGTGCAAATCGCAATGGAGAGTTCACCATCGCACCCAGCCAAACTGTACCGGCGCTTTTCGAGCTCAACTTCTACAGCAACGGCCTTTTCCATGTCTTCATTTCTGACGCAATCATTGGTACGTCGAGCCATCGGGTTACGTTTCGTGCTCACACTGATTTTTTTAGTCTTCAGTCCTTTTACTAAGAAAAATCTTCTCCAAAAGTCAGACTGTTGTCACTGTAATGTTGAGAAAGACTCGTCGTTTCCTCAGGCCTACAGATGTAACAGATGTTACAGTTTTTCTCCTCTAAATTTCTCTCATCATTTTTTGTCCAGCCTGCAGCATCCTGTCCCTGCAGCGAGAGCTGGTGGTGGAATCAGAGTCTGATCAGCAGCCTGGTGGTCCCAATAGCCTCCCTCTCAGTCAGGAGAGACTCATCCGCAAAGCTGCCGGGCTCTCCCACTTCCTTATTAATGAGGTGGCTGTCGCACCAGTAAGTCCTGTCCATATTGCCATCTTTCTGGACATTGCAAATTGCACAAAATGGGCCCATCAAGTAGTCAGAATACATTTCATTACTGTGATCAACCTATATCAACACTAGGTGTTCATTACTGTCATCATACGAGACTATTTATATGATCATTGATGAATTGATAAGTCGATTGACAAAAAACTAATTGAATAATCGTTTTAGTCATTTTTTTAAAGGGAAGATGCCCCTGGTTGCAGCTTCTCAAATTAAAGGATTTGAAGTTTTTATGTGTCAAACATGAAAGTAAACTGAATATCTTTGGATTTTGGACTGTTGATCAGACAAAACATACATTTTTCACTTTTGACATTGTATAGACAAAATGGAGAAAATAATCTGAGGATATATCAATAATGACAATAAATGTTAGTTTTAGCCAGAAATCTATTGGACCATCACCACTAACAGTTGATGGGCATTTCTTTTAAACTTCATCACAACAACACTCCTTGTCAATCGGAATATCTTACCCCTGATGATGTAAGTAATGTTTCAGAGGCTCTTACAAATTTGAAAACACAGAATCCTTTTTACGCCTCTAGAAATGGTAAAATACATTTATTGATTACCTATTGGCAGCTTCGGTCCAGTTATTACTATTGATGTTTGCCTTCAAAACCTCAGATTATTTTAATGTTTCTTCCATGTTTCACAACCTTTCCTCCTCTCTGTCCCACAGCCCTGTCAGACTATTTACCAGGTTTTCCACGATGCAGTGACGCGACTGATCCAGTATGGAGTTCTCTACGTAGCAGAGGTCAGTTTACGCTGCTGGTGGAAAAGAGTGACAGTAACCACTGTGACTAATGTTGGAAGTTGACTCCTGCCGAACATCCTTGGAGAAATACTGTCAACTATAATCAAATATTTGTAATATTTTGTGGGATTCTCTTTTTTATCATGGCTGTGTGTCTCTGTGTCAGGAGGATCAGGAGGAACTGAGCCCCAGCCCCACAGAGGAACCCTGGCCCAAAAAGTTCCCAGAGCCCCTCTCCTGGAGGAGCGATGAGGAGGATGAAGACAGTGACTTTGGAGAGGAGCAGAGAGATCGCTACCTAAAGGTCTGGTTTAGTAGACTTTTATACTTTCTTATTAAAGCCAACAACACCAAACAAAACATTAAATAAGGTGGTCCAACTGTTGTTGTTTTTTTTCTCCAGGTGAGCCTCTCCGCAGAGCACCAGGAGTTCTTCATCTTCCTACAGCGACTGCTCAGCCCGGTGCTGGAGGCCTACAGCGGGGCTGCCATCTTCGTCCACAGTCTGAGTCAGCCCATGGCGGAGTCTGACTACACCCAGAGGCTCTTCAGATACCTGCTCACCCGCACTGAGAGGGGAGTGGCTGCTTATGGTAATAACGCAATATTTCTCCACATACAGTACACTATAGAAAAATTAGCAAAGTTATTTAAAATTCATTATCCAGGCTTTGTTCCCACAGGGAATAAAAAAATAAAGGGTGCAGAATAATGCATGTGGTATCCTTTGATTCCATTTATTATCCAAATAAGACTCATTATTAAACCACAACAGGTACCTGAACTAATGCACTGGTGCTGAATTTATGGAATATGGACACAGTATAGTACCACAGAAAAATTACGTCTATCCAACATAGGAGATTAAGTGAAGATTAAATGAATTAAAACTGGGGTAGGCTTTTTTTTTGGCGTCATTAAAAAAATCTCATAATAACCTTTCAGCATATTGTAATTGAAGTGGTCTGAGAGAAAACTAGACTCTAGCCTGTGACGGGAGACTTTAGGCCAATCACGGGTCATTTTAGAGTAGGGCTGTACCGAATACTTCAAAGCTTCCTTTGTTTCCACAGGATTCGAACAGCAAAATCAATATTCAAATATTCGTATGTATATATTTTACGGCAGTCTGATAGGAAGAGGAGTTAGGAGAGCAAAGAGAGAAAGGGAGAGAAGATGTAAGCAGTGGGGGAGAGTGAGTCATGGTGCAGGTGCCTCCTCTTCCTCTCTGCCCCGCTGGCTGCCTTGGTGTCGCTTGTGCTGTTTGTGTTTTGTCAATCGGCGTCCAGCTCACCAACAGCAGCTGTTGGTGCTGCTGCTTCCCTGCCGGAAGAATCAGAGTAATTGCTGCCAAAGCTTTGAAGCTCCAAAAAAAGTATTTGGGAAAGCCCTATTTCAGAGAGAGGGCATTCCTATCAGCTGTTCTACAAATGTAGGTACGCATGCACATCCCTACAGATGGTGAAAGCCTGATTCAATGGCGGAAAATCCTGGAGAAAAAGTTGCTATTCCAGCATTGGCAACAGCTTTGGCTTTGATTTGGTCTATAAAGGGAAAAACTTCCAATGCCGGATCTATAGGCTAACGCTACTTTAGCTTTTGCCGTCATCGGTCTCTATCATTATTTTTACACTAAGCATAAATACTGTTTGTTGTTCCTTCATATGTTCAAATTTGTTCACAGTAGCTAATTGTGGTCTGTGTCATAGTCTTTTCTCACCTGTAACTCAGCCGTGGCAATTGAAGGTAACATTTACATTGAAAAGCACCCAGATGACCCGATGAACTCCAGGGATAGATCACTGGCAGTCGCCTCTGGTCAGCTTGTGGTGTGTGTGTGTGTGTGTGTGCGTGTGTATTAAGCACGTGCATATGCCCGTGCTCATCTGGCAGGAGGGGCTTAGGACAGAGAGGGGAGGCGGGAAAGCTGCAAGAGGAGGGCTGTATTTTCAAATTCTGGCTTTTTTTTTTTTTCCTTTTCTAGAAAACTGCCTGCCCCAGCTTTAACTAGTGATTTTTTTTCTTTAAGAAATATAAATCTGATTAATATATCTGTGCGCTTTGTAATCCTATTCTCTTCTTCTCCAGGTGAAAGTGCAACTCATTACCTGGTGAAGAACACAGTGAGGACATTCAAAGAGCTGGGGGTAAGAGGGTGTTGTCTTTAAATTGTGAATTCATTATTTACTGTATATATATTTAGCTCCAGCAGGAGTTAAGACACGCCTCTTGTCTTGTGGTTTTCTGTAGGTCCTAAAGGAGAGAAGAGAGAACCGGGTGACGACTCTGGAGCTGAGCAGCACCTTTCTACCTCAGGCCAATCGGAACAAACTCCTGCAGTACATTTTAGGTTTCACCCTGCTGTGACCTCGTCACCTTCAGCCCAGCTCAGACCCCCCCCAGGCTCCTTCCAATAAAGGGCTTCTACTGGTTACTTCTAAACAATCCCAGGTGCTACTCTGTGGAAAGCTTTACCAGGAAGTGCCTTCACGTAAAAGCCGCTAACTGTTAGCTGTTAGCCGGAAGAGACTTGAAGCCAGTCTTCCCTTTTGGTTCCAGTCTGACTATCTGTCGTAGAACTGTGCAGCTGATTAAAAAAAAAAACACACGTGCGGTTCATTGAAGAGGTACTTCTAGGAATCATACTCTCTTTGTGAACTTTGCCAGTAAAGTCATGAGGTTTTAATATAATCAGAATTTTAGTAATATACTCAAGCAGGTTAGTAGGTAAGAATCACAGCAATTCAAACAAAGCAAGCTGCCTTTCGTCTATACACGTGAACAAGAAAAATATGCATAGAAAATGGTTAAACATAACCAACAACGAAGGCATTTTTATATTAACTCTTTCTGCTCGTTTGTGAAATGCTGTATTCCCTCCAGTGCACCCCACTATCATACAGTAGAGAACTAGTCAGACGTTTAGAGAAAGACTCATTTTGAAAAGAAATTCCTGTACATAGACCATTAAAAACAATCTCTCTTATAGTTCATCAATTTATTTGTAGTGCATAATCTAAAATGTGTGCAGTCAGGTGTCATCAAATTTAAAAATTGAAGCAACATTAGAGAAGACGTTAAAGATTTGCTGACTCCTGAGGGATACAACATCCCTGCAACATGCATACATATCCAAAGTTTCATTTACAAAACTATCTGTCCTGAATCTAATACTACATACAAACAGTTAAGGTCAGTCATACTGCACAGTTACTGTTACTGAGATATCAAAAAAAAATAAGCAGCAAACAAGTTCATCCTCGCAAAAATCTCTGCTTAGCAAACACAAGATGTATCGGTTGAAAGTCAGACATAGCTTAAAACACGAGCATCCACAGTTAAGTGCTTTCAAACCACTACTATCTAAGTGCATTCGGTTACACTCTTCGTCATGGGTTTGGATGAAGAGTGAGTTTGATCTCTGTATGTGTAACACTTGTAAATCACCCTTCAATGAATGTTACATAGCACAGCACTTAAAAATACCTAATACCAGCCATCACATCCATTTAAGTTCAAACGAAACAAGCTCAGAAACTCTTTGGTCATGCCTTTCAGGGAAAGCAGAGATTTGGGATTACCACCATTTTTTTCCTGTATTATGAACACACTGTATGAAAGCCTTTAATAGCACCACTGCTGAGAGAGCATTTTTTTTCTTTGCACCAGTGGTTGGGCATTTGTTAGACAGAGGAATGGCGTAGTGTGGAAAAATAAATGGTACATATCCACTCTGTAATCTGTTTGAACAAAAGGTCACATCTCTCAAAGTTGGCTATTTGTGAAAAGAAGATAACGCTGTGTCCGCTGTCAAGAAACTTGAGGTCTTGGAGCAAGTGGGGAGGACATCTTTCTCCATTTGAGTTGTTTACTTTTAAATCCAGACTGCTGCAAGGAGCAGTTAACATTCTTGAAAGAAATAATAGTCAGGTTTACATATTCTTGTTTTTTCTTGGTTAAAGAAATGTTTCACCTCAGTTTTTCAGTAATTCAGTCTTACTTTAAAAAAAAAATCACAGTCTAAAAATGTACTTTTACTACCTGTAAGTAGATCCTGATAGTTTCATTTTGTTTCCCAAAATACAAGTGTGAAAAAAATATTGTGTCAGACAAGTTTGGAATAAAAACTCATGAAAATCAAAAAACTACCAAAGTAGAACATGAGAGAATAAAACCTGATAGTGAAACCTCACTGCACAGCGTCTGTGCATGTAGCTGCAGAACATTTACCAGTTTGCATTTTTATGTTAAAAACAACTTACAACAGGACTCAATAAACACACAAACACATTCTAAACTTTTTTTTTTTTTTTTTTTGCATTGTACCTGAACAAATGTGTAACAGCCAACTTAATGTTGGTTCGTGAATGTGCGCGATGCTGAAATGAGGCACAAACAGCTGACTGGAAAAAAGGAAGGAACGTGTTCGGAAAGGTCAGAGGAAGTTTGGTTAATCACTGTCATGATCGGAGGAGACGCGAACTCGAAATCTCAGATCGATAATGTGAAGACGGTGTGAATGTTAGAAACTTTCATTCAATAATCTGTCAGGGTAATTTTTTGATAAAAAATGAATCAAATGAGAATTGGGTGTCTGGTTTAAACGTATTTAAATAAATATCTTAAATATGTGCTGACAACGGTCTACAACACTGCTTGTTACAATTAATTTGAATAACAGCTTTATTTAATCTTATAAATCTGCATATTTTCATGCAGTTTTTTTTTTTTTTGTCAAATCTATGTACAAAATGATCCATAAATGTTGAAGGTTACTTGTTGTGGATTGATGAATGACACCCGTAGCATGTTGAAGAAGAGAAAAGTATGTTTTTTAAACGGGAATGTGAGCAGAGTGCGCAAAATCAGTTGACATCCACGTAACACATTTGTCCGTGCTGCAACTCAGTGGGAGACATTTAACGCATTTCTGAGCCCACAATCTGTAAAAGGTCCCCCACACACAGAGGGACCTCTCCGCCAAGATAAAAACCACTCTACGTACTGTACTGCATGTTTCCTCTTTGTCGCCTTTAATCATCGACACTTCAATGTGAACCTCTACTTAACCTGAGAATTGTATTTTACAGTCTAGTGTGTGAATTATGTCGAAGAGAAAGGTAGCTGTTTGTGTAGGAGATGAATTTGTTACCTCTTGAATGTATCTCATCTGTCCCCATAAAAGGTCAGTGTGATATTGTAGAATACTCAGTGGAGTCGGTACAGATATAAACTACTCGTGGGGGTTGTTGAGACTTGTTGGCTCTTTAAGCTGCATTAACAGCATCCCGCCACAGCTATGTAACTTTGTAGGTTTAAAAAAAAAAACAAAAAAAAACAAAGCCTGTATCTGGGGAACAGGTGCCTTTTTTTAATGCACTGTAGTGTTCTTTGGTTGTGTTTTTGTTCTGTTTTTGTGCATGTTAACAAAGATTATTCTGTGTGTGAATCCAAAAGAACACGAGTAGATTGTAACTTTAAAAAAAACAAAACAAAACATACACACACACACAAGAGCAGAGAACTTGTGGTTACCATAAGAAGAATCACCAGCTACTAAAATAAATGTGTCACTTTTTTTGTTGTTGTTGTTGCTTTCTGAGAGCAAAGCACAATTGGCATTATTAGATTTTGTTTTTAAATAAATTAATGATAGATTAACAATGGTCTGTTGTTTGTCTTTTTCTTTTGGCAGGATGGGACAATAAATGTTGGGATATCAGTGTTGTCTTTATTAATATTATCTGTATCATCAATCCAGAAGCAATGGTGTAATTACAGAATACTTTTAGTGTTAAGTTCTCTGTCCAATATGTAGTTCAATGAGAAAAAAAATACTGTATATATAACAAAAAATAATAAATACTTATCATAGACTGATACACATCAATAGAGCGAGCTCAGCTTACCTCCAGTAATAGTAGATGGTTCATCATAGCAATTTGAACATAACGTCTTTATTCATTCAATAAAATGTTAGCTCTCTAGTTTTTCATTTTTCTTCTTTTTGACAGTTGTGCACGTTTTTGCGGCCTAATTTTAGTAATTAATTTCAATGCAGTTAATATTCTTAACTGATGCATCTCATCTCTTTTGTCCAACATTTGTCTTGACATAATGGTGGTTTCTTTTAGGGTTTGGAAGCTGCATCTGCTATGTACCCCAACACTTTAGCATGAACTTCTCAGATTATTTTTTTTGTCCTATAAACCGGGCTGTATGAGTGTTCTGTGTTTTGTTTTGTCTTTTAAGTTGTATAAATGACTAGAACCCAAACAGATTCACTGCATACAGAGCCTCTGGTCATTTTGTGCGGCATAAACAGTATAAACTTCCTAAATTCCTTCACGTAGCTCACAGTAAGATCAGAAGTCACTGCGTGCCAGGTTGAGGAGGAGGAGGAGGAGGAGGGCTGGCTTGTTCATGTTAGGCTCACTGCAGGACAAGAGGAGGATATATGAAGGGCTGAGATGAACTGAAGCTGCTGTGGTCATGAGGCCGAAGCAAAAACGACAAGTGTGCGTCCTTCTACCCAACAAGCAGCACCTGGACTGTACGGTCAGGGTGAGTGGCTCTCAAAGTCCTTTACGGTCTTTATTTTTTTTAAGTTTTAGATTATAATGCATCAATTGAAACTGGAGAAATGTATAGACTCCAGATTTAATTGGACGTCAACGAAACTGTCTTTTTGTTTTTTTTGAAGACTGATAATAAACATTTTACATAGTTTTTGTTGATGTTCCAAAATCATGCAGGGACCAAACTGATCCTTAAAAGTGATCATTTGATCTCTGCAGAGTGGAAAAGCTTCTGCAAGAGTCTTATTACCATTATGGGACAGTGACGCTCATTTAATCCCACAATGATTAAACTCTCTGGAGAAGAGTTGACAGCTTTTTTGGGTAGGATGGTTCATTTTTTTAAATCTTTGGAATAAGCCCTTCAAATTAGGTTTAAACAACAATATGCTTTTCATGCAAATTATAACAATGAAATTATTAAAATATGCAAAGAAAATAAAGTCACTATAGATTTTACAGTATGTATCTGTGGTCAAGGAGGGATCACCATCACATCAAGGTTGCACCACACAACTGTCTGATGATATCACTGAGCCGAGTGGTGTGAGCTCTTGCTTCTTCTTCTTGTTTGTGTTATTGAATGTGTGTTTTTTTAGACGCAGGCCAGAGGCCGTGAGGTGTTGAACAGTGTGTTGAAGCAGCTTGGCGTCAGTGATCTCCAAGTCTTCGGCCTGGCTGTTCTCAGAGGTCAGTTTGAGCTTGTGTGGGAGTTCGGTAGAAAGTGTTTTGAATTAATTTAATGTGGAATGGTGAGAATTAGGGAGGCAGCTAATAACAAATGAACTTATGGGAATAAACAAAGGATAGAAAGTTATTCACTTATCAGCCAAAGAGGTTAAATCACATTAAATAAAATAACTATGTCGCCCATGTTCACTTAATATGTGAATTTCTTCCCTCAGATAATGAATACCTCTTTGTTGATTTGGAACAAAAGCTGAACAAGTACTTCAGGAAAAGGTGGAGCAGAGGATCCTTGATGGTGAGTTCTTTTCTCTCAAGTCTTTTGTAGTGTTGAATTTAAGCTCTGCAACCTTTTTCTAACAAGATTTACACTCTTGAACGGGCATATAGTGATAATGTATTGTATATTGTCTTTGTTACACAAATTCAGTTTGCTTCTTGAACTATCTAGAGAATGGAGGTTATATTCAGAAAGCAGTTTTTTTCAAATTAGCAACATTTCCCTTTGACTCTGTTGAAATATTTATTGTTTTTTACATTTACAGGTCCCATTCATCTTATTTCTGAGAGTGCAGTATTACGTAGAGAGTGGGCAGTTAATATTGTAAGTTATTCCTCTGTCTGAACATATACAAGCATGAACATTCTGCCCTCTTTGCATAACAATGTGTAAATAAAGTGTCTTATTGCCATGGATGAATTTATAGACTTTGTTGAACCCATGAAACAGAGTCAACTTCTGTGATTTGGTGTCTTATTTGGTTGTTTCAGGAGCAGCAAAGTGCAGCAGCTCTACTACACCGAGCTGAGGCAGAAGGTGCTGCGCTCACAGAGCCGCCATCAGGAAGCTCTGCTCTTCCAGCTGGCAGCGTCTGTGCTCCAGGCTGAAGTGGGAGATTTGGAGCAGAGAGAAGGGAGTGATGAAGAAGTGGAGGAGGAGGGAGAGGAGAAAAGACAGGAGAGAAAACACAGACATTACTTTCTTCCTGAAGATTACTTTCCCTCTTGGGTAAAAATTAAAACTTTTGGGCAGGATTTGTTGGACATTGTAAATTATTTGACATGTTTCTGTAACACGTGCTCGTGTCCACAGTTGATAAAGCGTCGTGGCAGAGAATACCTGCTCCGACACAGTCCGGTGTTGCACGGTGAGCTGAGAGGTGTGTCACGCAGCCAAGCCATCCTGCAGTTTATAAAAGAGGCCAGCAGCCTGCAGGACGGACCAGTCACCTTCTACAGGATGAGACAGGTCAGACTGTACACACAGGCTCCGTGTTTCAGATAACTAAAGAAAACTATCAGAAGGAAGACAGTAAAGGTTTAAACTGTGAGGATGTTTGCTGTTGTAGAAGAAGATGTTTTTTATTATGTGTCAAACAGTATCTCAGACACCACTGGTCTGATTTTGATTAAACTTGTAGGGATTAATCAATCATAAGTATAGACACTGTTCTGGTGTTAACAATTATGTAAATGTACATGTACAGCTCTAAATCTATATTTTTAAAGGTCCAATTTCAGTGAAAATCAGAGAGATTCTTATTGATTTGACTCCAATAGGCTGCATTATTTGACATGTTTGACTTATTTATGATTTTGTGATTTTTTTCCTTTAGTTTAACTTCCACAATTATCAGGATTGATGACTGACACGGAAAAGACTTAAACCTGACCATTCATGCTGGGAAAATATGTTTCCATGCTTATATTATCAACTGTTGTTCCTCACTGTCAATCACTGCGCTATATTGTTATTGTCAAGAAGATTATGGGAGACACAAACAACTTAAAATGTAACAACACAGTCATACAAATTCCTCCGTGTCCTGACGGCATCTGTCTGCTGCAACACTAATAATATGACCAAATCTGTTTACAGTCACCTTCTTCTTCTGTCATTTCATGTTCAGGAGAAAAAGATGCTCAAATGTTCAATTCTTCTTGGCGTTACACTGAAAGGAGTCCATATTTATCAGGTGAGTCTTCCACAGTGATAAAGTTAGGAATTTATTTTATACACATTAATTCTTGAAGGCTTTGACTGGAACTTTCTTAACTTGGCTCCTGAGTTTGTGTGTTTTACAAATGTGAACTCATTTGATTTTTCTTAAGGAGGTGGAAGGGAAGCAGTGTCTGTTGTATGATTTGTCCTGGACTAATATAGACCGCTTCACTTTCCAGGTTGGTCCCAAAGACTACACACACAGAGATACACAAAGACAAGCATACATGTGCAATACAACAATAAACTAATCTTGCACATTGCCACTCATAAACCTCTCTCTTTTATTAAATTCTATCTCTTATTCTTCAGGGCTGCAGGTTTGAAATCCACGCAGTGGGCTCTCTGTGCCTCCCCAAGCTGCTCTATTACACTCATTCAGCCTTCCACTCCAAACACATCCTGAGGCACCTCAGTGACAGCCACAGACTCCACATCAACACCAGAGATGCAGTCAGCTACATCCAGCAGCTGGAGGACATGCAAGGTCAGCAGCCTCATCTTTAATTTCCTCTGCTAGAACTGTACATGTTCATGAGTTGATGTAATTAAAAAGTTTGATCAGCTTCCACATGAGGGACCCAAATGTCCTGAAGATTTCAGGTAGCTGCATCTCCAGTTATTGCCAGCTCAAAAACAAATCCTTTATTTTGTTATAAGTCCATTTCAAACTTGATTTGTTCCTTTAAAAAAAAAAAAGTTAGTCATTTTAATGAGTTTTACATGATTGGAAAGCCTCCACTGAACATCTAATCAAACCATATTGCTTTTATTATTCAATTATTCTTCACATTCATTCAATAAATCCAAATTTAACTAAACAATATAATTGAAAAAACTTAATGAAGAATATTATTCAGACTCTAAACCAAAGTGTTTTCAGACACAAGCATGAAAACAGAATAAAATGGGACCTTTATGTAAATCAGTTTGTTACATAATCAAAGTCCCTGGATGTCTTTCTCTGTGTCTCTGCAGCCAGTCAGTTCTACAAAGAGGCCTACATCTGTGACACAGCACGGCTTATACAGAAACTCCACTGCAACAGCCTCACATCCTCCATGTCTGACTGCAGCGCTGCAGTGGAAACAACCACACATACCTGGACCGAAGAGGAGGAGGAGGAAGGCTCTATGACAGGTCAGCTGAAAGGAGACAATGGTGCAGCTCTTGATTTAGTCAGCTGTACTTCCAAGCTTATGAAATCTATTTTAGTAACTCATAGTAAGGCTACTTTGACACAGACAATTTACAAGCTAATTGGTCATAAATAGTTTTATTAGTTGTAGTATTTTTGGCTGGATATGAAGACACACTGTGTTTATGTTGATGGCAGAGTTTGAGCTGTGTGTGGACGAACCAGAAGAGGTTTTTGTTGACAACCCAGCTGAGGTGCCCTGGCTGGCTGAGGTGCTCCGTGCTGTGCCTATTGATGGACGCATGGTGTTACCTCCATCTTGTTGGACAGGTTAGTCCAAAAATCACTATGAAACAGTATCTAAAATAAGCTCTCATTGTGTGCTCATCATTTCTATCTCACATCATTTTATGTCCTCTTTCATGATCAGCTGTCACCATGGAAATGAAACAGGTGAGAAACTGCAGATTTATCTAACTGATCATTCATGGAAGATATCTACATCAAAGGTACCAGGGATCAACCAGAGTTTCCTCTCATGTTTGCTCAGGTTTTGAAGATGAGGGCTGATGAGGGCCTTTCTGTGGACTAGTGCACAGCCAGAGGCAAGATGGACTCATTACATGTTCTGCAGCTCAGCACAAGACCCCTAATACAACTGCCCTGATACTCACATCATTTTACAAATGAGTAATCACACTGAAGGTTGAGAGGTCAACTAATTCTGTACCTAACATATCAATTATAGTGGCAATTACTGTATTTCCAGTGTAACATAAGCATCTTTTAACTAGTATCTGCAACTATAATCAAAATAAAAATGTCAAGGAATAAATAAACGTGTCAAAAACGTGTCTGTTTCTGCTTACATTGAGATTGGTGACCTAATGTAATAATTTCACCTTCGACCTCAGCAAAATGCTAAATAGCCAGATTAAGTGGAAACATCTGTGTGGGTGTGCAAGGCTTTTAATGAGCATTTAAAAATGAAGGGAACAGTTTTGCCAGCATACAGGGTGAACAGAGACACAGATTATAGCACATGAAAACAGAAGTGAAATTATAAAAGTGACAGTAAAAACCAAAATAGTAGTGCATCAGTAGAAAAAAAATCCTAAACACAGAAATTGAAGGTTTAAATAGTATTTTCTTCCTTCATGTATTGTTTGGATTAAAAAAATGAAAAAGAAGAGCTTCTTATTACTACCAAATAATTTAATGAAATTTATAAGATAGAATCACTCAGTATTATCCTTAATATTGTCAGTGAAGCCAAATAATAGAATCAACATCAAAAACAATAAATTAAATATTAAACTAACATTTAACAATAAAAAATGTATTATTTTGGGTTTGGTTTCTCTCTATTGAACAATGTTATTGCACCATGTCTTGTAAGGAATAAGGCATTAATAAGGAATCACACATGATTCTTCCAATTCAACCAAAAGAAATCCAAAATAATTTTCCTGAAGAGCTGAGTAACATTTTCTTTGTCTGTTATTACAAGAGTACAACTCAAATATAATCAAGTATACATCTCTTCTAACTTCTCCAAGGTAACACTTTGTCAACAACTCCATTAAGACTTGTTTTAACTACAGAAACGAACTGCTTGTGAAAAACTGAAAATCTGAGTAACCTTGAATTGTGATGATGAGACATTATTATAAATTAGATCAGATAGTTGTACCACAGGGAGGGAAGGTGGCTTTTGCTTAATTGTATTATCTTTGTTATTCCTTTGCAGTTCTTTGTGAGGGGATATTAGATGGAAAGTTTCTATTTCTTTTGGTTAAATCATTCAGGCTACCGATGTCGTCTGTAGTCAGTCAGCCAATCAGCGCGACCGTTTATTGCTGCATTCAAGTTACATGGGATGAATGATACTCATATTAACGACTTGCCAGCATTAACGTCATTAAGATGGTTCTTTATATCCAGTATCAGTTTGATTTTCAGACACTCCCATAATATTACTCACCAAGTCGTATGTATCAGAGCTTTCTCTCAGTCGTAATTACGAATTGGCTTTTGATGTGAACAAGATTTACAAGTTGGAGTCTCGTAAATTACAACAATTCAGTCATGCCGTGAAGGCGGCATGTGACCCAAACACGGAAGCAGTACAAACGGATGCAAAAGTAAAAAGTTCAGGTTCCTGCGATGTCACATAAACGCAACCTAAACTAAACGTTATTACTATTACTATCCACACTAACTGTTAAAACAGCAGATACGTTTTGGATGCTATTGTTTTGTCCAGATGACTTTCTCTTGGTTTCGCGTTGCGGTGCCGCTTTGTGTTGCGGTGTTATCGGCTGCTGTCGCCTTTCTCGCACACAATCAAGGTAAGTGGATTAAAAGATGAGGCTGAAACTATGAAATGATCGAAAAAAGTCACTGTAACGGTGACAGATAACAGCTGAGAAGACTATCAGCTGTAATGTTGACTAACAGCGCCCTCACCTGGCTCTACTTCCGCCGTTATGTTGCTTGTGTAACCCCGGTTCTCCCTACAGCGATGCCGCCTCCTCTCCCTGCCGCTCTCGGTATCTGCTCTCTGGCCGGGATGGCACTCATCTGGAGGGACATTAGCTCGAAGATGAAAGGTGAAAGCCGGACACTAAGCAGCCTGCTCAGCCAGTACTTGGCGGTGAAGGGAGTCGGCTGGCTGGGCAGACGGCAGAGACGGAAACTTGAAGCCGATACGCTCAATGTGAAGCAAGTTCAAGAGGAGACTCTGCTGAAGCGCCTGCAGAAAAACCAGCACACATGTTATGGAAAACAGTATGACTTCAGCTCAATAAAAGGTAAAAAAAAAAAAAAAAAAAAAAAAAAGGGCATTTGTAATTTATCTGCTGTCTAACTGATGCAGGATAACAACCTGCATGTGTTGTACTACAGCTCTGCACACTGATTTGTCCTCTGACTACCTGTGATGTAACATTACGTACTACTGTTATGTATAGGCTACTATGTGTATGTGCAGAGGGCAGTGGCAGCATGGCCGTAGCCAGGATTTCAGGTCATGAGTCTAAATTCCCCAAAAACCACCCCTCCCTCCCCATCAAGAAAGTTTTGTCTAGGCATCAAACACGACCGTATAATTCTCTTCATAATTTTTTTTCACGTTGTTTATATTAGAGCTGCAACGATTAGTTGATTAATTATTAGTCCATCAACAGAAAATCTGTAGTTATTTTGACAATTAATTAATCGTTTTTGGTCATTTTCTAAGAAAAAAGCCAAAATTATGTGGTTACAGTTTCTTAAATTAGAATATTTACTGGTTTCTTTAGGCCTGTATGACAGTAAACAGAATATTTGGGTAGTGGACCGCTGATCAGGACAAATCAAGACATTTGAGGTTGCATCTTGAACTTTGGGAAACCGTGATGAACCTTTTTCACCATTTTTTGATATTGTATAGACCAAATGACTAATCGATTAATCAAGAAAATAATCAACAGATTAATTGATAATGAAGATAATCAATAGTTGCAGTCCAAATTTATATTCATTTAAATGTTAAATTACAAAAGATGCAGCAAATCCTAACAAATATATGACAGATTAATCGATAATAAAAAGTAATTGTTTTTTGCAGCTAATCTAGTTATTACTTACAGCACACTATAGTATTTTATTTTTTATCTACAATGCTGTCAAATATAAATATCATATATACAACATGAATATATAACATATTTTATGACAAATTAAGTCCTGCCTATAAAAATGTGGGACCACTTAGGGACCACTAACTATCTTTTTTAGGAGCTTTCAACTGCATCTCACAGTCTTCATCATTGAAAACAGTTTTCACTCATAAACAGAAACCTTAAAACTAACTGTGTACGGATGTTTTTCAGACAGCGGTGGCTTTCGGGCGCGTCACCCCATCACCACATACGAGCACTATCGTGAGCTCATCGGTCGCATCGCTGCGGGAGAGGAGAAGGTGATCATCGCTGAGAAGCCGCTGATCCTGGCCATGACCTCTGGGACATCGGGAGCCAGCGCCATGCTGCTCAGCACCAAGGACACTAACACTGAGTTCTTCCTGCAGGTGAACAGGCTGCTTGATAACGATGACAATGTATTGGGCCAGTTGCAGCCTAAAATGTGGAAACACAGTCTTGTGAGTGTCTGGAGAGTTGACAGTTTCAATGTCTTGTCCGAGGATGTCCTCCAGGGAAGAGGGGCATTGCTGAAAATGTTTGTGAAGTTATCAAGTTAAGTTAAAAGTTCAGTTTTAAAGTAAAATCGGCATAAAGTCATATGTTCACAGTGTTTCAGTTGCACTCTACGAGCTGAGGTCTGCGTAACAATTTCTCTCTGCTGTGTTGTTGTGCATGTAAAACTATGTTAATGGTGTAATAATGTGTGTGTGTTTTCACCAGGGAGTGACTGTGTGTTTAGACATCATGCGGCAGGCGTTCCCCGCCACAGATAGCCTCCAGCGCACAACCAAGTTCTTCTACACACCGACTTTTCGCCAGTCAGAAGCTGGCATTCCCATTGGGCCAAACTCCTCCACACCAGCCTCCTCCCACCACATGCTCAACCTCTATACCACCCCAGCACCTGCCTTCGAGGTGAGATACACAAAGTGATTATTAAGAGCGTCATCTCTTTGTCATGTATTGTATGATTAAAATTTACTGCAAATACCAAGTGATTTTTTTTTTTTTTTATCCCTTCAGGTTCCCAGTGAGAAGGACACTCTCTACCTGCATCTCCTCTTTGCTCTGAAAGATCCCAGTGTGGGAACACTGGAGTCCAACTTTGCCTCCACAGTCTTCTATGCCTTCACTGCCTTACAGGTACAGCATGATTGATTTATTATACATGTCATGAGAAAACACTTCCTGTGTTACCTCTGCTTTGATCTCTTTCATTGTTCTTTCATTCCGTATTCTATGTGATAAGATGCATAGAGAGAAAAAAATAGGCAAAATTGTCACTAAAATAAAGAAGAATGTAGAAATTTTGAAAAGAAAAAATCACAAATGCATCCATGAATGTTACATTTGTGAAATCATCTAAAATATATAGATTGTTATGTTTCAGAAAATCCAGGCAGGCAAGCAAAAAAGTAAATCAACTTGAATTTCATCAAACAGCAGCATCCTGTTGTTAATTTGGTGGAGAACTACTTGCAGTATCCTTCAAGCTTGCCTGGTTTGAGTCCCACTGGGACCTTTTCTAATAAAGTGGTCTGAAATCAGACCACTGAAAGTGTCAAGTGCTCTCTGACCAAAAAAAGAAGCTCTGCTAATTTGCTTGATGAACTAAGGATTAGAGAAGTAATTTCTGTCTGATCTCTATGTCCTGCAGGAGCGCTGGCAGGAGCTTGTAGAGGACATTGAGAGAGGGAAGGTCAGCAGCGCTCTGGCTCTGGAGCCTAAAGTGAGGGCCAGACTTGAGGCTCTGATGAAGCCAGACCCGGAGAGGGCTGCTCAGCTCCGGGCTCACTTCCAGGACGGCTTCCGAGGGATTGCAAAGCGCCTCTGGCCTCACCTCCACCTGGTGCTGGCAGTGGACTCAGGCTCCAATCAGATCTACGGGGACATGTTGAGGGAGAACTACTGCCAAGGAATACCTTTCTACTCGCCCTTCTACGCTGCTACTGAAGGTAAAAACCTGCACCTGTCATCCCTTTGAAATTAACTCATCTAAATGATGAAGTGGTGTGTTCTGGTGGTGGCGAGTTATTCTGACAAAGGGTGCATGTTTTAATATGAAACCTTCATGAAGCCATCTAACGCATGGTTTAATAAGCTGAATGTTAAGAGGGATGTGTGCATGTGTCATTAGCATTCACAGACCAATGGTTGTAAAATGTATGGCTTTGATAGGATTGATATGAATGTGTTTATTTCAAACTATAGTAATTTATAAAGCATTTTAGGCTTTTACAGTATAAGAGAAAAACACATTTTCTGTTTACAGATTAAAAAATGATCAGAGGTAACTTATATTGGGCATTTGTCGTCATTTTTGACAATTTATAAAAGAAAAACCTGTGATGCTCCATCGAAAAAATCAATGAGTAGATCAATCAGTAATGAAAACTGTCACTAGTTGTAGTTCCCAAACAAGAATACTGGGATTTTACAAATCAGAAACTCATCCACAGTCAGTTTCGGCTTTAACTGTGTGTATGTCCCCCCTGCAGGTCTCATAGGGGTGAATCTGTGGCCTGAGGAACCAAACAGACGCTACCTGCTGTGTCCTCGTTCCATGTTTTGTGAGTTTCTGCCAGAGAGCAGCCTGGAGGAGGAGACGCCTCACACTGTGCTGATGGAGGAGGTGAAGGAGGGAGACAACTATGAGCTCGTTATCACAAACGCTTCAGGACTCTTCAGGTCTGAGAGATGTTTCTTATTTTCAGTTTAGTTAAGTATGCGTAGAATTGTTCTTTTGAGTTGTTCCCAGTTTTGGTTGGAGTTTTAAAGTCCCAGTCAAACATTTTCTCTACAGAGAGCCGTTCAGTCACACAGGGAAATTGTCAGATGAGTGCACTTTTGTCAAACTCTAGACTACAAAATGAGACATTGTGTTCCATAATTGCTTTGTTTCATTGGTATTTGGATGTTGTTCCGCTTGGTTGCACAGCATCAGGACAGGATGATAATGTTTCTATCTGTGCTCCGGCTCCGTAAGACAAACTGACATGCAATTAAAAACTTATAGATGCTCAGTGTGTACGACCTACAAAACGTTTGAGTCTAGGTACTTCATGAATATTTGATGTGTCGGACAGCTGCATAAATGAGTGGTATTCGCTGTGTTACAGATATCGCATTGGAGACATCGTGAAAGTAGTTGGATTCCACAACCAGTGTCCTATTGTTGAGTTTCAATACAGGTACGGTTGTGCATATGCGTGCACGTTTATTGCATTTCATCTGCTCTTGTGAATGTTTGAAATGTACGACACACTGTAACTGAGTATTTTCGCCCTGCTTCTCCTGTCAGACGGGGTCAGATGTTGAATGTTCGAGGGGAGAAAGTGTCTGAGTCGCTGTTCCTTGATGTTTTGAAGAAAGCTGTTGCTCAGTGGCCCGGAGCACAGCTGGTTGACTACTGCTGTGCAGAGAGCGGCATCTTAGGTAAAAAGTCTCAGACAAAATAGAATTTTGAATCTAATACATGTGTATGAGCTCCTCTGAGCAGTTTGTCAGGCACAGTTTGCACAATAATGAATCGTATCTTTCTGTGGTGTTGCAGGAGATTCGATAGGCGGCTCAGATCCTCATTACCAGGTCTTTATAGAGCTGAAAGGTGTGAGGAACCTCACAGAGGCACAGCGATATAAGGTAAGACAATCCTGATAAGCATCACCAACAGACAGCATGTTTGCGCTTTATCATAAAAACTGTTTTTTTTATCCTCCTTCCTTCCAGTTGGACATTTGCCTCCAGCAGGACTCGGCTGTCTACAAGTCTTTCCGTATCAAAGGCAGCATCGGACCAATGAGGGTGCAGCTTGTAGCAGAGGGTGCATTCAAGGAACTTCGCAAGCAGATGATGGCCTTCTCAAACACGTCACCCAACACGTTCAAAATGCACCGGGTGCTGCGCAGGAAAGAATACGCCGACTTCCTCTTGGGAAAAACAGTTTCCTGAAATCTGAAGGAAAAGGAATTGTCGGGAAATGAGACAGTATGTGTGTGGACTGTAGTGAGCACTGACAGAATATAATATCTCCAGTTGTTATATCAGCGACTCACGAATGAGTTGATGAATTGTGCCTTTTGGAAAGTGACAAACACAAAAACAGAACATCATCAATTATTGGCAAAGAAAAATGTTAGTTTGACTGATTGATTGTTTTGTTGTTTCTTTGTACCATATTTATAAGTTTATTAAAGTGAACTGTTAAGCTGTTACTGTAGTTTTGTGTAATTCAATGTTTCAGGACCTTGTCTGACTTCCATGAGAATCAAATTTACACCATACAGTACCTGTTAAAAGTTTGGACACACTTTCTCTTTCAAGGGAATGAGAAAGTGTGTCCAAACTTTTGACTGGTATAAAGAATAATCATTCTGATGGTTGGAAAACTGATGAAGAGGTTCGCTGCCTTATCACCACTGGCTTGATGAAGCTGAAGAAAAATCCACACAACATCTAGAAAATTATCCGCACTAACCTTGCTAAATCTTGTAAAATGCCTACATTGCTATGTTTTTTTGATTAATAATATTCTTTGAATAGATACCATCTGGTGTTATTTATATGGCACCACCACACTCGCATTGTCTCATAAGTGCAATCAACTGTGAAGATTAAAGCAACATTTGGCAAGAAGTTTGTCTAAAAATAAAACTCCTGTTTTCTGCAGAAATCATGAAGGGGGGCCACAGTGTAACACAGAATAACATTGTAAAACCTTCTCTTTGAGAGAAGATGTCTTTTATCTAATGTATCTGCTGTAGGTTTGCGTCTCCAGCAAGTGCCAATTCAAAACCTAAAAGTGAAATTAAGGAGCCTAATGAGCAGCGAGCTTGTTAGAAAACACTGATTAGCTAAATCTGGACACAGAAGCATTAGATGTTCTGACTCTGTTGTCTCGTTTGTGTTCTCTTATTGAGAGCACTCAGACTGGATGTGCTGGTACAGGTAAACTAGGAGCTCTGCAGTTTCCTGTAATCAGATGGTGTCTTCTTTGGTGCTTAAATTCAAATTTTTTCCCAATCAATTAATACATTTGTCTTCAGAACTGATATTTTTGTCTCAACAAACTCCCCCTCATGAATAACCCTTTTTTTTCAGATAATGTAGGGCTGGACCAGTTTTCTTTTAGAACTTGCTGCAGTGAGTTGCTAAATTCTTCTAAAGCCACTAAATGTACTTGCCATGTCTGCGTTTACTCTTTATCATATTATTGACTTCTCTCAGTACAATGCCACAACTTTATCAACCACTAGAGGGCGATAGTCAATAGCTGTCATTCCTGCTTTCTACTCCAGTTTGTCAACTTGCAACTCTTTCTTTTCTCTGAAGTAAAACAGTGACTTCTTTGTCCTTATGCTGACTGTTGGTGCCTTCAACTTTATTGGCTCATTGTAAGTCAACCCAGCATAAAACAGTTTAACAGTTTTCTAGTGTAAATTTAGTAGAGAGGTCATTTTTAGCTGCAGTCATTTTGAGATCAGTGAGAGTATGGACTTAAATGTTTTCAACATCATTATGAGATTTTATGAGATGTACTTTTGCACCAAAGTTACACTCTTAGTCAATCACTGATTATTTAGCACAGGATGAGGCACATAGGCAGCTGAATACTGAATAAGCCCAGATCAGAGTTGAACCTGTCTGAAAGTGTTACTCTCATGTGTTTTTGTAACACAGGCTTCTCTCCAGCAGGTCTCTCCAATCACAAAGTGGGCTAATATTTTTAGTAACATCCCATTTCAGCAGAGACTTGACACTGCTCTCGTTGTATTTTGGGTTCACAGTATGATCAGACCAAAACAGCAGTGAAGTGAAAAGAGCTAAATTTACTTCCATTGAAGCTCAGACCAAATGGCTTTTTCATGAGGCTGAGGTGGTGTTTTCCTCCTTTGAAGGCTTTAAACCGATTAAACTGTACTTACATGAAGATGTGATCTGAAGTCTGGCATCTTACTCATGTTCTCCAGCACATCAGAGGTACCCAGGTGGTTCTGAATCTTAAGCACCGCAATCTCTCATAGCTCTAAAAAGAACTGAAACAGTAGAAATGATGGCTTTTCCTTGTTGTTTTAACAGGAAAACTTTGAAAGAAATAGTGATTTTAACCTCAGGAAATAGATAACACAGGTTGAATAAATAAAATGAAACAGTTGATTTCACAAAACCTTTTAAACACATACTGTAAAGAAGAAGTTAAAAATCCACAAAGATCACACTGAAAATGAGGCTATTTTCAAAATCTATGTCCATTGTTTGAATTTTTGAATTAAATAATTCCAAGTCAGGGTGCCACATAACAATATCTGGGGCAAACTTAAATTTTCTTAAAGGTGCTATGTGGAGTTTCCAGAAATTTCTTCTCATTAATGACACCTGTGGCCGTTAAGTGAGCCGCAGTCGACATCCTCTTGCTTGCACATGCGCTCGTACTCCTTCAGTGTGAGAGAGCAGTGGCACAAGACTATTTTTTGTGCTTAAGTGGACTCTTTGTTGGACTCTGTGTTGTGGTGGATGCCGGTCATTTGTTGATGTCAGCGGACTCCATTTCTAAGCTAACGTTAGCTAGTGTTGCACCTTGTTGGCACTGTAAGTGGGCATAAGAGCAGCTAGGCCCTTGGGAACACACATAAACGTCACATCTTTTGGATTTTCCCAGCAAAACCATCCTGAATCCTTTACATAGAACTCAGTCCACCGAGAAAGTCGGGTAGGGTCTCATTTTTTTATGTTACGTTACATCCGTTCACACATTGGCAATATAAAGCAATTAATACATGTAAATTGCTTCACAGTTCTTACATATAGCACCTTTAATGATGACAGTCTGCTCTTGTGATTTTATTGTGCATTATTAGTTTGGTTCCAGAGTTGAATATTATGACAGTATGGTAGAGAAATCTAGCATATTTCCATGCTTTCACTGTTTACAGATTGGCATTTTTTTCCCTCGTGGAGGTTTAGTGAGATGGTGTGTGTCTTCCTCTGTCATCTGCACGTGCCTCAAGGATTTACACATGCATATAAACACACACAAACAAAGCCTCTGAGCCCATCTGCTCCGGTCACAAGTTAATTCAATGTAAACAGCTGAGATTTGAGAATGACGGGCTTGATTTCTCAATGGGGAAGGACGATGTGTTTAATTGAGAGAAGGGATGGTGCATATTGAGTGAATGGAGTTGGCCACAAAGCTTATCTATCTTACAGTATAAGTCTGGATTAATTCCAGATCCAGGCTGTGGTTTTTCATTGAAGGTAAATAAGATTCCTATTTATTTTTTTATATATTCCAATTTGTTTAAAAACTTGTATTTGATTTTTTTTATTTTCTCAATTTAAATTGAGTAAAATCCCTCAGGCTTCACCTCTTGTAGTTTAGACAAACACAAAAGTCAGTTTCAGGGTTAATCTTAAATAACCCTTCAGTAATTTACTCAGTCCAGGTAAATGCCACCACTCCCCGCAGAGCTGAGAACTGTGGGAAATGTAGTTGGGGTTATATTTCATCTGGCCGTCTGTGCGTCACTCTGTCCTATTAGACCACAGAGTAGATAGTGAGCATGTTTAATGGATTAGCCTCTTTATTAGTGACAAGAAGAGATGGATGAACTACAAGATGAAAGAACAATAAGAGGCCATTAAAAATAGATAGCAGTGAAGGGCTGCCAGGGTTTGAATAGGATCCGAGAGGGGGAACAATACTCTCTTACAGTCTGCCAGCCAGTCTTTTACTTTCACTGGTTGTCTTTTTTTTTCTCTTTTTTCTCCAAATGCAGCTGGATGGTTTAATTGTGCACCTTTAATCACCAGTCAGCTGTACAATACATTGTTCTCATTGCTTTTTTAAAAGAAAAAACTTTTTCTTTTCAATATTGTTAAATTTTACCCTACAGTTATCTTAATGGGTCTATACAATTTCAAAGAAAGGCCACTTCATTGAACATCGCAGAGATCAGTTCATAAAAACAGCAGTTGCTGCCAAGACTGTCAATCAAGATCAAAACCAAACTTATTTTTCACCCTAAAGATTACAATCTTCATTTCTGGCTGTAGGAAATCCCCACACAGCTGCAGCATCTAATCAGCTCTTCCAATATTACCAACTCTATATAGCTGCATATTGTCAGCTGTCTATTGTTTCTGTTTACTGGACTCTCAGTCTGCATGAAGCTACATCTAATGGTCCAGAAAATATACTGACGAGATTTAAACATTCTTTTTTTTTTTTTCAAACTGACAGGAAGGCATAGAAAGACTAAAAATATTCTAGTTTCAAACATAGACAAAGAAGACTCTCCTGTTTTTAACCAAGGGAACAAGACAGCCCTACAACAATTAGTCTCGACTGTCATGTTAATTTGAATATGGAGGTGAGGCGCTGAACGGTGTATAGGAAAGCTTCAAAATGATATATCATTGCAGGATCTGTTCAAGGTTTTCTTCTAGCTTCTGGGGAAATCTATACAACCTTCGCACTGCATTGTCGCCTCCGTCCTAAAGCTCCACATAAATCACAGTGACAAAAAAAAAAAAAACCCAAAAAAACAATTCAGCTTCACATTTTAGTGAAACTCAGACTATTCCTCCCGCTGGAAATCTTTTACCCTCCACTTTAAAATGAGCTGAATGGACCTAGTCTAAATTATTATATGTCTAAATTATGTAAATACCTAAATTATACCTCTAAACCATATGAACCATGTTAACTCATGTCCACAAAAAGCATCCCCTAATTACCACAGCACTTGTTTATTTCATAATAATGAATATTTAATGGCAGTTGCATTAATTTAATTAATAGTAGAAGATCATCTTTCCACCATTACTGTTAAATTTAATGAGATTAATATTGACAAAATTCATTAAAAATGGAGATGATGTGGTTTAAAGATTAATGATTGTCTCTGTTCCTGTCAAGCAACTGCACTATCTAGAGGTATTTCCCCTCGTCGGCTAAGCTGTATTGTTTACTTGGTGAGTTAAGACACGATGTTACTTTGGTGTGTTTAGCATCAAGTCCTCATGAAAAACATCTCCAGGCTTATCCTTTTAATCCGCTCTTAGCGGCTTAATTCGGAGCTTTAATTCTCTCATGAGGATGCTGGAGGGTCCAGGAGGACAACAGTGACCAGCTCCATCCAATGAGGCTGAATCAGAGGTGCAGTGAGACATAGTTTGAAACATATACTCAAGGAATGGGATTTTAGGATATGGTTCAATAATGCTCCTGCAGCTCCTTCACTTAGCACAGAAAATATGTAAGAAAAAAAAAATCTGAATATTTCATTCTGTCCATTCCCTGAAGTCCCATCACAAAATAGCACAATAGCACACAGTCCAGCTGAATACAATAGGCTGCATTGACCGGCATGCAGGTAATCCATCTCTCCTTGATTTGCAGACATGCACACAAAAGCCATGTGCTGATAGTGGCACTATGGGATGTAATGGTGCTGTCAGCTGCTCCAAAAGCATCCGCCCTCCCTCTTTCCTCCACCTCTCCCTTCTCTCTCTCTCTCCCTCTCTCTCTATACCCCCACCACAGATGAAAAAAGGTCCCCACAGAGGATGCCAGCATCTCATTGGCTGGCATATCACAGGAATTGATAGGAGCAGGAGCAAGAGAGAGAGAGAGAGAGAGAGAGAGAGGAGCAAGTGAGAAAGCTCAAGAAGATGCAACTACTCTGCCACAGCATCCTGACAGAGCAGAAAGCTGAGCGATGCGAGAGCTGTAGACACATGCACTGTCTTTTGTGTCTTGCAGATACGTCTTATAGATGGAAAGCACAGTGGACTTACAGTAAAGGATGACTCCCTCCACGTTGCTGCTGGAATGATCTCTTCAGCTTAAAGGCTCATACAAGCAACAGCTGGGCTGACATATCTCAAGATCTTTGGATTTCAGCGTCACCTGGACTTGATCTCTCCTTGTTGACTGAGCAGCTGCTGGTGATTGCTACTCTTTATTTCCTCTACTACTTAAACGACAACACTCCACACCTCTGCATTGTTGGAGTGAGCTATTTTAGTCCTCCTAGGCTACACTATTGTCTTTGGGAGAGGCATCGCTTGGAGAAGGGTGGCTGCTTTTTAAATGTGTGTCCTCGCGGACGGCAGCGGACTGTCACCCTCAAAGTCTCCTGCACCTGGAAACCACCTGCTGTGCCTCTGGGATGGTGTGACCGCCAGCCAGCTGTTGGCTGTCCCACATCTGGGTCAAGATGCCTGTGATGAAGGGCCTCCTGGCCCCCCAGAATACCTTTCTGGACACCATCGCTACACGCTTCGATGGCACCCGTAAGTATAATGGAAACACTTGTACTTCTACAAAACTTATCCTTAGTCTTTACAAATAAGTAGAAATTGGGGCGTCCAGGTGGCCTAGTGGTTTAAGTCCCTGACCTAATCACAATGTTCCCAGTCAAGTCAGGCTAGGACCTTTGTTTCATGATATCCCTCCTCTTTCTCCTCTCATTTCCTATCAGCTCTTTTCTGTATCATAGCTAAAAAAGGGGAAAATGTGCCCAAAATATTTTTTAAAAATAACTAAAAACTAAGTCAGTAAAAGTCTTGAAGCAGTAACAGTGGAGCAGTCATCACAGGAAATAAAACTTACTGGAACACACTTGGTGTTTTCTCTGCCAGAATGAAAATTAATTACTTTGCATCACCTGCTAGAACTTGAATATTTGCATAAATATACCAAAAACACTTCAACTCTGCCTGACTAAAGCAGCATCTGCTGCTGCTGGTTGCACTGGGATGTGGGGAAAAGTTTGTTTGCATGTTTACAGGAAGACAAGAGCAGGAAATTGACCTTCAGAAATCATGTTGTCTTTTCACATTTGTTTCACATTCAGTAGTTATTGTAGCTTTAAACAAGCTGCTGCAGCCATTAGGCAGCGCTGCCATTTCTGCTTGGCTTGTGTCTCTTGTTTTGTACCTTGTGCCACCTCAGGGGAGGTTGTGGCTCGTTGTAAACAAATACCGTGGGGACGTCTGTGTTTGTTCGCTTGTCGATTCACCCTGTCCTCCCTCTGCTATAGTTGCAGCAGCCTGAATGAACGACTGTCTCACAGTTAGTCTCCGAGCTAGGTCTCAGTTCAGTGGGAAATAAACAAAGTGAAATGGGTGATATTACTGTGTAATTGATGTGTAGCGTATGTAATTATAGCTTTGACTTGTGAGTCAGGCATTCTAATGAGGTGTTAGAGGATCTCTCAAGAGCTTAAAACACACTGACACATCACTCATCAGGGGTTGTTCTAATATCTGAGCACTGAAATCGAAAATACAATTGAAGAGGTTTGTGAGAGGAGAAGATACACACAGAGAATCTACAGTGGAGATGACGTGTCACACGGTTCAGCTGGAGGACCAGGGGTCGTGCCCCCTTGTTGTGTCCGCCATGCTGAAGAGTCCTTGAGCAAAACATAGACTCCCTGCCAACTCCAGAGGGCTGCTCTCTGGTTGAACCTCCCCTCTGACCTCCCAGTGGAGGGGAACAAGGAGATTTCCCTTTGGGGCTCAGTGTCTTTTCTAATGTGTAACACCATTTCTCCTAGAGTCACATAAACTAAAGACTCAGTCTAATAATAATAATAATAATAATAATAATAATAATAATAATAATAATAATAATTCATCAGTTTTCCCTCTTCTAATGTTGTGCTTATTCATTGTTAGTAATGTCTGGAAACATCTAGTGGTCATATGAGTGTCACAGGACTGCAGATGTTGAGGTATTTCAACTCTAAATTTTGATGTCAACAGACAGCAGCACAATCGCAGCTCTAGACAGGAAATCTGAGCAAGCCCACATCCACTACTTTACTACAGACACTGCTACAAACTTTCACATTTTCAACATTCACTTCAGTGTATTAGACTCTCTATGCTTTCTTGCAGCATGCTTGTGAATGCAAAACCAAATAATTGCAATTTAGAACCACAATCGAGAGAAAAACATGCCAGTAGCAGCGGGATACACGTCTTTGAAACTACATGCCAATATTCCTCGTTCCATGGCCACTGCCATTCTCAATGCCACCATAGGGCTGTGGCTCCTAGAGGAGTGGCAGAGTGCCCATAGCTCAAAATAGCTTCCTTCCTGTTGCCCAGGCGACAGGGTCCCGCCACTTGACATGGATGATGCTTGAACACTTTTGGTCTTTGAGAAAAGATGGTCCGCTGAAGAGAAAACACTTGAACTTGCTTTGCAATCAAGGACTTTTAGAAAGCAGCTGGTCTCATATATTTTAGAAAGGCACATCTTAAAGCAAGTGTCATTGTGGGTTTTGCAGCTGCGGTCGTTTTTCAGCATCACCTCAAACTGTCTCCAAGGTGGCAACATTTTACAGCTTAAAAACTGTGGCTGTATATGCAGCCCTACAAGTTTTGCAGAGTACTTTATCTAAGCTTCTACATAACAGATATTCCTCATGGTGCAATATATAAATCTGAAGTGTTATCAACCAGGCATGCAGAGTGGGATCTGCAAAAGCAAGAAAATTAGGCTTTTGTGTCTTGCACCTGCTAGTGTGCTTTCCAGTTAAATCAAGATACAAGATAGGGTTTTGTGCAGTTTAAAAGATTATTTCTGAATAAAAATGTATGCCATCATTAATTTTGAGAAGATACTGCAAGCTACAATCAAGAATAAAAAAAAATCAGTTTTTGTCACATCAAATCTCCTATACATAACAAGATGTACACAAAATACTTACACCAAATAAGAACATACTATCCAGCCTTAAAACATGCAAAACATAATGTCTGTCACATATTTTCAGTACTTGAATTATTTAGACAGTTTCCGTCAAAAAAATGCTTTTAGATAAGCAGAATAAAACTAAAGCGTCACTGCGGACCAAGCAGCCACGCCATCAAACTGTCTAAATTTTTATCTAATATGTCACTCCAACCTAGCCTTTGCCTACACTGCTACTGCTACAGTAAATACAATTTGTATCAGACAATTATTTTTGTGAACGTCATTATCCTGTTTATTTTCCAGCATGCCCATGTAATTTCTCAGATTGCTTCCACTCTGCAAAACAAGACTGCATTCTCTGTGCAAAGCATATCTACGTGCATACACCGCTGGGCCAAATAATAGAGGCTTTAAAAGCATGAAAAAATCTTCTTTCAGCCATTATCTATTGTGTAGCTCCAAATTCCACCTTTTCCCTGCTATCAGGGGTTTGAGTGTAATTTCTCCATTTTCTGGCTCTGGGTGAGAGGTATTCATGCTCACAGATATTGATTGGACTATGGCTGTGCTATGACCTTAGGAATAACATTTATTAATACTGAAAAGCAATTTTAAGTTGATTTTAATTTTAACAGTTCCTGGACCGAGGAAATTACTTGTCTGTAGCATATAAGACTCCCCCAGTACAAGCAAAATGTCAGAACAGGTTCAGTCAGTAACCTTTGACACAGCACAGTGTATGTCTCATAGCAATGTCAGCGTTCCTGCTCCTCAAAAGAATTGCGTTGTATTGTGTATGTGTGTGTTTGTGTGTTTTTTAGCGCCTGTGCTCAGGGCTTGTGTTTGTTATGTGTGTTTGTATATATGTTGATTTCATATGACGTGTGTCTATAGTATGTTTGTGACATCTATTGATCCCTGAAGGGAAATTATTAGAGGTCAAAGGTTGGGGTCAGGTTGCAGAACAGCACCCTGGGAACTGTATTTTTCTCCAGGGCATGTCGGCAGGGCAGATGTTTGTTGTCATACAAGCTCAAACCCCAACTGTCCAGTTTCCTCCTTGGTACCACCACCACGCTGAGCCTGCCATATGTGTGTATGTCCGTGGGCGTGTGTTTGTGTGTCACAGCATACATGCCTGTCCTTTACACCCATCCCCACCTCCTCCCACCACCCGCGGCTCCTTTACACGACCTCCCCAGCAGCGTTTTTCGCATTGACAGCAGCGCTTGCCCTGTGGGGCAGTGTAACCACAGGGCAGCTGCAGGCAGAGATAAGAGCCAGGTTTATTTTCCCCCTACACACTTTTCAGTTGAAAGAACCAAAGGGGAGACAGCAAGGACTGTCAGATTGAACCTTATGGACCTAATTGTTACACAGCTGATGAACGGATCTTAATGGGCAACTGCAAAGGCCAGAGCACTGCAGGAGCAAACAGACAGAAATCAGTGAATAGCTGAAGCCATTGTGAGGCTTCATCCTTTGCTGCTTCTTTTGAAGCTCCTGGTATTTACTCTTACAGGTGCTATGTGTGATATACGCATTGGTTTGACATGGGCAAAGACCTGTGATGATACTGTGATTGTTAAGTAATCGCATGGTTGGTGGCTCCATCCCTGCCTCCTCCTAAAATGTATGTTTGAGCAAGACACTAAAATATAAATCCGCACCTTTGTATGACAGCTCCGCCTCCATCGGTGCGTGATTGTAGGTGTCAGTGGGTGTGAGGCTTTTTTGTCAAGCACTATATAAATGCAGTCCATTTGGCTTTTTATGATTCAGATCACAACACAACAGATACTTTTGTCAAACAAGTTCTAAATAATCAGACGTTGCCTACACGTGTCATTCTAAAGTCTTGAAAAAGCCATAGTTCATCAAAATATACAACAAGTGATTTATGATTTCTACTGATTCTCCTCATGCCTCTTTACCAGACCTCTCCTTGCATTCACACCCAACTGCCCCCATTAGGTAATTACATGCTGCTGGGTGATAATTAGCTGGTGAAGCAGTGGCCGAGCCTCATGGGCTTCATCTGTCTTTCATGCACTTCCTTCCCCACATGAGGAACTTCTGTGATATGGACACAATGCAGGCTCCTTGTGGTTAGCGGTAGCATGTAGTGTCATCATGTCAGATTACAGTTGTAGCGAGTCAGCACAGTTGTGTAATTAAAGAAGCTGGCGCAGCAGACCGGCCACTCGAAGCAATATCCCTGAGAGGATTACGGCCTAAGAATTGAGGCATTGTCACAAACACACAAACACACACACTCATAGAAACCGTTTATCAAATTGGGTCCATGTGGGTGAGACAAGAAATAAGTAAATAGAAGCTGAAATTTCCAGAATATAACATTGTCCACTCAGAACAGAACATACATCAATATCTCAAAGGAGACATGGTGTGCTTTTTGTATGTTGGATATCTATGTTAAACGTGGTCAAAGTTCCAAAACTTGATGTTTTTTTCTAGCTTGACAACTGATGTCAGCTCATTGCACATGCCTATAAACGGCCATCCGTTCCATAGGCTTGGTTACTAAGGTTTTTCCATACGTTGTTTTTGCTGCTCATATATTAGATTGGATTGTATTGCGGCTCAGACATGTACGGATGCATTTGAGAAGTTTACATTTTGAGTGAAGAATGAGAAGAAGAAGTGAAGTCCTGCCTCTATGGTGGCATAGTTTGTTTACATAGCATCCCTAGCTTCCGGAGATGCAGAGGGGCGGGAGGGGGGCCTTAAAGACACAGGAGCGGAAACAGCCTGTTTCAGGTAGAGGCTGAACTGATGGGTCAGTATGAGTTAAATAAGGAGTTTTTTAAACTGTAAATCATGCAAAAATGAATGTGCATAAATGTGCATAATATGTCCCTTTAAAGGAATATTTTGCCATTTTGGGAAATATGCTTATTCACCTTCTTGCTGAGAGTTATATGAGAAGATCAATATCTAGCTGGAGCCAGCAGCCAGTTAGTTATGATTAGTATAAAGACTGGAAACAGGGGGAAATAGCTCGCCTGGCTCAGTCCAACTTTTGAAAAAAAAAGAAGCCTACCAGCTCCTCTAAAGCTCACTAATTAATGTTATTTCTCTCCTATTTTACAGGGCAAGGCTAGCTGTTTTAGTCTCTATGCTAAGCTGCTCATTTGAAGAAAACTGGTGTTTCAAACATCCCAACTTGAATAAAACTTCTCTGAATCATGCAGAAAACTTCAATGACCAGTCTAATCCACAGTGTGAAGCAACACAGTTTGCAAAGCTCACACAGCAGTTTTTTCATTCTTTCTGGTTAACCTTTAAAGGCCACATATTATACTCCTTTTCAACAAGTTAATATAGGTCTCTGAGGTCCCCAAAACAAGTCTTTGAAGTTTTTTGCTGAAAATACCACTGAGATTATGCCTCTATAGCCCTCTGTTTCTGTCCTGTTCTGGATGGGCTATTTCTATGTCTATGCAAATGAGCTGCTGCTTCCCACGCCCCGCTCAGGAACTGGGTGTGACTTTCCAGCTGTGATACAATGTGTACAATGTGAGATTATATGAATGCAACAGGACTGTTGAGCTGTAGTAGTATCACTAATACTAGTATTACAGTAACGCTAAGCGTATCCGTGGACCAGAACGGACATATTAGCCTCGGCTTGACTCAACACACTCTGCCACAGCGGGGCACTACAGCTTAATGGTCTGAGCAAGTAGCTGTTGGCTGCTAATCAAAGTTACAAAACGTTGCCAAGCAAAGGAATTCCTGCCGTTTTACCATTTCTTTTTCACACGTGTATTGCTTCATGGCATGTCTATCAAATATATTTACATAACGTTATAGCAGCAACACATACATACTGGCAAGGATCATGGAGCAAAATGGGTTAACAACAAAGCTAGCTGAACTAGCGCTGCAGTATGAAAAGCAACATGAAAAAACAGTTATGTGTGAATAGTTATACCACCATCCAACCTACTACTGTTACTAGTTTAGTTGGTTTCAAATGAGGCTTAATGTTCACACAGTTTCTCTTGACTGTTGCTCAATATTACGACATTAGTCCAACATTGCTAGCCATATTAACCACGCAACATGCTAACGCCAAGTTCAACAGGCTAACCTGCTAAATAAACAGAAAAATGGCACAAAACATGGCAAAACTTACAGCTTCCAAGTTTGAGGTCGGGTCACGGACAGCTGGTATCGATCCATCCATGAGTTTTGAAGCAAATCCTGCTTTTTAATGGCCCTTGTTCAGAAGGCTGTCCGAAGTAAAATACAACAACACATACAACAGTTTTCCAGTTGTTGTGGGGATCAAAAATAAAGTGAATCCAACAGGTCACTTCTTCAGATGATAGGAGGACATAAAGACTAATGTGTTGGTTTTTGCAGACAACAACAGAACAATTTGATTCAGTAGATTCCAGTTGGTGGGGACCGTCAGCCTGCTGGGTGGAGGTCTATGTTAAACAGATCCCTTTATAATGTCATAAAGGGAGCCAAATTTGCACACATTTACTGAAAGATGGAGCAGGAGAAAAAGAGAGAGGATGGTCTTTTCGCATAGTTTGGGGGTTTCTAGACAGATCAGGGACACGTATTTATGTTGAAAAGACATGAAAAAGTGCATTTTGCATAATATGTGACCTTTAATACATCCTTACAAAGTGATTCATGACTATACCTGTCCTTGACCTGTTTGAAGGACCGATTTAGGGATGCTGAGTAGAGACGTACCTATTCTTAGGTAAACATTACATAATTCAGAGATGTGGTTGCTCTCCAACACTTGCTGGCTCACTGGGCCAGCAAGGGGTGGAATTTATAGAACATGAAAAAGAGGGCATGTTTTTTTCAACAGGATAGGCTATCACATTGTGTTCAGCCATTGTTTCTAGGGCAATTTTTTTTAGATATGAAAAACCAGAGCCACAGTTCCAGAGCTTTGGGACTTTACATGAAAAAAAAGCTTCATACATGATAAAAAGCAACAGTTATCAGTCTCTCTTCATGAAATCTATGTTCACAAAGATCTGCAGCAGACTATAAAACAGAAAACATTTCAGTTTCTCTATGTTGAAGTGTGGGAAGCAGTTACAGTAGCGAGGCATAGCAATAGGCATATAACCTCCCCTGCCTTTTGATGGATCCGACTAATGCCTGTCTCTGTAATTCCACAGTGACAGTTTAGTTGCTGCTCACTGCACATTCAAGAAAGGTTGTCACCGCTCAGAAAAGACATCCCTTATGGACTGCTTTCTGTTCAGTCTGGCCAATTAAAGTGCTAGATTGTGGAAATCATGGTAGCAGCTGCTTAATACTCCTCCTCCTTAGGCTCGCTCTCCATGGAATCGCAAAAATTCAGACCGGTCTGTGTGTGTGTGTGTATGTGTGTGTATGCTGCCTCTCTGCTTGGCATTCGGGAAATCTGGAGTTTTATGTTTTCATTTAAGAAGTAGGAAAAAAGTCAGTAACTGGGTGAAGTTTGATGCCTTAATCCTGATTTCTCTCTATAAACTGTAAGAAATAGCAAACAAATATGCATTGCTGTTTCCTTAAATATGTAATTACATCTAATCTAATAGATACATGAGTGTCTTTTGGTGAGTAAATCCCAACCAGGGATACTTGTACCTTCTGCATTGAATAGGAGGACATAAAAAAAATTGTGGCGTAGCTCAGCTAATTTAAAAACAAAAAAGATAAATTATGGATTGATTCAAATAGTTATACAGTAAAAATAATAACTTGTCAAAATAACCAGCAACCTTCCAGCTACAATAGGCTGACTGCAGTTTCACACCAAGCTCGGTCAGTTATAACACTTAAACACTACTGTATGTTGTGGGTTCAGGAAAACTAGTTAGCAAGCTAGGAGAAAAGTCAAATTGGAAAGCTAAAAGTGATGGAAAAATCGAGATTCTGTCACCCCAAGCGATAGTAGTATCATTTCAAACATGATCAAACATACTGAAAAATAATACTAATAATAAAAAATACACCAAACATTGAAAATTCTTGAATGACTATCTCCTGTATGGATCCACTGTAGCTATTGTGCTTTTTCTGCTGTGAAGGACTTTTCCAATTCCACAAAGTCGAAAGGTGAAGGGTACCTGAGCCTATTTGAGGGAGCGATGGGAGTACATTGGACAAAAAAGATTTTGAACCACTGTTTTATGAGATCCATGCTGTGTCTACAGAGATTGGACTGGGTAACAGGACAATTTAATGCAATCTAATACAATGTCCCTGCAACAAATACTTTTTTTTGTGAAGCTCATAATGGTTTAATTTTTTCTTTGTTTTTGAGATACATTGGTTCAACTATCAGCAATTCTTTTCCGGCTGTTGATTTTATTGCATTGTAAGTTGTTGTTATGTTCCCTTCATCAAATCCTGTGAAAATAATACATTTAGGCATTGTGAAAGTGGAGGTCCCACATTAAGTCTCTCGCTGTTTTAGTCCCCGCTGAGCATGCTGTTGTATTCCCCTTTGAAATGTTAAAAAGAAGAGCTGAGCAGGCTCTGCTTATAATGTGATGCATTTCAAAGCTCCTTCTGCTGGTAGACCATTCATAGTTCTAGCAGACAGATAGCCAAAAAAAAAAAAAAAAGAAAAGCAGCAAAAACTTGTTTTAGCTTATGAAGGTCACAGGCAACAACCAAGGGAATGTGTGACGTCAAACTATACTTATCACCAGAATAAATGTGTGTGGGTATTCAGAACAAATGCCTGTTAGTGCTGCAGCCTGAAGTTAGTTAGAGAGCTGGTGCTGTGTGTTTATGTCCTGTAGCCATAACTGAACAAAATGTAGCAGGAATTCAACAGAGACAACAGGCCAGCTGCTGGAGAGCTGTCCATGGTGCTGAAAACATGGCAAGAAGGAAAGTCAAGATGGTTTGTGGTGCTGAATGAACAGGACAAGTGACATCCAATATCTATATTGCATGATCCTGTGTAAACAGAGAAAAAGCCGGCATACCAGACTTCATATTCCACCACTTTAAATTCGCATTTAGATGTATGGCCCTTATGGATCTTCATCAGGTCATGTTGGTATATTGCATTTTACCATCCACAGCTTTACTCCCAAAGCAGGCACATCACAATATCAGCACCTTGAGATAAACATACAATGAACAGGTGAAGAGGATGGGGCGCTGACAATATTCCAGCATTATATTGGATGCTCAAATTAGGCTCAGTCCATCGCGGAGGCTGGATCAAGATTTGATAAGAAGCTCTTTTCATAAGCTGTAGAGTCACATGATGTCATTTAATGTGAAATATATATATATATAATAGAGTATTGAGGTCATCTACTGTATATTTCACATGAAATTAAGTGCACATAACATACTTTAATGTGGTAATATTAAAGTATGACCTAACCCTAACGTCTAACCCTTTCTTACATTCATCAAAATATAATTGAAGTGCCATTCAAGTGTCATCATATATTTTACATTAAATATTTTGTACATGTTGTAATCAATCATTTTAATATTACATTCCTTTTTCTACACATACTGGCTGGGTTAGGTGGATGAGAGGTCTTGTAATTACTCATGTGACTACTGAAAGTGTATTAATTAGTAAGTAAAGGCAATACATGCATTTGATGTGACGAGGAGTTATGTGAGATTAATAAGATATTAAGAGGAAAATAGGAACCTATCCTTTAAAAACTGTATCACATGAAAGTGGTGAAACATTATGTCTAGTTGTGTTTTTTCTGTGTCTGATCACCTTTTCTGTGATATCAACATCCAAAAACATGATGAAGATAAAAATATAAATATTTAAAGTACATGTTTAAGTATTTAATTCTTTAAATCACTAATTGGTCTTTGGTGAAATAACATGAAGCTTGTCTTAAGTCAGTGATTCTTAAATCTTTCTCTTTTTTCTCTTCATCCACAATTCACAGTTATGTTTTTATTCCTCTGGGACTTTTCTGCTTCCCTGCTCTCCTCTATTACCCAGTCAGTTTTTAAATTCTAGTCAAATCCTTCACAGGTTCATCTCATCCAATCAATTAAGCCTGAGTAACCTAAGAATCAATCGCTAACCTTTGTGCTCCTTTTAAACCCCAGTCAGCTGTTTTTATATCTTTCTGTCTGCAGCTCAGAATTCCCTCAACTACCCACAGCCTTCCTGACCACTGACATGACTCAGTTCAGAAATCAGACGATGGTGGCCTGGGGAAATTAATTTGGCCCGAAACTGAGTCCACACCAAAGTCTGATTTATGTTTACTTTGAACTTGTAAACTAGTCTCTCATCTGTTGAACTGACCCTGCAAAGCTTTGACACATGTTCAAAGAGCTAAACAAACTTTGATTCCAGTGCAAAGAACAAATTGAGCACCAAACTTCAGACTGAAACATGATGCAACTTGCTGTTTTGGTTTAAGCAAAAAAAAAAAAAAAAAAAGTTAAATGTCTGTATTTATTACTTTAGTTGCTCTTTTTTTTCCACAGAAGCATGTCCAAAAACATGCCTCCACTTCTTCTAACACCTCTTTACCTTCTCATGTCACCCTTTGCAGACAGTAACTTCCTGTTGGGTAACGCCCAGGGCCACCGTGGATACCCCATTGTCTATTGCTCAGACGGCTTCTGCGAGCTGACGGGCTTCACCAGAACTGAGGTGATGCAGAAGAACTGCAGCTGCCACTTCCTGTACGGGGCTGATACCAGCGAGCACGTCGCCCAGCAGATGGAGAAGGCTCTGGAGGGCCGAGAGGAGTACCAGACCGAGGTCCACTTCTACAAGAAGAACGGTGGGTGAATGGAACAGCCAAAATGTTTATTTATAACTTGTAGATCTCAGCAGGTAGTTTTATTAATTTAAAATTCAAGGTTATGAAGTAAATAATATGCCTGTCATCCTTTGTTCAAATGAAAGCACTTGATAAAACTCCTCTAATAACAGACTTTTATTTCCTAAATCTTTTTCTGGTTTGATCAGGCTGTGATCATCTGTTTCAGTTTTTGAAGTGAGATTAAATTTTTGCTCACATCATACCCATCTCACCACATTTATTTTTAGATTTTATAAGAGCCGAACATTTGGTTGAATTATGAGTCTCCACAGTGATGCACAGTTTTAAATACAGCAGTGCAACGCTTGCTTTTTGCAGACCATCGGATCGAGTGAAAATCATCAGTCAATTAATCCTGTGATTTGTTGACACTAAGTGTGGAGGTGCTGCGAGGATTTTCAAGCTTCATCTCATTCTCTGTGACATATTTCAAAGTCAGTCGTACTCTCTTAATGCAGAAAATGCAGTACGTTAACTGTATGTGTTTGTGTGTGTGTGTGTGTGTGTGTGTGTTTATGACTATAAGCTCATTTTTTATTACAGTAGCTTAAATATCACATTTAACTAAATCCTTCAAACTCTTAACTTCCAACTAATCCCTCTGACAAAGTTCTGCACTCTGAATACAATGTCATGCATGGAAAGAAAACATACAACCCTGTTTAACCTTAATCCTACTGACTGGGGTACCCGCAAGACCCCAGAGGTGTACTTTTTGTCATATCTCATAGGTGCTTTATTCTATCATTCCAATTTTTCATGGCTTTTTCAATCAATGTGTTCCTACTGATGTCATATCATTGTTTTCTGTCTCTGTTTTAATTAGTGCTTTTTAAAAATACCAATGTATTGTCAAAAGCACCCAATTCCGCCTATGCAGTTTTAATAGATGGAACTATTTATTGAGTTCATGTTTGCCATGGGTACACTCAAAAGCAATGACACTATAGCTAATGAGGGGAAAGACATTATCATTTTGTAATATATGCAAAAATATTATAATGCTGTTGCAAGAGCAAAGCAATGGAGCTCTAAAAAATACAGAGGAAAAAGAATAAAGACAGAGAAAGTGAGAGAATATTAAGGGGATTTAAGACTAATCTTAGCAGGTTTTCCATGATAAAGTCTGACACTAAAGAATTTCAGTAGATACACACACACACACACACACACACACACACACACACACACACACTGTCTGCTCGGCTGTGTGCCTGCTGCTTGCAAGCACAAAGCACACACAAATAGCGTCTCATGTTGTACAGTATTTACACCCACAGCCTTGTGCTAAAACACCACCATCTACACTGTTTTCTTGTTTTCTCTCCGTGTCTGTGCCTATCACACACACACACCTACACACACACACACATACACACACTAGGGGCACTATTGGAGATGTGAAACATCTGTTTGGTGGCAGGGTACAGTTTCTGCAGAGCTGCTAATGAGCATACTGGGTTATGGCAAGGTCTTGGATCTATGGTGCTCCTTCTCTGCCTGACTTGTTATAACCACCCCCTTACTTGCTCTTTCTCTTTGTGCACAATCCTCCAGAGCATGATCCATATCTAATTTGAGGTATTTTTAGAAAGGTTTGATAGTATCCACTGTTCAGACATGGTGAGAGCTGACATGACATGGGAAATTTCAAGAACTCAAATCATGAAAAGAGACACTCCAAACAGGGAGAAAGGAAGGTAACACAAAAAATAAAATAAAATAAAATCCTGAACTAAATGAACATTTCTGGTTTTGTTCCAGGGATGGCCTTCTGGTGTCTGTTGGACATCGTGCCCATCAAGAATGAGAAAGGTGAAATGGTTCTCTTCCTCTTCTCATTCAAGGACATCACTGACAGCCATGGAAAATGCCACCACAACAGCAAGAAGGAGGGTAAGCTACAAGCCCTGTTTACAAAAAACTCGCATTATTTGCTTACTTTGAGCATGATTTACGAGCGGGCTGTCTTTTGGGCCCTAGCTTTCATTTTCTCTGTGCACTCTTGTTCATCACTGTCACCTTCTACCCAGCACTTTTGTTTGTGCTGGCATTCCTTCACTGAACTCAGACAATGTTTTTTGCAATGGGGAGTTTGATTTGGGCAGTGGTGTGTCGTCAAGTGGAACCCGGGCACAGTCTGCTGCAAATACCAAGCGATACGCCGGGGGAAATAGTCTGTCATTGTGTTATAATGGAATCGAATGGAAGTCAAGTAACAGAAAACATCACTGATGGTTGTTTTTATGTCTTACTTGTGCAACAGGAAAAACGATTTCATTGTAAAAACAGGACAGAGATCAAACGTTGCATTAGACGACACAATACTCTCATTAGGTGGTCTCTGTCTCCAGCTCCCACCAAATTTCTTGTGATACAACCTTGTGATCTAGTGTGCCGATTGACATGCGCTCATCTGAGTGTCTGCATGACAGTTTCAGAGGACAAGAGGCGCAGGAGGAAGAGCAGCTCTCACTTCAACGAGGCCAGGAAGCGTGGACGTACCATGTTGTACCAGCTAACCAGCCAGTTCTCCAGGAGAGGCAAAAGAGAAGTCAACCTGGGTGGTGTGAGTATACCTTTGCCACTCCCACGTACTTCCTGTTTAGTTGGTTGCTTGTGATCATATTTTTTTCATGTGTACTCTCTCAGAAAATAAGCAGTCAGGAGTCACTCAGACATGCAGCGCCCTCATTTTTCTCCCTGAATTATTAATGTTGATATCTAAAAGATGTGTTTTCCGTAAAACAATATGAGGGAAGTCTTGACCCAGATTCCCAGAGTGCGGCTTATCTCAGTGGAAAATTCATAGAATGGATTTTTCTATTTTTAAGTCTGAATGATTTTCATCTTGCTTCTGTTGCATTTTTTGCCGGCAACCTGTTGTTTCGTGGCTTTAAATGGACAAACAGCAAGGTCAGCATGTCAGCAGTAGTTACTGGGAGGCACAAGGTGGTTGTCACTACCGATGAAAAGTGTCATTGGTCACGGGGAGTGCTGGGTGCGTCATCATCATCACTTTTTTGAGGTGGGGGGGTCCCACAGGTCCAAATGAGGCCGCTGTCTCTAACGCTTCTGTACAGTATGATGTATTTTGGATAGTGCATGACTGTCGGTCTCATTCCATATGGATTTCAATTGGTTTTTCAACCCTTTTCAGATAAGTGTGTCATTTTCCCTGTGCAAATGCTTGCCGTCATCTGTTTTTCAAGAGTGTTTGTCTTTCAAGTGCCTTAAGAGGCTATTTGTTGTGGTGAAACAGACCCCGGCTATGGTCTGTTTTACTGCCACTTGTCTTATTTCTACAGAACAAAGGCCTTTCTGGGCTTTGAATAATAAAACTCCAAGCAATGTTATTCAGAACGAGCTCCCGTGTTGCTCTAAGATACAAAACCAGAGCAGTTTTTTTAGCAGAGATAATCCCGCTCCCCCTCCCGCAGAGGCTCAGTAACCAACTGGATCTGTACTCAAACCTGTCCTTCACAATGTGGCGTTTCCTCTCAGCTGAGTAAAACCAATTCAGAATATTTCAGGGGTAAATGAAAAATCTTTAAAAAGTTGAAAACCTGTGACATGTGTGTGACTGATTCAGGGGGCTAATATTAGCATTTGAAAAAGAAAAATGTGAAAGCAATGAGAGTGAAATGTGAAAGTGTGTTTTTAGACAGATTCATTTTACCTTTTAGGTACTTTGAACTAACACTCTTGTTCATTTCAGCACTCAGATTGAAAAATGTCAAACGAAATTTTACCATTGAGGAGCACTCTTTTTCAAAGTACCTTGAACATTTTAATGGCATGCCTCTTAAAATGACACAAAAAATTTGAGTGCAGATTCATGCAGTGCTACAATCTGATCTATCACAGAAACTACTACAAAAATCAAGTTGCCTTTTGAAAACTTATTATTAATCTTCAAACATTCTGTCATTTTTCAGTGACTGGCCAAATGTATTTCAATTCCAGATATTTTATAGACTACTAGCCATTCATAACACAATGAAAAAGAATTTAAAAGTCATGTATGACAAATAATACATTTCTGAAACATACATTTACCATATTATATTGGAAAATGCGAACGTAGTTGAGTGAAATGACATCCATTTTATACTGTACTGTACTTGGCAGTGATAAATACCCTCACATGAACCTGTGTGCAGCTGACCTGCATCCTGTCAACACCTCCGAAAACAAAAGCTCTGCCATCGCTTTCAGACCCGACCTGCAGGTGCCATCCTGGGAATCAATGAGCAACACCTCCCCCTCTTTCTGCCAAACCTCCTGCTGCCCTGCTTCCAATCCCACCTACTTACAGATGGCACTATTCACTGGCACCATGCATGCAGGCACCACACATACGCCTGCTCTAATAGTGCACACACATATTATCAAGACAGTAAATGATGGCTTGCCCTCAGAGGAGGGCAGAGGAAAAACATACTGTACGGCAAAACATCAACACACTCCCCTGACACGCAGAATTAGATGCATAATATTTATCATTCAAATTTAATTCCAGGACTCTCAGTGTGAGACATTTTCACACATACAGTTTGCAGTTTCTCTTTCTTTCTCTCTCACACACAAACACTGTATGAAATTCAACCAATCAGAGATAATATGTTCACACCCTGCTCTTTTTTTTTCACACATACACACAGTCCTGCAGAAATGTCACTGTTCCCCTGTTCCAACCCTACCACCAGGAGAGTAAGTGTTTAATAGTGTTTATTAATTCCCACTGAGATGATAATTTACTTCCTCAAGGTAGACAGGGCTGAGAACATCTTAATGTCTGACATAAAGTTAGCAGAAGAACAACCTATAACTCATCATTTTACATAAAAAAAACACATTACAGGTTACAGAAAATTCAAAGCTTGGCCATAAAAAGTTTACCTTGCGATGAAGCTGGATTTGGAAGATCACACATCTGGCGCATCAGATTAATAAAAAGTCAGCAGATCACTAAAAACAGAATAGAAACATTCGGGTTTTAACTGCCTTTTTCAACTTTTGAGTCACTTTGTTGTAAATTCCATGCAGAAGAACAAATACAAAAATGCATTTTTGCCTACTTTATTTGTAACCTTAGGGACTGACAATAAAAAAAACAATAATTTCCAGCAGCAGCATATATTCAACGCAAGCTTATAAAAACAAAGCATATTAAAAATATAGGCTTCCAGTGTCTTTTTTGTGTGCAAAATAAAAAAAACATGGTTAGAAAACGTATGCCTTGAAGGTGGTGTTTTGTTTTCTCCTGAGTCTTTGGACTGTGTGTTGTGATTTCTACTGGTGACTTTGGGAAACCTTTATCTTGCAGACCTGTCACTGGTGTTAAACAGATACAATGCAGTTTGTATTGGAAATTAGATTCAAAGCTATAATGGCATGCAACACACCTGAGATAAAACATGTTAGTGTTTGCCTGTTTGCATGCATGGGTATTTCCTTACACTTTACCCTCTGCAGTTTTGTTCAGGTAATTTTATATCTATGTGTATATATGTGCAAATCAGCACATGTTATACATCAGTGAGTATTAATTAGAAGCCAAAATTCAAAAATTATCCCATGATAATCTAGTTGCCCATTAACCAGTCAGCTATCCAACCATTTCCCACAAGTGTAGGTATGTTAGTTTTTAGATTAAAATATAATTTTCAGATAATATGTTTCACTTCACAAAACTGCCTGTTTATATATTCATGAAACATGAATTAATGATGTGAATGCTGCCAGTCCTTCACTTCTACTGACAATGAAATGAATAAAAAGCAGAAAATATGATAAAGGCACCTTAGGGCTGCAACTACAGTAATGAATATGTTCATTATTGATCAATTTGGATAATTTATATGATTAATGACAGATTCTGAAAGCCCAATGGGACATCCTGAAATGTCTCGACAGTCCAAAACTCAAAGATATTTAATTTAAAATAATATAAAACAGAGAAAAGCAGCAAATCCTCACATGTGAGAAGATGAAGCCAGCAAATATTTGACATTTCTGCTTAATTATATCACTTACAACAATAAATTGATCATCAAAATAGTTGTAATTAGACTAATCAATTGGTCTATAGACAGAAAATTAATTAATTGATTGTGTCAGCTGTAGACGGCACAGTTCTTCTAGTTTATGGACTTTTTTTGATTGTTTGTTTTGTTTTGTTTTAGCACTATTTACCACCACCTTCTTCAACCACACTATGAACGTTATTGAACAAACTTTCCAAATTAAACTGTGTTAAACAATATAGATTAAATTTACAGTCATATCTGAAAATGGGAAGGAGAAATACAAGGAACAAATATAATAGAGATTAGATTAAATTAAGTGAGCAATATTTCTAAAATGCAGTTTAGATTTTAAAAAAATGTGTTGACAACCGTTTCTAATATCAGTGCAGACGTTACTACAGGTTACCATAGCAACAGTACGTGGGCAGTTAAACTAGCTAACTGTAGTTTAGGTTAACGCTCGCTTGCGTTAAAAACACTACAAACAAACTTTTAAAAAATGGCCGGCTGTTTGAAATTTTGGGTAAGTATGTAAGATATATAATACTGTACTCTCTAAGGTATCCTCTCATTAGAAAATGGTTGACTCAACGGAGCAAAACGCTTCTCCAAGCCAGTAACGGCTCCTTGGCATATTTCGCCATCGCCGGAAAATTAGCCAAATCATTAGCATTACCTAAGTTATTATTTATTCATGGGAATCGAGAGTAAATTCTGGTAAAGCCTGGTTCTGTCTCTTTATCTCTCATCCCCTGTCATCCTTCTCCTCCTTTTCTCTTTCTCTGCTGCTTTTATACGTTTTCTCTCCCTCTCCATCTGTCATTCTAACCTCATCTCCTGTTGGCCTCGTCCCTCTGGATCCTGCTGTCTCTTTCTCTATTGTCTATCTCTCACTTTGCACTCCTATTTTCTTGATCGCTCCTTCTTCCTCTTTCTTCTCCTGGTAGTGCAATTCAAATACCGAAGCACCCCATCCACTTCAACTTCTCTAATGACTAATTGATCTTGTGCAATTTTAAAATAAATGTACTTTACCTGAGTGCTTCCATTTTCTGCCTCTTTACTTCTGCTAAACTACATTTCAGGGAAACACTGTTCTTTTTGACTATATGACAGATACGATTTATAGATATAAAATCTATGGTAAGAAGGAAAAAAAAACATGCATCGTCCATGGATAAGGTGTGGCATAAAAAACTATAACTAAATAAAAAATAGGGGCTAATACATTATGAAACTGCACCATTGGCACACTTGTGTTTTGGCCATGATAGCACGAAATTGTGCTGATTTTAACCATCCACTTGAGTTTGTCTGTTTGTGTTTTTGTTATGTTTATTTCCCCCCTTTTTTAAAATGACTTTCCCCTCTTAGATCAATGGTTGTATGGAACACCAGAAGCCTCCTGTTATCATTCATTTTCTTTAAAATCTATGATCAGTTTATAAATATGATGCACATATGAAGTACTTAGAATTAGCTCCACCTCAACCAGCTGCATTAAAATGCGGTTTACACGGTAATGCATCAGTAATAATAATCAAATATAATTTATTATAACACTTAAAGGAGCATTTTAATATTGCTAATGTAGCCTACTTCTACTTAAAGATCCCCTAAAGACATCTTAAGATGTGTATTAAGTAGTAAATCAGCCACAACACTCCCCATAATATTTCATTTATCTTTTAAAAATCCATAAATGACATCTACTGCCTCTCCTGTCATTAAAAATTACAGAATCTATGAATATGCAAACAGTCCACATTAGACTTGTGGAAGTTGAATATTGGACCAGGACTGGCTCTAAACTAGTTGTGATGTCACAAATCATGCTCGTAGGCCCGCCCCTTAAAATCAGATTTTCAATGAGTGCAGAGAAACTTTCCACTTTCAGCAGGTGAATGTGAAAACAGCCTTCTAGTGTCAAACTCTGCTCATACATTATTCTGTACAGTGAAGCTCAAATGTTCAACTGTAGGAACAAGAAAAAAAAGCACATTTTTGAGTGAAGGGGGAGTACGAATGCAGGACTTTTACTTTTAACAAGTATTTTTACATTGAGATATTGCTACTTTTGTCCACCGTGACCATCCTCCCACTCTGACTATCACTATATTTTTCCCATTCTGTCTTTCTTCTACTTTGTCTGTTGCCTCCTCCATCATTCCCTCACACTGCATCTCTGTTTCTCATTGTCTATTGCCAGTGGCTGTTAGCTAACAATGTGCTCCTCTGCCTCCACACCACAGACAGATCTTCTCTGACTAGGTCTCTATTTGTAGCCCAATGGCCTGCCAGGCAGAAAAAAAGAGGGAGAGCTATACCTTTGCTGGAAACCACAGACACGCACAGAGATCTTTAAATAGGAGCGCAGCCATAAAAACATGGAGAGACAGAGGCGACAGGTTACTACTTAAAATTTCAATCATTTATAGAGATATCCTGTCATTTCCAAATGGATGTCTCTTAACTGATTTCAGAGGTTGCACATTTCCACGGCACTTTACGTACCTTATTCTGAGACTGTAGAGGTTGCATACTTGTTAATGCACCACATACTACATCAGATGCTCAAAAAATATTGAATGTTTCTTTCATAGATACCAAAACACAAGCACTCTGTCTGTGTTGTTGTTTATGTCTGTCCTGCCACTTTTGATGCTGTCAACTCATTAGTGTGTCAGCTGTTGTAACCAATCCAAGTCACGCTGACAAGTAGCTAGTAGACTTGATGTCAAGCTGCTCTGTTTCCTACTTTAATGCACTTGTTAAGGGCTATGAGAGCAATCTAAGGGCCTCTTAAGTTATGATGCATACAAGTCTTTGACTGACTATGAAATACAGAGCTCATTGTTTGGGTCCATGGCCTGAGCTCCTCGTCTCTCATCGGACTTTTCTCCTATCTCTCTTCTTTTTTTGCCCTCCACACACTCACACACAAACACACTCTCAGATAATGAATGTACAGTATATTTTTAGTCTGTTGCTGCAACCCGTTTCAGTGTAGAAGAAAACTGGACTGTTGGATTTGAAGATCATGTTGCAAGCCTGAATTAGACAGTTAAAAGTATGCACACTTCAAATTATATCTAACAAGTAGAACTGCAACGATAAATCGAGATTAATTGAGTAGTCGATTGACTGAAAATTAATCTGCAACTATTTTGATCATTGAATAATCATAATTTTTAAGCAAAAGTGTCAGAAATGTAATGGTTTCAGCTTCTCAAATGCAAAGATTTGCTTTTCTTTGCCATACATCACAAAAAAAACAAAACTGAATTGGGTTTTGCATTGTTAGTCAGACAAATTAAGACATTACAAGACATTATGTTTCAATCTGGGTAATTAAAATGGAAATTTTCAGTATTTTCGGACATTTTATAGACTAAACGATGAATCAATAATGAAAATTTTTGTTAGTTGCAGCTCTGCTAGCAAGTGTAATGATCCTTAAACCACACAATAAGAACTGAGCAATTAAGAATCAATCCAAAGAGTTAATGTGTTGTAACAAATGTACACCTGCTGCTTTGTTACTCAAGAGTAAGTAAGTAGTAAAGTAATATTTTGAGATGTAAATTCAAGGCTGAGGATCCTCTGCAATAGTTAGCTCTTCTTCTTCCCTCTTGCTTGAGGGAGTTTAGGAGCGGTTGAGTCACATGATAAGCTGTGGGTCTCCTCTTCCCCATCAAGGACAGGCTTTTATCAGCGGCAAAGCCCAAAGCCTGCTGGGAGATGTAGTTGGAAGAGTAAGCCATGGGCTACAGCTTGAGTTAATGAAGTGCGAAGATCAGCTGTAGCTGTGTGACATGCAGTCCCATGTGTCCCTGCAGTGCTGGGCTTTTCTTTTCTAATCATTGGGATGTGCTCGTCTGACCGCCTCGGGTACCAAAGGTCGTGCAGGCGTCCTGACCTCTGTGATGTAAGGCAAATTAAAAAACAGTCCAGCTTTCGCTGACATTGCTTGAACTATCATTACAGTGGCCACAGCTGTTGATGGCAGTCAGCATCTTTCTTCTAGTTTTTCCACTGTGGCTACAACGTCTGGATCCCATGATAACCCAAGAACTGAGACATTGTCCAGCAACCATAATCCATAGTTTAAAAGTAGTTTCCGTGTACATGTTCCCTCCTCATATAAAGCACCGACATATATTTAACAAGGAACAATTTGAACATTTTTCCAGCTAGAGTGTGTCATTGTTCTCTGGTATTTCTCTGAAGTACAAGCAAAGGTTGTTCATAGTCTCCCAATTACTTTCAAATGAAGTCAATCTATTTTCTGCCAAATCACACAGGCAGTTTAAGAGCCCATACAAGAAAGTCTTAAGTTAAGACTTCATTAACCAGCCTCCTTGTTTCTTGTCTCGCCTGTTTGTGAAGTGGCCACATTGTTCTTGGGTGGATTATGCCTATTTATCTCTCCTTTCAGTTTCCCTCTCACCACCGTCACAGGTAATAGCTTCTCCTCCTGTCTCCTAAACATGGTTAAGGCTATTATGTGCCAAGTGCACGGCCCCATTTGGAGAGCCTCAGTCTCATTATGTGCTGAATGGACTCCCCAACTCATCAACAATAGCAATTCATACTGTTTGCGATTGGATTTTCTCAGTAAAAAAAATAAATGAGCGGAATGAATAAGCATAACTCTCAAAAATAACAGTAGTGCATGGTCAATGTTCTAGTCCCCCTCAGTTTCTTATAATGGCACAGCTGCCATTTTGCTGTACCACCTGAGACTTAAAGCACTAATGGCATTTTGAGAGATAAAGTCAAGCGAAGGTCAAATCATGTATGAAATTATCAGTCGTCAACGTTGGTAATAAGTTTCTCCCTCACTGACCACAGTCCTATCTCTGTCATTTTGTATTTTTACTGCACGGTCATTTAGAAAGTTTATCGCTGCTTATAAGACACTGTGAAGAATAGATAACCAGCAGCATTACCATATTTGTTTCACTCGAGTTGCCCACCGTACTGAATCACCAGTGGTCAGAGCACATGAGAGGGTGCTGACATTTATATTGTCTGTCTCTGCAAAATCTTGGCACTGCAATGTCCATCTGATTATCATTTATTTTCACAGCACTCCACCTCGAGACCATCTGCTTATCAAGTTATGCGTTAATGCAGCTTCTCTAATGTGCTTTTTTTGTGTTTTATGAATTTAAGCTGAAAATTCAAGAGGCTGTAATTAATGGACTTTCTCTAACACCTAACAGCCAAACCCCCTTTATATATGTGTAGGCCTATATATAAGTGTGTGTTTATATGTGTTTGTGTTTTTACCGATCCTTTTAACCTCTATCTTTGTTTCTAACAGAACATGATCGACAAGCCCACAATACCGGAGTACAAGGTGGCGGCGGTGCAGAAGTCTCGTTTCATTCTGCTCCACTACAGTGTGTCAAAAGCCCTGTGGGACTGGCTCATTCTGCTAGCAACCTTCTATGTGGCTGTCACCGTGCCCTACAACGTCAGCTTCACGCCGTATGACGACTCGGTCACAGCTGGACGCTCCACCATCGTCAGCGATATCGTAGTGGAAATGCTCTTTATTATAGGTGAGTGTTTTAAGAAGTTACTGAGGAAAAACATGGCTTCTTGATTTTGACCAGAAGTTCTTGTGTCAGCCAGACTTAAGGTTCTAAAAGTTTAGTCACATCTACCCATGTGGTACTCTCAAAATCTGAAACGTAATAATATTGTGGCATTTTCAACTAAATTTTCTTATGAGGTGACACGACATTTTCATCATTCATTTTCTTGCCAACTATGGCAACAGAGCAACAAGTGCAACCCAGGCATCCTTTTCCCCAGACAACTCTCCCAGTTCCAGGCAACCTGGGTTTTGTAGTCCCTCATGGATTTCCTAGGTCTCTCCCAGGGACTCCCGCCAGTCAGTAATGCCTGGTAAACCTCCGAAGGGAAGCACCCAGGGGATGAATTGAGGTGCTTGAGCCTCAACGCGCTCCTGTCATTGTAGACGAACAGTGCTTTAATTCGGTTAACCGCTCATTACTGAAATTCTTACTGAGTGAGGAGCTATTGTCTCCTAACATTGAGAGCTGGAATGACAGATGAGATTTTGCTACATCAGACCACACACCCAGGGGTCGGCTTGTTGTGTGCTTGCCACATTTTGACACTTGGGTTAGACTGTGGTGTGGAAGAGTTTTGTTCATTATGCAAACTCCAGTTCTTTTACTTTATACAGTTTACATGAACCTGAATAACATTTCAAACCACCCTCTTGCCATTCTAGTTTCTAAAAATGTGGATGACAAACATCTTGGTGTGTTGTAAAGTATGCATCATATACTGTATAAGTGAAGCAAGGGGACTGAATCTGAGCTTGTGACCTTCCACACTAGCAATATTTCTCTTCCAGCCTAATTAATGCTGTATGAATGTATGTCTTTTTGTCGTGGTGGAAAACATTGCTTTGACTTTTGCATTTTCAGACATTATCCTGAACTTCCGCACCACCTTTGTGAGCCAGTCAGGCCAGGTGGTGTATGAGTCGCGCTCCATTTGCATTCACTACGCCACCACATGGTTCTTTGTGGACCTGGTGGCTGCCCTGCCCTTTGACCTGCTGTATGCCTTCAACATCACAGTGGTGAGTATTCCTGGACAAAAATACAGTGTGTTTAGCTCTTTTTCACTGCCCTCTGTGGCCACTGACATAAGCTGAAAATTGATGACTTATACAGAATGAAAATGCAGCACCTTGCATTCGTAATGCTGCTGTCATTTCTGTGACATGTAATCCTTAAATAGTAATTCATACAACAGATAAGCACATTTGTTTGAGCAAAGCAATATTCAGCTGTGTATATTCAGTATATGAACAGTCAAAAGGCAAGGGGATACTGGGTCCTAAAATCTGAACAACCTATCTTTCTCCTACTGCTGCCTCTTCCCTCTAACCCTTTCTCTTATTTCTTTTTCACTTTTTCTTCTTTCTCCACTATCCACCCCAGACCTCCTTGGTCCATCTGCTTAAGACAGTGCGCTTGCTGCGACTCCTTCGTCTACTTCAGAAGCTGGACCGCTACTCCCAGTACAGCTCCATGGTGCTGACCTTACTAATGTCTGTGTTCGCCCTGCTGGCACACTGGATGGCCTGCATCTGGTACATGATTGGACGCAAGGAGATAGAGACCAGTGATACTTGGGACATAGGTGAGTATGACCGAGGCCTTGCTGAAGGGGAGCTGTTGACATATGAAAATTGGATTTGGGGTTTCATCCAGCAAGTGTAGAAAAATACATTTTCCTTTCTCTGTAAAAGATAAATTAAGTAATACTTCCAACTATCTCTATCTGTGGGTGTGTGATTGTGCATACTTTTGTGTCTGTGTACTCTGTCTATAGGGAGGTGAGGTCATACCTGCTAATTAACACTCGGACTTATTTATCCCGGCAGTAGCCAATCTAATTCTGCTCTGTCCTACACCAGCATGCCAGCCTCCTGACACTGCTGATGACTTTTTTTTTGTCTTACACCATCTAGCTCTGAGCTGACAGAAGACATGCAGACATATAGACACTATAAACCCTAACCTTCTTCTCTTATGCTCTCCCTTGTCATTCAAGGATGGCTCCATGAGCTGGGCAAACGTCTGGAGACGCCCTATATCAACAGCACGGTGGGCGGCCCGTCGGTGCGCAGCTCCTACATCGCTGCCCTCTACTTTACCCTCAGCAGCCTGACCAGTGTGGGCTTTGGCAACGTCTGTGCCAACACTGATTCTGAAAAGATCTTCTCCATCTGCACCATGCTTGTCGGTGGTACGTCTGACACTAGGGTACATTCTCCCTCTGGCGTTCTGGCATAACAGTGCCTCTGATTGGCTGGCCAGGGCAAGAAATTCAGCAGGAAGTGGGTTGGATGGCCTTTAAGACGCAGCCTGTTGCCATCTTAATATACCAATGAACAGATTATTTTAGCTGAGGTGGCCATTATTGGTGCAACAACCCATAAGATACTTATTGTTCATTTATTTTTTTCCATCTTAATGAAATTGCTGTGTGTCACTGTGGTCCTGTGTGGAACAATGTTTCAACTCATTTATTGTCTTTGTTACAATTTAAATCACCCAATTTGTAATAGGCTAAAAGAAACAATACAATATTTGGAGATTCAGGGACAAGCTTGTATTATTTTTTCATTACTTCCATTTCTCTCCATCTCTGGTGCAGCGCTGATGCATGCCCTGGTCTTTGGTAACGTGACTGCAATCATCCAGCGAATGTATTCGCGCCGTTCACTCTACCACACACGCATGAAGGACTTGAAGGACTTCATCTGTGTCCACCGGCTGCCCCAGCAGCTCAAACAACGCATGTTGGAGTACTTCCAGACCACATGGTCTGTCAACAATGGTATAGATGCCAACGAGGTAGGAGTCCCTTTCATTGTTGTTGTCACGTAATACCTTTCTACACACAGCTATCTGTCCTCAAGAAACTTGAAAGCAATGTTGTGACAGCCTTTGAGCAATAAAATCTGCTCTACAATCCTTTCACAACCTTTTGCAGCGGTAATTGTTGATGATCTTTCACAACACATGGCTGCCTGTACACCAGCAATTGACATTCTATTGAAATTCAAAAGAGGGTAACTGGTGGCAACACAGTCCATTCCCTAATTGCCAATCAGTGTCACGCCTCATTGCATCTGTCACACATTCCCAGCTCCTGCACGACTTCCCTGATGAGCTACGGGCTGACATCGCCATGCATCTGAATAAGGACATCCTCCAGCTGCCAGTCTTTAAGGGGGCCAGTCGCGGCTGCCTGCGCTCGCTTTCTCTCCATATAAAAACCTCTTTCTGCGTCCCTGGGGAGTACCTGATCCGTCAGGGTGATGCACTGCATGCCAGCTACTTCGTCTGCTCCGGTTCTCTGGAGGTGCTGAAAGACGGCATGGTGCTGGCCATATTAGGTTTGTATTGTAGTCAAATGAGTTTTTGTACAGGGCTCGGTTCTCTTCACTGCTCTGGTGGGTAAAATTGTGGTAGTTAGGATTGTATAACAGGTAATGCTTTGGTAGCCATGACACACACTATTAAATCTTTTTTACCTTGACATTTATTCATCCAATGCTGTGAAAATGTATGTTGGACATTAATAAGCAGTAAGACTTTCTTATAATACCATTAAAATTCACTAAATTTCCGCCCAGTTTTTTAGCATCATGTTTGTGTTTGTTTTCATTTGTTATTGTGTCATCTACTTGTATCATGTAGAGCAAGAAAGTGAATATTATTGTCTGTGTTTTAGGAAAAGGGGACCTGATTGGGTCTGACCTGCCCGGACCAGACCAAGTGACTAAGACGAACGCTGATGTGAAGGCCCTGACCTACTGTGACCTCCAGTATATCAGTGTTCGTGGGTTGAGAGAGGTACTGGAACTCTACCCTGAATATGCCAGTGTGTTCGCCTCTGACATCCACAACAACCTGACCTACAACCTCCGAGAGGGCAGCCAGGACGAGGTACTAAATGTTGGAGATCACAAACACACAACACAGTAAACTAGTGTTAAACATATTGTTAGAATTCTGTTTACAGTCATCATGCCTTAATTCCTAATTACCCTGAATATGCCAGTGATGAGGAGAAGTGGTGATAAATGAGCGAGAGTTTATAAGCCTGTAGAATTCAGAAATGCAATGTGCTAGGCTGCTGTTGTTAGAGAAATTAGTATATTTCCCACTTCTACCTGTATGATAGTTGGTGCAAAATGGTGAGACTAGAAAAAAAGCATTTGCTCATTGATCTAGGGGACTGACACCAAAACTTTATAGCTTTAAAAAAACCTGCTTACTGTACACATTTAACTGTAGATCGTGTTTACTGACTAAAAAAATGGACACACAGATTGCAGCTCAGTAGACTTTACACGCTCACGATTTCCCCTTGCATTTGTCTGACTGTGTAATAGTGCATACAACATACCAAACAACACATGTGTGCCCCCCTAAGGTGTCTTTGTCACTCTCCTTGACAGTTGTTCTGCCGTAGTGACCAAAGGGCTGTTGGTGGCTTGATTGTCACACCAATTACCATGCGTGGGTGCCACTGTCAGGCAGCCGTATCACTTCCCTGTTACCACCCCAAAGCACAGCAGGATACCATTACACCCAGACACTGACCTCCTCGCAGTACTGCCTGTTACCTCTCACGGTTATTTAAGAAAGCATTATGTAAGGCAAGATAATCCTCCATCTGTGGAGAAAAAGCACCTGTTGATGTTACACATGTAGTCGTGTTTTCAGGCATTGTTGTATAATCTGTTTAAAAAAAATGCATCTTGAGATCAGAAAATTAGATAACAGCATTAATTACAGAAAAGTTCTACAAAGTTCAGTGCCTGTTTTGCACTGCATTTTGCTGAACCGTACGATCAACATAAATTAATGCCATAATGTCTTTGATGTGTGACTGACAAAACTGACAAAGCTCCCCAAGGATTTACCCAATCTCCTCCTTATTGTCAGTCTCAAGTATTTTGTACTTGTGTTAAGCATTCCACTTGGTTCCCACAGGCCTAACTCACTGTTTGAAGGTTTTGTTGCTCATTAGTTTATTCATTTTGTTCAGTTTGTTAGCTTTGGAACATGAAGGATAGGACATCTGTGCTGGCTGTGTTAATTACCGCATGAGGCCGAGGAACACAGCTTTAACTACTTATTAAAATTAATATTCGAGGAGTTTCATACATATATGAGAGATCATATGTCGAATTTGACACCTTACAGAATTATGTATGAATAAATGACAAGAAGGCTCATGAGAAAGGTTAACTATATTAAGATCTATGTCAACAAAGAATTTACAGTGCCAGTCAAAACTTTCCCATTCACTTGAATGAGAAAGTGTGTCCAAACCTTTGTCTGGAACTGTATTTATAGTGTATAGATGCCGTATTTATACATTACAATCTTTAAATTTCAGTCTTTAAAATTAGAAACTGGTGGATACAAATTGCAAGTCTTCAGGTTTTTCTGGGATGTGGCTGATCACGAGTACTAGCACCCTACTTCACTCACACCATCTGCTCAGAGTTTATGCTCAAGCACAAAGCCAGGGCACTGCCGCCGCCCCTGACAGGATGAAGGAGTGCTCAGATACCTGACCGAGCTGCCAGATCGCACAGACTCCTGCCGCACACGCACACGCACACACACACACACACACACACACACACATAGACATACCTCACATCAGCACAGCGGGTAGTTTCAGGTGGGAGTTGTTGGAGGATGATGGGAGTTCATTTACACTCCAGAGATACTTGAGAATCGCATGCTGACTGTACAGCAGTAATTCCATTGTAGTGAAATATTGCCAGAGAAACAGATTGTAGGAATGCCCGTTACAGTATAAGGTATCCAAAAGGGACAACTTTATCTTGTCTGAAATTTAAAAACCCAGACTGCCAGATGGAAAATTAGGCTTTTTTGTCATATCTTTAATTTAATTTCAAATTTTATTGCTTTGTATTGTCAATTAAATTCTTTTCAGTCAGTTTTGGTGGAGGACATAAAAGTTAGTAAAAGTTTGTGAAGTAACAGCATCTTTATTCTGAAAACAGACACCAAAACCACACAAAAAGTATTGTTTCATTGACATTTTAGTATTGGAAGAAGCCTTAATCCACTGCATCTTACAATTTTAGCCCAGTCCAGCAACTCTGAACTGTTTTAATCAAATAAGTTGAAATTATTTGTTTACCAACTTTCTAATCAAGCAAAAAAACAAAAACACTACCTGGTGATTAGTTTTATTATTAAGATCAGGTTGAATGATTTTGTAGGGACTTTGTCTAAGGGCCTGGTCTATTTTTGAAGGGAAGTGAGTTTTTAGAGATAAGAAGTGACTGTGCTGCCCTGGGCAGACTGGGAAGGTCATACCTCCACCAGGGGGCCAGCACTGAGTCAAAATTTGGTGGAGTATAATAATGACAATGTCATTGGGAGAGTTCTGATATCAGTCGTCATGGAGTGTGAAGAACAAGCCTCAACTGATAAGTTGATATATATGGCCACTGGTAACCAGTGGTGGGATTTCAAAAACATCAGAAGATTTGTGATGTTAGAGTCAAGATGAGCTGTAGCGCTCTTGACATGCTGGACGGACTGAAAACACCAATCAGGAATGAGCAGAGGGAGGACAGAGGAGAGATGACAAAAAAATGTCACAAAAACTGTTCCAGGTGACCGTACCCTCAGACTACATTACTATTATTTCAAGCATGTCCTTTCATTACAATAGTTCACAGCTCTCTCCCCCTCTGAGATATCAACATGACCCCTTCCTACTTCTGGATGAATGCATCACTCACTGGACCGTACACATCTGTTCTGGCAACATCAAATTAGCCAAATTACCCACCAACATCAGTTTCTGAATTTCTAGATTTGTGAAAAGAAGCAAAGCCAACATTTGTTAAATCATTCTTCATACAACACCCACTTTAGATGGGTTTTGTTAAGTCCCATAGTTCACTGACTGGTCATTTTGTGTTTATTGTCAGGTTGAACTGATTCTCAGTCAGTGTTTTCTAGACTTAAAGAGTCTTAACACCCCAGACAATCTCCATTTGATTAAAAAAAGAGACTCATTAAAAAGAGACTCAGTAAAAGACTCATTGAGATTTACAATCTCTTTTTCAAGAGTGTCCTGGACAAGAGTGTCCAAGACTGGCAAAAGCACAAATAACATGACTGCAGACATAAAACAAACATATAACAATTTAAAATGAAAATACAGACACTCTTCATAACAGGTGCCGTTATGATCCTTTTTACAGAATAACATGCATGTGCAAGCACAAGAGAATACACGTTTGAGTGACAGTGCCTCAGTTGAGTCCTTGCAAAACCCACTTTGCTAAGTGGGACAAGTGTGGTGTTAGTGCCCCATTAATTGATAATGATGTTCAACTGATGTCATTTTGCACCAATATTCATTGCTGGCTGGTTAATCATTCCATGCGCCATGCTCCAGGGGCAGTTTTATGAGGAGAATTTATCTTTGCCATGAATAGATTTCACAGTTTTGTTCCCTCTGCCTCACACATAGTACCGTCTGATGTTTTTGCCATATTTTCCTTTCAGTGGTGATGATTTTTAAAATCAGTATTGTGCTTCAATGAAGGATTAAATTTAAAACGTATCCTCGGTGAATTGGCTTCCTGCGTCAAAGAGCATTACTGGCACTATACTGGTGGAGCGAAAGACTCGTGTTGTCACATTAAGCCATGTTGTCAGAAGCACATTTTTAACACATGAGGGAAGGCTTCACACTAACAGTTTCATTTGCCATCCAACTGGTGATTATGCTAAATTGCTAGCAATTTCTCCACACGCCAGTAGAAAGACAAACGTGCCCTGGAATCCCTCAGTAAAACAAGTGAAGAAAAAGGATCAGTTATGTGATTCAGCTTGTGTGTTAACAGCTGCATCAATGTCCAAGGTTATTTAAATAGTTGCAAAAGGGAAATCGATTCAATGTTATGCTATAAATGCTATAAATTAAAGGTGTCACCTATTAATTAATTTCCAAAGATGTCATTGCTTGGGTTACTTTTTGTTTAATAAAGAAAAAACAGAGTTAAATACATGCATACATTAAGCCTTTAGCTGTGTCTTGTGTAATCCCTGTTGCTTTCTTTTTCTCTCTTCAGGGCCTCAACAGGTTTTCAAGGTCACCCGGGCTTCCCCATGTGAGTTCAAATTCAGTATGCTTTTTGTCTTTCTCTCAGAGGTGTTCCACAAGACAGGGTTTCCATAACATATCTGTTAGTTCTAATGGATTCGCAAGGCCAGGGTTTTGAATGCTCTGAAATATAAAGTAGGCAGGGCCATGACACAATTGTACATTTCTGCCATATATTTCAATCCCAGGTTTTTTAGCAGGTGTGTGTCTGGCTTTTCAAGGTAGAACCCCTCCTGTATTTCTGGGACGTACAGTGTTGCTAGTTAATACTGTGGGAGGGTTTGTGCAAGGACTTCCCCTACAGGTTGAAACTCATTTGGAACAGAGAGAGCCGTTCAGTCCCTGGGGTTAGCTCTCTAACTGGGTCAATAGCTCTCCTAATGGGAAACCTTATGAGCTACTTTTCTCACTATGTACTGTATGTTTATCTCCTCATTTTTCTATGATTAAAATACAGTCTACAGTGCTCTCTCTGTCTGCTATTAAAAGTTGTATTTAATATGAAACCAATTGTTTTTGGCCACAAGCACACATGCAGCCATGGTTAGAGCGTAATCAATTTTTAACAGGATTAAGGTAATATGATTAAAAATCACCAGCTGTAACTCATTAAAATCTAAATAACACATTAATGGCTCTTTTAAAATAAATAGGTTATTAAATCCAAGATTAGATTCAATGTTTTTAAGGAGAACAGGTATTGTGAGTGACATTTGAAATTTGCAATTCCAATATTTTAGCATATTTTAGAATCTGTGTAATTATTATTATTAGTATTTGCAAATCGTATTTTATTTCTTCTTGAATCAGTTTTTATATCGTCACGGTTTGTATTTTGACAAACATGATGTTCCCCTTGGTTGTGATCTAAAAAACTACTTACTGCTTACTTTTGTCTAAAATAATAATTTCACATTTAATTATGTACAGTTATCAATGCTATATACTGTATTTCCTGTTTTGCAGGAACCCAGGCTCACCTCTATCGTGGAAACCAAGGGAGATGAGCCGGACGACTCATTCCACCTCTCTCCAGCTACGCGCTCACGCCGCAACCTCCTGCTGCCCAGCCTCAGCAGCCCTGTTCGTCGCACCTCCTTGGGGAACCTCCTTGGGGATGAGCTGCGCCAGTTCAACGCCCTGCGACGCTGCCGCTCCCCTAACCTCAGCCGTGGCTTCCATGGCTCATCACCTCAACCACCAGCAAAAAGAGAGCACAGCACCCTTGCGGCAGCCCCGGCTTCAACTTCAACCCAGGGAGGGTCGGGGGCTGAGCAAAAGCCCTCAAAGCTGCTTATCCCAACTGTCACCTGTTTTGGACCCCCAGACCTCAGTCCCAGGTATTGTCAAAGCCATCATCCATTTCAGTTATTTTGAAAACACAAGCGAAAACCTAATAAAAACCATACCTTACATTGAGTGACCGAAAAAATAAATAAGAATAAATAAGATAATCTGTCAGTTATTTTCTCGATTAACCAATTACTCATTTGGTCAATGTCAGAAAATGGTGAAAAATGTCAATCGCTGTTTCCCAAAGCCCAAGATGTAACCTAAAATGTCTTGTTTTGTCCTGACCGACAGTCCACAACCCAAAGATATTCAGTTTAATTTTCTGTCGATCGATTAATCGACTCATTGTTGCACATGGTTACACAATCTAATAACTATATTGTACTTTAACTAAGATGACTAGTTTATGTTTACACTACACTGTGTTTTGACTCAGTTTTATAGTACATTTGGAAGCTGGTCTTTGTGCTGGTGCTGTACTGCACTGAATTACATTTGAAAATGGTTCTAATAAATTTACATGGTGGTGGAGGAAACAGTACAACACAATGTAATACAATCTAATTCAACAACATTACATGTGCAATTTTTCATATTTAATGTATTTTTATTGATGCTTTGTTAGTGCTCATTTGTTAAGTTGTTACAGATGCACAGTATCCTTCAATTTTCCATAAAGCATACAGCTCTACACAGTAGATCCATCTGAGTGAGAGTTGTCATTAGAACTGATATGGAAGTCCTCCAAAAATGCAATAAAGGGGGACAAAATTCTCCTAAAATACCCAAGTTTATCCATTCTGTCAAGATGGAGAATATGCAACAATTATTTAGTAATGACTATAGAGTAGAATCAACACTATGAAAAAGAATTAAAATAAGCTTCACAGAGGTAGTATTTATTACAGGACTGTTACTGAAACGCATTACAGTGTAAACAGGTTTCTAATTTATTGAAGTAGCAACATGGAAATATCTGTCCTTCCTCTTCCTTTGTGTCCACAGTGGATTGCCTCACTAAATACACCACAATGTGTGTATGGTTGAATTTCCCCATCAATCCTGTACTTCATGTCTTTTTTAAACACCCTGTTTTAGTCTTATCATCTAATCACAGTCAAATTATGGAAGCAAAGCACAGAATGCTGTTTCCTTGTAAGATTTAAATGCTTTAGATGTAAGCCTTTTCTGTTGCAGTCTCACTGAGCTTTGTGGAGTACATTATGTTGATATATTAAGCCCTCAGTATGATTTCCTTAAAGCCTCTGAGATGATCTGAATAAGGTGTCGAAGTAATTGACACCTAAAGTCACACAACAGAAACCTGCATCTTCTACTTAATGTAAATGGAGTGTATTTGCATTGCATATTTCAACAGATGTCACTGCATTTCATTACCACAGCACCTTATCCTCCTGCCCCAACCATCTGTATTCATAATGTATCCCTAAGTCATCCAGTAAGTTCTAGATATGGGTAAGTGCTGGTTCAGAGAGCTCAGGTGTCCGCCCCTCCAGACTGGGCTCTTCTCCTCATGTTCAAACCCACATGGGCCTCTGCCAGCAGCAGCTCTCATGGCACATTCCTGGGTTGTTTGCTGGCTCCAATGATAATTGAAAAAGCTCTACTGTTACATTAACTCCAGCTTCCCTCCCCTTTCACCCCTCCCACCAGGGTTGTAGACGGCATTGAAGACAATGGACACACGTTTCATTTCAACGTGGAGCACAGCGGGCCTAAAGCCAGCACAGGAGGCAGCGCCCAAGGTAAGCCAAACCACCTCCAGCTGCGAGGGTCACCTGGGTGCCAGATGGCTGGAGGTAAACTCAAGAGTTCAAACAGTGGATGCCACAATGCTGACCTGCCTCCTTCTGGGGAAATATGAGAACGCGGAGGGATGAAACGGCAGCCGGGTGTCCGGAGAGTCACCGAATGTGTTAAAGGACAACTGAGGTCAAAGCAGGATGCAGATCATCTGACCTGAGCTTTTACTGATGATCGCTATCATTCAGGGATGACTATCAAATTAAGTTCAGTTCAAGCCCAACTAATTTACTGTAGTATAGCGAGTGCTTTAGCAACAGAGGCAGTACAGTTTGCTAAATAGTTTTGAAAATCTGTGGTGTAGGATGATTTTTGTTTTTGCTTGTCCTGGCCATCCTGCAGTACCTCTGCTTTTTTTTCTAGTCCAGATTCCAGATAGTTGCTGCTGTGGTCTGTCGACTTTCATGCATCAATATTGGTAAATCCTCTGGGTAGTTTGCCTGAGGTGAGTGCTGCTAAGTCAGCTCTCTAATTTTTCCTCTTCCTTATTTCTCCAGACGCCACACAGGTTAATGCCACTCTGCTGCTGGAGACAGAGGAGGTCAGGCAGAGTATCAATCAACTCAACCAAAAGGTAAGGTACAGCCCTTCAAAGCTGCAGTGTGTAGAGTTTAGTGGCATCTAGCAGAATGGACATGGCAGAAATATAATATAATATTCATAGGTATGTTTTTATTAGTGTATAATCACCTGAAAATAAGAATTGTTGTGTTTTTGTTACCTTAGAATGAGCCTTTATATCTACATAGGGAGGGGGTCCTCTTCCACGGAGGCCGCCATATTTCTGCAGTAGCCCGGAAAGGATGAACCAAACACGGGCTCTAGAGAGGGTCTTTCATGTTTTTCGCGAGTTTCACGGCCACCGTAGGCTCCCCTACATGCTTGGATGGGGAGGGTTAGGGGTATTTAGTTGGTTGCAATCTGCAACCTCACCACTAGATGCCACTAAATCCTACACACTGATCCTTTAACCCTATATCCTTCCTGTCATTCCTTCTGTCTAAAAACAGAAAGCAGCTTTTCTTAATGTTTTCTGTTTCATCCTGCAATGACACACTATTTTGGAGAGACTGAATATAAAATATATGACGCATAAATGAATTTATAATGCGAAAATACAACCTGTGTGTCGTTTCAGCGTTAATATTTTAGTTCCTTTATTTAGTCTTCAGAAATGGAATCACTGAGCAAGAAAATAAACAGAACCTGTGTTTTTCATCCATTATCGGCTAAGCTGTACATTTACAGGGAGAGATGTACTGTGAGATCAAGTAGACTTAATTTCTACCTTGTTTCTCAATCTATTCCTGCACTCTTAATTTGGATGTAAATAGAGCGAAAGAAAGTGCAGAGAGGATCCAGATGGGCGCAGGTAGGTGCTGTCTAAAGTCGATATTAATTAATCAGCAGGACACTTCTGCAATGCAGTGGGTAGTCTGGAGTGCTTGCTGACTCTGCAATCTTAGAAAAAAAAAATTGATGACAACCCAGCTCTACTTGTGGCTCTTCTCTGGCCCCCTTTCCTGTTTGTTTCACTTCTTTATTTCCAGTTTTCTGTCTAATTTCATACCTATTTGCATCAGTTAACTGTGGTCTGTGTACATCTGGATTTCAGAGCTGTGTAAGAAGCCAGTGCTCAGAGTCAATGAGGGGATTATAAATTGTTTGGTTCTATTTTGGGGGTCATCAGAAAATTATATCTGGACATGAGTCCAAGATAAAAACATAAAGATAAAAGCTGATTCATTTGTTACTCTGTGCCTGGGACTTAATTGGGTAGAACTAGGTCTTTTTGTACTTTGAAGTTGTTCTTGTGTACTTTACCATGTTTGCTCAACCTAATAATAGAATATGCAACGTAGGAAAGAATATGCTCCAAGTTGTGATGTGGCAACTACATTGTGTACACTCTCTACACAGATGGGAACATTAAACCAGGAAGTATCTGAGCTCACCAAGGGCCTGCACCACATGATGCATATCCTCCAGACCCATGTATCTGTGCATCACTACCAAGCCTCCCTGGCGTCCTGCCCTTACGGTGTCCAAATGGTGTCCAGTTCTCCCACAGACTCCAACACTGGCATGTCGTTCAACATAGCTCCCACCTTGCATCCTCATAACGATCCTGGGAGCCACCAAAGTGTCCCATCTGCTGGCCACTGGAGCCACAGTGGAGCTGCTGAAACCCAGACAGAGAGCCACCACCGGGCCCAGTCCTCCAGTCCTCCAAATGTTAACTCCTGTCCCCCCCTCTCTGTAAACTCTGACCCCAGGTTGGACCCGTGTCATAGCTCTGAGAGCATGACCACACACCTGTGGACCAGCCCGTCTCTTCTTAGCATCAGCCCAGACTTCCAGGGAGGAAGTCCAGGCCCTGTACCTCATGCTAGACATGAAGACTCTGACAACAGACCTCTCAGTGCTAACCCGACCACTATGAGCAAGTCCCAGCCTACTTTGTGCCTGCAGCCTCCCAGTGATACTGATGAATATTCTTGCCTTTTGTCCAGTGGCCCTACAGGAACGTCCACACACAGCCTGCTGGCCCCGTCACCCAGTTCTTATCCCCATCTCTGCCTGCGCTCCGAGTCCCACCTCAGTTTATCACAAACCTCACATGAGGACATCTGTGCTCTGATGTCCGCCCCAACATCTCATAATCTGATCCAGGACACCTCCATCTTCCAACTGGAGGATTCACACGTCTCCTTACACCCTGTCTCTGCCTCTCCGCCCACATTGCCCAGCCACCCTCTTGTCTCTTCCCTGGACTCAGAATCACCACGATCTGATTCTCTCGAGCCCCATCTTTCACTGGGAGACCCATCTTCCATAGAACACACCAGTCTGCAGTGCCTACTGGGAAATGGGGGCTCTATGGAGAGCAGAGACAGTGAAAGCGCATCATCACGGAGGTCCAGCATTGGCGTCCAGACTCAGAGCACAGAGCAGTCGTGGTGTCTGGACCTCACAGATTAAACTGAGGCAGACAGGAAAAAAGCAGCACTGAATGAGGAACTCAAATTATTGACATGCAACTTCTAACAGTGTTTAAAAAGACTCTGCTGGAGATTGTCAACGTGTGCTGTATTTCCCCCTCTTACGTCCTGGGCTCTCATATTTGTCAAACTCCATGCAATTTACACCATTTCTATGCAAAAGCATGTAATTTGTGCATTATCTTGGCTTTACTGAAGTGTGTCTTTAAAAAAAAAAAAGCCCCACAGCAGTGGGTTCCAGTATATACTGTATATTTTTTTCAACATCCTCAGAGCAATTTGCAGTTGATAATACCTGTTACCTCCTTGCATGGTAAAGTTGTTTATTCTTTTTCCTAAGGAAAAGGTTTCCAAATCAATGTGTAAGCATTCTACATGACTACCTGTTGATTGTGTGCACAGATATTGTATTTGTATGGCAGGTCAAAGACAGGTCAGAGTAGTTGGATGTTTTGTTGTGGAACAAAGGAAATGACACATGCTTCACCTTGCATATAGGGAGTAGAGTAGAGTATGTGCATCACACAGCATAGATTGTTTATTGTTTTAAATTGAATGTTTTTTCTCATTTTTTATTTGTGAATTCATAGAGTTATTGAACTATGAATATCTAATATCAAAACTCCACCAAGCAGTATGGTTTTGAGTTATTATTCCGTTGAACATCTATTTATGCTCTCCTGAAGATCCTTCAGGGGATTTGAATAAATTTTAAAAAAAAAATTCTTACCAAGGCATTAAATATATCGCTGTGAAATAGGTTTTAATTGCTAAAACCACTAAAAAATCTTTTAAAAGCTTGAAAAATACTTTCTCAAGGAACTACAATTCTATAAACACGACATAGCCGCTGATGAATTAGACATAAATAAATAGACATATCTGGATGAAAAAGTGGGACATATTTAATGCTGTTATTAATTTACAAAAAGTGAATACCTCCTGGGGGAAAGAAAACATTAATTCATGATACTCATACAATATTCAGAGTATTCAGGAACTTTATTTGTTTTGAATGATTTCTCCTTGGCTGACAAAATAAAGTATGCACAAACATCTTACTGTGTCCTTTACTCTGCTATCACACTTACAGAGTCACATCTCAAACACATTTTTTTGTGTCAGATAAAGTGACATATTGCTCAAGCCACCATGTGGTTTAATAGGCTTGCAATTTATCTTCTCCCATCCTTTGGAAAGCCAGTTCAAATATCTTCAGATTTGAAAAGAACATTTGGCAAAATGTGGTAGTTTAGTGTAACTTTGGACCAACTGTAGTTAAAACTCAACAAATACAGATGTCCATGTATTTGTGTCAAAGTTTCAGAAAAGAATAAACAGGAGTGGGATTATTTTCCACTGAGGCAACAATCTAAATTTCCTTGAATTAAAAGAGAGGCACTTTACTGTTTTTCAACAGAGAGATGATGGAAAGTAATGACAGTAAATTGTGTTTGACAACTGTTGTTTGTTCTCAAAATATTCAAAATAAAAAAATATTCTCAAAATAAATAATATCCCCAAATATTGTTGTATTTGATTGCATCAAAGGGTTTTATCAAGTTTCATGTGATGGGATATTCACAGATTGCATAACCAGACGTAGTGGTAGAGGTTAAAAAAACAACTATATTTGAACAGTTTGTGTTTGTCTTTTTCTCATTCTGACACATGGACAAGAGATTCTTTGGTCCCGTTCTTAAGATTACTCAGTGTTTTGTTTATGTTAACATGACCTTGCAGTAAATCTATTAAAATCTTTTTTTTTCTTTTTCTTCTAATTATAACATATTATCCAAAGTTAAAGTAACATGAGGTTCATCAGGTCTTTTCTCATTACTGGTTGATCTGTTGTGGCTACAATGACAAAATGAGGTGGACCGTAATGATCTATCACATATTATAATGTCACAAATTTGTCAACCAACATAATGGACACATATACATACTTAATTACAAGATTCAGACAAAATATGTGTTCTGATGTGACAATTAAAAACAAATTTGTGATCCCCCCCAAGATACCTAAGTAATGAATAATTGATGCAATAGTGCAATCAGTCCTACATGAAAAGAAAAACAGTTACAGCCTCATGTTTTATTTAACTGTTTAAGGTATTTAAGAGAGGATTCTGGAGGAAGATTGATTTTCAGGTGGTTTACAGGAAGTTGTGATGTCTAATCATGCAGTATTGACATAATTTCTAACTCCAATTAAATCTGGATTTTAAGGATTTATCTCCAGCACCATAGCGGTGATAAATGCACACCAGCTTAATGACACTAAATACCTTAGAGCTTTCAGAGCTAATTCAAAATATTCTACATATATATACACATATACAGTACCGCCAGTAGGAAGTATAAAAAGTCATTCACCCAAAGAAGAAACTATCAGTAAGTTGTTTAAAATCTCTCAAGAGATCAAAACAACAGCAAGTCACTAGTCTTAGAAGAAAAGAGGATTTGCAGCTGTTGTTTCTCTCATTAGTGGCTTTGAATTCAATGAGTATTTTGGGGAACGGCTGGTTTATCCCTTTTTTCCTGAGGACAGATCTGCCTCGAGTATCCGATTATATAAGTGAATGTATCTTTCACTTATATAATCGTGTATATGCATTTGTTGAGAGCGATTTTTGTGGACGAAACTTCCCAGATGAGAAATTTAGCAGCAGTTATCAGCAATAACCCTAAAAATAAAAACATTATAAAAGTGTCATCTCTATATTTTTATGTGGAGTTTATTGCTCTTTTTAATTTTGTGTTACTGAAAACTTGAACCTGAAAAACAAACACATAATGTTCTGTTGATTGCATGGATTTTAACAGTCAAACAATATGAGGTTTTGATGATTATTTGATGACTATTGTTTTATAAGAAAAGTATCAGAGAGGTAATATTGTTTATTTTAGGAATGTGTAAAGAGAATATCTCGGAGAAGACAAAAACAAGCTGGAAAACATCACAATATTACCAATATTGCCTCATTAATCACTTATTATTATTACAAAATGTTAACAATGTTGGGACATTAATATTAGCAGTCAGTAGTAGTAGTAACAGTCTTTATATGTCTTGTTTGTGTGGTTATGGAGTTACTAACTTTTTGTTTAAATGTCTACCACACACTACAGTGTATTTCCCTTAAGTCAGTGGTGTAAGACTGTGTTTTCCTGACATCTTCATCTGGCCTTGATAGGAGTTAATAATACACTGAATATTCAACATTGATGGAACAGTTGTGCAACAAGACTGAATAAAAGAAGAAGTCAGGTCTCCACACAGCACACATTTGGGATAACAACTATCCAGTAGGACAATTCATCAGGTAGGATGTCTTTTTGTTTTTGGATTGTGAAATGAATCTCAGTAATAATTAGGATAATATGTCTAATCTTCTCACACTTTTATTCATACAGACACTTGTGTACAGAGACGTGACGTGTTGTGAAAACATGAAGACTGTGATTCTTGCTCTTCTGGTGTTGCTGGTCGTCAGTCAGGGTGAGTTAACATTCAGGATACAACCAGTGGTGGAAAGTAATTAAATACATTTACTCAAGTACTGTAATTAAGTGCAATTTTGAGGTACTTGTACTTTACTTGAGTGATGATTGATTTCCATTTGATGCTACTTTATACTTCCACTCGACTACATTTCAGAGGGAAATATTGTATTTTCTACTCCACTACATTTATCTGACAACTTTAGTTACTTTTCAGATGAAGATTTGACACAATGGATAATATAACAAGCTTTTAAAATGCAACACATTGTTAAAGATGAAACCAGTGGTTTCTGACCTTTTTGGCTTTCGACGTCTTACAAAAAGCAGTGTGTAGTCGTGGTAACATTGCAGATGTCTATGAGTTGTTAACAGCTCCACCAAATAGTGATTTTTCCCTCTAAACTTCTCACATGGTTTCATTTCAATAAATGTTCAAATGATTCAATATTTCACCAAAAATCAAATATTTGAGAAAAATTCTAAAAAATGAAAACAGATTTATGTATCAGAACTTTGTTTTTTCTTCTTTCCTCTTTCATTAATCATCTCATGACCCCTCAGATTTATCTGGTGACCCTGTGGAGGGGCCCGACCCCTAGGTTTGGAACCACTGGACTAAACTAGCTAACTGTATATAAAGTAGTTCAAACTAGCTTCATCTCCAGCAACAACAGTAACATGCTGCTTACACACTGATGCTTCAGTATTAATAATCTAATCATGTCATATATAATAATATATCAGTCAGAGGAACCAAACCACTACTTTTACTGCAATACTTGAACTACATTTGGCTGCTAATACTTATGTACTTTTACTTAAGTAGGAATTTTCATGCAGGACTTTTACTTGTAATGGAGTATTTTTACATTGCTGTATTGGTACTTGGACCTGAATGCTTCTTCCACCACTGGATACTCCCCAAACCTGCAGTCTGTTTGAAAAATTGAAATGAAAATGCAGCATTAGTGTGATCAGAATGGTGAAAAAGATTTTTTTTTTTTTTAACCAGGTGAAGCCTTGAGGTGTTTCTGTGGAGGTGTGCATAAATACTGTCCAAGCCCTGTAGAGACCTGCTCTGGATCAAACACTTTGTGTGGCAAAGTCACGTTGACTGGTGTAATTGGTAAGTATTGTGGTATTCACTTACTTGGCCTGTGCAGCTTAAGATGCAAAAGTCACTATATGGTGAACAACTGCCATTAGTATTAAAACAATAAGAAAAATAATACATTATCTAATTGTTAATTCTGTCTTTTCCATGTTTTCACAGTTCCCCACAAACAGGGCTGTATGTCAGCAAATGACTGTAGGACTTACAATACAGACGTATCATCTTCCAATTGCTGCAAGAGCGATATGTGCAACAGATAAATGAACATCATCATCATTATTAATTTCTATAATAAAGAGCAATGTATTACAAGTTTAGCTGTTTTTCATTTTCACTTTTATTTTTGTCTCTCTTGTTCATTCATCAGTAGTTTTTCTCCTTAAGACACATATCTTATATACAATCATTCTGTGTCTGATTAACCTGTAACATGTCAGTGCAAAGCTTAAACTGACCAAATCTAACACAAATGTGAGCTCATCCTATATTCACAATGTTCCACTTTTACCATATGATCTTTTATTTACAGTTAATTAATCATTTAGTCAATTAAAGCTAATACAGGGTTTTTTTTTACAAGCTGAGTTCATTTAGGTGCTTTATCTGGGGCCAATGACCACAACGTCACAACCCAATACACTTCTCACCATCACTGGCTGGTTTCCAAATGGATGTCATGAAAACCTAATATTAAAAAGCTAAAATAAAGTTAGCTGAATGAATGCATACTGTAACGTGTAATGAGCTCAATGAAATAAGCCTAATGATAAGAATTATTATTACGTTGTTCTCGGCCCTGTTCCCTGGATCAGCACTACACAGCATGCAGGGAAAAGGAGGGGGGAGGAGATGGTTTTGCCAAACCTGATAAATAAAACCTACAGTACACTTAAATAATATTTTATCAACACCAGATGAGTTGTCTGTACTTAATTGTTTATGTATTGGAATATGTCCACATCTATGCTTGCAGGAATTACGTTATAAGAACTGATACCAACACAAATACAGACATGAAGTAAAGTTTTACCTGCAGAGATGAGAACGCTTTCATTGGTCGGTTCATTAGTAATATGGAGTCATGTTCTGACTCTTTATTGGTTAATCTTGTGACTCTATTACAAAGGATGACTGAGTCTTGCCTTTTCTCAGCTTTGGATCTCCCTGTTTCAGTATCTCAGCTTAGCTAAATCAAAATTAATCTCTCAAACACTTCTTAAGACTTCTTATAACTCACTTCCACGAAGACTTTCTCTTTGTTTTAAAGGATCCTGATTTAAATTACATTAATTTCATGCCTCTGTTTTTTGTTTTGTCTCAGTTTCACTTCTATCGTCACACTTTTGCTTCGTATATCTATTAATTTGTATCCTACTTTGTTTTTGTGGCATAGCTTATTTGACAAAATATGAAAAATCATTGCACAAGGTCCACATAATGGAAATTATCTGAAGTTTTCAGTCACATCTCTTGGAAAATATCTAGTAAGTGGCGCTTGTGTTAAGAATTTTTTTTGTCAAACTTCTGTTTCCAAAGTCAATAATGAATCCTCAAGCTAAACTTGAACTGGTACAACATAAACTATAATAGCCTTCAGTGTGATGTCACAATTTGTCAACAAAAAGCACAACATTTTGTTGTTATTTCAACATTGTACACTTCCCTCTGACTGGCAGTGTTGCTATTTCACTAATTGGAGCGCATCATGAGGGAAAAATACCTTTACAGCTTGATTAGTCAGCTAAAGTTGGCATCAGCAACGAGTCACTTTTTTATTGTAAATATGGAAATTAAAAATATTTGTCACATTATTTGACATAATAGTGTGTTTTCTTGGCATAAATGACTGGCCTTGATAAGTTATTCTGTGTTAAGTGAACCCAGATGATGGTTAATAACACACTGGATTTGCATCGATTAACAAAAACAAATAGCACTGATAACTATTGATTTGGAGTAACAACACATCAGTAGGAAAGTTCATAAGGGGGGAATGTTTTCAAGTTTTTGTATATTTAGGAAAATGCTCCCAGCAATAATTAGAAAAGTACAGAGTTTGATTTTTTCACACTTCTCCACAGAGCGGTGTGCAGCAACGTAACACTGTGAAAACATGAAGACTGTGGTCGTCGGCCTTCTGGCGTTGTTGGTTGTCAGTCAGGGTGAGTTAACAGCAAACCTGCATTTTAATAAAACTTAATAATATCCTCCTCAAACCCAGCCAAGACTCTGCAGTTGATTAATACCTGTAAATGTATGATGTGTTTCCAGTTTGAGCTCAATGTCAATCATTTGTGGCAGTGAGAATGCAGCAATAGTTTCATTTTACAATATCCGAACACGATTTTTTCTCTTTTTCTATGTGAAGCTTTGAGGTGCATTTGTGAAGGCCAGCTGAGCTGTTGAAGGTCGTTGGAGACCTGCCAAGATTTAAATGTCTGTGGCACCGTCAACATGTATGTTGGTCCCAGTAAAGTCTTGCAGTAGTCTTTACTAGGCATGTGCAGCAGCGTACTGAGGCATAAAAATCAGTCAAATCAGCCACCTCTGGTATGAAAACAAGTAGGAAACAACTTACCTGAACCAGTTCAGAATCATTACTTTCATCGAAAACTTGTCTAATGATCCAGTTTGTCTTTTCTGATGTTTTCAATGCTCCCAACTACTACAAGGTTTGCATGAGCTCAGGTGAGTGCATGGTGATGATTTATCCAGATGTATCATCTGCCTCTTGCTACAAGAGAAATCTGTGCAACAGATAAGTGAGTTTAATACAACACATCTTCCAATAAATGAATCAGTTGTCATGTAGTGTTTCATTTTTTTATACATCACTTGTTCCTCAATTTGTCCAATCATTTTCTAAAACTTGAATCTAATTGTTACACAGAAAGCTTTGTAGGACAGTTATTGTTTGTTTTTTAATAATTGAGCACTGTATGATTAAAGAGATGACACTTTCTCTAAGATTTACTGGGAATTAGTTTGAGCCATAGAAGAGACACACTTCCAATTCCCACAGACTTCATATTAAAGGCCAATTACAGGTATATTCACATTTTGGTTACATTTTTAGTGTGTTGCAGACCTGTTTACTCATTTACTAGTTTATATCTATCAAGTATCAAAAAACAAACATCAAAGTCCCTGCACACGCAGTCAAATGTGATTTTATTTATTTTGGCTATAAACAGACCTCTTTCCGGACTGACACTCCTCTGTCTCTGCTGTTAAATCGTTTGCATGAACTCCCCGTTTCTTTACTTTTCTTTTCCTTTCATGGGAGTTGTAGACAGGAAACATGGGAGAGACCTTCAATAAACCTTTTTCACAGCAGACATTCATGACCCTGGTATAGTGCATGATGGTTTACTTAAAAGGAACAGAGTCATGGTTAATGTTGTCAGTTCCATCTGTGCTTATGCTGTTATGAAAAGTCAAAGTGTTTGCTGTGAAAAAGGTTAATTCATTAGATTTTTAATTTTTTTATTGTATCAAAACACCATCCAATCAGTCAGGGGAGTTTGTGTTATGGTGGAGGGGATTGTCTGTATTTGAATGGCACATTGTGCCTTTAACAATAGTATTTTAGTTTTCATCAGCAGCATCCTTCTGTTGTTAAACATTACAGGCTAACTAAGCCTGTGGCACACATATTTCAGCTTCTCTCTGCTTGTTATCTCGGGACTGTTGATCTCAGACAGATAATTAGCCTGCAGACTTTTCTCTTTCCTGATCATATTGCACCATCTTGTGGTAGACAAGATTGCAGAAAGGCGTGTTAAAAAAGGAAATCTATGATGTTCACTAAACCAGTTCATTAATGCCTGTTTTTATTGTACAATTAGTTATTCATTAATGAAATGTTTTATTACTACTTCTGGGACACTTGTGGTCCCCCATAGTGAAAGTGTGTTTTCCTGACATCTCCATCTACCTTTATAGGACATTCTGAGTTAATAATATACTGAATATTCAACATTGATGGAACAGTTGTGCAACAAGACTGAATAAAAGAAGAAGTCAGGTCTCCACACAGCACACATTTGGGGTAACAACTATCCAGTAGGACAATTCATCAGGTAGTGTGTCTTTTTGTTTTTGGATTGTGAAATAAATCTCACTAATAATTAGGATAATATGTCTAATCTTCTCACACTTTTATTCATACAGACACTTGTGCACAGAGACGTGACGTGTTGTGAAAACATGAAGACTGTGATTCTTGCTCTTCTGGTGTTGCTGGTCATCAGTCAGGGTGAGTTAACATTCAGGATACAACCAGTGGTGGAAAGTAATTAGTACTGTAATTAAGTGCAATTTTGAGGTACTTGTACTTTACGTGAGTATTTCCATTTGATGCTACTTTATACTTCCACTCCACTACATTTCAGAGGGAAATATTGTACTTTCTACTCAACTACATTTATCTGACAGCTTTAGTTACTTTACAGATGAAGATTTGACACAATGGATAATATAACAAGCTTTTAAAATGCAACATATTGTTAAAGATGAAACCAGTGGTTTCTGACCTTTTTGGCTTTTGACGTCTTACAAAAAGCAGTGTGTAGTCGTGGTAACATTGCAGATGTCTATGAGTTGTTAACAGCTCCACCAAATAGTGATTTTTCCCTCTAAACTTCTCACATGGTTTCATTTCAATAAATGTTCAAATGATCCAATATTTCACCAAAAATCAAATATTTGAGAAAAATTCCAAAACTGAAAACAGATTTGTGTATCAGAACTTTGTTTTGTTTTGTTCTTCTCACGACCCATCAGATTTATCTGGTGACCCTTTGGAGGGGCCCGACCCCTAGTTTGGGAACCACTGGACTAAACTAGCTAGCTGTATATAAAGTAGTTCAAACTAGCTCCACCTCCAGCAGCTACAACAGTAACATGCTGCTTACACACTGATGCTTCAGTATTAATAATCTAATCATGTCATATATAATAATATATCAGTCAGAGGAACCAAACCACTACTTTTACTGCAATACTTGAACTACATTTGGCTGCTAATACTTATGTACTTTTACTTAAGTAGGATTTTTCATGCAGGACTTTTACTTGTAATGGAGTATTTTTACATTGCTGTATTGGTGCTTGGACCTGAATGCTTCTTCCACCACTGGATACTCCCCAAACCTGCAGTTTGTTTGAAAAATTGAAATGAAAATGCAGCATTAGTGTGATCAGAATGGTGAAAAAGATTTTTTTTTTTTTTTTTTTTTAACCAGGTGAAGCCTTGAGGTGTTTCTGTGGAGGTGTGGCTAAGAACTGTCCACGCTCTGTAGAGACCTGCTCTGGATCAAACACTTTGTGTGGCAAAATCCTGTTGAGTGGTGTAAAAAGTAAGTATTGTGGTATTCACTTACTAGGCCTGTGCAGCTTAAGATGCAAAAGTCACTATATGGTGAACAACTGCCATTAGTATTAAAACAATAAGAAAAATAATACATTATCTAATTGTTCATTCTGTCTTTTCCATGTTTTCACAGGTATCCACAAACAGGGCTGTTTGTCAGAATTTGACTGTAGGATTTACAATACAGTAAAACACTTATCAATGGCCCTTTGCTGCGAGAGCGATATGTGCAACATATAAATGAACATCATCATCATTATTGATTTCTATAATAAAGAGCAATGTATTACAAGTTTAGCTGTTTTTCATTTTCACTTTTATTTTTGTCTCTCTTATTCATTCATCAGTAGTTTTTCTCCTTAAGATACATATCTTATATACAATCATTCTGTGTCTGATTAACCTGTAATATGTCAGTGCAAAGCTTAAACTGACCAAATCTAACAGATAAGTGAGTTTAATACAACACATCTTCCAATAAATGAATAATCAGTTGTCATGTAGTGTTTCATTTTTTTATACATCACTTGTTCCTCAATTTGTCCAATCATTTTCTAAAACTTGAATCTAATTGTTACACAGAAAGCTTTGTAGGACAGTTATTGTTTGTTTTTTAATAATTGAGCACTGTATGATTAAAGAGATGACACTTTCTCTAAGATTTACTGGGAATTAGTTTGAGCCATAGAAGAGACACACTTCCAATTCCCACAGACTTCATATTAAAGGCCAATTACAGGTATATTCACATTTTGGTTACATTTTTAGTGTGTTTCTCAAATAAATCATTATTGAAAATGTAGACCTGTTTACTCGTTTACTAGTTTATATCTATCAAGTATCAAAAAACAAACATCAAAGTCCCTGCACACGCAGTCAAATGTGATTTTATTTATTTTGGCTATAAACAGACCTCTTTCCGGACTGACACTCCTCTGTCTCTGCTGTTAAATCGTTTGCATGAACTCCCCGTTTCTTTACTTTTCTTTTCCTTTCATGGGAGTTGTAGACAGGAAACATGGGAGAGACCTTCAATAAACCTTTTTCACAGCAGACATTCATGACCCTGGTATAGTGCATGATGGTTTACTTAAAAGGAACAGAGTCATGGTTAATGTTGTCAGTTCCACCTGTGCTTATGCTGTTATGAAAAGTCAAAGTGTTTGCTGTGAAAAAGGTTAATTCATTAGATTTTTAATTTTTTTATTGTATCAAAACACCATCCAATCAGTCAGGGGAGTTTGTGTTATGGTGGAGGGGGTTGTCTGTATTTGAATGGCACATTGTGCCTTTAACAATAGTATTTTAGTTTTCATCAGCAGCATCCTTCTGTTGTTAAACATTACAGGCTAACTAAGCCTGTGGCACACATATTTCAGCTTCTCTCTGCTTGTTATCTCGGGACTGTTGATCTCAGACAGATAATTAGCCTGCAGACTTTTCTCTTTCCTGATCATATTGCACCATCTTGTGGTAGACAAGATTGCAGAAAGGCGTGTTAAAAAAGGAAATCTATGATGTTCACTAAACCAGTTCATTAATGCCTGTTTTTATTGTACAATTAGTTATTCATTAATGAAATGTTTTATTACTACTTCTGGGACACTTGTGGTCCCCCATAGTGAAAGTGTGTTTTCCTGACATCTTCATCTGGCCTTTATAGGTCATTCTGAGTTAATAATATACTGAATATTCAACATTGATGGAACAGTTGTGCAACAAGACTGAATAAAAGAAGAAGTCAGGTCTCCACACAGCACACATTTGGGGTAACAACTATCCAGTAGGACAATTCATCAGGTAGGATGTCTTTTTGTTTTTGGATTGTGAAATTGATCTCAGCAATAATTAGGATAATATGTCTAATCTTCTCACACTTTTATTCATACAGACACTTGTGCACAGAGACGTGACGTGTTGTGAAAACATGAAGACTGTGATTTTTTCTCTTCTGGTGTTGCTGGTCGTCAGTCAGGGTGAGTTAACATTCAGGATACAACCAGTGGTGGAAAGTAATTAAATACATTTACTCTAGCGCTGTAATTAAGTATTTTGAGGTACTTGTTCTTTACTTGAGTATTTCCATTTGATGCTACTTTATACTTCCACTCCACTACATTTCAGAGGGAAATATTGTACTTTCTACTTTAGGGATGTGCAGAGAGCCCAGTATTTGTATGAGTATCTATATTTGTTGAGGCAGCAAAATTATTTATATTTGTAATTTTATTCGAATAAAAGTGGACATAGGCATAAAAATCCAGTTTTTGTTTTCATTGCGCTTTGAATTTTAGGATATTAAAGTGTTAAAATAATTGTTTACGAATAAGCTATCTTACAAAGGAGGTCCCCACATCAGGTCTCAAACTCTGGTCTCCCAGATCATATACAACTGCACTGACTACTGAGCTAAACCAAGTGCATCACCAACATGCAGAAAGACCTTATACACCCATAACACATAGACAGCACAGCATGTAACATGTAGAGAAGAACTTCAAAGGCGATTCTTGCTTTGCACTTTTCATTTATTGCCTATTTTTTACAACCTACATTTGTGGAAAGGAGAAGGGGAACAACATGTTATGGAGAGTCCCTTGTAAGCACTTCGCTTGTGTCTGTAGCTCAGCTTAATCTCTGGGGAACACCCCCAACTCCGGGAGTGATGTCCAAATAGGGACGTAACCAACCTGCACGCTGGTATCTGAGATGGGGTTTTTTTTCTTCCTGAAAACAAATAATTTTAATAATATTTGCATGAAATAAATGTTTGTAAAAAACCCACTATTTGTGCTTTGCCAAATGACGGATTTGGATTTGGGCACACCTCTATTTTACTTCACTACATTTATTTTACAGCTTTAGTTACTTTTCATTCTTACAAAAAGCAGTGTGTAGTCGGGGTCACATTTCAGATGTCTATGAGTTGTTAACAGCTCCACCAAATAGTGATTTTTCCCTCTAAACTTCTCACATGGTTTCATTTCAATAAATGTTCAAATGATCCAATATTTCACCAAAAATCAAATATTAGAGAAAAAGTCCTTGTGTACTTTTACTTATGCAGGATTTTTCATGCAGGACTTTTATTTGTATTGGAGGATTTTTACATTGCTGTATTGATGCTTTTACTTAAGTAAAGGATCTGAATACGTCTTCCACCACTGGATACTCCTTGAACCTGCAGTCTGTTTGAAAAATTGAAAATAAATGAATGAATGATCATGATAGTGATGTTTTTTTGTTTGTTTTGTTTTCAGGTATTTCCCAGCTGTTTCCCTTGAGGTGTTTCTGTGGAGGCATACAACCATCCTGTTACAACTCTATAGAGACCTGTTATAGACCAAACAATGTCTGTGGCAAACTGATCTTTAATAATGGATTCGGTAAGTATTGTGGTATTCACTCACTTGGTCTGTGCAGCTAAAGACGCAAAGGTCACTATATGGTGAACAACTGCCATTAGTATTAAAACAATAAGAAAAACAATACATTATCGAACTATTCATTCTGTCTTTTTCCATGTTTTCACAGTTACCAAATACTACAGGGGTTGCATGTCATTAGGAGATTGTAGACTTTTTCATGGATCTTGCTGCAACAGGGATCTGTGCAACAGATAAATGAGCATCTTCATTATGAATATCAACATATCTTACAATACATTAAAACTCTGCTGTGAGTTCTCCTGTATCCTTATAATAAAGAGCATTGTGTTAAAAATGTATCTGTTTTTCATTTTCACTTTTGTTGTCTCTCTTATTCATTCTTCAGTAGTTTTTCGGCTTAAGATACATATCTTATATACAATCATTCTGTGTCTGATTAACCTGAAACATGTCACTGTGAAGATTAAACTGACCAAATCTAACACAAATGTGAGCTCATCCTATATTCACAATGTCCACTTTTACCATATGATCTTTCTTTACAGTTAATTAATCATTTAGTCAATTAAAGCTAATACAGGGTTTTTTTTAAAGCTGAGTTCATTTAGGTGCTTTATCTGGGGCCAATGACCACAACGTCACAACCTTTGGGTCATGAAAACCTAATATTAAAAAGCTAAAATAAAGTTAGCCGAATGAATGCATACTGTAAAGTGTAATGAGCTCAATGAAATAAGCCTAATGATAAGAATTATTATTACGTTGTTCTCGGCCCTGTTCCCTGGATCAGCACTACACAGCATGCAGGGAAAAGGAGGGGGGAGGAGATGCTTTTGCCAAACCTGATAAATAAAACCTACAGTACACTTAAATCATATTTTATCAACACCAGATGAGTTTTCTGTACTTAATTGTTTATGTATTGGAATATGTCCACATCTATACTTGCAGGAATTACGCTTGCGGAAAGGAGTGTTAAAAAAGGAAATCCATGATGTTCACTAAACCAAATCATTAATGTCTGTGTTTATTGTACAATTAGTTATTCATTAATGAAATGCTTTACTTCTAGGACACTTGTGGTCCCCCATAGTGAAAGTGTGTTTTCCTGACATCTTCATCTGCCTTTATAGGTCATTCTGAGTTAATAATACACTGAATATTCAACATTGATGGAACAGTTGTGCAACAAGACTGAATAAAAGAAGAAGTCAGGTCTCCACACAGCACACATTTGGGATAACAACTATCCAGTAGGACAATTCATCAGGTAGGATGTCTTTTTGTTTTTGGATTGTGAAATTGATCTCAGCAATAATTAGGATAATATGTCTAATCTTCTCACACTTTTATTCATACAGACACTTGTGCACAGAGACGTGACGTGTTGTGAAAACATGAAGACTGTGATTCTTTCTCTTCTGTTGTTGTTGTTCGTCAGTCAGGGTGAGTTAACATTCGGGATACAACCAGTGGTGGAAAGTAATTAAGTACATTTACTCAAGTACTGTAATTAACTGCAATTTTGAGGTACTTGTACTTTACGTGAGTATTTCCATTTGATGCTACTTTATACCTCCACTCCACTACATTTCAGAGGGAAATATTGTATTTTCTACTCCACTACATTTATCTGACAACTTTAGTTACTTTTCAGATGAAGATTTGACACAATGGATAATATAACAAGCTTTTAAAATGCAACACATTGTTAAAGATGAAACCAGTGGTTTCTGACCTTTTTGGCTTTTGACGTCTTACAAAAAGCAGTGTGTAGTCGTGGTAACATTGCAGATGTCTATGAGTTGTTAACAGCTCCACCAAATAGTGATTTTTCCCTCTAAACTTCTCACATGGTTTCATTTCAATATAATGTTCAAATGATTCAATATTTCACCAAAAATCAAAGATTAGAGAAAAATTCTAAAAACTGAAAAGAGATTTGTGTATCAGAACTTTGTTTTTCCTTCTTTCTTCTCTCATGAATCATCTCATAACCCCTCAGATTTATCTGGTGACCTTTTGGAGGGGCCCGACCCCTAGGTTGGGACTAAACTAGCTAACTGTATATAAAGTAGTTCAAACAAAATACTTGTGTACTTTTACTTACGCAGGATTTTTCATGCAGGACTTTTATTTGTATTGGAGGATTTTTATATTTTATATTTTACTTAAGTAAAGGATCTGAATACTTCTTCCACCACTGGATACTCCTCGAACCTGCTGTCTGTTTGATCAATATTGAAATGAAATGAATGAATGATCAGAATGGTGAAAAAGAATTTTTTTTCCCAGGTGAAGCCTTGAGGTGTTTCTGTGGTGGCAATCAATTCTGTTCAAGCCGCCAAGAGACCTGCTCTAGACCACACAATGTCTGTGGCACAGTATACTTTTATGGTCAATCCAGTAAGTATTGTGGTATTCACTCACTAGGCCTGTGCAGCTAAAGATGCAAACGTCACTATATTGTAAACAACTGCTATTAGTATTAAAATAATAAGAAACAATACATAACCTAACTGTTCATTTTGTCTTTTTTCTGCCATGTTTTCACAGCTCCCTACCTCCAGGGTTGCATGACATCAAAGGACTGCAGGGCTTATAAAACAGGTTTATCATCTGTCACTTGCTGCAATCGTGGTCTCTGCAACAAAGTTTAATAAACATCATTTTTATCAATATCAACATATCTTGCTATACATGAATACTCTACTGTGAGTATTCATGTATCCTTACAATAAAGAACAATGTGTTACAAGTTTAGCTGTTTTTCATTTTCACCTAAGAAACACATCTTATATACAATCATTCTGTGTCTGATTAACCTGTAACATGTCAGTGCAAAGCTTAAACTGACCAAATCTAACACAAATGTGAGCTAATCCTATATTCACAATGTTCCATTTTTATCACATGAACTCTTTTTACAATTAACTAATCATTTAGTCAATTAAAGCTAATACAGGGTTGACAGTATTAATTTTGAGAGAGGATTTTTTTACAAGCTGACTGTGTTTCATACACAGATCTATTCAGGAAGTTCATTTAGGTTTTTGGGCTTTATCTGGGGCTTATGACCACAACGTCACAACCCAATACACTGTTAACCATCACTTGCTGGTTTCCAAATGGATGTCATGAAAACCAAAATTGAAAAGCTAAAATAAAGTTAGCTGAATGAATGCATACTGTAAAGTGTAATGATCTCAATGTGCGCTGTATTTCCCCCTCTCACGTTCTGGGCTCTCATATTTGTCAAACTTCATGCAATATACAAACCCTTTCTATGCAAAAGTTTGTAATCTGTGTATTGTCTTGGCTTTACTAAAGTGTGTCTTGAAAAAAAAGCCAGTATATACTGTATATTTTTTTCAACATCCTCAGAGCAATTTGCAGTTGATAATACCTGTTACCTCCTTGCATAGTAAAGTTGTTTATTGTTTTTTCCTAAGGAAAAGGTTTCCAAATCGATGTGTAAGCATTCTACATGACAGCCTGTTGATTGTGTGCACAGATATTATATTTGTATTATTGTATTACTGAGTGATTTGAACACTAATAAAAGGATCTTAAAATCTATTCTACAACTGACAGGCAACCAATGAACGGACTTTAGGACAGGTGAGATGTATGCTCTGCTTCTGGTCTTGGTCAGTACACGTGCTGCCACATTCTGAAAGATCAGTAACTTATTTATAGCTTTCTTAGGTAGAGCCAGATAGAAACTTCTCAAATATAAAGCTGAAATTTGGATAATCATTTAGTTGTTTAAATACTAATTTCTTAAGAATTTTACTTAAAAAGAAAGGTTTGAAATTGACGTGAAATTGTTTAGCACTAAAGGATCCAGGTTGCTTTTCAGGTCACTGTGCAGACATGCATGCAACATTCTGCATACAGTGGAATTCACTATTTGATGCAACACTGACACCCTCCCTTCAGGAGGAGTTTCACAATAGCAGTTTGCAGTGCCAGGGGGAAAATACCAGTGCACACACACACACACACACACACACATAGATACAGACAACCAAACACATGATCCCCTGCCTAGTGCGGATATGGTCAAGTGAGCATGTGGAGGGTTTTAGTTGCATTATGTCGTTCCTGAGCATTTCTTTGTCAACAGCAGCAAAATCATTCATAGTAGTCTTAGGCAGAGGGAAAGTATCCAAAGACAGGGGCTCAAACACATTCTGTATAATATGGTTTGGATCTAACCTAATTTTTGTGATCTTGTCTCTGAAAAATGCTGCAAACTCTTCACATTTCGATGTTGAGGTAGCTTCTTGGAGCTGGATTTATGAGGCTGTCAGTAGTTGAGAAAAGCATTCTGGGATTATTGTGATATTCAGAAATCAGGTTTGAGAAATTAGCTTGTCTTGCATTTCTCACTGCTTTGTGTTCTTTAAAAATGTCATAATGGTCTTGCAGCTTAGTTTTTCTCCATTGACGCTCAGTTTTTCAACAGTTTTTCTTTAAGTTAATAACATCCCCAGTTTTCCATGGTGGTTTATGTTTACATTTAATCTCTGATAACTTTGATCAGCTGAAACATCACAAGAGGAAGGAAGGATCTGTGGGGGTAGGCTTGATAGGGTCAAGTGAGCAGGTGGAGGGTTTTAGTTGCATTACGTCATTCCTGAACATTTCTTTATCAAGAGCAACAAAATCATTCATAGCAGTCTTAGGCAGCGGGAAAGTGTCCAAAGACAGGGGCTCACACACATTCTGTGTAACTTGGTTTAGATCCAACCTGATTTTTGTTATCTTGTCTCTGAAAAATTCCGCAAACTCTTCACATTTTGATGTTGAGGTGATGAAAGAGTGGCTTTTTGGAGCTGGATTTTTTGGGCTGTTAATAATTGAGAAAAACATTCTGGGATTATTGTGATTTTCAGAAATCAGCTTTGAGAAATTAGCTTGGCTTGCATTTCACATTGCTTTGTTGAAGATAGTGAGGTGTTCTTTAAAAATGTCATAATGGACTCGCAGCTTAGTTTTTCTACATTGACGCATCGCTTTTCCACAGATTTTATTTAAGTTGATAATGTCCCCAGTTCACCGTGGTGGTTTCTGTTTAGATTGAATCCTCCTATGTTTGGTTGGTGCCATAGAGTCAATGGTAGTCTTAAGCTTATTGTAAAATTATTGGCTAAATCATAACAAGAGGAAAGAAGAATCTGTAGGGGTATGTTATAAATATGATTTTTGAAATTTTCAGCAACTTCAGGGGTAAGATAACATTTCATAACAACCTGCTCAGTAACAAATCTAGATGATGATACAGTAGTGGTCTGAGAATACCAAGTCAATTACAGAGGATACAACAATCCTTAGACCATGAGTGATAATTAGATCCGTGAACGTGTGACTGCAGTTGTGAGTCAGCCCATTAACATGTTGAATAAAATCCATAGAGCCAGGCATTCCACCAGGGATTTTGGACCCCATGAAAAGATATCACATTGGACCCCACCACCACAGGCCTCACCAACCCTGCACAATTGCTGTAACCACACCTCAGGAACCCAATCTCTTGTAGTCCAGCACTTACTGTATGATATTTACTGACAGTGAGCTGTGAAAATATAACCCTGTGCAGACATGCATGCACCATTCTGCATACAGTGAAATTCACTATTTGATACACCCTCTATAAGAAATGTATTAAAGACCATCTTTAACAGTCTAAATGTAATTTTAATGGTAAAATTCTTGAATGGAAAATTATCTTTAACATTAATTAATAACTTAAAATACATATAAATTAAATATTCGTTAACATCTTTAATTAAAATGAATTAAGATTATCATCTATAGAATGATATAACAAACAGAAGATTAAAATCAGCAGCAGATTTCTGAACTAAGTGTACATACCAACTAAGTATACGACCATTTCTTATCATTGAAAAGGATTTAATCATTTTTCTTTTTTCCATAATAATAAAAAAAGAAATTACGCCAACTGACATGTCATTCAACACAATGCTGCTTACCTCCTTTTTCAGTTGGGAGTAGGGCTGGTTCATTGTTGGGGGATGGGGATGGGGAGACAGGACGGCTGATCCCGAAGCTGCCTCTGTTGGGCCTGGCACCAGGCAGGACAGGAACAACTGATTTAGTATCAATAGCTTGCTAAAAGTTTGCCTGCATTGATTAAATGTCGGCTATAAGTGGAGCAAAATATAAACACTCAGAATTTTCTGTGAAGATATTAAGTAACTGATGTTAGGGAAGCAAAAGTGGCCTCTTTCATTATGGACTAAGCTAACAGGTTAATTTCCACCACTCATGGACAACACCCATCTTTTTTTGTGTATATGTATAAGTGTGTAAGTGAATGTATCTTTCATGTATTTGTTGAGAGTGATTTTTGCAGACGAACTTCCCAGATGAGAAATTTAGCAGCAGTTATCAGCAATAACCCTAAAAATAAAAACATCATAAAAGTGTCATCTCTATATTTTTATGTGGAGTTTATTGCTCTTTTTAGTTTTGTGTTTCTGAAAGCCTGAACCTGAAAAACAAACACATAATGTTCTGTTAGTTGCATGGATTTTGAAAGTCAAACATTATTTCATTTTCTCTTTATAATGAGGTTGTGATGATTATTACAACAGTTTGTTTTATATGAAAAGTGTCAGAGAGGTAATATTGTTTATTTTAGGAATGATTAAAGAGAATATCTCGGAGAAGACAAAAAAAAAGCTGGAAAACATCACAATATTACCAATATTACCTCATACTTTCAAAGTACATCATATTCTCATTCAGCAGCTTCATTACTCAGACCAGATAAACATAACCAGTGAGTCACTCACATTACAAAATGTTAACAATATTAATATTGGTAGTTACAGTATTGATATGTCTTGTTCATGTGGTTATGGAGTTACTATCTTTTTGTTTAATTATCTACTGCAATACAGTGCATTTCCCTTAAGTCAGTTGTGTAAGACTGTGTTTTCCTGACATCTTCATCTGGCCTTTACAGATCATTCTGAGTTAATAATATACTGAATATTCAACACTGATGGAACAATTGTGCAACAAGATTGAATAAAAGAAGAAGTCAGGTCTCCACACAGCACACATTTGGGATAACAACTATCCAGTAGGACAATTCATCAGGTAGTATGTCTTTTTGTTTTTGGATTGTGAAATTGATCTCAGCAATAATTAGGATAATATGTCTAATCTTCTCACACTTTTATTCATACAGACACTTGTGCACAGAGACGTGACGTGTTGTGAAAACATGAAGACTGTGATTCTTGCTCTTCTGGTGTTGCTGGTCATCAGTCAGGGTGAGTTAACATTCAGGATACAACCAGTGGTGGAAAGTAATTAAATACATTTATTCAAGTACTGTAATTAAGTGCAATTTTGAGGTACTTGTACTTTACTTGAGTATTTCTACTTTATGCTACTGTATACTTTCACTTCACTTCATTTTATAGAGAAATAATGTTTAATGATTTTTCCCTCTAAACTTCTCACATGGTTTCATTTCAATAAATGTTCAAATGATCCAATATTTCACCAAAAATCAAATATTTGAGAAAAATTCCAAAACTGAAAACAGATTTGTGTATCAGAACTTTGTTTTGTTTTGTTCTTCTCACGACCCATCAGATTTATCTGGTGACCCTTTGGAGGGGCCCGACCCCTAGTTTGGGAACCACTGGACTAAACTAGCTAGCTGTATATAAAGTAGTTCAAACTAGCTCCATCTCCAGCAGCTACAACAGTAACATGCTGCTCTAACATTTATGCTTCAGTATTAATAATCTAATCATGTCATATATAATAATATATCAGTCAGAGGAACCAAACCACTACTTTTACTGCAATACTTGAACTACATTTGGCTGCTAATACTTATGTACTTTTACTTAAGTAGGATTTTTCATGGAGGGTTTTTACTTGCATTCGAGTATTTTCACGCTGCTTTCGGCAGTCTGTTTGATCAAAATTGAAATGAAAATGCAGCGTTAGTTTGATCAGAACGGTGAAAAAGATTTATTTTTTTTCCAGGTGAAGCCTTGAGGTGTCACTGTGTACGCGATCGAGACTGTTCAGGCCCAATACAGACCTGCACTGGACTAACCGATGTCTGTTACTACGCCGTCGCGTATATACCCGGTAAGTATTGTGGTATTAATTGAGTAGGCCTGTGCAGCTAAAGATGCAAAGGTCGCTATATGATGAACTACTGCAATTACTATTAAAACCATAAGAAAAATAGTACATTACCTAACTGTTCATTCTATCTTTTTCAATGTTTTTACAGATCTCACCGTAGCCAAGGGTTGCATACCAGCAAACGAGTGTAGGACTATGAGATTTAGTGATCATGTCGTATCTTCCGGTTGCTGCAGGGGCGATCTGTGCAACAAATTTGGAGAATAAAATAAATGAGAATCATCATTATTAATATCAACATATCTTACAAGAGAGTCATACTCTGCTGTGAGTGTTCCAGTATCCTTATAATAATGAGCAATGTGTTAGAGGTTTAGCTGTTTTATATTTTCACTTTTATTTCTCTCTCTTATTCGTTCTTCAGTAGTTTTTCTCCTCAAGATACATATCTTATATACAATCATTCTCTGTCTGATTAACCTGTAATATGTCAGTGTTTATGTATTAGAATATGTCCACATCTATGCTTGCAGGAATGAAATTATAAGAACTGATACCAACACAAACACAGACATGAAGTGAAGTTTGACCTGCAGAGATGAGAGATATATATAATAAATATATACAAATATAGTTACAAACAGTTATTGCATTACACAGAAACCTTTGCAGGACATTGTTTTTTTTCTTGTTTGTTTTTTTTAACAATTGAGCACTGTATGATTAAAGAGACGACACTTTGATCCAATGTGTGCCGGTGGTTGTGATTTGGCATTAAAATGTTGAATAAAATCCACAGAGCTTAACACATTTAGGAACTCAGCGGCTTTAGAGTCAGTCACATTATCCACATGTAGATTAAAATCACCTATAACCACAATGTTGTAATAATTGGTTCTGACAACATTTCGGTGAAGTCATCTAAAATGATAGGACACTGTTTGGAGGGTCTATATATTGTTATAACAAGCACAGGGGGGTGGGATTTTAACATTACAGCATAGTGTTCAAAGGAGCAAAAATCAACAATAGAGATATTTCTACAATGTAGAGCATCAGCAAATATAGAGGCAGTCCCATCGCCTTTTTTACCATACCTTCTAAAATTCTCAAAACTATAGCATGGAGGGGACGTCATACTACAACAGTAACATGCTGTTTACACACTGATGCTTCAGTATTAATAATTTAATCATGTCATATATAATAATATATCAGTCAGAGATATTGTATTGGAGTTTTTTTACATTACTGTATAACAGATAAATTGACCCTGTATGAGCCAGTCCGCAGCCTTAGATCCTCAGGTTGGGCCCTTCTGGCTGTTTCAAAGTTGAGGCTTAAAACTAAAGGTGACCATGCTTTTGCCATCAAGGCCCCTCGGCTTTGGAACGACCTGCCTGACAAGATAAGGTTAACAGAATCACTAACTTCTTTTAAATCACCTCTTAAAACCCATGTCTACAGACTTGCTTTTATGTTTCTTTTAATCTTTTCATCATCTCTCTATTGTGTTTCATTGTCTTCTACTGTTGTCTTCTTAATGTCGGACTTGTTATTTCTCTCTTTTTATCTTTATAGTAAAGAGCAATGTGTTACAAGTTTAGCTGTTTTTCACTTTTATTTTTCTCTCTTATTCGTTCTTCAATAGTTTTTCTCCTTAAGACACATATCTTATATACAATCACTCTGTGTCTGATTAACCTGTAACATGTCAGTGTAAAGCTTAAACTGACCAAATCTAACACAAATGTGAGCTCATCCTATATTCACAATGTTCCGCTTTTACCATATGAAGTTTTTTACAGTTAATTAATCATTTAGTCAATTAAAGCTAATACAGGGTTGACGGTATAATTTTGAGAGAGGATTTTTTTATAGCTGACTGGGTTTCATCCACAGATTTATTCAGGAAGTTGATAAGCAGGAGTTCATTTAAGTTTTCAGGCTTTATCTGGGGCCAATGACCACAACGTCACAACCCAATACACTGTTCACTGTCACTGGCTGGTTTCCAAATGGATGTCATGAAAACCAATATTAAAAAGCTAAAATAAAGTTAGCTGAATGAATGCATACTGTAACATGTAATGAGCTCAATGAAATAAGCCTAATGATAAAATAAGATTACATTGTTCTCGGCCCTGTTCCCTGGATCAGCACTACACAGCATGCAGGGAAAAGAAGAAGGGAGGAGATACTTTTGCCAAACCTGATAAATAAAGTAAACTTAAATCATATTTTATCAACACCAGATGAGTTGTCGGTACTTAATTGTTTATGCATTGGAATATGTCCACATCTATGCTTGCAGGAATTACAGTATAATAAGTGATACCAACACAAATACAGACATGAGAAATATATATAATAAATATATACAAATATAGTTACAAACAGTAATTGCATTACCCAGACAGCTATTGTATGATTAAAGAGATGACACGAGATGACAAGATTTAATGTAAATTATTTTGCTCTGGCTGCACTGGAAGACATTTGAGCCATAGAAGACACACTTCAAATTCCCACAGACTCACAACTTTATATGAAAGGCCAAATACAGGTATATTCACATTTTGAATAAGCTTTTAGTATGTTTCTCAACTAAAATCATTATTTAAATGCGGACCTGTTTACTCTTTTACTGGCTTTTATCTATCAAGTATCGAAAAACAAACATCAAAGTCCCTGCACACGGAGTCAAATATGATTTTATTTATTTTTGATTTTCAGGACTGTGTTTGATTTACACCCCTTTGACTCTGCTGTTAAATCTGTTACATAAACTCCCCCTTTTCATCATTTTTTTTGTTGTTTGTTTTTTTGGGGTATTTTTTTTTCATCACATTTGCCTATTTTAGCCAGTTTCACATGGGAGGCGTAGACAGGAAACATGGGAGGGACCTTCAACAGACCTTTTTCACAGCAGACATTTTTGAAATGCAGTAAAGAAAACACAGGTGCAATTAATAACATTAATTAAAGTTAATTGTAATATTTTGGTCTAAAAAAGTTTTGTTCAGCGTTTGGTTGTTTTTAGTAGTTTTAAGCCTATTTTTCGCAAACGAAAATTAGCATTAGGATTTTCACAGTTGACCATAGTATGTCAATGCACCATGCTAACCAAGCTAGCAGCTATGACCTAGCATTACGGTCAGCTTCACCCTCTTGTCCAAATAGGGTCACTACTGGTTGTCAAAATGCAAATTCAAGGCTTCAAAATGGGAGTCCACAAACCAACGGGTGACATCACATGACATGCAACAAAGGTCTGCGGCAGGAACTGAACTGTGAACGATGCGTTTATGTGGGATGCTTCTTAACCAGTAGACTACCAGGGTGGACCTAAACTACCATGAAAAACTATTGAAGAAAAAATAAGAGAGACAAATAAAAAGTGGAAATGAAAAACAGTTAGATTTGTAACACATTGCTCTTTATTATGAGGATACTGGAACACTCACAGTAGAGTATTAATGTATTGCAAGATATGTTGATATTAATAATGGTGATGGTCATTTATCTGTTGCACAGATCGCTCCTGCAGCATTTGGAAGATGTTCGAGCACCCTGAAAATTATACCAAATGCAGTTGTCTGATGACATGCAACCCTTGAAATAGGAGGGATCTGTGAAAACATGGAAAAAGACAGAATGAACAGTTAGGTAATGTATTGTTTTTCTTATTGTTTTAATACTAATGGCAAAAATCCTACTTAAAGTAAAAGTATTAGCATTGGGTGTATCCTGAATATGAACTCACCTTGAGTGACGACCAAAAATACTAGAAGAGCTCTTGCAATACATTAATACTCTACTGTGAGTGTTCCAGTATCTTCATAATAAAGAGCAATGTATTACAAATTTAGCTGTTTGTGTTTGCTCAATGCTCCTCTCTTCTGATTGGTTGCCTGTTTTCTGAGTGACGCACACCCAGGCCAACTACTGTAATGGATTATAGCCTACTGTAGCAAGGAAAAAACAAGGCTCTGGGTAAAAGTCACCAGTAAATTGTGATGGCCATGAGTGAGGATAATGTTATCCAACCTTGGGAAGGCTGTGCAATGACAAATTTGCTTCCTGACATCAAACAACTGTGCAATGATTCCCCCGCTGTCTGTCTCTCCTCTGCTCTGCTCTGTGTGTGAAGGCTAAGCCCCGCCCCCAGTGAAACACAGAGCAGACAAGAGGAGAAAAACCATAAACGACCATAAATGACAACAAAACGCAGTAGAGACTCTCACACTGAGCTGAAATGAAACACACATTTCCACACGTTATCGTCTAGTGTCTTTTCAAAATAAAGCACTTTCATGTTCATGATAAACAAAATAAAAGCAATATAACAAATACATTTACAAATGCAAACTTTACACACATGTTACTCACTGTATTGGGGTAATTTAAACTCAGCATTAATAATTAACTTGATAGTTACTGCATTAAAACCATTTTTCAGGTACTCAACCCAACCTATCTTACAACAGCACCATATAGTCTATACACAAAATCTGGTGCAATGTATTTTAAGTATTTTTAATGTTTTTTTCTTATTTGTACAGCACCTTGAGTTACTACTGTATCAAAAGTTCTATATAAATAAATAAACTAAAACTTAGATAAAAACAAACATCTTAAAAATGCTGGTGATGTCCACTTCTGATGGTAACCAGGCAACGTACACATTAAAAGCCCTCTAGCATTTTATACACATTTCATTTCACATGTTCTCACCATATACTGGGTTCTGACCTAATCTTGTTTCCACTGTTTGTTGGTGCAGTAGATATCACCCTATTGTGTCGTGTAAATGTGTACTATGTTCTTTAACAGTGAAGTAACCATGGAAAAATATCTATTTCGACTTGTTACTTCTTTTTTTAATAAGCAGCAACATTTCACAAGCATGGGTATTGCAGCTGCATATAACATACTGTAAATAATCACAAAATAATGTAGAAATAAAAAAATAAATAATAATAATAAATAAAAATAATAATAATGGTGAAAATGTAAGAAAAAAGAAATAGACATGTAATATTGATGTGGTATGAGAACAATATTAATGGAAAAAAGCAAAGGGAGAGAAGAAAAATTTACAGAATTTATAGAATTTACTGTATGCTGTCATCTGTTCACAAAGTCAAAAGACATTTTGATGCTTTAGCTTTTTTAGAGATTTAAATTAGCTTCTCAAATCATTTTCAAAAGCTGAAAGTTTTAGATATTTTTTATCATTACCATATATGAAACTCCAAATTATACCTAATTTTTCACAAACTCATTACAAAAAGGGTTTACGTCATTAACCAGCCTTGTTCTGACGTGCCACCATCCCGCCATTTCATTGGTTGTGACACTGCGTCACATGACAGAAGAGTTCAGGAAGTATTTTGGTTACACAAAGCGGAAGCGTACAGTTTACTGAACCTGAAAGTGTTTCAGGAGAAAAAGAGGAAAACTGCAGTCCACGAGGAACAACACTGTTATAAATCATAATACACAGGGCGGAGTGGACATTGTTTTTCGTGGCTGGTAAGTATGTTGGCGTGTTATTTGTTTGTTTTTAGTCATTTTTCCTGTTAGCCGATGGTAACATTGCTAACTTAGCCTCGTAGCTAACTTGCAATTTTTGTTTTTGTTTTCTTGTGCCGTTAAAGTTAAGATTAGCCTGCTTAGCGATGTAATCAGTGTCTTTATCTGTTATTGGTGCGTTTCTAAGTAGAATATGAATCCAGATTGTGTTTACATCTTAAAGCTGCCGAGGTAGTATAAATAAACCTTTTGCAAGTGTCTTAAACTGCTTCACCCATTTTAATAATTGCACAGTTCGACCAATATTGGATTTTTGAGACTGATATCAATGTTTCACAGTTTAAAACAAACCTAACGACGATATATCGGTCAGAAGTTTTTACATAAACACATAACAAAGAATTAGAGCTGCAACTAACGATTATTGTCACTATCAATTTATCTTTTACTTTCGTGACTAATCGATTAGTTGTTCGTTTCCCAAAGCCCAAGATGGAACCTGAAATGTCTTCTTTTGTTCTGACAAATAATCCACAACCCCCAAATATTCAGTTTTCTTTCATAGAAGACTAAAAGAAACCAGAAAAAATGCACATATAAGAAGCTGGAACCAGAAAATTTGACTCAAAATGATTAATCTAACATGAAAATAGTTGGTGATTCATTTTTTGTCGACTGAGAAGTCGATTAATCGACTAATCATTGCAGACCTGTACAGAATTGTGACTCAGAGAGAGACTAAGCGATTTTTCAGTTGAAAAATAAATTTGTCAGTGCCCTCTGTTGAATAAGCATGCAATATTAAATTGTTTATTTTAATTATCTCAAACATAATTTAAACGTTCCTGACATATACCCCAATGCAGACGTCTGCAATATGCTAATATTAGCCATTATATCACTCTGGCTGATATTAGCTATAGTTATTGTTAAGAAGGTTGATCATTTAGTTTGGTGACTCCACTATTATGGAACGTCACATTATTAAATGAAATGCAACATGATATGCATAACTCCTTACTTGTGTTACATGCTAGTTACACATTTTTGAATTTTATTTATTTTTATTTTTTGTCTTTGTATGTCCGTGCCTCATGCTTAAGTGAATCTAATGCTGAAACAATTGGTCAGTTAATTGATTGGGCAATCAACAGAAGATTAATCTTCAACAAATGTGATAATTAATTAATAATTTATGTTATTTATCAATCAACATACCAATCTTCCTCTGTTTCTCTGGTTGTTAATGACACTTATCAAATAATAATCAAATCCACTTTTGAAAGCAGATCTGCAACACGAGAACCTCCATAATTTTGCCCTTTTTAAACTAATTTTTGGTTTGTTTTCACATAATTGGCTCCACTGATTCTGATGTCTTTATTTATTAAGGTCCCCCAGGTCACTCCACCTCTGACCGTCCCATCTGCTTCTTGTCACCAGGAGTTTGCCCCTGACGTCGTTCACCATCAGTGCCGGACTAAGCGTACTCAGCTCCCGTCACCACCTCTCTAGTCTGTAGTTTCAGCCCAGCTCAGGTCGTCTCATCCAGAACAGCCTCTATCTCTGTCAATGGCGGGGCGCGGTGGAGGAGCAACCAGGCCTAATGGTGCCGCAGCAGCAAACAAAATCTGCCAGTTCAAACTGGTGCTGCTGGGGGAGTCAGCAGTGGGGAAGTCAAGTCTGGTGCTGCGCTTTGTCAAAGGCCAGTTCCATGAATACCAGGAAAGTACAATTGGAGGTAAGAAAAACACATTGAAGAGTACAGTCTAGACTTGCTCTATGTGAAAAGTGTCCTGAGATAAGGTCTGTTGTGATTTGGTGCTATATGAATAAAATTGAATTGAATCTTGACATTTGAGGGAGTAAAGTCTGTTTAAACAGACTGTGTGTTTTTTATGTAGGCAAAAATTGGATATCGTTGGAAAATTGTCAGTACTTGTGGTAGTGCTAATACTTTTTTTCTGCAAAACCTTACTTTGAGAAATACTAACAGTTTTCTAAACTCAAGCAGCTGTATAAAACTTTGCTTTGATAATAAAATAGTCAAAAATTGATAAAATTGAAATCAAAAACCTGACCAGACATTTTGCTCAAGTTCAAGATACTTCGTTACAGACACATTTTGCTTGGTACCAAAAAGTGTTGAGGTTCGATACCCAGCCCTAGCGTCAGTGAAGTTCACTAAATGATGTAAAGGCCCTGTCATTTTCCATATTATGGTACTAATACATTTTCATTCCACTGATGTACATTTGTCCTTCTCAGCTGCCTTCCTGACACAGACTGTCTGTCTGGACGACACCACTGTGAAGTTTGAGATCTGGGACACAGCAGGTCAAGAGCGCTACCACAGCCTGGCTCCAATGTACTACAGAGGAGCCCAGGCGGCAATCGTGGTCTACGACATTACCAACACAGTAGGTTTCACCTGCAGGGTAACTGTTGGGGGACAGAGCCTATGCGGCCAATTGCAATATGATGAACTTTGATGTACAGTGGTGTTTTAACAATACAGTTTTATTACTTGTAGTTTTTTCTGTCATTTTGTCAATTTCAGTGTTACCAGAAGTGACCGTTAAAGACCGCTAAATTCAAAAGTTTAAAGCACCACTATGCCGAAAATAGACTGCAAATATGACTTTAAAATTAGGTCTGTGAGGGTGTTAAGACTCGTGGGTGTTTTGAAGGCATGTCTTTCGGTCAGGTGTTGGTCAACCTCGTCATGAAAATGTTCTTCCAAGGTTAAATTATATATTGTTATGAGAGAGCAATATTAATCAAGTTTGTTGCTGCTTTTTTTTTTTTTTTTAAGGATACTTTTGCACGAGCGAAAAACTGGGTGAAGGAGTTGCAGAGACAAGCCAGTCCTAACATAGTGATCGCTTTGGCCGGCAACAAGGCAGACATTGCAAACAAGAGAGCTGTAGAGCTTCAGGTATGAAGACATATAAATATTAATCTATTCTACATTTTAAAGCAAAGTCATTTCAGATATTCAAAGCTTTGCCAAGAATTTATTAAATCATAACATTGTGTTCAACTTGTCTCTGGAGTCAATTTCTAATATTCTCTTCAATACTTTGTTCTCAGGAGGCACAAACATATGCTGATGACAACAGTCTACTCTTCATGGAGACGTCAGCCAAGACCGCCATGAATGTCAATGAAATTTTCATGGCTATTGGTAAGTGCCTCACTCTGTTGAGTCAAAGCTTCCTCCTAACAGGTGGATATTTTAGGCGTTAAGTTAGAATACAGCCTACTTATTTCTTGCTGGTTCAATTAAACACAAATTCTAAAAATGAAGACAAACACGACTTTTCTTTCCTGACCCTGAGCACTGGTTAGATGGAAGAAGAAGAAAACAGCTGCTAAACAACAGGAAAACTACAGAGCCCAGCAGTTGTCATGGGGGAAAAATATGACAATTTGTGCAGACAAATTAGTAATTCTTACATAAATGAACATGACTTGAAACAATACTGTAACATTTTATTATATGTCCAACAAAACTGTATTAAACCCAAGTGGCTCATTCATGTCAGATTGTCTATGACCTGATAACTTTTTTGGTTAAGATCTTAGAGAGTTCTGATAGAGAAACCAATAATTTTGAAGGTGGGTTAGTTGGATAAGTTTGCTTTTTGTGAGAAATGGTCAACCAGGTGAAAAAAAAATCAATATGAAGGAATAAGTAATGAATTTGTAGGCACTAAAATGCCAAAACACAGGTGCAAGCCTGTTGCTAACAGTCCGAGTTTTGCTGATTTACTAATTACAAGAATTCTTTTTTCCCTCATGACACCTGACAGGCGCAGAAGAAAATAGTGTTTGTTTTTTCCTTTTGAAATGTTAGAAGTTTCTGTTAAAAGTGTTATGTGTATAATACTATAATTTGATAAATTGCATCTCTGAACTTATAAATGATTAATATTTTAACATGTTATCCTGCGTCTGCCTTACCTCTTTAGCAAAGAAGCTACCTAAGAACGATCCTCAGGGTGGAGCTGGACAAGGAGGGCGGACCAGGACAGGAGTGGACCTACAAGAAGCCGCTCCGCAGGGCCGCAGCAGCCAGTGCTGTGGTGGCGGCAATTAGCAAGTACAAAACAATAAACTTAGTGAGCGAGCCTTGAACATGGTTTTAAGGACAGCACGTAGCTAAAACCCAGAAAGGCAGGAAAGGGCAGAGCCACTCGCCACTCCTGCACTTAAACTGAGATTACAGATGAGATTATCTGGATCCTCTTTGATTAAAGGAACATTTTTTTTAAAAAGAATCATAAGCTAGAGGGAAATACCAAGATCCCTCACTACTCTTCTCTTCTGTCTCTGCCCCCTGTATCTATCTACCTCCCTGTTCATCCTCAACTTCTGTCTCAGTTGATTGAATTCTGTCTTAAATGAATTTTTTGAAGGGTGATGCTGAGGTTTTTGCCATTTGTTTGTGTGTGTGTGTGGGTGTGTGTGTGTTATGTATGTGTATGTGTGTATAAACTATATATATTATATATATTTACATATACACACATATACATATATATTTTGTGTTGTTTACTTTTCTACTCCTGTCATTTCCCTCCTCATTGATCATCATAATGAAAGATACAGATACCCAACTGTAAAGTACTAAAGCTGAAATTGCAAATGAAAGAGCAATTAATCTTAAGTGGGTTTTTTGTCTCATTGCAGTTGAGATCTCAGCATTTTGTCATTCTTGTTAGGGACCGAGGTTACATCACGGTGATAAGGAAAGCTCTAGACTTCGCTTATTGAAGCAGGTCATGATTCATTAGGCTACACATCTGAAGATGTTTTTGAACTGTGCAACAAATGCAGTTGTTTGCATTCATTGTGTATTGATACCTGTAACACCAGAGAGTTGTTAGCCTTTTTTAAGAGAAATGTGAAAATAAATTGTAAATCTAAAACGTAATAAATAACATGAAAGAGTATTTGTGTTCTGAGTTGTTTTCCAGTGTATGCTGAAGCAATGGTGGACATTTCGAATGAATTAGTTCATGTATGATGATTATTTGCAGTAAGAAGCAGTGCAGCCTCAATTTAAATACTACAATAAAAAAATATAATGACTGTATCTGTATACCTTTGTATTAAAAGTGATTCCTATCTTCAAAAAGTCTTAACAGATGTTGGGAAAGGGGGGTCATTTTAGAGTTAGGACCTCCTATATTTGAGTTAATCTGGTCCATCCAGATGCTTTATATGATATACTGATTGTTTACAAGTTATAGAATAGTTATATCACTTGAAGGATTCTGGCTTGCTCTGTGATAACCGGCTACTTTCATATGATATGATGATGATTATTATTATTATTTACCTAAATACACACTTGTTTCTACATAACATTCGTGTTAGGTGGCTGACTCAGATATACTGTGTGTCTGGGTGTTTCCCTGCTTTCATCTCAAGCACGGTGAGGTAGGCTCCAGCCCCCTGACTCTTTATAGCAGGTAAAATGAAATAACAGTTCATCTGAATCTGACGTGGCCAAAAAAAAACAATTTCATATTAAAAATGTACATCTGGAGGCAGCTGAAGTCACCAAACACTAAAGTTGAATGAGGCATCCAAGAAACAGCAACAATAAACATTTCCAACCACTAGATGGAAGCATCATCACACTTAGGTCCACAGAGGACGTAATGTGTCTAAAGTATCTGAACAGTATTTGTCTTATTGCAAAGGTTGTCAGTATTCTGTACACATGTTTATGTGCAGGAAATGATAAATATTATTGACCACAATACATAAGCTAAAAGAAATTTAATACACAGAAGATGTTTGCATTTGTATGTATGGTCGTGTGTGTGTGTGAAGGTGGACAGTATGTAGACTGGACATGCAGAAAGCCATTACTGGCTCAGTGAAAAAAGCTGTCTGGCAGAGAAATAACATGGTAGTGATTTGCTTCATTTGTGCTACAGCTCATTTTAAGGCAGGGTGTCTCCGGGTTAATGCAGCAGTTCACTGGTTTTGATAAAAGGTGCCTTTGAGGTTTTAAGTCTATAAGTTGAAGAAACTGCATAATATTTTAAAGGACCTCCATGCAAGTGGGGTTTTCTGAGTCTGTAAAGATTTTTAGAAATGTGTGTGGCATCAGCCTGAGCAACGTAGACAATGTAGAAAACAGTATCACATGGTGGAAATTCTGTTACCATCCACTCAATTGCCAGTTTATTGGATGCAATAAACCTTCATGAGGGTTATAATGTTCAGTTTTCTTCAGACTGTTTTAGAGAGATGTTGATTAAACTTGATGGTCATTTTGGAGGTTGTTGTTTGTGGTGCTGTTGAGCTGTATTACTTTATGCTGAGAATATTCTGTCCACCGCATTTATATCAGAGAAAAACAGGACAAAAATTTTAGTTTAGATGGAATCAGTGGCTGTATGCAGCCTAATGTTAAGAATAATAATAATAAAAAACATCCATAACTAGTTTAACAAGACTAAACCAGGTTAACAGCTCTGTGAGGTTATACTGTACATACTTTGAACTAAATGCTTTTTAACATGCTCACAATGACAATGCTCACATGCTGATGTTTAGCAGGTGCAATGTTTACTTTGTTCACCTTTCCTAATTCAGTGTGTTAGCATGCTAACATTTGCTAATTAGCACTAAACACAAAGTTGAGGGAGGTATTTGGTTATAAACCAAAGTATTGAACAAATTAAACTTTTGACCTGATGATGGCATCATAGTTATTACAATTCATTCTGAGGGGAACATGAACGTGTGCACCAGATTTCATGGTAATCAACATCAAATATCAATCAAAGTCATCAGCATTCATCATCTGGAAATCATGAATGTCTGTACAAAATGTAGTGCCAATTCACCATGTTGATGTTGAAATATTTTACAGGATAATTTAAAACTTTTAAGTTCTGGTGGTGCTGGAGAAAAGGTCAAATGATCGTCTTGGCACTTTGGATATCTGTATCAAAGTCATAGCAATCCATAAAATAGTTATTGAGACATTTTACGAAGAACCAAGAACGTAATCTTCCTGGTGGCACTAGAGGAAAAGTCAGGAGATCAAATTCAGCAGGATACATCCTCAGGGGACCATGAATGTCTACAAAATTTCATAGCAATCCATTCAATAGTTGTTGAGATATTTCAGCCTGGACCAAAGTGGCGAACACAATGACAGACTGACATTACCATCCCCAAAATCTCAACACTTAATATTACTATTTCAGACAATGCTTCCATTTAAAAAGCAGTCTGAATGTGTATTTTATCTTCATACAACAACTAGTTAATCTAAACAAGAGGACATGAACTAAATTTCATTTGGATATTAAGTTAGTGAATGGACTCATTCACGGTTCACCCGCAGACAGGAAATACTAATGAATGAATGTTTGGTTTCAAAGGTTTCTTTGTGCTCCACTCACAGGTGTAACACATGACTTAAAGCTTGTCCTGTTGGTCTGAAACTCCTTGTAAAAAAAACAAAAAAATTAAACTGGAAATGGTGTAAACTGTATTCCAGACTTGGTTGTGATGCATCAAACCTTACATTAGGCCATTTACACACACACACACACACACAGGCACACACACTCGTCTCGAAGACAGGTAGCATCTCTGCCAAAAGGAGAGCAGGCGGCCGCTCTGTTCACAGTAAATGATTTCTCATTTGTTGAGCTGTCAGTCAAGATGTGTTCTGTCAAAAAAGAAACTCATTTCATACTTGGCCTCTGTGAATCATAATGGTGCGAGAGCCAGACTGAAATTGACTGTCTTTAGAGGAGGAGATTTGCAGAATAAAGGAGATGTGACCTGAAAATAAATGCAGCCACACACCTCTTACGTGTTCACATTTTGTTACAGTGGTGTCCCTTGTTTGTCTCAAATTCATACAAGAAATGACACAGGTAATGTGTCCAAAACCTAGCTTGAGAAAGGAGTGGTTGTCATAACAACAAGGATTTTTGGATTAGCTTTAGTACTGTAAATGTGATTTTTGCTCGAGGAAGCACTGGCCCAGTTGTACAGCATAGGCCCAGTTCAAAACGACAGAAACCAGTTAAACATTTCCAAATGCTCGCTCTGATGGGTTCCTGCTATCTTCCTGGATTGAAAGAAATGTCATTGAATACCAAGGGCACGGGGACGCCATATCTGGATTGCATTCTATGCGGCGGTTTGAGATTTCTGCAGATAGCAATAGCGTGTGTGATGTGGTACAATAATTGTCTCCTATCTAAAATGAAACATCTAACAGTGCTGTGCGATGGGATGTTATTGAAAAAGGAACCAGAAGAAACCACAATAAATATATTAAGGATATATACATTTTTTAAATATCTTAGACTCTGTTGCATTTTATTTACATATACTGAGTTTACTTTCAGTAAAACATTCAGTGATCACTGATAACTTCTAGTCAAGAAAGATTACGTACTGAAGACAGGTGCTGAAGGAAAAGCTTGACAATTTGGGAAATATGCTTATTTGCTAATTACTGAGACTTAGATGAGAAGATTGATTTTTTTCCCCTGGAGGGGGAGATTTTTTCAGGCATTTGCAGCTTCACAATCTTCCCCAGATAAAAAGACCAAAGGAAGAAAATATACTTATATTTATACATCTGTTTCAGAATTTCCATTTTTGTCATAGTCTATTTATGATTTTTTTAAGCCCAACAAGTTCTTCAAAACTTAAACGCAAACAAACAATACCTAAATTGTTTTAGTGACTCGCAAAGCCAAAACATGTTTAAGATATCTGAATGGATTTTCCAGATTGCAGAACTTTCATTGTGTTCCCTTTTGCACTTCCTCTTCAGGGAATCATTCCCATCTTGAGCGCCTTTCCATTACTGAGAAAACTCAACTTGAGTGACACTGACCCTCAGAGGGGGTGAAATTGAACAAAGATGTACACTTAAGGAGCACATCGTACCCAGAATGCACTGCGATCTGTCTTATTTTCATCGGCGTAGCTTTCATCATCATTTATCTTCAATTATTAGATGTGCGTAAGAGTGATTGTGTTCTATTTTCAAATGCTGCCCCTCTGTAAATGGCCACTTGCGATGTATGGCAGCTTGTATTGCTCAGTGTCGAGGAGAAGTGGAGTAATGCATGTTAAATGAGCACTGGGACACATCTCATGTCTGGTCTTGATGACTTGTGACTTGTGAAGTAAAAGAATACAAAGGAGGCAAGGTCATGTGGATAAAAAGTCACGGTTTAAGTAACTGTCTTTAAGTAAATGTCCTCTAATATGGTATTTATATATGTATATAACATTTGTAATTAAAAGTAAATGGGAAATGTTTTTACTTGTTGACAGCAAACTTACTTTCTTAAAACTCACCCTTTTTATTGGTAATTTTCCACATTATTACAGCTGCAATAAATGCCATGCATTTTGTATTACACATAAAAAGTCAGTGTCCTATTGAAAAATGTACTGTATATATTTGCTGTTACTTTTTAGTGTAGTTGAAAGTGTATTTTCTGTTCATGAGCTCTGCTGACTTCATGTACATCAATTTCAGAAACAAAATGCTCTTAAACTGACATTTTTCATTATTAATTTTCATTGATTTAAGCAAGAAAATCAGAACCAAACCATGAATAGGTTAGAGGAGTAAATTGATCAAGAGCAAATCTTTTTTTTTTCATCACAGATTAAAATAGTATTAATGTACCAAATTTTACATCCACCTTTTATTCAAACAGAAAAAACGCTCCAGCTCTTAGCCATGTCATGAAGAGTTTTGAGTTGCAAGATTTTAAAAATAAACCTTAATTTTTCCAAGGTGTTGAGCATTAAATAATTTACCAATTTGATTATTGATTGTAGGAATTCTTGTTCTATTTCCAAATATATGTTTGTGAAATCAGATCAACAATTGACATCAAACTCTTGGAAACTTTCATTGATTCCTTCACATTCTGGTAAAATATCGAAGGATGAGTTGAGAAAAAACTAAACTATTGAGAAATGCCCTTTTCATTTCCTGACATTAGTCACATTTTTCTGTCTTAATGTTAATTCATAGACTGCTTGGAAGTTGATGATGGACCTAAATTATTATTTTACCTGCTTGCCAGTATTTAAAATCCTATTAGTCACATGTCACTCATGCCAAGACCAAGAAATCAGTTGTGTCTTGTGAGGAAAAAAAAGATGCAAATCCTAACTGCTGCAGCCGCTATAGTGGACTTGTAACTAAGCCTACTGTATGTCAAATTGAGTCAGAAGTTGGATATTGTCGTCACACTCAAATACTCTTTACCGCTGAGGCTCACATTGTTCCAGCCTGTGAACTGCAGTCATTATCTGGCTCCACCGTTCACAATGGTGCTATTCTTCTCCACATTCGAGCTCCATCTTTTTAAATGAACCACTCGCATCCTTCAAGTGCCATCTCAATCAAACTTTGAAGTCAAAAAGACAGAATGAATAAGTTTTTTTTTTTAAAAAAAAAGACCTTGTTGCCATAGTGACGAGGTTAACTGAAATGTGCGGGGGTCTGACTGAAGAGCAGCCGGGGTTCTTGATAATTCTCGGACCAGAGGAATAAAAATGTCCTATAATGAGAGCACTTGAGATGATGATGGAGCCTAGTGCCGGCATTAACTTTGATGCAGGGAACATGTTGATTGGGTTTGAGCTGCATGGAAATAGAGCAACCAGATTTACCTAACATATTCTGATCCAGCCTTAACAACAGGAGGCTGATTCTGCTATTGTGGGGGTAGTATCCAGTTTGAGCTAGCTTTTGTGTGTATCTGTGTGTAGCCATTGTTTGTCTTTTCTATCCGCACACAAGCAGACACATCGAGTGCTCTTGATGATGAGCTGATATCTTACACCCTTGCCTCTGCTTGTGTGTACATACAAGCACATGTGCACCTTTTATTTTTAGGGCGGCTGCCTTTTGGCGGGGTCAAGCAGAGTGCCAAAAGGACTTCAATGAGAAGGACATAGCTCAAAATCCAAGTATGTTTCCACTATGCATCCATCACCGTCCAGCTGACAGCTGACCCAAACGCACACCACCAGGTTGGCTGCAGCACATACCGGCATGTGCCTGTGTCACTGTACTCCCAAATTCATCTGCAGGCATCTGCTTTTGAACGCAGCCCAACAATGTTAATGAGGGGCTCTAGAGGGGCGGCGGGACTGGGGAATGATGGCTGGTGATAGCCCCCCCCCCCCCCCCCCCCCCACCTTGCCAGCACATAAACACAACCTAAAGGTGAGGAGGATTCGACATGTCAAAGTGATACAACATTTTCCTTTGACCCCTTGACTAATTTATCTTACTCCAAGTGGCTGTTATGCGATAGTCGGTTTTTAATAGCATTGTTTGTGGATATACATTAGCATTGTTTCAAGGCCGTAAAAATGCCAGCAGGTGTTTTGTAAAGATTATAAGTGAGGTCATGCAAAAATTTAGACTTTCACTGGTCAAAATAAACAAATAATAGCACAACTACATCAGTCTTATGACAACAGAAGTCAATTTTAAAGAGGTATTCCACGGATTTTACTCATGAAATGCACGGTTAAGTATTTCTTTGTCACATCGTTTAATATCTGATTCAAAATGTACAATCAGTGAGGAAAGTAAAGTATTTTCTGAATGAGATTGAATGCTGTTATACATGAAAGAGTGAGGTAAAATGCTGTGATTTCCCACACACAATATCAATGAATAAATAGCGTTATTACAGATGAATGTCAAATATTACGTATATTTTCTGTTTACATGTTACAGGGAGCTGACAGAAAGTTACACACTAAAAAATCACTGGGTTCAAATTTTACCCAGTTTGGGTCAATATAGCACCCACACAATACTGGATTAATTACTTAGATTTTTATTTTACTGTTGGGTTATTTACCCAAACTAAAGCTTATTATAATCTAATCTACCCTTTTTAAACTTACATGTCACGGTTTGTTATTGATTGTTAATAACTTGTGTATCTTTTGAATGTTGTATGCACATTGTTTTGTACAATAAAGTTGTGCTAATTCAGCTAAAACTTGAGCTAGTTGTGTGTAACACTGGTTCAAAGTAACAAACTGGTATGGCGTTGATGCTATATTGAACCAAACTGGGTAAAATGTAGACCCAGTGATTTTTTAGTGTGTGTATATTGTCTTCAGTGGCTCTTGAGGAAGCCTTCTAAAGAGAAATGAGAAATTAGTTATCTCAGCTCGGCCTTGGAGACAAATTTATAACAGAAAAGCTTGTGTTACAGACTGGAGGAGTGGAATTTGATAGATGTGGGCTTTTATCAGTAGAGTGAAGCTTTAATGTCCCCAAGGGGTAATTTGGTTTACAGACAGCAGCCCATAATAATAATAATAATAATAATAATAAATACATAAAGAACATGGACTAAAGACAGGGAACAATACAAAAGAATATACAAGAACACAGGTTAACGCCAACATTTCTGTCGTCATTACCACTTGTCATCAGAGGAAGTAGTGAGGAAGTGATCCAATTGCACTATGGGAAACGTAGGATTGGTGTTTTTGGAGTTTGAACCATGGGAACTAAAATTCTCAATATCTCAGCCTCTGCTGCTTGAATTTTTATCATTCTTTTTAAATCTGGCTCTTGCAGTTTCCTCATCTATGTGGAAGCAGAGTAGCCTTTTAAGACCATATACTTATTCTATTGAGTAGAGCCCAGCCACTAAAACAGCTGATATATCTGCTGACATTAGGTTATCACAGATATTTTGATATAAGCTGGGCAATAAGTAACAAGAAATTGCAGTTGGCCCACAGAAATGTGAAAATATCAGGTTGAAATTGAGTTCAATATAGCCTAAATTTAGAGGATCCTTTTTAGAAATGTTTGTGTTTATGTTAAAAGAATAAATATCAGGCTATTGTTGTTGGATTTCTTTTCACTTTCAAACATCAATATCTGCATCAGCCTAAAATATCCAGTTTGGTTGGCCTGTAATGGGAACCTGTAATGTCTCATACTGTTATCCTACTGCATGACTCACACTGAGTAGCTACATGAAGGATATAAAACACTGAATCAACATTTATTTAGAGTATAGAAAGTGAAATGTATTTGGGAGGGAAACTTACCTTTAATAGGCTACCATTGAAAATGCTGTATTATCATTTACATTCATATCATTGTTGTGACTCAACTGCAGCCACAGACAATCTTCGTGTGGCACTAAAAAAAAAAAAGTTATGTTGTTTTAGGTAAATTTTGGATTTACACATTTCAAACATTTAGAGCTACTGTTGCTTCAGCTCTGTGTTTTTCTTTCTTTTTTTTTTTTCAACACCGACTGATTTCATTTGTCCTTTCCTTTTCTCTCCTCCTCGCGCGCAATGATTTGGTATCTCTGTCGCGCAGGCGGCGGTGGCACAGCGCGCGCACATTATCCGCGTGGTTATCTTTTCTTGACTCGCTCGCGGGACTGAAACGCCTGCAGCTGAGCGCGCGCTGTAATCTGTGACAGCTGGAAATGGACAGCAACAACGGAGGAGCTGTGAAACCGTCTTACACAGGTAGATAAACGTTTTTACTTTAAATGTTACTTCCACATGTCGAAGCTGTTTCTTTGTTTTTGTGTCCGCGTGTCATTTTGACACTATTGCAGACTGCTGCCTGTCGACTAAATGTTTCTATAATAGCCTTTATGTGTCTTTGCTATGAGGTGAAATGCAGTTGTTTTGGCTAAAACTGTCACAAACCCACAAAAAATAACGACAGTATTCTTCATAAATCCTGTAAAGACGACTTTCTGTAGCTCTGTACTTATTTTTCTTTCATATTTCAACATTAATTCCTCAATACAGCCTACCTATGTTTGTGATGTCATACTTTTTGAATAATGGCTATGTTTATTGCAGATACTTAAACAAACAGACCTTGAACTAAACTGCTGTAAATGCTTGGGAAACTGGGAAACTGTGTGCCAGGATGCTTTATATAGGCTATATATATATATATATATATATACACATACATATATATATATATATATATATATATATATGTACGTATGTATGTATGTTTATATATAGGTAGCTGTTAACTGCTGTTGTCTCCAGTATAAATACTTTTGATAAGAGGAAACTTTTAGTAAAAGGACTTATGCAAAGTGTTTGTAGAGACACAAAGGTCAAGTTGTTCGCTGTTTTTTCTGCCTCACTCATATTTGTTAAGAAATCATTTCTTTGGCTGCAGTCCTGTTGATGGAGTTTAAAGGTGTAAAGGTGGCTAACTGGGTTAATGAATGGAGTAATTATTTTGTCCTTGGACTTCAAGGATGTTGGCACTGCCTGCAAACCCCTCAGTCAAGGTGTGACTGCCTGTTTGTGTTCCTGTGCACTCATTTTAAACACTGTAGCCCTTTATGTAAGTGTGTTTGCGCATGTGTGCAGATGTTTATGTATGTCAGCCTCAGAGAGGAAGAGATAACTTTAGCAGGTAACTGTAGGTATAAAAAAAACACTGCTGAATTTTTCATCAAGCGTCCCTTTGACAAATAGCTCTCTGCCGTACCAGCTACCAGTCTGTTTTCAATAATTCTCCTTTTCTTGTAACGTGAGGTCATTTTGGCTTCTTTAACATCTCATCAGATGTGTGACTTTGCCCTTCCAAGAAGGAAAAAAGTGAACTCAGTGATTAATGTTCTACACTAGTGATCATTTCATTTTCCAATTATTTTCTAGATTAATAAATTTATTGTTTGGGCTGTAAAATGTCAGAAAATAGTAAGATATTTCCAACATAATTTCCTAAAACCCAGGTTGACATCTTCAAATTGCTTGCAGCAGTCCAAAATCCAAATATGTTCAGTTTACTATTATATAAGACTAATAAATAACAAATATTAACATCTGAGAAGTTGGAACGAGTTAATTTTTGACATTTCTGCTCCAAAAATAACTAATCTATTGATTTCTTAATCAGTTTATGGTTTATTCAATCAAGTGTGTCAGCTCTATGGTTCAGTATACACATGTAGATATTCACCCACATCATTCAATATGTTTACATCTTATGTGTCAGTATTGCTTGTCGTATTTCACTTCAGTCTGTATATCTTCCTATATATGTCTTACACTGTCATCACTGTGAGTGTTGCCATGGCATACTCAGCTGCTACTCAATTCAAGCAGAGTAGACCCACTTAAACAGCCAGCACTGGCCACATCATCATCTTCTGCATCCTCTTTAAATGACCTTGCTCTCCTCCTTCCTCCTCCTGCGTCAGCTTCAAACCTAAATGGCTCCAAATGACGCCCGCCTGTCTGCCAAGCACTGCCGCACCTCTGAAGAGATGTTCTTTCCAACTGCATGCAAGCAGTCATTTTCACTGTGAACAAAAGGTCCTTGATTCATCAAATCCCGCGCCTCCTACTGCCCACTCCCCAGAGTGATGCTGTAATTTTCACCAGCACTCCTCCTGTGTGACGCTGGGAGAGTTTGGAGTTTTTTTAGTACCTTGTGTGATTCTGCTGGGTCTTAGTGTGTGTGCACAGCTGGGCCAGACTCACACTCTCCAAGCAGCATGAAGACTTGCTTCATAACACAAGACAACGCTGACTATTCGTAAAACATATTTCATGCACAAAATAAACCGACTGTAATTTTTGTAGAACGTATTTTACATTAAAATGTTAAGGAAACAGACTGATAACAGCTTGCTCACAGCAGGCAAATAAAAAGCATATGTTACTCATTCTTTGGAAATTAATCGTTTTGAGGTTATGAGCGATAGTCTCAAGGCCTCAAAAAGACAATTTGGTGACTAGAAGTATAAAAATATAAAACAAAAAGATTTGGGATTGTCTATGTAGAGCTGCAAAGATGAGTTGATTAATTGAGTGGTTGATTGACAGAAACTGCAACTATTTTGTTAATCGAATAATCGTTTCAGACATTTTTAAAGCAAAAATGCCAAATATTTGCTGGTTTCAGCTCCTAAAATGTGATGATTTAATGCTTGTCTTTGTCACACATGACCATGAAGTGAATATGATTTTGGGTTTTCAACTGTTGGTTGGACAAAACAAGACATAACCTTTGACTCTGGGAAATGTGACAGGCATTTTTCACCATTGTCTGACATTTTATGGACAAAATGATTAATTGATTGATCGTGAAAAAATGAAAATAATCGTTAGTTGCAGATCAATGCTGGATAACCTGAGAGGTTTGGGTGGCTCATAGCTTTTAACGTATGGTGGAGCAAGGACATCCAGTGCTTAGTGGACAAAGCACTGGAGAAAATAAGCCGAGCTATATTTCATTTTGCTTTCTTACTGCACTGCACCTGTTCGCTATCCATTGTTTAAAAGATACTGACGTGCTCGTATGTTCACTGAAAGGGTTATTGGTCGCTGTAATTGTTTCTGCTGTCCACAAAGGAATCCCCTCCTGAAGCAATTTCAGTGCAAGAGATGTGGGACAAAATCCACAGGCCTGTGCAAAATGGATTTTAAAGTTCAGCTGAAGTTAATATGAAGCTTCAGCAGGCGGCGGGATCTTTAAAGTCTTTTTAAATTCCCTCTTTGTGCTTCCATGGACAGCGTTTTTCTTACTTTGCTATAGTGGAGGGATAGTAACACAAAGAGGGAATTTGGTAGTAAAAAGACTGTAACTGTGGAATATACCCTCTGGATTTGTCTAACTGAGACTGCTGAAGCTTCAAATTAGCTTTAACTTTCATTTATGCGTGAAACGAGGACAGTGGATTTCATCTCCCATCCCTTACATTAACAAGATGGGATCTGTCAACAGGAGGAACAATTACAGCGACCAATAACCCTTTCCATGTAAATATGGGTATGTAAACATTTGTATTAAGATAGACTTGAAAAATTTAAACCTATACTTCAATATTTACCGGGGTTCAGTGGCCCATTTCACGAAAGGATTTGCGAGTATTGCTCAGGGCGCAAATAGTGGCAGCATTTATATGCTCACAGATTGCAGATACATTTTGCATATGCATGGGTCGCAAGTATTGCATTTGTTTTGATTAGTGAAACGTGTCAAGATAAGCGAGAGGAAATTATCACATGTTGGGAATTGTAGCTTACATGGTGCAGATCTGGTGAAACGTGGTTTTGAGCAAATATTTAATTTAGTGTGTATTTGGCTCATAGAGGTGTTATGTCTCAGGGATGGTCTGAGTTTAAATGTTTCCAGAATTCAAAATAAAAACGATTTCATTTGGAGTTATGTAGAGCTGCAAAGATTAGTGGATTAATTCAGTAGTCAATCAACATTTCTCTTCATTTCAACAATTCTCTTCATTTTAACCTCTGTAACAGCTATTTTCACTGTATTTTACAAAATTTATATCACAGATTTCTATTTTATATTATTTATGGTTACTTGACTTTTGTGGTTTTTGTAATTTCTCTATTTTGATTGTTATGCATCACAACACCAATGCAATTTCTTGTAAGTGCAGCAAACCTACTTGGCAACAAACGTGTTTCTGATTCTGACTCAGACAAAAAAAAAAAAAAAAATCAACTATTTTACACTCGATTAACCACCGAAGTCACTTTACATTTGATGGTTTCCGGCTTCTCCAATGTGAAGATTTGCTGGTTTCTTCGTCTTTTATGATTGTAAATTGAATCTTTGGGTTTTGGACTGTTGGTCGAATAAAACAGACAAACATTGGAGAATCTTTTGTTTTATATATTAAAAGATTAATAGTCAGGAAAATAATCAGCAGAATAATAGATAATGAAAATAAATTATTAGTGAATTAAGAGTGTGTCCTCTCTCTGATGTCTACCTGCAGGGCCAGAACCTCTGCGATAGTGTGCATTTTCCTTCAGTTCTTCAGGTTCACATATGGCCAGTCTGCATTGTCAGACCCAAGATCTAGCAGCGCCCCTCATCCCTCATGATCCTGCATCTGGCAATAGGTCACACTCACAGATTACTTCTATCCCAAATATTGGTGATGAAGCTGAGTGGTCAGCCTATCTTTTGCTCCCTCTGTAACTTTCTCTCCCACCTCAGAGTGCTCTCCTCTGTACTTTGGCATTTGGCTGCCGCCGTCTGTCTCAGTAAAAACCGTCATCTGTGAAATTGAGAATAATCATGTGGAACGAGATTGGGATGGGAGCAGCTTGAGCTCCAGCCTTTCACTGTCTATAGACTCATGGCTCCTGCTGATAAAGTCCACCAAGGATTGAACAATCACCCGCAAAACACTTTTTGTTGATGTGTGAGGAATATTACATTTTGTCAGCAGAGATTTTTTCTATGAGATTCATCTCTCTCAAGCCTTTAGTGTCAGGGCAGTAAATTGCCACAATGGCCAATAATTACAGTGGTGTTTTCTCAAACACTATGAAGATATCTTATTAAGACCCCCCAGCACTATAGAGTATAGCCGACATGGGGTGGTGCATTACTGATGTGTGTGTTTGTTTCCTTTGTGAATATTCCACTGAAAGTATTCAAATTTGACTAATGCATTGCCGCTAGGGCAGCAACTACTGATTATTTTCATTATTGATTCATCTGTTGATTATTTTCTCGATTAATCAATTAGTTGTTTGGTCCATTAAATGTCAGAAAATGGTGAAAAATGTCGATCACTGTTTCCCAAAAGCCCAAGATGACATCTTCAATTGTCTTGTTTTGTCCACAACCCAAAAATATTCAATTTACTGTCATAGAAGACTGAAGAAACCATATGTTTACCAATATTAATGTTTGAGAAGCTAGAATCAGAGACCAGACACTGGCTCTAGAGAGGGCCTTTCGCATTTTTCAAGAAATGCCCTAGGTAGGTTCTCCTACACACTTGGAAGGGGAGGGTGAAGGGTATTCAGTTGATTCCAATCTGCAACCTCACTGCTATATGCTATTAAATCCTACACACTGGTCCTTTAATCTAATATTTGGCAACTCAATCGATCAACAATCGATTTATCAACTAATCGTTGCAGCTCTAATTGCCGCCTATGACAGAAATCGCTCTGTCTTTATTTGAAGTGCTACTGTTTGCAAAATATAATGCACTTATAATAAGAGAATACACACAAATCAAACTGTCCAAAAATAATAATATTCCAAATCCACCACAGAAAATACCATAAATCACTGAGTTGCTACAACAGAAGTATATTATCATTACCACAATTAAAAATGTTTCCAACATTATAATAAAATTCTAAATGACATAAAAGAGTTTATTAGATCAAATTTAATGTGTTAATATTACTAAAATGTCACTTAATGTAAGCAGATAAGTTCCTCTATTGTAACATTATTATACAGGTCTTTTAATAATGATTTATTGAAAGTAATGTTTGGAATTAAAACTGCTCTTTTGAAATATTACAATACTTGCTGCTGTATAACGTTGCCAGATTGAATCAGTAGGCTGTCAAACATAACCTCTTTATTTTGTCTCTCTGCTAACCTTTTCTTTACGTCCTGAATAATGCAAATTACAGAGAGTAGAGTACACGCAGGTTACAGGTCACATATGCTGAGTAAAATTATAGTTTCTATACAGGTCCTCTGGCATGTGTCTCATACTGCCTTAAAAACACAGAAATATAATCATCTGTAACACATTTCATGCTTCAGTTGTCATTTCAAATGCACAAGAAAAATGCATCATTTTAAATAGGCAACCTAAGACATTAATTTATGTAAATTACCCCATTTGAAGGTGTAGGAGAGACAGTTCTTTATTTTTAAGGTGGTAATGAACCCATTTTATTTTTCACTAAAATTACTGCAGGTATGTTAATAGTTGTATGGCTCGTTCACAAGCAGCCTGCTAAAGCTAATTTTAATCACATGTATCTTTTTAGACTGTTAGTTTCTGGCACCTGTGGATTCACCTTTGTCCTGTAGATAAACAAAATACAATATTTACAACACTAAAAACCGGAGAGGCCTCAGAAAGCACATTCTGTAATTTCTTGTTTACAAAACAATGTGATATAATCACAGTTTCATCACGGTCTCTGTCACAATCTAAAAATATGTTGGATCAGAAATTTGTCTAAATTGTATCATTGGTTATTCTTTATTGTTTATGACAACACCAACAACAAATACGAATAAATAAGAACAGTTTTTAGTAAAAAAATGTGATATCAACCTGTCATTGCTCATCACTTTCCCTCATTGTTTCTACCAGTTTTTCACAAAACCTTGTGAGTTTGTAGCTGCTCGTCTGTTTCAGAAAGTAACATTGAAATAAGCTCCGTCTCACTCAGGATATCTCATGAAGGTATTTTTCACTGTCATCTGTGTGACCGTTTGGTTTTCCAGAGGACGGACTACATTCAGGGTGATGTTTGAACAGCAGCAATGCATCAGACATACTTCATCATGTGTGAGGTATTACATCATTTCCAATAAATTGCTTTTCTACAGATATTGTTCATAGCAGGGTGATTTTCCTGCCTCTGAAAGGTACAGGCGGAGTGTGCCACCTGCTCTGTGACACCCAGGACCACAGGTCTTAAATCAGTCAGGGCGGTCCGTGAATAGCATCGGTCCATTGAGCAGAACACAGGTTTAGACACTCCTCTCACCGTGGTAACCCCAGTCTGTTGGATGTATCACAGGTTTCATTTGTAATTTGACTTTAGATCGTCATTACCACTCATTTAATGTCATTTTCAGGTGGAAACCAGATGTGTGATGTTTTACATGTTGTAAAACTTTAAATTAAGGATTGTTCAGGGATTTCTTTATTTAGGACTATGAGATCTTCTCGAAATGAGTTGGATAAACTTCAGCTGGACTAGGGACCCAACTAACGATTATTTTCATTATCATTATTTTTCATTTTTCATTAATCTCTACCACATCCCAAAATTGTGAAAAATACCAACCACAGTTTTCCAGAGTCCAAGGTCTTCGGATGCCTCATTTTTTCTAACCAATGGTCCAAACACCAAAGATATTCAGTTTACAATGATGTGAAACACAGAAAAGCAGCAAATCCTCATATTGGAGAAACTGCAAACTGAGGTTTTGCATGAAAAATAATTTGAGTGAATAGCAAATATTTTGTTGAATGTCTAATTGCTTAATTGAACATTACGAACATGATAATGAAAAAATTAATTTAAAGCATGGTCCCTGGATTATCCATTTGTTTTTTTTATTCTTTTTCATTAGAATAGTAGAACAACAGAAATAATTGGAGAAAGCAAGAGATAAGTGAGTAAACATAATCAAAATTGTCAAAGAGTACCCGAGTAGCGTGGTCGTGCATCCACCAGAGTGACTCATAGCAGCCATTTTCTGCCCTGGCTTTTATGGTTGCACCTCCTGCCTGTTTTGTTAACACACATTTCCTCTGCAGATGATAGTAGTGTGGCAAAAATGACACAACAACATATGATTACTATAGAAAAAAACACTTCTGTCTTTATTCTCCATGACTAATCTGGCAAACAAAAATCCTGTATGTAGCTGCAGTAATAATTTTAAATGGACTGTCAGTAAAATTACAAACCATCTTCAAAGGAAGCTTCCAAGGTAAATTGCATGTGCAGCCCCTTATCACAACAGACTCAACAACAGATTGCTCTTTCCCAAACCTTTCCCTCTCAGGCTGCCTCACCTCAGACACACTGAAATGGATTTCTGCTTAAGTCTCCCATCAAAGATGTAATGGCTCTCGGGATGTGTCATTACAAGTCAGATGACAGTCTCCTTCACACAGTGGCAGCTTAAACCTGCCTCTGGACTGATAACTGTGATCTTTATTTGGCTGCTTAGAAGCAAAGACAGGGCAAAGCCACCCCCCTCCCCGACAAACCTCTGTCAGCTGGAGCCCATGGTTGAAAAACAATCCTTCAAGGCACTGCGAAAATGTCAAAATGCCCACAAGGATCAATAGAGGACACGTAATGACAGCAAAAGCTGGTCAATACCAGGCTGTAATAAACTGAAAACTGGAGACCGACAGGCTTTCTGGTTACGGTTAACTGTTTGGTTACACCCACAGTAAGTAGTTTTCACAGCTCGTACATCACTACACTGACAATATGAATCTTCTTCCCTGAGGCTGGATCAGCAGCTTCAAAATATTAAAAGCATTTTTGTTAGCTGCTTGACTCATGTGAAGTAATCTGAATCTACCTGGAGATAAAAGAACATAAATACTGGCTGTTAGGAAAGAGACTTTGATATAACATGAACATAACACACACAATCCGTCTCTTTTTTCAGTCACACACACACTACAAGCTACTGTGTCATTGTGTCACGCAATATCAATGCACTGGGTGTTAAAGAATACAGGAGTGAGTCTTTTTCTACGTCCCCCACTCTCTTTTTCTGAAAGTAACCATGAAGTTGCTTCTCAAATGCCAGAGTAATTTTCCGAAATGCTGTGGGTTAGTGAGTGTTTCTTCCACATGCATTAAACACTGAATCACACTGAATAAACACACACACACATTTATAAATACTGCTCTGAAAAAAGCTTTTTGTTGGGTTATATGTGGACACCCACACTGGCATGATGTATGTATTGCATCAGCACTGATAGTCATATGGACGGAGGGCTGGACAGACACCTTGAGGGCTGTGTGGGAAGTTGAATTTTGGTACGCTACATTACCTCTCTATTCCCCTGTGACTGCATTGCAGGTACAGATTCAACACAGCAGGCAGCAGTGTGAAGATGTCTCTTTTAGTGCTTGTGTGTAGTGTATATATGTGTGTATGGCACACACACATATGTGTGTGTGTTTTATGATTTACAGTTCAAAAAACTGCTTATTTATCTTATACTGTCCTTTTATACAGCCCCTCAGTTCAGCCTCTGTCTGAAACAGGCCGTTTTAGCTCCTGTCTCTTTAAGGTGCCCCTCCCAATGAGCCCACTCTGTTCTGATTGGTTTGTTTCCTGAAGTAGCCCCTCAACAGACTTCTGGCAGCTCCGGAGGCATTATTTACTCAAAATATCAACTTCCCAAATACATCTGTACATGTTGAAGCCAAAATCCAATCTGAAAAATGTAAATGTACAACGTGAACCGTAGCAGCAAAAACTACGGAACGGATGGGCGTTTGTGGGTAAGGGTGAACGATCCGACGTCAGTTTGTTGGGGGAGTAGAGGTAATTTTGTTAAACGAAGTGTGAGAGCAGGCTGAAGCCCTGGCTTTTGACTTGCAGGGAGCATTTTTACATGCTTTCACCTCATTTTTTTGGAATTTTGACTATATTCGACATCCAACATTATAACACTATATTAATGACAGAAGATCCCAAAAAGCATATGTCCCCTTTAAATGATTTTACTCAATTCTCCATCTAAAATAATTATTTTGACTTTAAAGTTGTCAGACATCAGGGATTACCTCAGTGTTTTATAGCAGAGTTGACTCATCTCACTTGAAATTTAGACCACCTCAACTAAAAGTTATCTACTTTTATGGAATAAAACATTAACCTGGGGAAGAGATAAGATGTACTGTTATACACAACAAATGCCAGATATTTGGCTCATCACCTCAGCTAAACAATGACCTGGGGAACCCTCGATGCTTTAGGCATCTTCACAATGAGTGCATTTACATGCACAAAAGTATCCTGGTTTTGAGTCTTCCTGGGTTTGATCATATTCTAGATTTGGTGTTTACATGGAACATGAGAAACTTCAATATTCATATCCCTGTTTACATGATTTTAACAGTATCCAGTCTCTCCCTGTTATTTCTCCACAAACAGAGAATGTTTAGAAACCTGGATAAGTTGTTTAAATGCTACAGTATCCTGATTTTTATCAGAGTACTCCGACTAACATATTCAGGTTTCCTAAAACCAGAATAAGGTGTTTACATGTGCAACACATAACTGGAATATTCCAAAAACCTGATCACATGTAAACACACAAACTGCACATTTTAACATTATACAAAATTAAATACCACTAATATTATTTCCAATTTTAAAGTGAGCAGAACACTTTCAATGTCAGAGAACCATACCTTTAGCTTTTGCTTGTTTTCAGTAGTTTGGTTTCAGCATAAAACCATCAATGACATCTATTATCCACTATAGTGATGTCCCATGCATTCCTCCAGGTCTTAACAGCAAAACTGCAATTACGAGTGCAAAGAGTTGAACCTCCTACAGATGTATTAAATGGAGGGGGCACCTTGACACTATTTTGCAGCAAATTAGTTTTTCCTGCTCTGAATATCTCTCTCCCACTGCATATTATTATGTCCAGAGGGGACAATATACAGTATATACATGTGCTGCATGTGTGTGTGTGTGTGTGTTCCTGCAGTGTATAAGTATAATAATCATCAGAGGAGGAGGAGTAGACATCACCCAAAACAACAGCCAATGTTTTCTTGTTTTAAAAAGCTAATTAATGCTGAAGTTTTACAAAAAGAGAGTTTGCACACTTTTGCTTTTAAGACAACCTCATCTACAGTATCTGTACATGACATGGTGGCTTTGAATAATGGTCTTGAGGAGAAAATGTTGTTCCTTCAGACATAGTGAGAAAACAGTATTCGTGTCCCAACCCAGCAGAGAGCCCTGCAGTAAAACTAGATGCAAGTCACACAGTAGCTGATGACATTGGATGTCAGTAAAGGGGCACTTTGGCCACTTTGAAGCTATTTCTGCCCTCTCTGGTTTTCTTTGGATCAAATAGCTTTTCTTCGCACCTGATTTGTCATGCAGTCTCTTATTCTAAAATAATTCTGCTCTTTGTTCGTCCGTTAAATGGTGGGTTATAGTCCCCTATAATAGCCATTACCACTGAACACAAAAGACTAGTCATGCAGGCCAAATTAAATGGTCGTTAATTGATGGAGCCATTATTGCATGGCTGTCTGTTTCAATCATAGCTGAATCACATGGTGAAGGCTCTGGACTATTATGTACAATAACCAGTTATAATCATCTTACAAAAATAACTTTCTCAATTTTATTTCAAGATATCATTCTCATTTCAATAACAAACTGTTTTATAAAGCCCTTACTGAGAATGTTTTTTAGTGACATTTATCATTTTCCGGTTACCTCTTTATAGTAGAGAAAATGCTTTGTGTAAAAGCAGGAAATCTACAAGAAATGTTTGTCTGTTAGTATGGAAATTCAATTAACTGCGGAGAATTCGACTCAGGAGAAAGATGGGCACCGGCCATCGGCAACTGGAATATACTACAACTTTATATTTTTGCATAGTACAGTGCAGGTTGGGGAACTGTCCTTGTGAATTTTCCAGACAGAGCGATGTAAAGGTTAGTTAATTAGTTTAGTTTATTATCCTTTGGAAATGTCTTGTGTAAAACAAAAACAAAGGACATTACAATTAAAGACAGACATCAAACAGTTGTAAAATCAAGTACCACAACTACTGAAGCACTACAAGAGTGCAGGTGGGACATTAGTTTGGGGTTTCTTTATAATGCCATATTTGATATTTAATTAACTTTGTGGGGAAAGTGAAGAAGAGGAAATAGAGGCAAATTCCATGTTGTCAATGTTCTTTGAATCAGCTTAAATCAATAATTTTATATTAACGATGGATGACTACTTATATATAGAAGAGATTGCTGGTTGTGATGAAGCCATTAATTATCACCCAACTCTTTTCAGCGTCTTTCAGCTCAGTGTTTTGGTTTTGTAGCTTGCAACTTTACTGTTTTGGTTTACTCCCACTACTCTTGTAGTATCGTTTTTGGCTACAGACAGCTGTGGTCGGAAAAAAAAAAAAAAAACGCTGTAAGCTTCTTATCCAGTGCCAAACATCAGACAGATAAAATTAGCGACTAGCTGGTAAAGAGAGTGTTGTCGTCAGTAGTTGGAGAGCAAAACAGGGCCAGAAGTAGACTGAATATTGGACCTTTTACAGGTGGCCGGAGACGCAACTTCAAATTTATGCTAATTTTGCTCCTTAGCTGCTAGATGTGTTTTTGAACAAATTCACCATGTCAACTTAAATGGTGATAATAATGTCAGTTACAGGTTTAAATAAAGATTGTAAATATTTATCACCAGAATTATCTTTTCATTTCTCTGAGACATGAGCTCAAGGCCTCGTTAGCCAAGCGAGTAATTTTAAAGATGTATCCCTGATGTAGCTTGTACTACTACAATTATTATTACAATTAAACATTAAACACCAAAACTACTCAGGCCATGAATGGTATCACATAATGCTTGTATTATTTAAAAATAAAGATTTCAGGTAATACTTGTTAGCATGGACAGACTGTAATTATTATCTGTTACAGGCTGATAAGAACTGATTCAAACTGACTTCACTGACTGGTTTATTTGTTGGAAAAGCTATCCAGGTGCTTCGTGTTGCCCTACCACCTAAAGGAGCCTGCGAGATAATTCAGGCAATTAAACCCAATTTACCTAGGGAGTGAAGCTAATTAAAAGTCAATCCAATTTAGCCTGTCAGGTTTCCAATACGAGTCAGCACAGATAAGAACTCAGGATGGATGATTAAGGGAATTGGAGCGAGAACAAGCAGTCATCTTATCTGCAGTCATCTGTCTGTAAAACACCATTGAATTTCTTCACCATGTGATTAGATACCTTAACAATTCTTGTTTAAGTGAAAAGTAATTTAATCTAAAGTCTTTGGTTAGACAATTTACCAGTGCAAATATCCCAAAAAAATCAACATTATAACACCTACAGCTTTTATAGTATAACCAAACTACCTTCCTCATCCAAAGCAGTATGATGAGCATCCATTGGGAAATCACACTGGGAGGTGATCACATCGAAACAATAGTAACATTGTCCAATGAAGGTTAATAGAAGAGTGAACACAATGTCAAAGCAGAGTTTTCACTGAGTGCTAAACCTGTGTACACTTCTTTTTTGACCACTTATTGGTTTCATGCAGTGAAATAAAGTGCATCATTTTGCATCTCTGGGGAATGCACGCTAAACAAACGCACAATCATTTTGTAACCAAGGTCGTTGCAGTGAGTTAATCAGTAACACAGACAGTCAATCCATTAACAGTCATTAAAACATGGCCACTGAGAATTCTCAACTCTGATAGGCTGGACGGTGTAGATTAAAATTTAATAACCGGCTTAAAAGAGCCTTAAGCTTTAGCTAGTTATTTCATTAACCAATAAAGTAGAATAGATGAATAACTCCGCAGTGAAAACCCCCAATTTTAATATCAAATGTGTTTGATATTTGCATGAATCTGGACAAATGTGAAATAATGTTGGTTATGCTGAAACATTAAATGGTCTGTGTCACCTCAGAGGGTGTTATCCCCTACCTAAAATAGATGCAAGTCAAACCTGTAGTGACTTGCAGTGACTACAGTATACTTTTACGGCAGCTGTGTTAGTGTGTCTGAAATTCATGTGCTATATGGTTGATTGCATTACTTATACTTATGCATTACTTATGCTTATCACTTGTTTTATTAGCTTTAAATGTACTTTACTTTAAATGGGTATGTGTGTGAATATATGCATGACTGTATAGTGAACCCACACAATCAAATTTTTTGTTTATTATGCTAAATATTTCCTTTCTTCTCATGTGGTGGTTGTTTTGACTGATAAGCTGATTGCCCCTATATTATGATGATGTGAAGGCCTTTGTGCAGTTTATTGGTTTTCAGGCTCCTTCCTCAGTCTGGGAGAAATAACTTTGGTGCGTATGTTGTGAACAATCATATATTTCAAATATCTCCTATCACTTGGTCTTTGCCATATAATGAGCCAGAAATCGTTTGACAGGAGCTTCACCACCAACTCTACACAATGTATATTTATCAACTGATAGACTAGACATAGGCTAGACAAATGACACGGAAAACCACCCTGAACTCATCTCTTAGTCATCCTCATTAGTCATCCAAAGCTCCAGGCGTCCCTCCTCCTACCTCCTGCTATCACTCCACATGGAAAGCATATGTTTCTCCATCAAATGGAGGGATTTTCCTCTTGGCACGCCATCAGTTAGCATAAACATACTTAGCATTTTGCGGAAGCTCTAGAAAACAGTGAGAAAATAACTTGGGAGCAGAAACTAAAAATGCACTTAAAGAGGAAGACAGAAAGACTGAGACAGATGGAGATAAGGTGCATGTCTCCGTGACTGAGATGCCACGTGTCCCTGCTTCAGCCTGTGTTATCAGTGTCATGCAGTTACTGTTCTGAGAGCTGTCAGGAGCGCGAAGCCCAAAGGGAGCAAGTGTCGTAACCTTGCTCTGCCCTGCGGTCCTCTCCAAATGTAAACACGTGTTCACACCCATGTATCAGTGCCAAGAGAGTTGAATAGTCCTCAGCTGAAATTCCACAAATAGCTACCGGAGTTGTTTTTATTGGTAAGTCTGTATCCAAAGTTATTTTCAGGGTTTAAATGATTAAAACTAATAATGGACCCAACAACCTACTACCTCGATTGTTCAAAATAGACATTTGGCATCTGGTGTTTGGAGAATCTATTAGTTGTATGTCTAAGTTAAAAGTTGAACAACTATTTATAAACAAGGTATATATAGTTTGAGTTAGGGTTGTCCAGCCAGACAACTAATGACGTCTTCAAATAACTTTTTCTGTCTGACCGACAGTCTAATACCTCAAGGTATTTAATTTACAACTAGAATAAGAAAACCAGCAAATATTTACATTTGAAAAGCAGATGCTAAAAAAAACAGATTACATGATACCAAAAAAAGCACATTTTATGTACATAAAAAACATAATTGTCCTAAAATAGGTTGTAGCCCATACAGTATATTTTTAACATACATGTTTCCAGTTCACATTGTTACAAATGTACAGTAACAGAATAATCTTTGCAATGTTGGGGTTATACTATAAATAGAAAGAACAAATCTGTGATTAGCCTAAATTTGGCTAATATGTTTTTATGTACATGGTATATTGTTTTGGATGATGGGTCTTTTATGCATCATGTGATCTCCTAAATGTAGGTGGAGCTGTCATTTTTATCTGTATCTGAAGCTGGCTTTTTGCACGGCTTGAGAGTCAAATGTAACTTCATTAAATTTTGGATAGCTTGCAATGTACAGTGTGCAGATTTTTTTGTTTCTGAACAAATCCTGTACCTCACAGTTGGCGTCTGGGTGTAGTGTTGCTTAACAAGAACCAAGTGCAGAGAAAACACCACATCACCACCACGTCGTCATTTCAGACTTCAGAAACTTTACATAGATCTTTGCTGGAGTGAACAAAAAACAGAATGGGCAGAGAAAACTAACTGAACTGACCACTGACATTAGACATTGATTTCACAAAAATAACTCCCTTCATCGGGGCAGAACAGACTCGAGCAAAGGTAGCTTGCTGGTGGCATCTCCAACTCAGCAACCAGAATCTGGAACAAGGTGTATATAGTGAGCTAAACAAGGGAGGCAAATAATGAGGCTAATCAGTCAAGGCAAACTATCCCCAGAAGGATTTCAGCCCACAAGACAACACCCAGAATCTCCAGAATCAGCACCCTGGACAGTGGTCGTGACACACTGAATGTCATTTTTTTAAAATCTGGGGATTAGAGAGACAGAAATCCTCAACTTGCTCATGCACGACTTTACAATGGGGAGTGACTCAGACAGTCAGTAAAATAAATGAATTGTTCTTGGCTGGACCATTAAGTAAGTCTGCCAAATATTATGTAGTGAGGTTTCCAATCCATTACTGCCCTCCAAAAAGTTCCTTTAAATTTCATGTTCAACACATAATATAGCAGATGCTGCAATTATATATAATTTGAATAAGCACAGGGGGCCTAGATTTGCACACAATGGATGCACAACAATTTTCTGGTAACAATACGAATCCACCAGGCAGCCAGCGTGTCTACGTCCCTGTAGTAGCCATGCTAATTCCTGTAATAGACCTGCTTTGTTAAGTTTATCTATTACTATTACTATTATCTATAACTATTAAACAGAATGTAGGTCAAGTCTTGTGCTGCATCCAAAATTCCATACTAACATGCTATTTAGTACGCTAAAACAGTACGTGAAACCAATAGAACGTGATCTGCATACTATTTCTGGGGAAATATTACAGTATGCAAGTACTGGACACTACGCTGGCATAAATATCCCACAATGCAATGCAGTAGTGACGACGACAACAACAAAACAGACAATAGGGGACAGCGACCAAGGCATCTCTGGCGTAACGTCAATAACGCTTCAAATTAAGTAAGGTTTCACTTGGCTAGGTGTAATATATTTTTAAAATTAGTTCAGACTTTATGGTTGGTACGAGTTACCATGGTTACTCATATCCAACCAGCAAGGAAGCTCTCAGGAATTGATGTGATAATTACAGCTCAGTGCCTCAGAAAAAAATACATACTTCTGTTTATTCACACAAAAGTATATTGAAAGATAGTACACATATTGGGTATGTAGTGCATAGCATGTGATTTCGGACTCAGCATTGTTTTAAGCATGGAAAGAAGGAAGGAAGGAAGGAAGGATGGAAAGATGGATGGATGGATGGATGGGTGGATGGATGGATGGATGGATGGATGGGTTACAGCTGATTGCAGGCTGATTCCTTCAACAGGCCACCTTTCCCTGTCAGAGAAGGAGAACAGCACAGTAGTCACAACTAATCCATCTCATTATAATCAGCACTTCCTCAACACATTTAATGGCTCTCAACCAATCAAAAATCTTTCAATCTAACTTCATTTAGTTATATTAAAAGCATTTGCTGGCATGCAGTATGTTGGTTGGTTTGAGAACTGAACAATGAAAGATTAAAGAGGTAATTTGTCACAGATTTAACAGATTTATCATCAAAGTTTTGTTATCAAAACCTCTTTTATTTAGCACCAAATGACTTTAGCTTGCAGCTGTGCCTATTTTACTTTTACTTTTTTTATTCTTTTGAATTTCACATCATATTTTTGTTGCTTTTAGTTTGATTAATTACATCATCTTGGTGCCATGACTTTGTACACGTTCAGTACAGCCTGAGAATGCTCTTTCTGTTTTGCATTTTCATTTTATTTAACATTTTAATTTGGGCATCCTGGTGGTTGAGTGGTTTGATTCAGGCAGGGAGCTTTCGTCTCCGTCTGTTTTCCTGTCCAGTCTCTCACCGCCACAAAAACAAACAAACAGAAATACATTTTTGAAATGAGTTTGAATGGAAAAATTGAGCTTTGTTTGACCTATTTAGAGTGTTATTTAGAGTACCAAAACAAAACTCTGCTCAACAACCTGACAGCATTGCATTTTAAAACAAAACTAATTAATTGTTTGATTTATCAGTTGTTTTGACTAGAAAGCCTTATATTGAACGCTGTGATTTATTGCATTTTTCTATTAGACTATAAGCAAATTCAAATTATCCATTCGTTCTTGATTTTTCCCCCCAGTGTTTGCATGTGACTAAAAGCGCTGTTGGTGCTCCAGTACACTGCTGTCATTCATGCAGAGGTCACATTTGCTTTGGTCCCCACAGCAGCCTTAGGGCTCTCCCAGATGGCCGATGACAGATGCCCACAATTGCTGTTGCCCTTGGTGGGATTGCAGTTCCTCCCTCCAGATAAAAAAAAAAAGTCCTCAATTCCCCCCATCGTTCCACTTCTCCCATTTGTCATATAGCCCCATTTCAGCTCATAATTTACTTTCCATTATCTACTGTTGTTACTGGTTTGTCTACCTATTGCTTTTCCCTCGCTTATATATTCAAATTGCTTTAATCTTTTGTCGTTCTGCCTTTAGCTAAACATCTCAAAATCATCCTTTCCTATTTAGATTCTCCTTAAATATAAATCTCTGTCTCTTTTTTGCCTCTGCCCTCTCTCATTTTTTCTTTTATTCACCCTTTAACCAACACATCCCACATTTTGCTTTTGTCTTTTTTGTCTCCTCTCCTCTCCTCTCCTCTCCTCTCCTCTCCTCTCCTCTCCTCTCCTCTCCTCTCCTCTCCTTTCCTCCTGCACCACTCTTGTCCTTGGCTTGATCTCATGTCCTCTACTCCTTTTTTTATCATGGAGCTGGATGCTTACCAGAGATTTTAGCCACAATGAGGTGTCCACTCTTATATCCTTTATGTCCTGTTACTGGGTACTAAACATGGCAGGGACTCATCTCTTGTTATTCAGGTACACTGTCACATGAGGTACTGCATCATCTGCGTAATCTTTGCAGCGAAAATATAACTGTGGTGGAGGAATGATGCCAAATCTGCACTTCAGTGAAGGGTCATGCTAGTGTTTTTTCATATTTTTGCCTATTTTCTTTAAAATATATGACAGATATGACAAGATGTTTTTAAAGCATGACAAACAGTTGAAAAAATAGTTGACAATGGATAATTAATTTGAAATTATTCTCTTAATGGTATGAAAATAGGCTTGTAGAGACTTAAAAACTTGAAACACTGTGAATGCTGCATGCTGCTTTTTCTTTCTTGTGACATTGTCATCCAATAATAATGTAGCTTTGACAAAAATATAATGAAACATGATGTTCATTGTGATGAATTACTTGACTGACACAATTTTCAAGCAAATTGATGTTCAGACAATAAGGAAATGAATGGAGACTAATGGCCACTTGGAAGGTGGTGAAACAACAATTCAATAGTCCATAGTTGATTTGCTTTGAAAAATAGTCAGTAATACAAAGTATACAATAATATACTGTACAGTGTTTTGTAATAAATGGGCTAAAATATTAAATTACATGTGTATGAGAAAATATAGTAGTTTCCTGGTAAAACTAGAAACTGTCCAGTACAAATTCTCTGCAGTGTGTGTTTACTTTCTTCACCATGTGACAGTAAATCTCAGCTGTCCGCCTGGCCACATGCTAGACTCTTCGTTTTAAGAGACTCCACCTGGGGGAAGAAGATTACATTTTGTCATTCCTGACTGTGACCTACCTCAGCACTGTTTACTGTTCACAAATTTATGCAAATGTGTCAAGGTTTCTCTGAAAAGAGAAGTACAAGGACAGGGATTTATTCAAAAAAAGGCATGGTCGTTGGATTCCTCCGATTAGAGAAATGTTTAACAGTTTGTGCCAAAATGTGGCCTCTATACCATTCAAGAAAACAATATTTAGACAATTTAAAAGATGCAGTTTTGTAATATACTGTATAGTAATATAGTATGGTACTGTATATGATTTTTATTATATGATTATGATTATTTCATCCTAACTCTGATGATACTTAAGCACATATACACTAGTGCACTGGGGTGTCAGTGCATGATGATCTGTGTAGAGTAGGTGTGTGTGTGCAGGTCTGACCTGCTTGTGTTTCTATAAGCCGGTCGTATTCTAATAATCCTTGGTGGCACAGTGGTTTAGCTGAGTCAGAAACTAGTAGCTGTAAATGAAAAAAAAACAATAAACAGGTATTGAGAATTGATGGATGGATATTCTGGCTCTTATAGGTTGATCTTGTAACGTTTCTCTGTTGTTGGGAAAACAAACAATTCCTTATTACAGGATATTTTGCCTACACTGCTTTGGTTCATTGTAAGTAAGTAAGTAAGTAAAATTTTATACGTAAGGATAAGGATACTTTTGTACCACTGGGTGTAGCTGATTTTCTGGGGTTACTAATTTAATCTAAGGGGTCACGAGACCCCGTAGACATACACGAATGCTACCGGGGCTCAGCAGCATCTTGTTTTGTCTTTATTGTCAAAGACATTCATATGATTTGCTAAATAATCAAGTTTTGAGTCTGAGTCAGCATCACATAAAACATTTTTGCTACACCAGATTTCTGTTTTTATGGGGTAACTCCTCACAGATGACAAATCCTGTCTAATATTATTACAGATTTTTTTCCCAGTAGCAAATCCTGTAACAAATTATTTTTATGATTGTTGCCATAATAATTATTTTTGTGCACTAAACTTCAGATATAACTGGAACTATCTAGAAACCCATCCCATACCATTCACTCACATCATTCATCAGTATGCACCACGTTCAGTCTTTATGTTGGAGAAAGAAACATTTTTAATTATAAAATAAAATGATAAATAATTACAATTTGACATACTGACAAACTTATGATGTTTAATCGTTTTAAACTAGGGGGCTGCAATTCATCCAAAAAAAAAGAAGTTTAAAACATGTTTTTGGATTCATAGAGAAATTAATTGCTATATTATATATATATGTTTGACCTCCTTTGTAAATACAATAAAGTTTAAAGTTTTTTACTCGCAAACTTGCATTTATAAACATGAAATCTAGCATTAGAATAAAAAAATTAGTCATGTACCACTGAGAGCTCAAATTTTTTGTACTCTTCAAGGATACTAAACCTTACATTTTCCCAGAATAACACTAAATGATCAGCTTTGTTTGAATTGATTACGCACTGAAGAGACCATGGTGTTAAAGGCATTTTACATCCTATTTCTATGAAAACACTTTTGTATCCTGTGATTTTCTCCTTATCAAGGTTGCAGTTACTGTTTTGTTGATGCCAATAGTGATATGTAACTTCTGTATAAGCTACAGTTACTGAGTTGTATATAAGAACATTTCCCCAGTACTAAAATACCACACCTGAGGCTACATGCATAAACAATACATACACACAAAAACAATGCCAACGCCTACGAACATAAACTGGTATTTATAAAAACAGAATGGGCACACCTCACGCATTCTTTAGACCAGGTGTACACATGTTTTTCTAAAGCAATCTGAAGGTGATGTGACAAAGTTAAATATAAGATGAGAGACATAATCTTTTAGTAAAATATTGTTTAGGTTGACAACCAGCTGCACTGACTGTGTGATTGTTTTTTGCGTTTACAGATTTGTAAAATGCCAATCAAAGGAGCATTTATTAAAGTAACATTGATTAATGTTTAACTTTTGTGTGATTAATTTTTATCATTCTTTTAATTTATATAGGAGTCAACATTTTATTTTGCTGTTAATATTGTTTTTATTTTATCCTCAGTTGTGTCACAAGTTGTAAAGTTGGTTTGAATATGAGAGCTACAAACTAATCATTGATTACATTTCTGAGATATCACTCCCAATTATGGTTTATGGGTCCATGTGATGAATTAATGATATGGATGATATAAAGAGCTGTTGGTGAAACGGTACTTTTTCATTTCCTGTTTCTTTCACTGACTGGTGTACAGACTGGTGGAGAAGGTGAATTGATATTAAAACAGCTGGTGAAGGGTGTGTCTTCATCCATCCATGGCTAATTGTAGTAATTGTGGGAGCAGAAATGATGCTTGTGTACGTGCGCTCAGTTTCACAACCACTGAAATGTATAAAACAGAACCAGCACAGCTTTATTAATCTGACAAAAATAATGCATATTTCTGGCTTTGTGCGTACACACAGTTCTAGTCAAGAAAAAAGAGTTTTATGCGTGTGGCCTCAGGAGTCCTTCACAAATCAAAGCAAAATAAACAAACATGTTAATTTCTTGTGTCGTTTTTATGAGGAAAACGCTTAAACCAATTAATTTGTTTGGTCCCCACTGGATAGGTTATATTATTCAGAAAGCTTATTGGATTGGTTTAGTTGCCTGTGTTGTCAAATATAGTATAATACTCATCCAGAGGAGGAAGAAAGCAGGGCTGTCTGGTCCTGTGGAGCGTCCCAATGTATCAGAGAAGGTGACAGCTGATTGGCTGCTCCTCCTCTTATCTGACTGTCTCACCATCTTACTGTGACAAACACTAGATGGACAAACAACTCGGATTACACGGCCGCTTATCTAGAGAGGGTTTATGTGTGTGTGTGTGTGTGTGTGTGTGTACGTGTGTGTGTACGTGCATGTGTATGTATGTTGTCAGATACCAGCGGTCTAATTAAAGAGCTGGCATGTCAGAAACCTGCTCTGCCTCTTTGTTTAACATTGGACCTAATCTCCTGTTACAGAGAGTGGTGTGTGTGTGTGTGTGTGTGTGCGTGCGTGTGTGTGTGTGTGTGTGTGTGTGTGTGTGTGTGTGTGTGTGTGTGTGCGTGTGTGTGTGTGTGTGTGTGTGTGTGTGTGTGTGTGTGTGTGTGTGTGTTATCTGGTGATTGCTGTGAGGTGTCTACAAGATGGATGCCAAACATGTACAGACATTTGTTGGGAACTCAGCCAAGCTATCTCAGAGTGTGTGTGTGTGTGTGTGTGTGTGTGTGTGTGTGTGTGTGTGTGTGTGTGTGTGTGTGATTGTGTGTGTGTGTGTGTGTGTGTGTGTGTGTGTGTGTGTGTGTGTGTGATTGTGCTTTTTTACATGAATGCTACTGGGGCTCAGCAGCATCTTGTTTTGTCTTTATTGTGAAAGACATTCATATGATTTGCTAAATAAACAAGTTTTCAGTCTGAGTCAGCATCACATAAAACATTTTGCTGCACCAAATTCTGTCCAATATTATTTCTAATTTTTTTCCCAGTAGAAAATACTGTAACAAATTATTTTTATGATTGTTGCCATAATAATTATTTTCGTGCACTAAACATCAGATATAACTGGAACTATCCAGAAGCCCATCCCATTCCAGTCACGCACTTCGTTCATTATACTGTCTGTCATCCTTTTTAATTTATGTAGAGAGACAGTATGTGCCACGTTTAGTGAGATATGGCAGAAATATTTTCTTTATGTTGGAGAAAGAAACATTTTTAATGACAAAATAATAAATAAATAATTAAATTTGACATGCTGTTTGAAGTTCACAGGATGAGTACAGTACGATGCAGCAGTCGTCCTAATTAAATGACCAAATATGCCACTTGACCCTCTATAACAACACATAGGAGCATTTTTTCTAATCTGGCGCCGCTAATTCTATCAGCAGTAATCAGCAGGACATCATCATTTGTCCAAAACCAAAGAATAGTTATGTTTTATGATGTGATATGGTTAAGATCTGGTTAGGTTTATGGAAAGATCATGGTTTGGGTTAAAATGATCACTTTATAATGAAATCTAGCCATTAGCTTAAAACAACTTGTCATGTACTGAGAGTTCAAATCTTTTGTTGTCTTGCAGGATAGCAAATAGTGAATTTTCCAAGAATAACACAAAACCTTTGTTTGAATTGATTATACACTGAAGATATTGTGATGTAAGAGGCATTTTATGTCCCATATCTGCAAAAACACTTGTGTATCCTGTGATTTTCTCCTTATCAAGGTTACAGTTATGGTTATGGTCCGGTTAGCTTGAGGGAAAGATCATTAGGGTTAAAATGATCACTTTTTTAAGGTAGGAGAAACATGTGCTGTGGTTTAAAGTTACTACTTAAAGTTAGGCGACCTTTGTCGTCACGGCTATAAAAATAACCACAGGGTTAAGGTTAGGGGGACGACTCACGGTTGGAGATGTGACACTTGCAGTTGGAGACGGGAAACGGACAGCAGTCTTCTCTGGCAAAGTCCACTGTTGCGTTAATGCCTCCATCATCTCCTCCTCTGAAAGCGTAAATTTGTCGACATACGTCATCTCCACTGCGCCGCTGCTCCGGGTCACAATTACTACAGCTGCTAGATGACATCTGTCATTCAAACATAACTATATATATCATTTTTGGGCCTCTTGAATGCATCCTTGTTCTAGTTTAATTATTTTACTCTTCCATTCACAGAGTTGCCTTTTTTAAAAAAGCATGTGTCACCGCCTTCACGTTACCTACAACCACACGCATGGACACAGCATTATTGCCCCGTGTTTCCAGTACCAGTGGAGACCAAGGGAAATAGAGACTAAAAATATGCATCCTGTTAACAGCTCCCACTCACTTACCTAACAGAGTGAATCACTGCATTATATGAGTGGAACATTTGCAAATGACCTAGTCATAGAGATCTGACACACAAAGGGCCACTCATGCTGCGGGATTATGTATACCAACACAGTTGTGTCTATACCATATGTACAAGGTGTATATTGTCTGTGTGTGTGTGTGTTGCTCTGAGGGTTGTGGTGTGTGAATGTCAATGTGTCTCAGTTGTGTGCATTTATACTTCCTTGAGCCCTCCAAGTGAATTAAGAGGGGATCTCTTAGTGGTCAGTATGAACAGGAGGAATAATTACAGCTAGAAAAATGTGACAATGTTCGTTTGGGCACCTGACTATTGTTTTAGGACAGACTTGAAAAATTGTGAACCTATCCTTTATTTTTCTCTGTAACAGTCTTGTGCTTTGCAAGTCTGCCATCCACCTCTACCACCTCCCTACGACTTGTGTGCAGTACATAAACGTACCACTACTTTATAATGTGAAAGAAGAAACCTGTGGTGAGCAACCATGAAAATTGCACAGTGCACCACAACTGAGAGAGTATTATTCTATAATCTAGTTCATCCAGGTTTCAGCGCAGTGATCAATACACACTGTAGAGTTCACTCACCTCAAGCTCTCTCTGCAGATTCACAGTCTGTGTTTCTTTATCTACCATTCACTTAAATTTGGCTTTGTCAATTTCTTTGCCTTTTCTGTACAAATCACAGCATAATTGCGCTGCAATTTGTGTGGAAAAAAGTTCACATTCATGTTCACACAGGATGTGCAGGGTTGCCTAGCAACACAACCCTAATTGTAGTCCACCTGTTGTTCTGTATTTATGTTCAATATCCATTCAGACTGTCAAGACTCAAAAGATCTGTGAATGTTGGTGATATAAGTTATGTGTGGGGTGTCAGCTGTGGATATAATGATCATCTGAAATTTCAGCACTCATCACTCAGTAAATATATCCTATGTAGTGATTACTAGAAGCAACAAGATTATTACTCATATTCCTCCGCTGTCCAGTTTGTCCACGTGAGGCCGAGCGCATCATCTGCTGTCGTCTGTTGCCGACGTAATGGAACAGTAATGACAGCTGTTGCGGAGAAGGGAACTCATCTCGGCCCGAGTGTCTGGAACAATGCCATTTTTAAAAGTGCATATGCCTTTGTCAAAACATCTCAATGCTTTGCATAGAAGTGCTGAAGACTTGAAGACCTTGGTCCGCCGCTTAACACAGCTGGATTAGACCTGCCCATTCCAGGAAAACTTCTTAGATGGCAGAACTGAAAGAGCTGCAAAAGTTCACAGGTCTGGGTGGATTAAGAGCCCGGAGGGGTGTTGGATTTGTTCTGTCTTCATTCTGAAAGGCCAGTCTAAACAGAGGACTTGTTTCTCTGAAATGTATTCCTAGGCCACCTTGTACTTGTGTGATTATCATGCATTCAACAGGCTTTAATTGTATGTATAGAGACAGACGGACAGAGTGTACAGTTAAGGAATAAAAAAACTTTACATAATGATATGGTCTTTATAATTTAATAGATGTACTCTTGAAGGGAAGTGCAGCTATATAGAGAGGAGTCTTGTGCTGTACAACTCCCCGTTGAGAGATACAGGACAATTATCCAGACGTTGACAAGTGATTTGATCGTATAATTAATGCTATTTAAAAATGGGATGAGATGTATTTTTATTTTATTTTCTTTACAAAACTGAAACTGTAAACCTACAACTAACTGGGGCTACAACTAACGATTATTTTCATTATTGATTAATCTGCTGATTATTTTCATTATTGATCATTTAGTCTTTGGAATGTTAAATAATAGTGAGAAAATGGCATTCACAGTTTCTCAAAGGCCACAGTAATGTCTTAAATTTTCTTCTTTTGTCTGACTAAGAGTCTGAAATATTGAAGTATTCAATTTACTGTCAAATATGACAAAGAAAGACAGAAAATCATCACATTTAAGAAGCTGGAACCATCAAATGTCTGACATTTTTGCTTGAAAAATTAATGAAACAATTAATTGATTATCAAAACAGTTGCCAATTAATTTTCTGTTAATCGACTAATCCATTAATTCAACAAGTCCTCCAAATTAGACGACCACATAGGTCATTTGTATCATGCACTCCAGAATGACCCATAGGACTGTTTTCTAATTAGGCGCCTCTATCGGCAGTAATCCAAAGGACAACATGTCTGTGCTTTCCATAACCATAACTAATCACTGTTTAAAAATAATGATGTTTTATGATGTGACAACACTTGGGTTAAGGTCTGGTTAGGTTTAGGCACAAAAACCACTTGGTTAGAATTAGGAAAGATCATGGTTTAGGTTAAAATGATCACTTGAAACATGGGATCTAACATTAGGATCTATCCATCCACCCAACCCGCCACCTCCAAATATGGAAATTTGTCAGCTTATATAGACGTCGTCTGCAGGTCATAATTAATACAGCTGCTAGATGGCATCTGTCATTCAAACGTAACTATAGGTCGTTTTTGGCGTTGTTCCTGGGAGGACAGGCTCAATTAATTGTCTAATCATTGCAGCTCTAGTGGGTTATACGGAATAACTCTTTTACCCTTCAAAGCAGCACAGCTTTTCTTGCAGCAGCCCTCCCATTGTTAAAGCTCAGTGATAAACAAGTTTGCCCCCGGTGTTAAACCACAGCACATGAAGACAGGCAGCACATCATACAGATGGGGAAAGCAGCTTAGGGGACACAGACTGAACAGGTGCCAGTTTAATAGCTGCCTGTCAGCTCAGTACCCCACCTGGCTGGACTGTGTATGACTGCTGCTGCTCTATCTAACATCCCACATTGCCCTATTAGCATTAAAAAGACCTTCATGGATGCATTGTTAGGCAGTAGCAGTAAAGCTGATGTATATAAGCTGTAGCTGAAAGGACAGGATAACATCTTTAAAAGCATAAAGCTGGTTGATTTTCTATATTTTTTCATTGTCAACAAAACTCATGTGCAACAATGAACTCATCCTACTTTTAATTATGTGTATCCAAAGCCTGATATATCATATTCCTCTGTGCCGTAGACCTCAGGACTGCCGTAGTCACCCAGTGCAACAGTGTGGTTCATTGATGTGTTTTTAATAGTTTTTGGACAACAACGGAGGTTCACAGTGCAGAGGAATAAGATATATGAGGCTTTGGATACACAGCCAATACTTCTAAGTAGGATGAGTTCATTGTTGGTTCGGCTCAACACATGAAAGGAAGAAAAATATAGAAAGTCGTCTTTGAGTACTAACTTCCAGTTTTTATTTCAGGCTAAAATTCATACTGACTGGGATAACTAAAACCTCCAGCATCACACATAGGACAGAGAAAAGGCTACATACAGTATATGAATAATTTTCTATAAAAACAATGAACAAAAGGACAATCTTGAAATAATATTTACGACTTGCTTCCTCTTCCTCTGACACTGTAGCTGTTAATTTGATTTACTCGACACTGAGGCGTAACGTCGTCCTTTGACTCTCTAACACAGAATAAGTTCAGTCTGGGACCATATGTATGTCACAGGGCAAAATGAGTGATTGCTCCTTTATACAGGCACCCACGTGGAGAACATTACACTGTAGAGACAAGTGAGTCCCTTGATAGAGTAGTTTATGAAGCTGACAAGTCATTTCCATGCAGCTGTCTTAGGCTATAAAACAGAGATGTTGAGCATGCTGTTGGCTGGGAAAGTTTAGTGGAGTGTTGAATGAAGAGATGAAACTTACAAGCAGGTGAACTGTTTTTTTATATCTTCTATTGTCAACAGGAGTTATCTTGATTGTGGTGACAAACATGATTAATTAGAATTATTTTACAAGTTGCATATGCAGGTTTGATGGTGGGGGTTTTTTGTGCTCAAGTGGAGAAGTCATGTCAAGGGAATATGTTTACTTGTAATGAGACATTTGCTAAGTTTACATGCACGATGGAAACCAAGTTACTGGGAAAAATCAAGAAGGCAGGAAATGCATCTACTGTAGGCTACACATGCTGAAAAAAACAGATTACTCTTGACGCTCGGTAAAGATAGTATATTTTAGGTGTAGTAAATTAAAAAAAACAAGTACAGTACCTCTTCAGGACCAAAAAGTGATACTCAAAGAAAATGGGTGTTTATATAAATTTATATATCGAAATGGATCAAAACACTGTCTATTTGAATAAAAATTGTGGCTTTGGAGTAAGTCTTCGGGCATTACTCTTTTCCTTTTGGGGCTGTTAATCGTTGTTGTTTAATAGCTTTGTGATGTGCGTATAATTGTGTTGTTTTATTATTCCACGGGACAGTTCGGGATTCTAAAAATCAGTATGATTGAGTGCGATTTCTTCAACTATATTTAATAGAGCAGGACTGATATATCACAATTGTAGCTTTTCAAACTGTAGATAAATACCAATAATATCCCACTCAGTACATATATTGGTCACAATAACTGAATATAAACAAATTTGAGGAATCCTTATCAATGTATGTTTGTTTGTGTTAAAAAAAAAATTACTGGCCGACATATCGTTATCATTTTTTAAAAATTCTTAGATATCAAACAAACAAACATGCAGTGGTTATAATAGTATTTATACAATAAGAACAGGAAATGACTTATTGATTGTTAACCAATTAGAAAAAGATCCTCATGGTGCTTTCTGTATCTGGTGAAGCAAACACACACACACACACACACTTCCTTGTAAAGTATCTTGTGTCTTGCTGCTGTGTGTATGATTTCAGCTGTATGAGGGACATCATATCATGTCATATGCTGCCACTTCTTCCTGGAATAATGTACAGAAGGACCTGAAATTGTCAGAGCTCATTACTATGAGGGAATTCAAATCAATTTTAAAGGATCAAGAAAACAGTGCTCTTGGTAAATGTGATTGCTCCTAAATTTTATTGAAATCGTTTTAGAAAATTGTAACTGTTTATGTATCCTAACTGGATTTTTGTCCTTGACCTTGTTTTGCATATTAACTGGATATTGTGTTCACTCGTTTGTATCGTGTGACAGTAATTTATCTGTTTGTATTGTTTGCGTTTATTGTTGTAACGATGTTTATGCTGCCACGTCACTCTTAAAAAAGAGATTTGAATCTCAATGCCTCGTTAAATAAAAGGATATATATAGAAACAGAGAGAGACATAAAGCCGCCTTTACGACCTGTGCTTTATATTCTTGGCTTTGATGTGGTCTTTTCTCATCCTGGACCGACAGCCAGACAGGCTGATGAGTGCTGGTATTTAAAGAGCTGCTGGGGCCAGATAGCTTCACTACCAAAAGGACAGCACAGCAGATACTGTGTTCACAGATACAGATACTGAGTTTCTGATGCTTGAGCACCACTCAGAGCTCTCTGTATCATGAAACTGTCCAAGAAACAAAACAGCTCCATGAGTCAGAGAAATCTTAGACGGGATATTTTTGACTGAAGGATATATGGACTGAGCTAATGTCTCCTGCATGGATGTTAATGCCAGTAAGTAACTTGTACCACTTTACTGCATGTCAGAAACACTGCGCTATCCCTTTAACAAGATGCTCTACAGACTATTTCCAATTACCTTGTAATATTGTTGTACGGCAGCACAAAACAGTACACTGATATGTGGATTTTTCTGCATCTTTTGCATGTACAATAAGTGTTGCATGTAGTATTTATAGCATCAATCCCTCTGCTCATTTGTTCATTATCACACTCAATTAAGTCCTGTTTTCTTTCTTTATTGGGTCAGTGCAGTAATTTGTCCTTTGTCTTGTCCTTGTTTGTTGTTTGTTTGTTTTTCCCTCATTTAGTCATCCTAAATGTTATGTTTGATTTTCATTTTATGTCTTTTATGCTGCTCAGTTGTGTTTTAAATATTTTGTTTTCTCCTGTTCTTTAAAAGATTACAAGGTCTCACCTACTGTTAACACCTAGAGTATCTTTAAAGTGAACATTAGAGCTGTAACGATTAATCGCCAGCTATTTTAATAACCAATCAATTGATTTGAGACATTTTTTAATTATTTTTTTTAATCTTGTTCCAACTTATTAAATGAGAATTTAGTCATCTATGATAGTAAATTAATATGTTTGAGTTGTGGACTGTTGGTTGGAACAAAACAAGACATTTGAGGTTGGGCTTTGGTAAATTCACAGTTTTATCACGTTTTATACAACAAGTGACTAATCGACTAATCGATAAAATAATTGACAGATTAATCAACAATGAAAATAATCATTAGTTGCAGCCCCAGTGAAAATAAACATAAATGAGACCATATGCTTACTGTCTACTTGAGGAAGAACATGGTCAGTAAAATTGTATTTATGGTGTCATTGCACACATTCACTTTAAAAGATAAAAGCGAGGCCAGTTAAATTCTGAAGACCAATTTCACAGTTTATTTTATCATTCTAACATTGACAGAAGTTAACAATTCAAAAATGACACCTCCCGTCTACTGTTTAAATCCTCTGTAACAATAGTTGGAATGACGCATCAAATAAGATATGAGAATCAAATAACACAAATGACCGAACATTATTCTTGTTCTAATTAGTGTAAGTTACAGGATGTTACTGTCATGTCAGAGTAAATTTCAATGTAACTACACTTTATACTGTTCAGCTGTTTACCTGTACAGTGGTTGAAGTTGGTGTTGGACACAAAGTACAAATTAATCCTCATACTTAGTTTGAAATTATGCTTTTTCATGTTAAATTGGTCAATTGGTGAAGTGTCCCTTTTCTTTGATTCAAGTTAAATAATGTTAACTGCTCAAATGCAGTGTTGTTTTGGTTAATGGTCCTCTTCCATGTTAATAAGACTACTCAGTTTATTTCCTAGTGTTTGCAGAGTACAATGCGATCACGTGTTAAATGCTCGCAATTTTACCTTTTTTGTTTATTAAATACAATAAAACGCATCATGTCCAGTCTGGCTCTACAGTTTTGCACCAGTATACCATCCAGTACATTATAGATCCAAATAGGCCATTATGAAGGATGTTATGTAAAGCTAAATATGTCATTACATCCTATAGGGATCAACGACAACACTGGCAAAAACGAAAAATCAATATATTGCGATGTTAAAATATCTGCAATAACTTTGTGAGGAGATTTCACTCTAACTCACATCTAAATGCACCTTCAGCTGCAGGTTCCAGGTGACTCAGCTCACTGTGTATATAGCATCAGTTTCTCATTGTGTTTGTAGCCATTTGGTCTTTAGCAGAGGACTGGACTGTTTCCAGCTGCTCCCTCAGGTGCCAGACTGGCAGAGGAGCCCTGACTGTAAGTGCCAGCAGAAACCCACCAGCAGCTGCTGGCCAACAGGCAACCTGTTAAAAGCTGTTTTGTAATGAGACTGTCAGGTGCCAACTTCCGCTGACCACATACAGATGAGTGAGAGGAGCAGCTTGGGTGGTTCTAGTGAGGATGATGAGTTATACTTCGATGAGTGTCAGCAATTTACAGTATGAATTAGGAAAGGGCATCCCCACCTGAACTGTGCTTGTCTTGCTATAAAAAGAGTGCCAGGACTCAAAACCAGCACCCATGCAGGCTGTGCAGGGTTAATGGGAAAAGGGTGTTTAGGCTAGTTTGGTTATATACTGCAGTGTACAGCTGCCAACATGAAAAGATTCTTTTCATATTATAGCATGTTCTTTTTATAAATTTACATGTTAAAACAAGAAAAGTTTGGTTTTTTGAGATACGTTCATTTTGTGAAATAACAAGAAAGTTTTGCAATATGACAAGATAAGTGATATGTTGTTCATACAAGAAACATTTCTTCTTAAAAACAGAATAATTTAGTATAATAATGATGAGAAAAGTACACCATTATAACATGAAATCATCTTGTCACGTGAAAAGGATCTAATAATAACATAACAAGGATCGTGTTAAAATGTTTCTTGTCTCGTTCTGACAGTAAACTGAGCAAATTGTTTTTTGTCGTCATGGCAGCAACACGCTGCTGTACATACAGTATATGACCAACTAGTGGGCCTTTTTAAGAGACGATCATTGCTTATTTATATTTTATACAAGTATGTCACAATAAAAAATAAATTGTTGACGTGAAAGCAAAGATACTAGTCACATTAATGCAGTTACTGGTGTAGTATGTACATCACTAATTCTTATTCATCAGAAACGCCATCTGGGACCATTTTCTCTTAACTAAAGAAAAAAACGACATGTCTATATACTATAAAGCCACATACAACACAGGATCTGACACACTTATGTCTACATTTCAACATATAAGCTAATAAAAACAGTCCAATAGTTTTTCATTTGTTCTGTTATATTTTTTGTAAATGTGTTTATATTTACAGGCTGCAATATAGTTTCCTTACCTACTTTGACAAAATAATTTTAATGCAACAGTGACATACCAGCTTTTTCCTGAACTTTCAACTGCATCTCATGGTCTGCGTCAGTAAATGGTCTGTAAGTCGCCTAAGTTGTCATGGAGATGGCTCAGTTACCATCATATGACCCAAGTATGGAAGATCAATAAAACGGAGCAGGACAACAAAGTTAACTCCATTTACTGACTAAGACCATAAGATGTGGCTGAAAGTTCCAGATAAAAGCTAGTAAGTTGACCGTGAATGAAGGAGTTAAGATTGTTTTGTTTTTTTACCTTGGGAACTACTGTTCTTTGACATTGTAGCAGAAATTCTGAATCCTAATGTTTTTGGCCTAAATCATGGCCAAACTTTAAGATAATGAGTTGTTTATTTGTTTATTCATGAGCACAGTGCACATTAATCAACTATGTGGTTTTAAAACATCAATGTAAATATTCAGTGGTTACTTCAACAGCTGATTGGCAGCAGTTTTGACACACAACTAAAAAAGAGACAAAACTGATCAAACATTTACGTCACAACAATGTACAGCTCAGCTTTAGAAGATTAGTAAACTGACTTCTGGTGGTTTTACCATTCATTAGATCCATAAATAGCGGAGCCTCGTCAATACAGAAGTCTTTAAAGTGAGTTAGACGGCCCACACTCGTCTGACGGACCCTGTCTGTTGTCTACACATCAATACTGTTCTGTGATGACAGACCATTTATGGAGAAAAGATTTTGGAGGCGAGAGCAAAGTCTGAGTCTCATATCCAGCAGCTGTCTAACAAAATCGAGACACATATTGTACCTCGGATGACCGGAGAACAGCATCATCTGTTCTGACACTTCAAAAGATGACGTGTGTGTCTGAATTCACAAACAGTGATACACAGTGATACAATAAGTAACCAAAAAAAAAGGTTGCCAAAAATCTAGGTACTGGCTCAGTTCAAGTAGTACTTTAATGTATTGTCAATTACAACAACTTCATGGTCAATCAATTGTTTGCCATTTATTGAGCATAAATGTTAGTTTTTGTTTCAGCCTTTGTGTGAAGGTTTGATGTTTTTCTCTGCTTCATATCATCGTACAGTCATTCTGGACTGTTGGATGGACAAAAAAGCAATTTGAAGACATCAAGTTGGGCTCTGGGCAGCAGCAGACTTAAAATCTGTGACCTGAATTACAGGGAATATACCACTGAAATACTTAAAATACTTAAAAGACTTTTATGGTGTTTAATTATAATCAATTAATAAATAGATACAGTCAAGTCCAAAAGCCTGAGACCATTTTCCCATTCAACTAACAATTAAATAGACAACTAATTGACTAACTTGATTAATTTCCCAGAATCAAAGATGACGTCTTAAAATGTCTTGTTTTGTGTGACCAAAAGTCCAAAACCTAAAGAAGCATTCAATCACCACATCTGTGAAGCTGAAACCAGCAAATATTTGGTATTTTTGCTTAAAAAATAACTTATCCAAATAGTTTTAATATCTGTTGATCAACTAATCTATTAATTGACTAGTTGTTGCAGCTCTAAAAACGATATAAATCTCAGTTAAAATAATTATAAAAAGGTTTTTTAAATTCCTGGTATTAAAGAATGAATTGATAAAAGATTAATTATTAATTAATCAGAAGTCCCGCCCACAGAGCAGCAGCAGGAGATCTGATTGGCCGGCTCTTTTTTGGCAGGAGTCTGGTCCTGCAAACATGTTTGTCACCAACATCCCATTGATCTGAATGATGATAGTGAAGTAATGAAGTAATTCTCTCTTACCCCTCCATTTTACATTTATGCACATACCTTGTATACCTTCTATTTTTTCGTTATTGCACATTTTTATACTGCACAGTTAGTAAAAAGTCAGTATTTAGTAGAGATTTTATATTGCAGCCTTGTATTGACACTTTCATCTGCAGAGTGGGTTGATTTTTCCTTATAATTAAGTGTTCTTGCTATTTTTCACAGTTGCCTGTCAAACGTACATTAAATGCATATTTTATTGTGAGAAAAAATGAGGGCTTCATAACAACCCTGCCAGAGACCACATTGTATTTGTGTGCTGTACATGTTAAACATCTCTGGGTCAAACTCCAGAGCTGCTTTTATGTCCCAGTCAGACATTTTATAGACTTACTGTTATGATAAATTGATTAATGGGAAAGGTGATTGACAGATTAAACAATAGTGAAAATAATGGGTAGCTGCAGCCCTATATTCTGTTAGATGTTTGACATGTCTGGTTGTGTTGAAATAACCATTATTCCATCACCATCTTTCTATTGCAGCAGTTACTCGTGTCCCCGCTGCCAGACGGCAGTAAAACATCATTCAAATAATCTTGGTGATGGGCTGCAGCTTTGAAGTCTCTGTTGCTGGTCGGAGGCTGATGAATTCCAGTGAACACATTTCCATTCCGCTTTCATCTTTCCACCAGCCAAATTGAATTTTTTTTAACATCAAAGATTTTTTTTTTTTTTTCAAATAATGGTTTCAGCACCAAACAAACCAAAACAAAGAATTCGGTTAGACTTTGGGTGACATTTTCACATTCACAGCAGAGCTCGTGTTTAAGCTGCAGCTTGATTTATGCTGTCAGGGTGCCATAATCGCTCAGCCATTACAGGTATCTGGCTGTGTGCTCTCACAAAGAAACACGTCGCTTTGTGTACCCTGGGAATCTTTTATTATGTGATAAATGGAGAGAAGCTGGAACAAGATACTTATCTACTGACTGTACACGACTCTGTTGTATTGCTGTGATGTGTGCCAGAGATAGGCCAGTCTTTTCAGCTAATGGATGTCTAATTCCAGCCCATTAATGGGACGTCAACGATTTTAAACACGTTCGTTTGAATGTATTGAAATTTGTACATGCCGACACTGAACACTGTGGTCAAAGGATGTACTACTAGATAAATCCAAGTTATAAGTATCCTTTGTATTCCTATTAAATGTCTCTTTGATTTCATTTCAGTGAACAATCAAGCTCTATAATGGTGGTGCACATAAAATTGCAGTTTGAATCACACTATAGAAAAGCACCAATGCTACTCTGCTCTGGAGTCATGCTGCTCTGTTGCCCCCCTGTGGAGGCTTCAACAACATACCTCACATTCTGAGTGAAACGTCTTTCATGGGCACTACACTGCTCACCAGTTCTGATTAATAATGATCTAAATGACCTTTTTCTTTCTCTAGATATGAAGCGTCCCAAGAGCCCCGACTGGCTGGACAGCAGCCTTCCCCCCAAGAGTCAAGAGGAACAGGAGGGGGAGGAAGAGGACGACAACGAAGAGGAGAGGAGGGTGGTGGCAGGACACAGGGCCAAACGGGAGCGCCGTCAAGCTAGTGGCAGTGCCACTATGTGCCAGGTGTGCAGCATTCAGCTGAACTCGAGCGCCCAGGCACTGATCCACTACAGGGGCAAGACCCACCAGAGGAGGCTACGCCGACTGGCAAAGGCTGTCAACACAGGTAGGGACACATCGACTTCACTTTTGCAATAATTATTTAGTTCATCAGTGTAAAAAGAACAGTTAAATGTGGATTTACTGTAGATTAGATTAGTCATTTTGAGAATTAAGCTATTATAAGGTATAGTCAACATACAGTAACAGATAGACCTTAAATACAGTAGCTGCAGGGAGTTTAGTGAAGCTCATAATGTTCATGATTTTACTGAAAATGTCACTGACTAGCTTTTTTTTTCCAGAGCTGTCAGTCATATCATACAGTCTTAATGAATGGATGGAGCTATGTCAGTTTTAATCGAGACAGATTTGTTAGTACCTCTCATGATTTCATCCACAGTGCTTTGGTAATGAAGACCATGCAATATGATTAACAACTCTGAGAAAAGCTAGTAAGTAGACCTGGAGCTGGGAGTGATTTGTGAAACTATGTCCAAGGTGAAGAATGAACTTTCATGCTTAACTCTAGGGTAATTTTTCAGGCTGTAGATTATAATTGTTAAATCATGTGCTACAAAAGTGAGTAATATTAAGATGAATTCAACATTAGAACGTGTGTCAGCTTCAGCAAAACTTTCAAGACAAATTAAGACAAATTACTAGGATTCCCTGTATGAGTTGACCTTTTCCTCAGCAGAGATTCGACTTGTCGTAGCAGGAAAAGCACAGGTGTGACTCATAACATTAATGATGGCTGCATTCCATTTCAATGTCCCAGTGAGCCAGCACGCACACACCAGGGCCCTTTAACTGGAACACCTAAATGGGACAGAACCATCATTTATGTTATTAAATACACTCGTGCTCTTCATCTAATGTCAAGTCAAAATGTCTACTGCTGCATCAGTCTCAAACACTGCAAAACTAGGTATTAAAGCAGCCATGAATTGTGACAATGTAATACTTAGTATGATAGAGGAACAACACGTAGACCTTTGAAAACATTGATTCATAATAACTTTATATTTGCGAGACAACACTTCAAACTACAGTCTCAAACTGGCCACAGTTTAATCAACAACTCTTCCAGTCTGAAGCAAAACTGAATATTATGAACTTCCCCAAATTGATATTTACTGCAGGGCTTTTGTATTATCAGTGGTGCTGTTATTTTATCCATCCCTTGTATTTTAATCATTTTCTCCTTTATAGAAGATCTGTATACAAGCGGCAGAGACAGATGCTTAGTTGCTTTGTTTATGAGTCTGAGACCTCTTGGTGGCAGATTTTGATTTCAAGAACACTTGCCCAGTATCTGCTAACAGTGTAAGTGTTACTACATGTCACAGAGCAGGTAATGGGTCTGGCCTCTACACTGTAATGGGTTTTTCTGCTGCATTATAGTCAGAGAATTTTAAATCCAGCTGCCAAATAAAGGAAAAATATATGGAGTATGGAGGCATAAAAAGCTGTCAGAAAAGTTTTGTTGCTCCTCGACATCGATTCTGCAAGTTCTGCAAATTCAGGCTTTCTAGGAGAGGTGTTTTGGTAAAAAAAGAAAGTTAGATAATGGACTGAGAAAACCAAGAACACACTTTGAAAATGTAAATACCTTATTGAGTTAGGTGTTTATTTATTTTGACTCATAGTGTTGTCTCTGTCCGGCTCTTGTAAACATTCACATCTGCAAAACACGAGGAGGTGTTGCACATTCAGTATATATTTACTATTCCAGAAGAGCCCATCGCCATTTCCAAGCATTTTCTGCACACCTGTTTTGACGAGGGGCCATTCATCACCTTCAATCATCGCCACCTGTGTCACTCTGCCCCGCTGACCAGCTTGATCAATCAGCACTCAGACAAAAAAAAAAAAAACCTGTAATGAGCAACTGGCCAGTAAGATGGCACTTTTAATGCTGATTTATGAGGCTGTCTCTCTCTGTAGGCTTACCACACATATTCAGCTGCTCCAGTCTAACACAGTGTATGAAATTAAATTAATACTTTATCCATTGTTTAACTTCTGCCTTGTTTCAACCTCATTCTGTTATCATCAGAATGTTATTGACTTTTTCTGTGTCAGATAATAGCTTTTGAAGATCATCATTCATACTTAAAAGTGTAGGACTGATCCAGTACGAAGGGAGACAAAGTGGTGACTTCTAGCAACAACTTTTAGTTCCTGACTCATTGAAATCAGGGGTTTTGATGTGCTCCAGTATTTATGCAAATCTGGGTCAATGTCCAACTGTCCAGCTTTCTGGTGCGGAAACAGACACCTCTGTGCATGTCATCTCTCCTGGTGAAACTTTCTGGTAGCTGGCAGGTGAAAATCAGCGACTGGTGACTCCATATGGAAGGAGACACGTGGCTGTCCGCAACCTCCGCGGGCCAACAGAGGGAGTTAGCAGAGCAAGGACAATCGGGTCATGCCAAACTGGGTGAAAACATGAGACAACAAAAACCAAAAAAGTGAATACAGATACTGCCTGAGGTGAAAGTGTCCCGTGCATGTCTGTGTTCTAAAAACAACGAGAAGTCGGCTACTGATTTGATTTTCAGAGTCATAACTCTGAAAATCTGAACACACAGACATGATAAACATATTTTTAGCTTCAGTGTGACTTACACTTCCCGAGGATATTATTGTCTACTATCATCTACTTAATTAACATCCATAAATCCATTTAGAAATCATAATAAAAAACATGCTCCTTATAGCTCCAGAACTTGCCTGAAAATCATCACATTTTTAAGTTTTCATCAGTATCAAAGTAATCCAGTGACAGATGTTTGTATATCCATGAGTACATTGTGAACAGGAACTGCTAAAAGCTCATTTGGAATACTTTTAATAGTGCCAATTTGCAGAATAGCAGAAAGAAGAGAGTACTTACTCAGCAGGCATGTCTGCAGCCTGCTGCTATACGTGCGGTTTATGTGTTGTATATTCATCAGGCAATCACGACTGATGCCAAATGTTAGCATGCTAAAATATTACCCACAGCTAGATAGAGTTTGTATCTACCCACAATCCAGAGGGGTGAACTGTAGTTTTTCTGCATGACGTCACCATGTGGACAGTGTGGTGCTCTGGAGTGGCTTCCTTTTGTGATGCTAAAACTTGAAGCAATTCATTGATCTTATACCATTAAAACACGATGGTGATAAAGTCGACATGCAAGGTTAAACACACTGACAAACCACATCCTTTAAGCTTCCCTGTTGCACAATGAACTCTTCTTCTTTGACCACTGATCAGTTGGATTTACTTGAACAAATTAAACACAAATTAACTTCACTTGTCTGTAAGTTTTTGTATGTGTTTGTATTTTGTGCTTTTGTCCTTGTGGGAACATGTTTTAAACCTGCAAGGATATTTCTGGAAAGTGATTTCAGTTTGTCTTCATTTTCTTACAGTAGGAAAAGCACAGATGTAAGTAGTTGGTTCTATTTAGCTGCTTCAGTTTCAGGGTCCTGGTATTGTGCATTTAAATGCTATGACAAATCAGAAATCCCTAGAAATAGGAATCATTTCAGAATAAGGTTAAAGTTAAAAAGTGGACAGGATTAACATAAGGATCTGGGAATGACGGGGATGTATCTGTTGACCTCTGTGTGTATGTCCAGTTGTGAATAACAGCAGCACATCATTGAGACTGTGTCAGCATGTGTATCTGACGGAGGAAATTTATAATCTGGAGAATAATATGGGCTTTTCAATGTCACCTCCAATTTGCTCCAGTTTGCTGGCGAGACAGCAGGGTGAAATTAGTTCTCTTAGATGAAATGCTGCCCTTACTGACACATTTCTTTAATACAAAAGGAAATATGGCCATACCATCAGTGATGAAGGCTATTAAATGTTCATATTTTACTCCTCAATGTACTGTAAATGAAGGGATCTTGACATATTTAGAATTACACCATCAATTATCACCACTGCAACTGTAATAAAAACAGTCCATTTAGTTTGTGTTCATCTTGATGTCAAGTTTTCTCATTGAGCGTCATGCAAGAACAACTTGTTGAATGCCACCTGTTCATGATCATTTGCATAATCAACGTCCCCAAATTCCTATTTAAGGGTACCTTGTTCTGTATGTGCTCAGTTTGTTAGAAAGTTTCATTCACAAGAATCAATGAGAATAATAATTCCACGACTCTGATTTCACAGTGTCAATAGTTTTATTGAGGGACCCGAAACAATTAGAAAATATAAATAAGCTGCCAACAATCTGTTGATACTGTACTGTGACAGAAATAAAGAGGGAATGGTTTGACATGATGTTAGATGCTTAAAAATATATTTCAAAAGCAAATAAGGTGGGAGGGATCAAGGACACAGTCATGGAGGACAGGAGAATATTATACAGTAGGTGGTCTTACACTGTCGGGTGCAACTGAGGATGTTGAACAGCTACATGCATAAAGAGCCAGAGGCAGCTGTGGGAGTAAGAGACAACTGTACATGTTGCTGTGCCAAAATATGCCAATAAAATTAAAGAAATGTGTTCATTGTTCATTATTTAATGCCTTTCATTGTGTGCACCTCTTGAGATGCAGCAACAGCATCTGCACTGACAGAGTTTGAACAACCAACCAGGCTGCAGGCCACAGTGTCAGAGCCATCTCATCCACTAATTGAAAGTTAAGATGAGGCTCACTCATGGGCCTCATTTTGTCAATCCCTCAGGGTGAAGGGCCTCTCATCTCCCCACGCAGAGCACAGAGTGATTTCACACCTGCCATGTTTGAACCGGTTAAATGAACCCCATGGCACTTGACCCCTTTTGTTTTGGCTGTATTGAAATTAACAGGCAAATTGAGCAGTGAGACAAACAATTGCTTGTACTAAAATTAGCCATGAAATGGTGTATTTGGAGCAAAAATGCCGATGGACAAGAGCCTGTAAATTGTCCCTTTAAGACAGATAGACAGTAATTTTTGCTGGTTTCATGTATCTTTTGTCATACTTAGATTTGCAACTAATGATTTTTTCATTATTGATTAATCTGTCATCTTTGTCAAGTGATTGATATCATTTGGGCTATAAAATGTCAAAAAGAAATGAAAAATGGCCACTATAAAAGCCTGGAAATCCTAGGTGATATCTTTAAATGTCTTGCTTTGCCTGACCAACATATTAAAACCCAAAGATATTCTTCTTATTATCCCATAAGACAAAGTAAAGCAACAAATCCTCATTTTAGAGAAGCTGAAACCAGCCATTGCCATTTTTGCTAGAAAATGAATGCAGATTAATATTCTGTAACCTATTAATTGACTTCTACCAGTCTAACTCTAGTTATATTTACATCAAAATCACAATAATTGTCTTTTTCTTATTGAAAATATCTAATATTTTCAAGTCACATGCATAATTATTTAGTATCTAATATTTCTGCAGTATAAATTATAAAAATTTGTGACTCACACATGTACTTCTTCAGAATATTTTGTGCAATCAATATCTTGGTGAATGTTGATTATTAAGGGAATTTTGTTTAACGGTGGCCTTTATCAATAAACCAATACAAATCTTAAAGTTATATCTAACCAACAGAAAACCACATGGATAAATGAACCATTAGTGCAAGATAGATGGATTTTTTTCATTTATAGCACTGAGCATCATTTTCTGTGGTGGCTGATGTACAACAACATTCTGTAAAAACAACATGAGTCACTACTGGATTAAAAAAACAAATCAGTTTTCAGGCAGAAGTTGGCAGAATAGCTAAACAGATCGTCTCGCGAATCTTGTAAACCAAAAGGAAGGAAAATTCCTATACACAAATCTAACAAATCCACATGAATGCGAGGTCTCATACAATGTCTCACACACAGTTTTCTCAGGAAGCCAGTTTCCCTGTTGCCTGTTTTTCAGTGGAGAGGAGAGAAAGAGGACGAGCCAAGTCAATTAAGGTGTATATTAGTATAATTCAGTCTGTGCTGCGATTAAACCAGCCTAATAATACCCATTCCCTTCCCACAGCTGAACTAGCATTCCCTTTATTTAGCTTCATGAAGTGATTGCTCAAACGAAAAGAGATTTTAATAAGGTTGTTCTCACTGGGGGCCTTTTGAAAAGGGAACGGAGCAAAGCACTTTCCACTTTCTACACTCCACACTAATCTACAGGACTACTGTGGAGTTTGTTCACCTCAGGGGTTACATTTTTCTCATTTTCAGTATGCTTTGTGTTTGTGTCATGCGTGTAGAGGAACGTGATGAAGTTTCTGTGTCACATGTGTGTTGTAGTGACAAGTAGGTACATTTTTAGCCACGCTAGCAGCATGATTGTATGGATTCAGCCTGTTGGTTGGTCCACCACTTTGGTCCAAACTGAAATATCTACAACTACAGGATGGTTTAATAGACTGTATATAAAGATGGACATAGCGAGTTGTGATGTCACCCATTGGTTTGCATTGGAGCCGGTTTGTAGCCCAGAGTTGCAGCTTTTGATACAGACATTTATGATCCACAGAAGATGTATCCTAACGAGTCAGTGATCTTCTGAGTTTTACTGTGGCGCCAGCATGAGGTTGAAGTTTGTGATTCTGAGTGAAATACCTTAACAACTTTTAATAAAATCAATGAATCAGTTAATTAAAACAACAATTTTCTTCCTATACACTCCTCTACTCATCATGGATCCTACTTGAACACTATTTTTGTTCAGTGAATTTCTGCTTTCAGTCAGTCTGGTGAAGACAGTTTGCTCGAGTACTATCCTTTCAGCACCTCAGGAGTTGTGTTGCTGTAAAAGTAACTTTAAAGTCTTGTCATTTTGTTTGTGCACAGTTGGACTATAAAATAGGCAGTAGAGTTTGCCATGTGATAAATGATGGAATATAACGAGAATTTATTAGGAGATTCACTAGACTGAAGCGGGAGTTCACGTCCCTCGCACTCATAAAATTAAGGCTTCAACAGAAAAATAAGTTGTAAAATCCATCAGTGATTTCCTTGAGAACATAACGTCTTTCAAACGTCTCCTGTCTACACTC